>NW_023425366.1:80705092-81326878 GCF_014108415.1 Molossus molossus | reverse complement strand
TTCTTTGGAAAGAAACACAGAAGAGGTTTCTCTTCTCCGGGAGGTCGGGGCCTGGCAGGGTGGCGGCTGGCGCTCGCTCTTCGTGGCACAATGACCCCGATGGAGCTGTGTTCTCGGGGGTCCTTTGGGTGTGGCAGTGACACTTTCAGGAGAGCACCCCTGTCCTCGAAGGGTGCTAGGAATGGTCGGCACAGTGGCCCCGTCAGCTCTGCGTGTGAGCCTGTGCGGACTGTGAGAGCCTCTTGCCTGGCATGTTGAGGTATTTGTTTTCCCCTCAACTTTTTATTTTGAAAAACTTCTAACTTACATAGAAGAGCAAACGAACCCCTCAAACCCGTCGCCCAGATTCACCAGTTGTTAACATTTTACCACATTTGATTTTGCACACACGCAGACGTCTTTTTTCTGAGCCGTTTGAAAGTCAGTCACACGATTCACAAATGGAAGTGCGCACTGTGCTCACAGCCACAGGGTAATATGTATCAATATTTACCATTTATTTCATGACTAGGGATTTAAGGGGGAAATATCTGTGATATGCAAAAAAAAAAAGTGGTATTTCCAACAAATGAAATTTAGTAGTCACAAAAATCATAATTTAAGAAACATTTGTGGGGAAAAACACACAACAAAAGTATATAGAACATGATCTATGTATTCACAGAAAAAGTTGTAGAAAGTACGTGATCTATGTGTTCACAGAAAAAGATGTAGAACATCGTTCAAATGCTAAGAGCAGTAAAATGAGGTTGGAGGGTCATCGATCATTTTTATTTGCTTCTTTGGACTTTTCTGTTTAGCACTTTTATTTAGAATGAACATTTATTTTCTTTCATAAGTAAAAGCCCTCGAATAATGTTCTTAGGAAAAAAATATTTCTTCTTGATCCCTTTCCCCATGTTCAGCTCCATCCCTCACTCTGCCAGGGCGGAGGGGCTGACTGGACTTGTTCATTCAGTAACCACCCCCACCCCATTCCTGGTTAGGACCCTACCCATTTATGCCTACCTCATTCTTTTTTTTCCCCAATTTTATTGAGATATAATTGACATACAACACTAAGTTGAAGGTGTATAGCATGACTTGATGTACATATATTATAAAAGGATTAGCACAATAAATTTAGTGAATACCCTTCACCTCAAAAAAAAGTAAGTTGTAGACGTCATGATGGTTCAACCCTACTGATATCCGCATAGACCCCTAAGAACAGGAAACATCTCCCTTAGAACCACAGCCCCTCTCTCCCACCTGGGTTTGCCAAGATGGAACCTTTACAGCCCACATGCGGGTCCCCCCAAAGGTCCCCACACTGTCTGCTGTTGCTGCTGTTTAACCCAGAGTCTAGGCGAGGCTCACACATTCTGGTTAGTTGCCGTGTCTCCTGACTCCCCTTTATCCCCATCTTTCATAACGTGGACATTTTCCAGGAGGCCAGGTTAGTCGTTTTATAGAAAGCCCCCCACCCTGGATGGCCTGGTTGCTTTTTCACTATTAGATTTGAGGTTGACATTTTTCGCAAGAATTTTCATGGGTGATGATGTGTCCTTCCTACTGGGCGGCAGCAGGAGGTTCTTCGGTCAGTTTGTTCATTATTAGGGACGCTGGGGTGTTTTTAAACCACAGAAGCATCGTTCTTGTCCTCTTGTCTTCGGTAGACAACACTGTGTACGTCACGCAGGGGTGATCTCGCTGGAGACTCTGTCCCTCCTCCCTCAGACCCTTCTGTTGTCTTGCTCTCGGACCTGGAAGTCAGCTGCTCTATCCCCTCATTTTCTGGGTTCTGTTCACTTGGCTCGCTCCTCGCTGGAGGCAGGGAAGGCCTTGCTGCAAAGAGAACGTGCCGGCTTCCCGGGCATAGCTGAGGGCCGCAGCAGCTCCGAGCTGCTTAGCAGAATGTCTGCGGCGATGCTGGAAGAACCCGCAGCTCTTTCCTCCACCGGAGTCTCCTTATAGGGCGTGATGGGGGCCCAGGACAGAGGTGTGCCGGCCCTTGGAAGGCATGTGTGGCTCCGGCCTGCTCTGCCGCTCCGCGCACAGGTGAGGCTCGATGGCCGTTCCCAGCGGGCCTTCTGGGACTGGCAGCATTCACTGCGCCCTCTCTCCCCGGTGGGAGTGCCTCCCTGGAGGACCCGCCTGCAGCGGACCAGGATGGGTATGCCATGTGGTATGTCTTCATTCGGTGATTACTCGATCAATGAGCAAGTTAATCAAAACTTGATACTTTTAAAAGTTGACTCACAGAAAGTCTTTTATTTCTTTTACACATTCAACTCGTGGTTTTTTTTTTTTTTTTTTCTTTATTGATTTTTTTTAGAGATAGAAACATCGATTATAGAGAACATCCATCGGCTACCTCCTGCATGCCCCCACTGGGGATCTGGCCCACAACCTGGGCATGTGTCCTGACCGGGAATCACACCAGCAACCTCTTGATGCATGGGCCGATGCTCAACCACTGAGCCACACTGGCCAGGCTAACTCGTGGCCTTTTTGAGTGCCACTTCGTGCCCAGTGTTGTCTGTCTCAGAACACGTGGACCAATGAATGGTCACTGCTTTCCAGGGCTGGGCTTCGTAGGGTCAACATGGCAGTTAATAAGTAATTACAGGGAATGCAATTCCTCAAGGAAAGAAGTAAATATGAGACCATAAGTAATCAGGGAAGGCTTCTTGGAAAAGGAGACTTCAAGGCAAATCTTAGAAAAAGCCACATGAAGAGGAGAATGAGGGGCTTCCAGACCAGGCAGATACGTGACCACCAGCTGTGAAGTGAATGCCGAGCCCAGGAGTCCATATGTTTTGAAGCTGTTGCCACATTTTGGAGCAGATTTGTTCTTGTAAAGGCACGCCACACAGAACTGGGTGGAGCAGGGGAAGGTTCCTAACTCCTAGCCCGTTTAGCTGTATTTTTATTTGGGTTAGGGAATTCATAGAGGGTTAAAAAAATAAATCAAAACAAACCAACTCTGGTATAGTGTATTGTGTGCAACTCCAGGGGTAGGCTTAGTTGATCCTGAGAGAAAGAGAAGAAAATCCATCCACCAGTACGTGTTTAACTGAGCAGGAGTGCTGGCTGGGCTTTATTTTCATAGCCCAGTACATGTCCAAAGTACTTGGGTCTTCCCTCAGACAGCAACAGAAAAACCTAAGGCTCTGGGTTCTCATCAGAAGAATGTAGCCTGAGCTGGTCTTTCCTCCAGCTCCTGTCAGAAGTCTAACTGGGAAAAGTTGCCTTTAGAAGGGACAGCGCAGGTAGGCCCGCAGACTCTGAGAGGTGCCAGACCATGGGGCCATGGCTGTGCCGAGCCCAAAGGACCAGCCACTGGCCACTCTGAAGATTGTTGTCATGTGTGGAGAGGCCCACTCTGGCCAGATCTTCTAATTTTACAAGAACAGTCATAAATTTTCCTGGGTTTTAAATGTTGGCAATTGATTCAAAACCTGTTTTTTTCTTTCTTTCTTTCATTTTTTTTTCCCAAGAAAAGGCTGTGCCAGCTATCAACCCCTGCCCTCCACACAAAACGTCTTCAGCTGCAGGGGGCTCGTTTGCGCCCTCTGGTCCAGGGAGAGTCCGCTCCCTTTGTTCTTCCGTGTGCATCTTTACAGCAAATGAGACACCTGAAGGGCAGAGTGCCAAGGTTGTCTGAGCTTAACCCTTCCCAGAACTCCCTTTGCATTGTACTTGAGTGGCTGACAACTTATTTTAATTGAAGGTTTGTATGATGAGAAAGCCCGTGAAATCCGCATATACGTGCAACTGTGGCTGAGGAGATTGGCAACGACATCGCTTCACACCACCTGTGAAGTCCGCGTACCTGGATTCCTGTAGCATCTGCTGCTACAAACACCTGGTCTGCCTTGTGAAACTGGAATGCTTCCTCCTTCCTGACAGCAGAGCATTCACTTTGCTGTGGCTGCCAGGAAGCTCATGTCATGGCTAAGTGGAACAGTCAGCCAACAGCTGTCCACGTTTGTGGGCTTCCTCAGCCTTTCCCTGGCCCCAGTGTCTGTGTTTTCCCCTTCTTGGCTATGCACAAACTCAGCTGCTTCTGTGGAAAGATATCAAGAGCCTCTGTGGGAAGAATGTGTATTGATACAGACGGCCCCTCTGTCTCATCGACATGGACCCGAGCATTTCCTAATACAGCACAGCACCGCCAGGGGTCCGCCTTGGTTCCAGGGCAAGTGTGCAGTTCAGTGGCAATAAGTACATTCACGGAGATGTGCAACCATCACCATTATCCATTTCTAGAACTTTCTCACCTCCCAAAGTCTATCCATTAAACTGTATTACCCCACTCTCCCAGTCCCTGTAACCTCTATTGTACTCGCTGTCTGTGAATTTGCCTACTCGAGATACCTCATATTAGTGGAGTCATGTGATATTTGGCCTTTTGTGACTGGCTTTTTCACTTAGGTTCATGTCTTCAAGGTTCATCCATATTGTAGCCTTCCTTTTGAAGGCTGAGTAATATTCCATTGTATACATACACCACGTTTTGTTTTTTCCATCCACTGATGAACATTTGGGTTATTTCCACCTTTTGGCTATTTTGTTTTTGTTTTGTTTTTTTATTAATTAATTTTTGTTACAGATGTTTCTCCCTTTTCCCCCACTTATTCCCCCTTCCCCTCCCTCCCCGCCCTTTCCCCAGTTTGTTGTCCATGTCCACTGTTCATGTATACATGCATGTAAGTTCTGTGGTTTATCTCTCCCCCACCACCCCCTATTTAGGGGATTGTCAGTCTGTATCCCACTTCCGCGTCTCTGGGACTACCCCCTTCCTCAGACTGTTATGTTCATTATATTCCACAAATAAGTGAGATCATATGAAACTTGTCTTTCTCTGTTTGGCTTGTTTCACTTAGGATGATACTTTCCAGGTCCCTCCATGTAGTCTCAAAGGATAAGAGATCTTTCTTTCTTACAGCTGCGTAGTACTCCACCGTGTATATGTACCACAGCTTTTTTATCCATTCGTCTACTGATGGACACTTGGGCTGTTTCCAGATCTTAGCTATTGTAAATAGTGCTGCTACAAACATGGGGGTACATATATTCTTTCTGATTGCTGTTTCAGGCTTTTTTGGGTATATTCCTAGAAGTGGGATCACTGGGTCAAATGGAAGTTCAATTTTTAATTTTTTGAGATAACACCATATTGTTTTCCATAGTGGCTGCACCAGTCTGCATTCCCACCAGCAGTGTACTAGAGTCCCCTTTTCTCCACACCCTCGCCAACACTTGTTTGATGATTTGTTGATGGCGGCCATTCTGACAGGTGTGAGGTGATACCTCATTGTTGTTTTAATTTGCATCTCTCTGATGATTAGTGATGATGAGCATTTCTTCATACGTTTCTTGGCCATTTGTATGTCCTGTTTGGAGAGGTGTCTATTTAGTTCCTCTGCCCATTTTTTAATTGGATTCTTTGTCTTCCTTTTGTGGAGTTGTATGAGCACTCTATATATATTGGAAATTAACCCCTTATCTTATATATCATTGGCAGTTATGCTTTCCCATACAGTGGGTAGCCTTTCTGTTTTGATGATTGTATCTTTTGCTGTGCAGAAGCTTTTGAGTTTGATGTAGTCCCATGTGTTCATTTTCTCCTTTGTTTCTATTGCCCTAGGTGATGTGTCAGTAAAAATTCTGCTGCGTATGATGTCTGAAATTTTGTTGCCTACAGTCTCTTCTAGGATTTTTATGGATTCCTGAGTTACATTTAAGTCTTTTATCCATTTTGAGTTAATTCTCATGTAGGGTGTAAGTTGATGGTCTAGTTTCATTTTTCTGCAAGTAGCTGTCCAATTTTCCCAGCACCATTTATTAAAGAGGCTGTCCTGCCCTGGCCGGTTTGGCTCAGCGGTTAGAGTGTCGGCCTGCGGTCCTGAGAGACCCGGGTTCGGTTCCCACTAAGGGCGCGTACCTTGGTTGCAGTTTGTCCCCGGCCCTGGTCAGTTGTGTGGGTGGCAGCCACTCGATATGTCCCTTTCACATCGATGTTTCTCTCTCTCTCTCTGTTCCTCTCTCTCCCCCCGACTCTACCTGAACAAAAAATGGAAAAATGTCCTCGGGTGAGGATAAAAAATAAAATAAAATAAAAAAAATAAAGAGACTGTCCTTACTCCACTATATGCTCTTGCCACCTTTGTCAAATAGTAATTGAGCATATTGCCTTGGGTCCATTTCTGGGTTCTCTGTTCTGTTCCACTGGTCGATATGCCTGTTCTTGTGCCAGTACCAGGCTGTTTTGATTACAGTGGCTTTGTAGTATAACCTGAAATCTGGTATTGTGATCCCTCCAACTTTGTTCTTCCTTTTCATGATTGTTGTGGCTATTCGAGGCCTTTTTTGCTTCCATATGAACTTTTAAAATAATTGTTCTAATTCTGTGAAGTATGCCGTTGGTATTTTGATGGGGATTGCGTTGAATCTATAGATTGCTTTGGGTAATATGGACATTTTAATGATGTTGATTCTCCCGATCCATGAACAGGGTATGTGCTTCTACTTTTTTTTATATCTTCCTCTGTTTCTTTTTTCAATGACCTGTAGTTTTCTGTGAATAGGTCCTTTATTTCTTTGGTTAAGTTTATTCCTAGGTATCTTAATTTTTTTGCCACAATGGTAAATGGGATTGTTTGCTTAGTTTCTCTTACTGTGAGTTCATCATTGGTGTATAAGAATGCCATCGAGCCCTGGCCGGTTTGGCTCAGTGGTTAGAGTGTCGGCCTGTGGTCCGGAGAGACCCGGGTTTGGTTCCCACTAAGGGCACGTACCTAGGTTGCAGTTTGTCCCCGGCCCTGGTTGGTCGTGCGGGTGGCAGCCACTCGATGTGTTCCTTTCACGTCGATGTTTCTCTCTCTCTCTGTTCCTCTCTCTCCCTCCCACTCTACCTGAACAAAAAATGGAAAAATGTCCTCGGGTGAGGATAAAAAAATAAAAATAAAAAAAATAGAAGGCCACTGATTTCTTGACATTAATTTTGCATCCTGCTACTTTGCCAAATTTATTTATTAAGTCTAGTAAACTTTTGATGCAGCCTTTGTGTTTTCTATGTATAGTATCATGTCATCTGCAAATAATGACAATTTCACTTCCTCCTTTCCATTTTGGATCCCTTTTATTTTTTTTTCCTGTCTGATTGCTGTGGCTAAGACTTCCAGTACTATGTTAAATAGGAGTGGCAAAAGTGGGCATCCTTGCCTTGTTCCTGTTTTTAAGGGAAATGCTTTTAATTTTTGCCCATTGAGTATGATGATGGCTGTAGGTCTTTCATATATGGCCTTTATTATGTCTAGATATGATCCCTCTATTCCCACACTGCTGAGCGTTTTTATCAGAAATTGGCTATTTTGAATAATGCTGCTATAAATGTGGGTGTACGCATGTCCTTTTTGGTTCTACTTTCAATTCTTGTGGGTGTGTGCTCAGAAGAATTGAAATAAGTACATTTCAAAAATAAGTACCTGTGGGACTGCTACATAACTTGGGAGTTCTGGTTTTAGTTGTTGAGAACCTGCCGCACTGTTTTCCCAGCGGTTGCACCGTTTTATATTCTCACCAGCAGGGCTCAGGGGTTCTCATTTCTCCACAGCCCTGCCAACACTTGTTATTTTCTGCTGTTGTTTTTATATAGTGGCCATCCTAATGAGTGTGAGGTGATATCTCACTGTGGTTTTGACTGATACATGAGGCACCTTTTGTTCATTCTAGAACACACTTGGTCCCTGGCCTCAGCTTATATTGCTCTTCTGATTCCTTAACTCATACCTCTTTTGTAGAGACTCCAACTGCCTCAGCATTTGGTGTTGGTGTTCCAGTCTCTGGTAGGGGGTCAGATTGTACAGGGTGTTGTAGGCTGAGGGAAGGAATTGAGAGTTTCTTCTAAGTCTATATTTAGAAGAATATGTCACAGACTCTGGCCAATCATCCCAGGCTGTACTGAGCAGCGCTGGTGCTAGGGGTAAATGGTGGGGAGTGATCGGTGCTATGTGGCGACACTCAGCCAGGGGACCCAGAGGACTCACTCCTGCCAGCTTGTCTACTGTGTCCTCCTGTAAGGCTCCGAACAGGGAACAATGGCGAAGGACAGCCAAGTGTCATCTGATCATTAATGGGGCTTGTGTAAAACCATAGTGCAGAGCTCTGTGGACAACAGGCTGGAGTGCGTGGGGTTCCTCATTCAACCTGTGCTTTATACATTTGGCTTTCTAAGACCAAAGAAAGCACTTGTAGCCCTCCTTGGTTTGAAGGGAAGATGCTCATTAGCTGTTTACAGCCTGTATGTTCATTGAAATCCCTCCTCAGTTCTCCTAATTCTCCATCCTACATTTGCATGGTATTCTCCACGGTCAGTGTCCCCAGGGTGGTGGTGGTCAGCTGAGCAGAGCAACAGTGGCATTTGCCTTGTACATCTGCAAGCTTCTCAGAGTTGACAAGAGTCTCTTATTTATCTTTGTACCCTACTACTGGCCTAAGGCCAGGCTCAGTAGCTGTTTGACTGAAGATGAGAAAGAAATACTAGTCAAATCTCTGAACCTTCCCCCTGTTCCCTGTAGCCCAGCATCCTCAAGATACAGCCTGGTCCCCCACTTCCAGCTCCGTTGTGAAAGCCTGTCAGCAGACAAGTGTGTATGATCATTGCAGGAGGGGAACTGTGCTCTGGAAATTCATACGCAATGACTGAGTAGAGGCACCGTTCTTTCTCATCTGACTCATAACCACTTAGTAATGCAAATCATTCGGGCATGTGTGTTAACTTCAGTTCAGGGTACCAGGAAACCCTGTACCTCGAGGTAAATGATCATTTCAAGAAATGTCTCCAGTCGTTACCCTAGAAGTAAGTGTGCTTTGAAGACAGTTCCACCGACATCTGTGGTTGCTGAGCTTTGCTGCTCTGGCCCCGGGTCCTTGCCTGGAGTTGGTAGTAGGCACCTGCCCTCCAGCTCCAGAGGGCCTTCTCCTGAATTGCTATTAGCTCAGGGCATGATCCATAACAAGAACACAAAGCACAGGCTGCTGTGAAACATGCTATTTCCAGAGTCTGTGTTTCTAGCCTTGCTGTCTCTTAAATATATAATGGTGTGATCTTTATATTTGTTCACTTAAAATAAATTTTGATTGCCGATAATATTCTCTGTTGGAGATACAGTGGTGAGGAACATCAAAATTCCTTCTTTCGTGCAGCTTACATTTTAGTAGAGAAGAGAATAAGCACTTAAGTCAGCTCAGAGAGTGATCACTGCCATGAAGAAGACAGGAGAATGAGGCAGGGACTGCAGGGGGGAGGGTGGAACCCCGGCTTCAGGTAAGGAAGGGCCTGGTGAGAAGGTGGCCTTTGAGCTAGAACTGAATGATGAGTGGAGATTAAGGTAGAAATCAGTTTCAGCAGAGGAAACAGCAAAGGAAAAGGAAGCCCTGGGGCTGGCAGGAGGTTGGCATGTTCCGGTGGTGGAGAGAAGGCCAGGAGTGTGGATAGAACATCGTGAGTGAGGGGAAGGTGGACAGATGAGGCAAGGACAGAATCAGTGGGTCTCACCCTGACTGCTCATGAGAATTATCTGAAGAACTTTGAAATGTCTCAGTGCCAAGCCCCACCCCCAGACATTGTGATTTAATTGATGTAGGGTGGGGCCTACACACTGGGATTTTATCAAAGCTCTCCAGGGAACTGCATTGTGCACCTTGGGTTGAAAATGTCATCAGTCTGGATTATGCAGAGTCTTACAGACTCTGGTAAGGAGTTTGGACTTGAGGTGAATGACAGTATGAAGCCATTAGATGGTGTGAGCTGGGGCAATAACATGATCTGACTTATGTCTTTAAGAGGCTCACTTTGGGTACAGGTGGCTTAGTTGAGAAATGATGGCGATTTGGACTATGATGGTATCAGTGATGGTACAAAGAGGTCACTTTGGGGATAAGTTTTAGAAGCTGCAGTCTCAAGATGGCTTGGGTTTATGGTGGAAGGCAGAAGGACATCCAGGCTGCCTGAGAGTGGACCTGAGTCAGTTTAGGTGGTGGATGGTTGTGCCATTCCCAGAGATGGGAGAGAAACAGATGTGAGCAGATGGGGAATAACTGGGTATGATGGAGGAGACAGGTAGGCTGTCTTCTCTCTAAACTTAGGTAACTTATACATACAGGCAGCCAAATTAGGTTGGCCAAAATATTTTGATGAATCCTGTTCCTACAGTGCTGAGTTTCTTGAAGTTTTCCAAAGGTAAGCATTGAAAGCAATAAACCAGTTTAGCACATGGAACCTGTGATGAGAAGGGAGGAGTGAAGAAGGGAAGCTGAGGACATGGAGCTTCTCTCATGTAGGAATCAGGCTGGATGTAGGGGAAGAATGCACTTGGAGAGATTGCAAGTAGGTAACACCTGACTTGCTATAAGAATTGAGTGGCATGATGATACATAGAATTCAATGTAACAGGTTAAATTACTTGTATCTGACTTTAAGGGAATTGTTTCCAACAAAATTAACTTCTAAAATGTGTCTAGCTCACATTAAGATTATAATTCTTAATTCGACCCTGGATATCCAGCAAGCAAAAGTAACCCAGATCTTTATGTCAGAATCAAGTTACTAGAATTGCTTGCAAGGCGTTTGCACAGAGAACAGTGTGCAATTCATGGAGCAGCTTGTTTCCCAATGGGAGAAATGGATTAAATTACAACAGCTGAGCAAGCTGATTGGTTACACCAGGAAAACGTCCTAATTATAAGCTCTTTGAGGACAAGGACTGTCTCTTACATAGTTTCCATTTTTTAGAATGCCAAGTGTCTCTGTTAACTCTTTTGTTCATTGAGTAAAACTATGAGATCTTTTTCGCTGACCCTCTTTCTGGAGTCAGTGCTTTTTTGAATGGCTGAGCAGAAAGGTTGACCAGAAGGCCCTACCAGCCTTTTCTGGGACACTTCTAAAGAAATTTAAGTTGTGGCCACCTTCAAGTGGAGGACAAGGGAATTCAGCATGGCATGGCTATGTAGAAAATGACCATGGTCTTAAACCCCTTAGTAAAGGTTTTACTGTGGCCAAGCCTCAGGGGAATTCCAGCAGCCTGAGATTAGGCTTCCTGGGGTTAAACTTTGAGATTTCCAGCTCTGTGGCTGTGGCGTTTCACTGGAATAGGTTTTTCCTGGGTAGTGAAATGAAGAGCTTGCGTCGCCCACTGGCCTGCTTAAACTCATCCTGCCCATGTTCACTCCCAGACAACTGCAGTGACCTGAACTCGGAACTGCAGCGAGTGCTGACCGGGCTGGAGAACGCCGTCTGCTGCAGGAAGAAGAGCAGCTGCAGCCTGTCCGTGGCCGAAGTGGACAGGCACATCGAGCAGCTCACCACGGCCAGCGAGCACTGTGACTTGGCTATTAAGGTAAACCCTCCCCACCCTTGGTGTGGCTGAGATCCTGTAGGGGAAATGATCAAATCCCCCTCTTCTGAAGTGTGGTTTTCTCAAATGCGTGTTAGGAATGAGTGTTTCTAAGAAAGCCATACTTATAGACGGGGCCACCAGATGGAAGGCAGAGCTCTATAAATTTTTGTCGGGCTGACTTACATTGGGAAACGTCATGATGTCGGCAGTCAAGATCACTGACGTTGCAGCAAAAATGACAACTTTCTCAGAAACTCTTAGACGGCTGTTGCTGAACCAAATCATTTTAGTATGGTTCATCCTATAGCCCCAAGATTAACTTAGACATTTCATTAAAGCTTTATGGCCTCTGGATATCATTCAGGAGTTATCAGTTGACAGTGCTAACAAGGTGAGGGGTGTATGCCGAGCACATTGGTGCTGGGTCTCAGCCACGCCGTTCACAGCCATTCATTTACGTCCAAAGGAGGACGCGAAGGGAGGCATTTGCTGCCTCTGTACAAACTCATCATCAACGATGGAAACGTCGAGTTCTTTTGCTGCTGGGCCTCTGGGATCTTTCTGTTACTTCACCATAGCTTAACGACCCAGGCATCGTGGCTGATTCTGAAAAGTCTGGGAGGGGCCTATGGAAGGGAAAAGGTGATGTGTTACTTGAAAAAAAATGTCTTAGGACTCTCAGCCCAAGTTTCCATCAACAGGAGTCCTGGATTGCACAAAAGAGCTATGGTGTCTCAAGGTGAACTGTGACTCATAACACAGCTGGCTTTTCATCTTTATTCATCTCAGTGATTCGTGTATCAGTGATGTGGTTGCGGGAAGCAACCACTGGTGTTTCTTTGTCTGGAGTCTCCCAGGCCCTGTATTTAATGTTAATGTCAACTTGGGTACTCGGCCTGGCCTCAGCTTTGAGAGGGAAGGAGAAGCCAAGGACTTCTGCCAGCCAACAAGGGACAGAGCAGGGCCTCAGATCTGAGAGGGAGGACAAAGCACAACACGGAAATGGCAGCACGATTGGGAAGCCAGTGTGACACCCCCTTTCGTTCTGGTTTTCTTTCCGAGACATGTTTCTCATCACGACTCCTCACTGCCTCCTTCTCCTGCCTAGTAACTCTCCCTCCTCTCTCCGTGTCATTTGGCTGATGCTTCCTTTTCCAAAGGACAAGAAATGTGAATGAACAGTTTCTGAAAGCAAGCAGAATGCATTCTTCCATTTTTTTCCTAATTTTCCACACACTTCCTCTCTATTAATAGTATGTTTAAATGGATTATCTTCAAAACTCTCCAAGTACTATTAAGATTCCACTCCTTTTAGTTCATAGCTGTCTTATCATTAATTAAATCCCTGCTGTCTTGGAAACCTCCACAATAAACTTCCTCTTTTCTGTGTCACTGAGGTTTATTTTCATCTCACACATCTTGGGACGAAGCCTCCTTCACGCCTTCTGAATCCTGATGACACCGAGGCTGGAGACGCTGTGGCCTCTTGTGTCGGAACAGGGGAGGCCTGTCGTTTAGGAAGCTTCAGGTTAGATCGTGTGCGGTTGGCAGTTCCCCACCCGCACTGCCGGGACCCCAACCGGCTTGCTGTCTGCTGGTGTGTACACCAGCTCTGGGACGTGGACGAAGGAAATCAAGAGTGGACAGTTAGTGCCAGGAAGGGACTGTGTTTTTCTCACCCTGGGGACTGCTTGGTAACACAGACTAGGACCCAAGCAAGCAACAGAGTCTGATTTGAAAACAGGGAGAGAATGGTTTGGCGGTGTCGCTGGTCATGATTACGTTTTGCAATAAAGGGACTGTAGAGCCCACTCGTCTGTGGACACTCGCTCCTGTCCAGCCCGTGCGCCCAGCTCACTCACTTGGCTTGTTTTTGCGGCTGTGTTTTTCAGACAGTCGAGGAGATCGAGGGGGTGCTGGGCCGGGATCTGTACCCCAACCTGGCGGAGGAGCGGTCTCGCTGGGAGAAGGAGCTGGCTGGGCTGAGGGAAGAGAACGAGAGCCTGACCGCCATGCTGTGCAGCAAAGAGGAGGAGCTGAACAGGACCAAGGCCACCATGAACGCCATCCGGGAGGAGCGGGACCGGCTCCGCAGGAGGGTAAGCGCAGTCGGCGGCGGGCCTTCCCTGGCGCTGCCCAGAGAAGCTGCACACAGCCACGGGCAGCCCCGGGAATTCTGTGGCATGGGTAGCCCTGGGAATGGCCATCCCTCTCTGGTTGTGGACTAATTTTATTTAAGCCAGTGTGGAAAGGAAAGTAATTTGCAAGTGCTGAGGTATGGAGGAAAGATTTTTTTTAAACAACACGGTTCTCCAGAATCACAAATCTAAGTGGGTGGTAAGATTATATCAGCCCGGTGGTTCTCAGCCCATTCTCCGGGTATACAGGTCTCCCCCCAGCTCAAAGTGTCCTCCTTTTAAGATAAACTAGTAAGATTTTATAATTTGCAAAAATACATAGAATTTTTCCCCTTTGCAGTTTCTTTTATAAAATTCTTTAAATTTATAGCAGCTGTTCTTACTTATCCATAGTGAATCTAATGAGAAATGTTAACTCTTTTTGTTCAGACTTATGAAAGTTAAAATAATCATATATGTGTATCTGTGTCTCTATGGATGTTTTGTATATGTGTGTGTGTGTGTGTATATATATATATATATGTTAAGTGTGTGTGTGTAATTTCTGGGGTCCACCCCAATGTACCCACGGCTCAACGGCCTGAAGCAATCTGCAAATCACTTTGTTTAGGAAATACATCCATTCCTAAAGGAGCTGATGTTTCAGGATAGAAATGTTTGGCAGAATTGTGAAAAGCACTCAGTTTTCCAAAGATGGAGTTTTTTTCTCAGGAACCCACAAATACTCCTTTGTTTGGCTGTGATTTTGATCTGTGTTTGGACTGGGAGTAAAGCAAGGAATTCTTCAATCAGAAACAATTCCCTCTGCATTCATCGAATCACGAGACCTGCGTTAGTCTCTTTCTCAATCTTGGCAATATTAGAAGCTTGCTTTCTAGCTATCCTTCAGCTGGTCATTCCGCACACAGACTAAGTTGAGTTAGAGAGGGAACAAATGCATCTCGTCATTGTTCTCTCAACCCCCTCCCCCCCTTACTTTTAAAGAACACCTTGGAAATGACTTGTTCTTCAAAAAGGTCAGCATGTGTATAACTCATTCTGTTCTTAATCCACATGTAACTTTCCTTAGTTACTGCTTTGTGTGAGGATGGCAGAGAGTACTGTTTTTAACATTATCAGCTCCTTTCCTCATTGTGGCTCATGTTGTCATTAAAGGCCAGCATTCCTCCCTGTCAGACCTGAGCATCGTTGTCTCGGGACTCCTGTGCGTGATAAGCTTGTTTGCAGTGCCCAGCTGTACCGTGCCCTTCTTCATACTTGCATCAGCAAGAGTAAACACCCCAGTCAGCAAAGACTTTATCTGGGCGAGCTGATGACGTTTCCTCCCTGCGGAGGCCCCCACCACCTGTAATTTCCTGGGTTGAACTCCCCAGTCGTCATGGCTAATGCCCTAAGTAGGTGTGCTGGCTCTTGGCATGCGTATTCTGATGGTGCGTGTTTTGCGAAAGAAATGCTGGTCTCAGGTGTAATTGCGTGCTGTGGTTTAGACGACATTCCTCCTCTCACCTGAGTGGCTAAAGCACAAGAGAACCCTGGATGGTGACCAGCAAACGATAAAAAGCCAGGCCCCTTCTTTGAGGAGATTCTCCAACGGTAGGGGTTAGTATTCAGAACGACATAGTTAGGTGTTACTCTGCCCAGGGCTCCCGAGCCTTGACACCTGGGGTCACAGCCTGACCTACCAAGTCACCGTGAGTCTTCGGCACGTTACCTCACTTACCCTGCCATGAAGGGGGAATAATACTAATACCCGATGCAGGGAGATGTGTTAATACCCATAACGCGCTTAGACAACCTTTCTTCTGATCACATCAAGAGGTAGTATAAGTTTTGCGGTTAATATGGTTTTATATTAAATTTATATAATTTATTTATTTAAATTACCTCCAAATAAAAATAGTTGAGGAACTTGTATCTTTTCCTCCACTGGAAATGTCCTCAGGAATTTGTATATTGGATTGGATTTATTTCCCTTTATTTCAAGACAATTGTGAGTCTCATAGAATTTGCTACTTGCCTTTGGATGCCAGTGCACTAGACTTTAAATGCTGGATGACTTCCACCCCCACCACCCATTATACTCATTGCCCCGAGGAGGTAGCTGTTCTTGTGGTCGGCTGTCCTCGGTTTTCTCCTCGTGTGCGGCTCTGTGGAGTGACGGGGCGCACCTTCAGCTCCCTCCGTGTGACACCACACGACACAGGGCCGGGCTGCTTCTGCTGCCGTGGCAGCTCTGACTCCACAGTCCCTCCAAGTGGCCTGAGAAGTCAAGGGAGTCGCACACCTTTTTCACAGCTCACATTTATTGTATAGAATTTGAACTGACCAGATCAATAGGCGTGGTGCTTGCCCCCTGCCTGTAATTAAACAAAGTGCTCTCGGTAGGATTTTCTGAGCCTTGTTCAACGTTTAATTAAATTAGATCTTTAATGTTAGTTAACAGACTGGGCTACTTGGCAGAGCAGACAACAGGCAGACAATTTTTTATTGTTGGCCCCAGCTCATTATTAAATGAGATAATCATTTATCTCTGCATGCTCTATAATATAACCATTCATTTCCTCACACTTAAAGAAATGGACTTAATGCAGGGAAGGTAGAATTAATTACTCTGAAAAGGAAGCACTTTGCTCTTTGTTAATTTGTTTGTTCATTTCATATAGATGATTGGTCGTCTCCTCTGTACCAGGCAGAGGGGTTACAGTGATGAATAGGACACAGCCCCTGGCTTGAGGGCTTTGGGGAGAGACAAGTAAACAGGCCATTGCAGAGGTATATGTCAAGGGGTAGGGAGGGGGAGCACGAAGGGTGCCCTGGTAGTTTATAGGAAGGACACGTGATAGCAGGTCCATCTTCTCCACACTATTTACATTTTTTTCCAAAGGTTGTACACAGGTACTTTTTTTTTTTTATTATTAAATTATTTTTATTAATTTGTTTTTTTTAAATCCAAAATCTTTATGACTACTAGCTTCTCTCCATGTACCAGATGTATATTTCTTTTTTTATTAATTTATTTTTGTTACAGATGTTTCTCCTTTTTTCCCCATTGACGCCCTCCTCCCCATCCCCCATCCCATCCCCAACTTTGTTGTCTATGTCCATTGGTTACGCGTACATACATATAAGTTCTATGGTTTATCTCTTCCCTCTCCCCCTCCCCCTCTTCTGAGGGTTGTCAGTCTGTACCCTACTTCCTCGTCTCTGGGTCTATGCTGTTCCTCAGACTGTTATGTTCATTATATTCCACAAATAAGTGAGATCATGTGATATTTGTTTTTCTCTGCTTGGCTTGTTTCACTTAGGATAATACTCTCCAGGTCCCTCCATGTTGTCTCAAAGGATAAGAGATCTTTTTTTCTTACAGCTGCATAGTATTCCATTGTGTATATGTACCATTGCTTTTTTATCCATTCATCTACTGATGGACACTTGGGCTGTTTTTAGATCTTAGCTATTGTAAATAGTGCTGCTGTGAACATGGGGATACATATATTCTTTCTGATTGGTGTTTCAGGCTTCTTAGAAGTGAATCACTGGGCAAGCAAGAAGAGAGAAATTTCCTCCATACATTGTCACTCTCAGGACCCATCTACTGCTTGAGCTTTTCAAAGTAGCAATCCTGTCATATACTTCTTCAGGCCATTTCTTAAAACTTATGATTATCGTTTAATTACAGCAAAAAGAGACAAATGAGCCCTGGCCGGTTTGACTCAGTGGTTGGAGCATCGGCCTGTGGTCCAGAGATACCCGGGTTCGGTTCCCGCTAGGGGCACGTACCTTGGTTGCAGTTTGTCCCCGGCCCTGGTTGGTTGTGCGGGTGGCAGCCACTCAATGTGTCCCTTTCGTGGCGATGTTTCTTTCTCTCTCTCTCTCTCTCTCTCTCTCTCCCTCTCCCTCTCCCTCTCCCTCTCCCTCTCCCTCTCCCTCTCCCTCTCCCTCTCCCTCTCCCTCCCACCCTATCTGAACAAAAAATGGAAAAAAAACAAAAAAGGTGTCCTCGGGTGAGGATAAAAAAAAGAGAGAGAGAGACAAGTGAGAACCAGCTAAAATAAGAGATGCTTACTAGGAGCCTGGAAAGGGCCCAGATACAAAGCTCCCAGTTGTCTTCTCCTGTGGAGTCCTGGATGGTGTTACCCCTCCTGGCTAGGATGTGTGACCGCACTCAGTATTGCCAACCAGGGAAGTTCATCCAAGCTTCAGTATTGAAAGTTTTTCATGGGTGTTTCATTATGTAGGTGTGATTGATTGAACCATTCCATGTGGTGGAACTCAGTTTCCAGCCCCTTCTCTTTCAGGGAGATCAGGCCAATATCCTTTGGGACACTTTTAAGTCTGTGAGTATGGCAGGCATGATGAAGCTACACTGTGTCTCCCCATAGTCACTGTCATACAGTAGAGATCCCAGAGGTTGTTGGGGTGTGGGGGTTGTCTAGTACTTGTCCCGTGAACTCATGACTGTGGTAATTTACAGAGCATCCTCTTATGTGTCCCCAAGGTCCTTCCCCACAGCCATTAGTTCTGAATCCATTGGTACCAGTTTCTAAACACTGAACTGGATCTAAATACCGAATCAAACCCTCCATCAGTATTTGCCCATGTTATCTCCAAGGGCACCTGCCGGTCAATGGTCATGCTTAAAGGAATTGTGAAAAGGAATCCAAATTAAACCAAAAGGCCTGTTTAGAAAGAATAATTACCGTAAATGTTGATCATGTATTTTATTGTGTACTTCTTTCTACTAACTAGTTCATTTGTAACATATTTACTATTAGGCTGCCCAACCCTACTGGGAAATAAGATTTAGGATGTTATACTGACGTGTCCAGAGCACGGTCTGTCTCTGAAGTCACCCTCACTTTGTCTGAATTGTCTGCTTCCGTTATAGTTAGTTACAGTTATAGGCTAAGTACGTGCTCTTTGATGTTTTTAACTAAAAAATGAAAACAGTGGAGAGATTTCTGGAAGTTAAATTGCTGTGGCCTTATGTAGGTCAAATAAAGGTTCTTCCTTGTCTCACCTTATTTGGCCGTAGGACCCACCTGAGCCCTCCCACTCACCTCCCATCCATGATACTTTTCTTAACCACAGTGTCTGCATATGGAAAAAGCAGGACTGCAAGAGCATACTTACATCTACTATGAATTTATATATGTATAAATTTACACTGACTATGTATGTGTATATGTAAAAATATTTAAAATAGACCAGAGCAACATAAACCAGATCAAATAATAATAGCTATAAGAGATTATAGGGGTGTAAGTCAAAGGGTACTTGAACTTTTCTCTAGTGTACTAGTTTCTTTTTTAAATGAATGCATCTTATGGTTGTATAATTTAGACAAAAGTTTAAACATCAAAATAGAAGGGAAGCTAATATGCCAAAATATTAACAGAGGCTAAATCTAGGCAGTGAAAAATATAAGCATATTTTTCTTCTTTAATTTTCAAATTAAAGAAACAAAAAATAAAGTGGGGCCCTGGCCGGTGTGGCTCATCGGTTAAAGTGTTGACCTGCACACCAGAGAGACCCGGGTTCGGTTCCTGCTAAGGGCACGTACCTCGGTTGCAGTGTGTCCCCGGCCCTGGTTGGTCGTGCGGGTGGCAACCAGTCGATGTGTCTCTCTCACATCGATGTTTCTCTCTCTCTTCCTCCCTCTCTTCCTCCCGCTCTATCTGAAGATAAATGCAAAAATGCTCAGGTGAGGATAAAATAAATAAAATAAAGTGGTGATAATGGACAGGGGTCCGCACCTCCAGCTTTCACAGCTTGATATTTATATATAAGCACAGTCTTTTGTCCTTGATAGAACTTTGTTCATATCTTATTTGTCCCATTCTTCTCAGGGGTTTCTTTACATGATGAGGTAGAGGATGCCGGTTTTAGCTAAGTTTAAATTCATACAAAGCTCTGTAAACAGCAGACCCTGTCCCAGCACGGCAGCCCCGACCGGGCCCTGTGTGGGGAGCTGGGAGAAGGGTCTGGCCCCAGGGCTCTTCTTCCAGCCTCTGTCGGGGGTCTCGGGCGGCTCTTGCTGTGTGGCTGGATTGTTAGTGGGGATAAGGATAGGTTACACAGCAGTAACAAGTTAACCCCAAGTCTCAGTGGGATAGCACACCAGAAATGCTGATTCCCTACTTGCACTACACATCCATTGCAGGTTGAGGGTGGGGACACAGCTTGTTCAGTATGTTCACTCCGGAACCCGGGCTGATGGCAGCCCGTCCTCAAAACCATCCCACACAGGGGCCCACCCTGCACCGAATGCTCCCCCCACAGCCTGTTGGCCAAAATTAGGTGCTCTACCCTAAGCTTAGAAGGACTGAGAAATGGGGGTCAGGTAGATGTTTGTTAAGCAATCAATGTTCCTAACACAGCTGATTTATTTGCTTTGAATGTGACGCCAGCGACACAGACCATGTCACTCATCTCTCTAGGGGTGGCTCTCAACATGTGTGTCAGAATCACTGGGGAGCTGTTTCAGAGGACATAGGCCCAGGCCCTTCCATGAGCCACCAAATCAGCGACCGGGCTTTGGGACCCAGCACACCTCTGTGATCCTAGCCAGTGCTCAGGACAAGAAAGAGAAAGCAGTGCCCTTCGGTCGTGGGCCGAGAACCTCTCCAGGCATCTTTACCTGTCTCCCTGCAGACAGAGTGAAACAGAGAGATCCACAGCTTTCTGAGGCCTTCTACTCACAGCCGGCCTGCTCTCTGTGGGGCCCAGAGTGTGGCGGCGATGAACCCTGCATCTGGAAGGCAAGGGTTCTCAGCCCTGCTCCGTCCACTCACCAGGGTCAGAGGTGGAGGAGGGAGGGCAGAGGGGGGTGTGCTCTACTGGAACCTGGCAGGACATGGGCACCCTGATGCTCTACAGGCAAGGAGGCACTGCCTGCCATGGTGTGGAACTTCCCATGTTCATCATCGAAGAAACAGTTTTACAAGGTACCACTTACAGTGCGATCATTTTTTTCCCAATGCTATCTTGATAAGAGTTTATTTTTAAGGACCTGTGAATACTGATAGTATTAACATTCTTTGAACATTTGCAGACTAAACATAGCCCTGTAAAAACAGATATCTCTGAAGACAAAGCAGGACTTAAAGCCTAAATTACAACACTGAACATATTTTGAGCATTTTTGTGTGTGTGTGTGATAAGCAATGACTTACGCGCTCCTCATTTCTTCTGCACCAGAAGTCGACGAGAGAGAGACTATTGTGTCCTCTGTAGGGATGAGAAAACTCAGGCCCACAGAAGTTTAATAATCTTGTCCTGTTCTACACTGACATTAACCCCTAGCACCAAAATTTAGGTTCTGGTAGCCTTAGTGTGGGATACTGGTTTCGTTCTGTTGTTCGAACTGCTCTCCTATGTCCTCGTCACTCGTTCTAGTTCCTGCTTCCACGTGGACCAGAAGTCAGTGAACCTCCCCTGTTATGGCACGTGGGTGGCAGACTCCTGAGGGTCCACAGCTCAGTCTTCCCGGCATTCTAAGACCACACAGAGTACTGGCAAGCTGAGCTGGTTTCCTAGGAGATGAGCTTGCTGTGCGTGTATTTTATTATCTTGTGTTGAGCCCAGTGGAGCATTACTGGTGACACCTGCCACCCCTCCTCACGGTCGTTTGAGGACGGCTGTGGTGGGACAGCGGGCAGAAACCCCTCAGAACTGTGATTCTCCCACGTGTCTGGAGACAGTTCCCGCTCCGAAAGGGCTGCGTGCACGCGGGCCGTGGAAGTGATGGGGGCCGTGTGCAGCTGGGCGCGGTGTTGGCTGATCCGTCCTGCAGCTCCCCTCGGAGGGCGGGCGGTTCGTAGGTGAACGCCTGGCTGTAAAGAAAATAGCTGACTCCATTTGTTGGCGAGCTGGTCAGAAATTAGGAAGACGGCCACCAGGCTGACCTTTTCCCTGAGGCAGCCATTCGATAGCCCATCCAGGTTCTTTAGTAGGCTGTAGAACAAAAGGGAAAAACACCTATAAAATCGTCAGAGAAAGGAGATGCTGGTGGGTTTGTTTTCCTTCTGTTTTGAAGTCTCCTCACTCAGCCTTCTCAAAATTGCCATTAACAATAAATTATGACTTTCCTGAATGCCCTATAAATGAGATTTATAGGGATAAAAATATTTTCTCTGTAAATACAGTCTGATTTCTAATTTGTGTGAGGGCTCCAAGAAACCTCATAAAAATCTCCTATAAGAGAAGGGCTCTCTGCAAAATGCCCACAAAACCTGGACTTGGAGGAGGCAACTTTCCAAGAACCACGCAGGACGAACCACCTGCCCCAAACTCATTAAGGAGAGCTTCTCTGCCCAGGGACTCTCGCTCTCTACAGGGTAGTCATCTCCACCGGCTCCATTACACAGTGAATTACCAACTACAACCTCATTGTCTGAAATTACAACTACCCGGTAACGCTGCTGTGTGTCATAAGCCGAACAGACCCTTTCTTCTGCGGCTGATAATGATGTTTCTAATCCCACTCAGGACCCCGCTGCCACCTGCCATTCTTGCTTGTCACCCAGCTGTGAGCCACAGTCAGATGTCACCTTGTCCGTGCTTCTGCAGTTGTCCCAGGAGACTGAAGCATCTAGTGACTGACCCATCTTACGCTTGTTCTGGCCTCATTTTTCCAGTGTATTTCCCCTCATGTCAGAACCTGCCCCGGTACCCACCCGCCCGACCTTTGCCCTGGGCATCTCTAGCACCACAGTTTTCAGCACCAACATCTGGCTTTGGCTTTGCCTAATCTCTTAGGCTCCCAGAGCCCTCATCTTTGCATTTACTTTCTTTCATTTGTGTGTTTTAATTTGGCCTGCAGGGCAGAGAGATAAGCTAATTACATTCCTCTGTTAAAGGCACACTCATTGATCCATGAAAGGTCCCTCTTTTAATTTATTAATTCTTTTTTTTCTACCAGTTCCTGTCCCCATTCCACATGTGCCTTCATATGCAGTATTTTATATGCTGTGGTTTTTTTGTTTGTTTTTTTCCTATAACATCTTTTTTATTAATTAATTTATTTATTTTTGTTACAGATGTTTCTCCTTTTTTCCCCACTGATTCCCTCCTCTCCCTCCCTCCCCGCCCTGTTCCCAGCTTTGTTGTCCATGTCCATTGTTCATGCACACATGCATATAAATTCTGTGGTTTATCTCTCCTTCATCACCCCTTCTTCTGGGGATTGTCAGTCTGTACCCCATTTCCACATCTCTGGGACTACCCCATTCCTCAGACTGTTATGTTCATTATATTCCACAAATAAGTGAGATCACATGATACTTGTCTTTTTCTGTTTGGCTTGTTTTGCTTAGGATAATACTTTCCAGGTCCCTCCATGTAGTCTCAAAGGATAAGAGATCTTTCTTTCTTTCTTACAGCTGCATAGTACTCCATTGTGTATATGTACCTCAGCTTTTTTATCCATTTGTCTACTGATGGACACCTGGGCTGTTTTCAGATCTTAGCTATTGTAAATAGTGCTGCTATGAACATGGGGGTACATACATTCTTTCTGATTGGTGTTTCAGGCTTCTTAGGGTATATTCCTAGAAGTGGGATCACTGGGTCAAATGGCAGCTCTATTTTTAATTTTTTGAGGTGCCACCATATTGTTTTCCATAGTGGCTGCACCAGTCTGCATTCCCACCAGCAGTGTACTAGAGTCCCCTTTTCTCCACACCCTCGCCAACACTTGTTGTTTGATGATTTGTTGATGGCGGTCATTCTGATATGCTGTTTTTAATTTACATAAATGTTACTGTGCTATAGACTTTTCTCTTTTTTCCCCTCGGCACCCTAATGTTATGGTCTGTCCGTATTGTTGCTGATGTGTCCACTGGTGTTGCAGTCACACACCACATTTACTGGGCCCACCCACCAGACTTCCCACCACCCCACACAGCGCTCCCACGTGGACAGCCTGCACCTGTCTCCTCAGTCCTGTGTGGGGAAACGCGTCCAGGAGTGAGGGTGCAGAGACCTGGGGGTGTCTTCGCTCTCAGACCAAGTCCTGCAGCGCAGTGTCCAGGTGGCTCGTCCAGGTGGCAGGGGAGGGCTCCTCCTGCCCTCCATCCCTGCCAGTTTGCGTGCCTCCTGTTATTCCTTCCATCCCGGTGTTCTTCTGACTTTACTGTTCTTGTTCCTGAAAATCATGTATTCTTAGGAAGTTCTTTCAGCAAAGATCTTTGAGTGATCAATTCTTAATCTTTGTCCGAGAATGCCCAAGGTATGTCTCTCTCCCAGTAGATGGCTTTGACGATTTTCTTTGTCATTTTTGTCCCCTACATTTGCACTATGGTGTTTCTAAATATGCAATTATTTTCTTATCCTCTTGTTCCAGTTAGTTTTAGCAGCACAACAAACTCCCCCAAATCTAGAGGCCTTAAATGACAAATATGTATTATCTGCATGGTTCTGAGGATGACTGAGCTCCAGTGGGCAGTTCTCATTTGGGCTTAGCTGTGGTTGCAGTCGTTGGTGGCTGGGGTCATGCGGTTGCAGTCGTTGGTGGCTGGGGTCATGCGGTTGCAGTCGGTGGTGGCTGGGGTCATGCGGTTGCAGTCGGTGGTGGCTGGGGTCATGCGGTTGCAGTCGGTGGTGGCTGGGGTCATGCGGTTGCAGTCGGTGGTGGCTGGGGTCATGCGGTTGCTGTCAGTGGGTCAGAGTCACCTTAAAGACTTTTCTTACTCATGTCTGGGGGGTGAGGCTGCTATTGTCTGGGGCTTAGTGGGGCCTATTGGTCAGCATGCCCACAGCCATTCTCTCTGTGTGGCTTTCTCACAAGGGAGTGAGTGGCTGGCTGGTAAGGGCCAGCATCGCAAGAGAGAGCTAGGCAAAATCTCACCTTTTTAAACCTAGCTTCAGAAGTTAGTTGGTATCATTTCTACTACATTCTATTTATTAGATGTAAGCTCACAGGCCAGACACATGCAAGGGGAGAATTGGACTCCACCTCTTGATGGAGGGAATTTCAAAGAATTTGTGACATATCTAAAAACACCCACACAACTTAGCCCCTGATGTGATAAGTCAGTCTCAAGGCTCATGTCTGTCTCCACATCTGGAAAACTCATCTGCTTTCTTTTCAAATATTGTTTTTCTACCATCTCCTAGGTTCTCTTTTTCTGGGACTCCTTTAAAAGTATGTTGGAGCTTCAGCGGACATTTACGTCTCTCATCAACGCTTACGTATTTTGTGTCTTTTAGCTCCCCTTGCTGTTTTTATCCAGTCTAGACTTTAACCGATATATTGATTTTATTTCATTGATTACATCCTCTACTGGCTTTTTCCCCTCATCTACCTATTCTTGTTTGATATCTGCCTACTTTTTGTTTCAAAATTTATTATCCTTTTTGGAAATTACTTTTCTCTCTTTAAGGATCATAATTGGATTCACTGTGATGTAGTTTACTGCCTCCTTCATTTTCATTTCTTCGCAGGTGCATTCATCTCCTGACTTAGATTGCTGGCTCTTGTTCATCCTCCTCCTCTGCAGTCACACCTCCATGTCTGGCAGCTTCATAGTCCTGGGCTCCAGTCACGGGGGCTTACGTCTCCTGCTCCCTAATGGTACCGGGTAATTTACCACGTAGGTCTCCGAAGCAACGCGTGGCCTGGCGACATCCAGACCAGCTTTCACTGTTAATTTACAGGACTAGGGCCCCGCAATATGCAGATAGTATGCATTTCGATTTCACGTCCAAATGTATCTTGGGTCTGGGACTTTAATTTCTTATGGTTGACCCTCTGCACAGTACTAGGGTTTCTCGCTGGCCTCAAGGGCGGCACTAATTCACTGTTCCCAGATGGGTGGGGCAGGAAGGCTCCAGGCTGTGTGTGGAGGGTCTGCTGGAACAGCCTGACTTCAGGGCCAGCTCCTCATGCCCGCCCGGCTCACGCCCCTGTGCCTGCTCCCCTCCACGTGGCTCTCTGCGGCTCCCCCTCCCCCCTCACCTCTTCAGCTTTACTTTTCACTCCACTTCTGGCATCTGGAGATTTTATTGCCTTTCTTTCAAACTTGGCAGTAGATTTCTTTCTCATTGTTCCTTTGTGTGGCCTCATTTCTATTCCTTCTTAATAGGAGCGCCTGTTTGTTTTAGCTGGGGCTGTCCTACACTGGAAACTGTCCTTCCTTCTGTATACAGACTTACTCCTGTGTTCCGCCCACTTCTGCTCCTTGTCCTTCGCAGTCCCTGCCAAAGCAGGAGTCGAACCCCTGCCAACCTTCTTCTGGGTAGTTGGCCACCTCCCTGTGTGTATTTTACAGAATTCGGCTTTTTTTGTTCTGTTCCTCACATCCATTCTCTTCCTTCCACTTTGCCTTTACGGAACGAGCCCAAGTCTTCTCTCTGCCAATGCCCTAAGCACATTCTTTTCACTGTTACGGTTTTCATCTTTTTTACTCTTTACTAGTATTTTCATGAGCCTCCAGAGTTTGAAGAAAATGCTGCATTTCCTCAGCCTGCTGTCTTGAATGCAAGAGCGCAGCCGAGGTCTCGGCGCTAGCTAAGCTTGCTTTTCTCCCTCGGCTTCTGGCCCGGGGTCAGCTTTCTTCTTCACTTCTGACGTCTGCTCGTCCCTCCTCTCTCCTAGCGGAGGACTTTTCTCTTAGAGAAACAGAAACGATCAGGTGGGAACCCTCTGTTCTCCAGGCTGCAGACTCACCTTTCTTATCGCCTACGCTCACTTCTTTCCTTTCTCTCCCGGATCAAGAGTGCCCCTTCTTACTGTCCCCCACTGAACCCTAGATCCAACAAGCTGTATTGGCTCTCTCCTCCCACCCCCACTGCCGAACCTCTTCCCTGGGCCACCTGTCCACACACACAGTTCCTACACTCGGCATCCAGTTCTGACCTCCTTTCCTCCAATTATATTTCTAATTTTTTTTTATCCTCACCCGAGGACTTTTTTCCATTTTTTATTCAGACAGAGTGGGAGGGAGAGAGGGGAAGAGAGAGAGAGAAACATCGACGTGAAAGGGACACATCGAGTGGCTGCCACCCACACAACCCAACCAGGGCCGGGGACAAACTGCAACCGAAGTACGTGCCCTTAGCGGGAACTGAACCCAGGTCTCTCCGGATCGCAGGCCGACGCTCTAACCGCTGAGCCAAACCAGCCAGGGCTGTATTTCTAATTTTTGACTGAAGATCCTCACTTGCATGCTCAGTGCGTCCTCAAATTCAGCATGTCCAATGCTAGCATCTTTATTTACTCTCTGAAATATCGACACTTTCTTGTTTTCCCATTTTGCTGAGTAGTGCCATGATCCACGGAATCACCCCAGTCACAAGTTTGGGCATTTTGTTTGTTTTTACTTCCTAGAATAGTTCTAGAAGTGCACGGGCCAAAACAATCCATTAGCTAGTGGCTACACGCAACTCTGTGAATTTGAATCTAAATTGATGAAAACAGAATACAATTAAAAATGCAGTTCCTCAGGGCCATAGTCACAGTGCCAGGGCTCACTAGCCAGGTGTGACCGGAGTGGACAGGGCTGTCAGGACATGACCATCACTGCCAGAAACTCCAGGGGACAGCTGCTCTAGGGCGGGCTTGCCCTTTGCTCCCGCGTCTCTGTGGCTGAGCCCTTGTGGTTTCTCAGCTGCACTGGTCCTACAGCACCTAGCTCACCTCCTTGTTCTTCCTCACTCCAGTCCATTCTCTTCTCCAAGCAAATGATTTTTATAAGCCCCCTTTCTCCCTTGGGGAGTCATGACAGCACACACTCGAACAGCAGAGTCCTGGCACGTCCGTGTGGTTTTCTTCATGAAGTCGTCAGAGCCTCCCCACCGCCCTTGTCTTTGTATTTGCTGATTGAGCAGTGACTTGGCCTTCCCGACTGAATCACAGTGGTTCCTGCCCTGGGAAAGCAGAGGTGTTTCTTTTATGCTGCGACCCTCCCCGTGGGGACCCCGCTTCAGAGCACGGTTCGTGCTGTCATGTTTGGCTGGACTGTGAGCCCCTGAAAGGCTAGAAACTTACCTTCGTGCTCTACCAGGTTTCCAAAGTATGAAAGAGATGAACTTCTCTCCTGGCATCGGCACAGGTACTGGCTACGTGCAACTTTAGGAGAAATGGGAAGACAGCCTCTCAAATCATGCTCTGTGTTCTGTTGTTAAAGAACGCCGGTGGAGAAATGGATGGCCCTGCCCATATCGAGTCCTCGCTTAGAGGTAGCTGTGGTTCTTGCCCGTCCCCTGACTCCCAGCCACACACTTTGGAGAGACATGCCAGGTGGGCAAAAGTAGGTTTACAGTTGTTCATATGGAAAATAATACAATAATTCATAAATAATAAAACAAGAATAAACTGTGTGTCTCATTAACGCACAACTGTAAACCTACCTTTGCTCAACCCTGTATTTTATTTAATAAAATATCTTAAATAAAAGATGGGTATATTAGCAATTACACAAACTTGGGGGCTTAAAACAACAGAAGTGTTGACCTGACTGGTTTGGCTCAGCAGTTAGAGCGTCAGCCGCGGACTGAAGAGTCGAGGGTTCAATTGCCAGTCACAGGCACGTACCTGGGCTGCAGGCGCCGGGTGGGATCGTGGGGGAGGCAACCCTTCGATGTGTCTCTTTCACGTGGATGTTTCTCTGTCCCTTCCTTCCACTCTATCTAAACATCAGTGGACTGGGTGAGAATTAACAACAGCAACAAAAACCAGATGTGCATTCTCTCAGAATCTGGAGTCCACATGGTCAAGTTGTCACAGGCTGTCCTCCCTGCAACGGCTCTAGAAGAGACTCCTGTCTCGCTTCCTCCCGCGTCTGGTCGCTCTGGTGTTCTTTGACTTGTGGCCAATCTCTGCCTCCACCTCCACCTTCACCTGGCCTTATTCCCTGTGTCTGTCTCAAATCTCCCCCCTTTTCTTCGTAAGGACCCCAGGCATTAGATTTAGGGCTCATCCTATATTCAAGGTAATCTCATCTTGAGCTCCTTAATTACAGCTACAAAATCTATTTCAAAATAAGGTCACATTCACAGGTCCTGGGGGTTAGAACCTGGACATATCTTCTGGGGGGACACAATCCAACCTGTGATGGGTGAGGATCTAACAGCTGTGTTTCTTGCCTTCCTAAGCCTTACCTGGGCGGAACCAGCCAACTCGAGCGTCCATTTCTGTATTCACTGAAATGAAGACCCCCAGCCCGGGTCAGGAGGGAGGAAGGCTGTCTAACCCAGCCAGCTCGCTCGCTTCCCGTGCCAGGCTCATTCCACTCCCTTCAGCTGGGTTTCTTTCACTGCCTGACAGTTATCATTAAATAATAAAGCACAGACCAAAATAAACATGTTCATATCATCCTTTGGTTTTCAAAGACATTCTCAAAGGTCCAAAGCTCTTAAAATGGAAATTGATGTTTAGATGTAGGTGTTGTTCTGAGCATACCTGCCCGTGCACAAGCACGCCGTGGACGACGGCAAGCCCACCTCTCCGTACTCAGAAGGAACGCGGCAAATCACCGTCTTCATGTTTCAGCGTCATCTACATTTTCTACACTGGACATGTTTTGCTTTAGTGATTAGAAGAAACGTTCTTTAAAACATGGGACGTTTTTATAAGTTCCCCAGGAGAGTGTGTACTTTCTAAAAAGCAAGATGAGAGGGCCAATCGGGGTTCTAGGAACAGACCACTGATTGTTTTGCGAAGGGTTCAGATGATCTTTAGATTTTGGAGTGGCATTAACGGTGTTAATTATTCAGGACCTCGCTAGACTTTGATAGCAGGAGAAATGTAAACCCATGGTCTTCACCAGGGAGGCTTCCCTGATGCCAGGAAGCTGGCCTGGTGGGGGAGGGGTCCTCTCCCTTCGCCATACGGGGTGATGAGGCGTCTGCACTGCTCCCGATCTTGGGTCGTAGGGCACTGTTTCATAGTGAGCCCTGCATTCTCCCACCAGCAATACCACTGGGCTCGACAGGCGTGTGTTCTCCAGCCTTCAGACTCTTTTGAGGTCAGCCCTGTGTCTGGAGTGTTGGAGGCCGACACACACTGCCATCCACCCGCCGTCCCTGGACGAGGCCACCGCAGAGCGACAGGCACTTCTTAGCTGCCTCAGTATTGAATGTTCCTCTTTGACTTCTAACATGTTGATGAATTATTGAAATTTCAATTACTTTTGGTTCCCAATGTAGCAGGATGGAGACATCCAAGATACTTAACATGAAAGCTTTACAATCGCTTTTAGAGCAGGGTTTGCCCGGAAGGGTCTTGGCGCCAGGGCTGGCGGGGGTGGGGTTCGAACTGAGGTGCTGCATGGCCTTGGAGGTCCCTCAGGTCAGTGCTGCCCCAGAGCATCGGCATTTCCCCGGAGCTTGTTAGATGTGCACATTCCTGGCCCTTGTCCCCATCTCCTCAGTCAGACTCCCTGGGGGGGGATTCGGTGTTTTTATCAGTCGTGGGGCATTCTGGTGCACCTACCAGTTTGGAAAGCCCTGCCTTCGATGTCCTGGCGCAGATTCTTCCCAGCAGGGCCTGTCACCCGTTCATACGGGCTCATGCGTGCCCCAGTCAGTTTGCCCTTTAAGATAGACATTGCACAAAGTGATACAACTGTGATCAAGGTCATCAGAAAGACCAGTTTTCTACCAACTGTCTTCACCTGCTTGGAACACTTCTCCCTTGGTCACTGAGCCATAACCATAGAGAAGCAGGATTCGGACATTACAATTCTGTGCAGGTAGATGTGTGTTCTAAATGTCAGTCAAAGAGCCCTGTGTTGCATTGGTATACAAAAGCACTGTTTCGGTATTCCTTCCCACTGCCCCAGGGATAATCCCTTCCTGAAGTCCCGGGGAAGCTGTGGGTGCCGCCTGTCTGGTCACCGTAGCCTCGCCCACTTGCCAGGACACCTCTCTCTCCTACACCGCACACCGAATCGCCTGCAGTTGCTCACACACAGCGTGGCCATGCCGCCTGTGCTCTGTGTAAGCTGTTCTCCCAGCCCAGCCCCCGCCCCACCCCCAGAGCCGGGCCTTACTCTCCAGTACAACCCTGTTCACCTGTAAAACTGCTCAGTGCCTCTCCCCCCTTAACCCTTCCCCTTCTCAGCTTCCTACCCCACTTTAGATAGACATTTGTAGCTCTCAAAGGGCACTGTGTTCGAATTCCTTGTCTCTCTCCTGTGAGCTCCGGGTCCCGTGAGAGGGGAGATGCCGTCCTGACTCCTCTCTCTGCAGCACCCAGCACAGCGTCAGGCACGTGAGGCTGAACATACAGACATTCCTTCAAGAGGACCATCCCACCTCTACTGGAGGTGTCCAGTGCCTCGGTGCCATGTTCATCTCGTGTTTGTGAAACACAGGTGCTGGCCAGAGGCAGGTCTGGTTAGAAGACAGTGGCACACACGTGGACTCAGCCGGCTGAGCTGTTCAGTGGAGCTGATCCCATCACGCACACCACTGTCCTACCATCCACCCATCTTGCCGTTTCCCTCTCTGGTCAAGCAAACCACCCATTGTGTCTAAAGGCATTATTATTATTTCAGGTGCGAGAGCTTCAGACTCGACTGCAGAGCGTTCAGGCCACAGGGCCCTCCAGCCCCGGCCGCCTCACGTCTGCCACCCGCCCGGTTAACCCCAGCACCGGGGAGCTGAGCACGAGCAGCAGCAGCAATGACATTCCCATCGCCAAGGTGAGCTTCCGGGACAGCGGGGACACCTCCTGTTGTCTGGACGCACCAGCCTCTCCCGAGCACGGTGCTGTGCAGGCATGCGGTGAGCCCAGATGGCCCGAGGAGCTTCCCCCGGGGTCTCACACCAGCCTTCTATGCTGGGCTGCAGGGAGAGATAACCCACTAATAGTTTTAAGTCTCCTTCAGTGGCAGCCTGGACTCCAGCTCTCATTAATCAGCTGGCTGGAGCATGTCACAACTAACAAGTCGTGGAGAGTGAGATGTTTTGTCAGCGTCTACAGTATAAGGGGTGGGTGGAGAAGTACTCTCGAGGACTAGGGTTTCGCCCGGGAGGGGACCCTGAGTGATGAACCATTACCTCCCCACGCACAGTCTGCCAGCAGAAAAACAGACCGTGATGGGCAGGCCATGGCAGTGGTGAGAAGTAGCCCCTCCCGCTCTCTGCTGCAGCCCTGGGCTCCTATGTTGCGTCCACCCTAGAGACTGTCCCCAGTCCCCCTGCCAGTCTCCAGAAGGAGATTGGTTCTCAGCCATCAAGTTGAGTAAGTTAGGCCAACCAGAAGTGAAGGGGATATTTGCCAGTATCTGAGACATCTCTGATGGTCACCCTGGAGTGCCCCTGGCATCTGTGGCTAGAAGCCAGGGAGGCTGCTCAACACCCTGCAATGCACAGAATGGCCCCTACAGCAGAATATCCAACCCAGACCTGGCTGGTTTTGCTCAGTGGTTAGAGCAGTGGCCTGCAGGCCACAGAGTCCCAGGTTCGATCCCAGCAAGGGCACGTACCTCAGTTCTGACTAGTCCCTGGCCCCAATTGGGATCATATGGGTGGCAACCAATCGATGTGTCTTTCTCACATCAATGTTTCTCTCTCCCTCCCTCCCACTCTGTCTGAAGATAGATGTAAAAATATCCTCGGGTGAGGATTAAAAAAAAAAAAGAATATCCAACCGAAATGTCAGTCATGCTGGGGTTGAAAAGCCCTGGGTTAAACGGATGGTAGAAAAATTGGATGAGTGAGTTGTTTTTAAGATATTAATCAGTTAGTTGTCATGGTTAATCAGTGGCCCCGTACAAACAGTCTGAATAGTTAGTTTATCTGGGGAGTGACGTGTCCTTTTTCGATAACTTGTTTTGATTTTGAAGATTGCTGAGAGGGTGAAGCTGTCCAAGACCAGGTCCGAATCCTCATCGTCGGATCGGCCAGTCCTGGGCTCAGAGATCAGCAGCATTGGGGTGAGTGTCCACAGGAGCCAAGCAACAGTCCCCAGTCAAGCTGCATGGACACTGTCTTAGAGATCATGGAAGAACTTCCAAAGTTCATCTCCACTAAACCAGTTCATTATAAGAATAAGTCACACCCGATTTCCTTCCAAAGAGTCAGACTGAAATGTGTAGTGGTTTCCACACAGTGAATTACTTCTTCAGCTTTAAGGGAGACTTTTTTCCATGACTTGAAACCACTCAGAAAGAAAGGATTTAGGGTTAGTTACTGGTGATGTACGTGATCGTCTTGAACTACTGCTCCCCAGAGACTGAGTGAGCGGGGAGCTCTAGAAGAACGTAGCGTTTGGACACCCCTCTGACCGGCAGAGCTCCCCAGAGGGGGTGACTGCTACCTTTGACGTGCAGCCCGCGGGTAACAGACCAGGGCCTTCCTGCCTGGTCCAGTGTTCATTTGCAGAGCCCTCGAACCACCTGGGGCTGAATGCTGGAAAGGCAGTAGTTTAGGTTCCCTGGGGGACACCTTTTAGGATTGGGGATGTGGCTGGAGGAGCCAGCTGTTTGATCAGAGGTGGAGGGAGCCTGAAGGGCACGTTCAAGGCCCTAATTTAGAATTCTGCACGGAGCAAAGATCACATGCATCCAGATTCCATGCCAAATTTAAATTAAAGGAGTCGGCCACTCTCCTTGGCTGTAGCAGCCAGAGACAAGGGCCTGGAGTGGCAGGGGGTCGGGAAGGGTGAAGGGGATCCAGACTCTGCTCAGTATCCAGAACGTGGGGGCCCCTGCAGAGGCCCTACCCCCTGCAGCACGCCTTCGAAGGGTGGTACTTTGATCCTGTCTGTATTGCTTTCACAGCAGTTAGCTTTTCATACTAGGTTTCTGTTACACCCACAGAAGACCAGGGCACCCATCTCCTCATGCCTGATCCTCAGGGATAGAAGCTTTACATTGTTTTGCATACAAAGCACGCCTGGGGATCGGTGTCCCTGCAGTGACACTGCCCAGAGGAGTGATTAATGCTCACCTGTACAGGTATCCAGCAGCGTGGCAGAACACCTGGCCCACTCTCTCCAGGACTGCTCCAACATCCAAGAAATCTTCCAGACCCTCTACTCACATGGATCTGCCATCTCTGAAAGCAAAATTAGAGAGTTTGAGGTGGAAACGGAGCGGCTGAACAGGTAAGGAGAAGCCCTGTGTGCCTGAGCGGTGGTGGGAGCTGCCCCCACCCCCTTTCAAAGATCGGCTAAGGCAGGCTGTGCATTGTGACAGGGATGTTGTCAGGCCAGTGGGCGGGGACTTCCACCACCTTGTCCATCACAGGAGCGCTTACAGCAAGCGGTCAGGGCTGGCCTTATGGGCGGGGGACCTGTCACTCAGATGCACAGGGCCTCATACTTGGAAGGACCCCACACTCGCTTCGCTGCTCTGCTCTCACTCTGCTAAATTCTTAATAATTTGTGAGCTAGGAGCACCCCGCCTTCTCATTTGGCACCATCCCTCGGAAATTATGTTGTAATTTCCAGAGCCACTCATATAGAATGACAAGTAGCTTGTAATGACACGGTGGCCACCAAGCGTACAGGCCTGTGCTGCCGAGAACCACAGAGAAAGTTCTGGAATGTTGAGTCCGCACCCCTGGGGCGCCCAGAGGCCCCAGGAACCAGCAAAGGCAATCCGATAGAGGCGTTGCTGGAATTAAACAGGCATGCTGGTCTAACCCTCTCTGCTCTCACAGAGGGTTGCCTACATTTATTTATGGTTTTTGCAAATGTGCACCACCCTCAGTTCCTATATTTTGTCTTACTTAGAATAGTTTTACCATATACCCAGTTTTATGGATTCTTCCCAAGTCTCACAACAGAGGGAGTTTGAGTGTGCCCTCCTGCCTCTGGCAGAGACTGACTCGTGGGTCCCCCGCAGTGAGAGAGCTGCAGAAGCAGAAGCAACGGACCAGGGCCAAACCATGGTAACCACTCTGACTCAGAGTCGGTCCCGCAGTGGCAGGATGGACTGTCCAATCTCATCCGAGTGTGGCGTGGCTGCCTTGACCTACCAATCTTCAGTGGGGAAACTTAGTAAGAACTAGAAAGGCTTATGAATTAACCAGGAAGAAATGCGGGTACCATTCCCTATCCACCATTGCTTAATGCCATTCCCCTTGCGTGTGGCGACCCTGAATAAATTGAATTACTGTGTTAGTCCTCCCTGATTTGAAGCTGTGTAATACAGTGCTTGAGAACAAAGGAATGTGGCAAATCTAGGTCATCTTAAATCTTGAAATTAAATGGTTTCCTTATTAAATCCAAAATACTTAAGAGCGACAATCCTGACGATTACCTTGTAGCAGGGAAGAAGCAGCCCTCTTGTTAGCACAGGCCAAGGAGTGCTTAAAAATGGAAGCAGATATGCCCTTTGCAATTTAATGAAGTCAGATGCCTCCAGGGGCCCTGGTTTTCGTGAGGATCTCCTCTCTACAGATTCTGGGATTTAACAAGCCTTCTTTGTCGTTGAACTTGGGGGAGGCTCCTTTCTCTTCAATTATGTGCACCTAGGAAAGACCAAAGAGGGAGGAAATATTTGGTGCTTGTAGCTCACATCATTGTAGTGTTTCACAGTGTACAAAGGGCTCTCACAGACTACCACTTAATTATCAACTTGGGAGGGCAGAGTAGCAGTCCCCTTTTGCAAATGAGAAAACAAAGCCTTCCCCAATGAGTGACTGGCCTTAAGTCCAGAGCTATTGGTCAGCCCAGCCGAAATTCCAAGCCCCACCCTTTTACCTCCATCACCCTCTCTGTGATCATAGTTACAGCTACCACATGGGAGTTCTTAAAAGTGCTCTGACAGTATGTGCTCACATCTGTTATTTAACTACCTATTGCAAAGTTGGAGGTCTATTACACTCCAAAAAGTGACAGCCTTTAACTTTGTGTGTGTGTGTGTGTATGGGGGGGGGGTTATACCTACTCAAAAGTGCTTCCTCATTTAGCAAATCTGTATTAAGCACCTACTATGTGCTAAGCTACTTGGCATGCAAAAGAAAGTAAAATAGGTCCCTGGTCTGATGGAACTTAAATTCTGTTAGGGGAGCTAGACAAAAAGCAAACAAATAAGATGATAAATAATGTTTTAAAAACTCCAAGTAAATAGGACACTGTGGTTGAATGGCAGGGAGGGTTGTTTTCCATAGGTGGCCAGGGAAGGCATCTCTGAAGAGGAAACCTTTAAGCTGAGATTTTAAGGGAGAAAAGTAGCACCCATGTGTCAAAGTAAGAATTGTCTTATGGGCTAACTTATCAACCTCAAGACTGGAAAGAGATCAACAGGAAGTAGGAACTGTCCAGGGGCCAATGGAGCTAAAACAGAGTGAGAGGAGGAGTTAATGAGATGAGGAAGCAGAACAGTCGGGGCTGGATGGGATATGGCTTTTGAGACCAAGGACAAAGTTGGCTCTTTAGTCTAAGTGTCCTTGAAAGTGGTTAAAGAGTTTTAAGTAGGAGAACAGATCTGATTTCAATTCTGAAAGATCACTCAGGGGTGAGGAATGGAAAGGGGTGGGGCAAGAGCAGAAGCAGAGAGTTTGCCGGGCCAGCGTGGCTGATGGAGAGGGTGTGGAGGGCCGAAGATGTTAGCTGGTACGATCAACTGAAACTGCAGCTGCTTTAGATCTGGATGCAAGACCAGGGCATGGTCTCAAAGAAGACTCTCCGGTGTCTCGCCTGTGTGGTGGCATTGACTGAGATGGAGAACAGGGGAGAGGACAAGGTTTGGGAAATCAAGAGTCCCGCTTGGGAGCGTTCAACGTGAGGTGTCAGTGTGACATCCAAATAGAAAAATCAGTGAACACCCAGATATGTGAGGTTGGCCCTCAGAAGAGCAGTCTGGACTGGAGAAATTTGGCAGCCATGGGAACATAAATGCCTGTTGAAGTCATGAGACTGGATAAACATCACCCCCAGGGGACAGTGTTGAAAGAGGAGGGGGCCACTGACTGAGCCCTGAGGAAATGCCAACACCCGCAGATTTTATAGACGGTGAGGAGCCAGCAAAGGAGACAGAAGAAACGGCCTTGAAGGCAGGAAGAAAACCAGAAGAGACCTGTCATGACCCAAATGAGGGACAATATTTTAAGAGGCAGGGGTGGCTCATTTGAGGGGTGTTACCTGAGAAGGCCCCTAAGATGGCTTTGGCCACATGGAGTTCTGTGAGCAGCGTAAACAGTTTGATCTGATTGGTGGGGATCAGGAGTACTTGGAGCAAGTTGGATAGCAACAAGAAAGAAGTCTCCGTGTGCACAAGGAAAGAAAAGTGTGTTCTGGTGGCACTTTACGTTGAACTGACCTTGGAGTTGCCTTACAGGTGTCTTAGTTATACACTCACTAGGCATCTCCCGTGCGGGTGAGTGTCTCTGTATCCTGTTCTCAAATATGTGATTCCAAGATCAGCTCTCAGGCTTCTGTCTCTTTAAGACTTGGTGGTCAGGATACTGCAAATGGGTATATCCCATGGAAAAAAAATCCTTATACCTAGAGGATCAGTGTCCTGAGACAGAAAATGGAGAAGGTAAAAGCTAATGTTTTCTGACTTTGTCATATGCTCGTCTGCTCTGAATTTATAGTCCTGAATCCTGTAAAGCTTGTCCTGCCGGGACCTCATTAGCAGCTGCAGGACTGTCCAACCTGGAAGGAACTTTGGACAAACTCCAGTTCCTGGTCCTCTGCCTGTTGAGGCCTGTCGAGCAGTTTCTTATTCACTCACGAATTCATCGGTTCCTTCTGCTCTGTAACTAGTGGTTAAGAGCACAGGATCTGGGGTCAAACTGCCTGGTTCAAACTCCAGGACAAGGTACTTAACCTTTCTTTGCCTCCACTCCCTCCTCTGAGAAATGAGGATAATGATCCTTAATTCAGAGGGCTCGATGGGGGTGGGGGATATGGAGCGAGGGCTCAGCGTGTCATAGCTACGACTGGGAAGCTGCTCTCTGTCCGTTCCTGCGGTGGGTGGGTCACTGAAGTAAGCAGAGGTGCCTCCAGGAGGGCCTGAGGTCGCCAGCTGCACCCCCCCCCCCCGGCCCCATGCACAGTCGATGTCTGGGGGGGGAAATAACTGGGTGCTCATTTTTATTCCTAATGCTCACAGAATTCAGCGATTCTTTTACTTACAGTTGCTTCCTTTATTGTTTCACAGTAGTTACATTTGTTAAAACATCTGACAGGCTCACATCCTAACCTGCATTTCCAGGCTGAACCCAGACTAGACACCTAAAATATTCGCAAATGAATTGTGATCCTAGTGTGAAATTGTGAAAGATTGTTTTCTTCCTCTGCAGCCGCATCGAACACCTCAAATCCCAGAATGACCTCCTGACCATAACCCTGGAAGAATGCAAAAGCAACGCTGAGAGGATGAGCATGCTGGTGGGCAAATACGAATCCAATGCCACAGCTCTGCGGCTGGCCCTGCAGTACAGGTGGGACTCGGAGGGGCAGGGCTGCCTTCACGTGACAGCGCACCCATGGTCGCCTTCTGCATAAAGTAGAAAGCAGGCTTTTAGCCTGGCCAATGTGGCTCAGGGGTTGAGCATCGACCCATGCACCGAGAGGTCGCTGATTCTATTCCCGGTCAGGGCATGCGCCCAGGTTGCTCAATCCCCAGTATGGGGCCTGTAGGAGGCAGCTGATCGATATTTCTCTCTCATTGATGTTTCTGTCTCTTCCCCCTCTCCCTTCTTCTCTATCCAAAAAAAAAAATCAATAAAAATATATTTAAAAAAGAAAAGAAAGCACGCTTTTAGAAGACATCCTGGGGGCTTGGACCAGCAAATACTAGTATGATACATGTTGAAAATCAGCAAGCACCCTTGTAGCAAGTAAGGAAATAAGAGCAATGAGTATGGTATTGGTAAATAGGTGTGCTTCTGCCAGCATATTTAACTTAAATGTTACTTCACTCAGGCAGCATCACTCTAAATATCTTTGTATTGCATATTCATTTGTTCTTTCCAATAGTTATTCATATTCATACATATTTTACACTGTTGTAAATCTAGTGCCTGTATTTCTTCAACGTGTTATAGTTTTGCAGTGTTGCTTAGTGGTCACCATTTATTTTGAATGGCATATCCCCTTCACCAAGTTTATATATTGTTGTTTTATTTACTCATTTCTCTAAAAAGACTTTTGCAGACTTTGACATTGGAAATAATTCTAGGGTGACTAATGCAGATAATATCTTCATTCTTTTTAACATTTTCCTGGGGATAAAAAGCAGGAATTACCAGTCAAGGGCTAAGGCTCTTCGGGCATGCTGCCAGTTATCCCCACAAAAACAAGCCAGTTTAAACAGCATGATGTGTTCAGTGGTATGAAGATACCACTTTTTTTCAGCCTCATCAGCTTTGGAGTTTATCTACTTTTAAATTACTACTTTTTTAATAGCTACCAAGCGATGCCTTATGATTGTTCTCGTGGGTTTATTTTATTAGTGTCACCACTTAGGCACATTCGTCAGGGTCCCACAGTAGAGACTGTATCTTACTCTTGGCATCCTCTAAAACGTTCAGTGTTGTTCTAAGCAATAGTGTTGCTTCAGTAAACAAAATCACACTGAAATAGACGCGATCAAAGCTGGAGAGCAATCGTGCTTGTTTACAGACACACCAAAGCAAGCAGGTAACCAGTGTTGCTAACTCTGGGAACAGGCTGGTCTGCACCACGGTCGCCTTTCATCCTGCCTTTCATCCCCAGCGGCTCCAGCCTGGACGGAGCAGCTGCCAGCACCCAGGGCTCCTGACTGGGCGCTTTCCCTTCTCTCAGTAAAGGAGGGTGAAAGTCAGGCAACCAAAAAACAGATGGTGTGTCGACTAAATGTTGAGTTAAGCAAAGTTTCCCCTACTCAGCTTGGAGAAGCTAATCGGTTATTCGCTTAGGGGCGGATTTTCCTGGGCATCTTGTCCCAGACCACTCAGACATTGCTCACGTGCTCCACCTCCTTGTGGACATGGGTCCATGCGGGGTCAGCCGAGGGGCACCCGCGGAGATGAGGAGGGGGTCGCTTGTTTGCCCTCTACCTGGTGTGCCCACGACGAGGGGCAGAAGGAAGGGAGTCTAACATTTTTTCTTTTAGACATCCCCAACTCAAACTGGTGTCAGAGATTTTGTATTTTATGAGACAGTTTTACAAGCAACTAATACAACTGTGATGACAGAACTGTCTGTGCTGTCCGGTAGGGTAACTGCTAGCCACATTTGACTATTAAACATGAAATATGGCTACTGCAACCGAGAACCTGAATTTTTCATTTCATTTAACTTACTTTCCGCCCCCCCGCCCCGCCCCCATTTAAATAGCCATATGTGCCCGGGGCTACTGTATTGAATAGTGTAGATCTAAATCAACATGGTCTCCTTTCTGGGACATAATATGAGTTACCCATTATAGTATAACTATTATTATGTCATAGTTTTTAGGGTCAAGAATCTGGGAGTGATTTAGCTAAGGTGGTTATGATTCAGGGTCTCTAGGAGGTTCTGGTCCAGCCGTCGACCAGGACTGTGTCATCCGAAATCTTAAGTACGGCTGGCAGACCTGCTTCTGAGAAGGCCCGTTCACAGGGCAGTACGGTGGCGTCCTCAGCCCGTCACCGCTGTCGGCGGGAAGCCTTGGTTCCTCACTCCATGGCCTCCCCATCGGGTCTTCGGGACATGGCACCAGCCTTCTCTAGAGAGGATGACGAGAGAGAGAGAGAGAGAGAGAGAGACCCCTTGATGGAAGTCAGTGTTTTTTAATAGTCTAATCTTGAATGAGACAAGCCATCACTTCTGCCATATTCTTTTAGTCACCCAGGCCCACCCTGGCACCGTGTGGGACGGGACAGCACACGGGTGTGTGTGGATCCACGTGGAGGCTGTTACCTTTTCCTGTGAGCAGATCACTTGCCTCTCCCACACGTATTGTTTCTTTTGCATTTTTCTGGATTCAGTTTAAAGTTAAAAGGCGGGGGCACAGCACAGCAGACGTGCCCCTGGCTCTGGTCAGGGTTTTCCTCGCTGACTGGACAGCGGGGATGAGCGGCAGGGCTGGCGCGTGGGCGGGCACCGTGGTGGGGCGGGCACCGTGGTGGGGCGGGCACCGTGGTGGGGCGGGCAGCGCAGGGGGGCGGGCTCTGGTGGGGCGGGCTCCGGGGCGGGCTCCGCGGCGGGGTGCCCGTCCGCTGCCCACGTTGAGGGGGTGTGTGCTTCTGTTTCAGCGAGCAGTGCATAGAAGCCTACGAACTCCTCCTGGCGCTGGCAGAGAGCGAGCAGAGCCTCATCCTGGGGCAGTTCCGGGCGGCCGGTGTGGGGTCCTCGCCGGGTGAGTGTCGCCCCCATCTCGGCTGTGGGCATTGAGCACCTCCCCACCACGTGAGGTTCGCCTGTCAAGCGTGTGTTTCGTTTGCTTCCTCCTGAGTGGGTAAATTGTTTATGTTGAATGCAGCAGGAACTGGAGTGGGAACAGAATTGCAGACAAGTTAAAACAAACAAGCCCTCTGAGGAGACACTCTCCCAGGCTGGCGGGGGACCAGATGGCGTGGGAGGCCCACGTCCCTGGGGAAAGCCCTGGCTCTCCCTGGCTCTGTGTGTGGTGCTGGTAGGTAGGGCCCCTTTGCTGCCCCTGTGGCTTTTGCCTCGTCTCCCAGCTTCAGTTGGCTGTGCTTTTCCCAGGCTTTTTCCTTTGGTTAGTTTTGAAACATGAGCTCACTCTGCCTGCCCCAGGTGTCCTGTGAACACAGAGGACGTGGTTCCCCGCCCTGTTCTCGTCACCCTCGTGGAGTACCAACCCCACAGCTGAGGTGGGCACAGGTGCTGCTCACCCACCTCGCCTCCCTGCCCCGGGGCCCTGTATCCTCTCGACTTGGCTTGTTCCTCTGACCTGCGCTGCCCCCACCTCCGTCCCTCAATTTTGAGTCCCTAGAAGGAGTAGTCATTGAAAAGGACAGGAGTGTGGCCTCCTAGTTAGCAGTGTTTTCTGCAGCGTCCCCCGATTGTGGCCTGGTCCCCGCAGTAACACGGAGAGGTCTGCAGGAGAGAGTGCGCGGGAAGCAGATGGGGAAGGAGGTGGACTCTCCAGCGCGGAGGCCTGGAGCCCGCATTCATAGCAGCAGCTTCTTCGGAGAAGTGACAGCAAGTGAACAGAAAACTGAAGTGATGGGTCACCGAGCTGGCATGGGTGGTGTGGGCAGGCCGAGTCCGCAGCGTGGACCAGGCCCCTCAGCCAGGGACTGGCTTTGCTTCACGAGCTGTGAGCCCCATGAGGGCCTGACCTTCCAGGACACGCCTTGCCAAGGTCGCTCTCGGGCACCTCGGGAATGAACCGCCCCATCCCCGTCCTTGCCATTGGCCCCCCTTGTCTGGGGTCGAGCTTTTCCACTGAACACTCACACATTTTCCCCTTCGGTTCTGACATGTGCAGGGATCTGACACACATCTGAAGGAAAGGAAGTGTCCCGGGCATTAATTTCCTGCTTCACGTGCCAGTCACCAGGGAGGCAGCGGCCCCTCTGCACGGGACCCATCCCCCACTCCTCTCCGGGTCGGGTCGTTCAGTAGTATTACCACCTCAGCCCAGAAGTAGAAACTCTGCCAGCATTTCCATTAGAAACCTCATTTTTTAGCATCTTTTAACTGAACCATAAAACTTTATTCCTCATATTAAACAGATCTTAAAATGATCTTGGCCTGCTGTCAAGTTTTTTTAATATATGTATTAAGAAAACCAATCAATTAAAGGGAAAAAATCAATCATCTTATTTCCAGTTTGTATCAGAGGAATGTTTTAAACCATTTTGTCCTGGAAAGTTACCTTTTACTGGGCTGGCATCTGCTCATCACAGTCACTGGGCAGGGCCGGGAAGTGTGTTATCTGTGGGAGGAGGAGGCAGGGAGGTTGAGAGAGACCGGCCCGAGGGAGGCCCGGGCGGCAGCCTGCAGGACACGGTGCCCACGTTCTCCCCGCCCTCCACGTGCTGGGTCTGTAACCCGCACTGACATGGCAGCTGACCTGCCGTCTGCCCTAACCGCCCGACAGTAGCTCGGCCAAGCAGTACTAGTGTATGACATCGGCCTGTAGTATCTATTGTTGTGGGTTTTTTCTTTGTTTCTTGTCGATGGCACAGGCACCCAGCTGTTCGTTCTCGATGATTTAGACGGTGTGGTTTTCAAACTGCCCGGGGAGGGGTTTCCTTGGGCCTCAGCAGTGGGCTTGGAGGGTGGGGCAGCTGAATGTATGACCCCACCCCGGCCACGCCACTTGTACTATTTTGTATCTTGGGCATGGGCAACAATTTTTATTGAAAACATCTGGGAGACCGTGGCTGTAGGCTGCAGAGATGGGAAACTGGTAACTTGTTTGAACAGTAGAGTTGTAAACACACCAAGAGCAGGAGCACCTGGGCAGGGGGTTCCACTCTGCGCCGTGTCCCCCTCCCCCTCCCCCTCCCCTCTCCCTCCGACTGGCTCCTGGAGGCACTGAGCTTGCCGCCGACCATGGCGAAGCTCAGAGAGGGGTCAGGGACAGCATCAGGACAGAAAACGCGGAGCCAATGTGAAGTTCCCACTTTAACGGTTACCTTTGTCACCATTGCCTACACAAAGCTCTAACTAAAACCATAGCCTCGGGAGATAGGACAGAGTTTTCCCTCCGGTTGGCCCTGTCCTCACTCTCGGGGAAATGCCAACGTGGGAATACGGCCAAGCCATAGACCTGTGACGGGGTGGGAAGAGAACCAGGAGCCTGGGTGATGAGAGCAGCATAGCTTGGAAACAGACCTCAGAGATCACGTTGACCAGCCTCACTTGTTGATGAGGGCAGCGGGGTCTGGAGCAGAGGAGAGCCTCCCCGAGTACAACTCCTCAGGACAGAGCCAGGCCCGGGACACGGCGTCCCTGCTGGTTCCTCTCCCCCATGCCTCTGCCCTGGGAATGAGGGTCCAGACCTCCCCCAGGCTCGTCTTCCCTACACCTGGTTGATTAATGCATTGGCTTCCCTCAGGAGACCAGTCCGGGGATGAGAACATCACTCAGATGCTCAAGCGAGCTCACGACTGCCGGAAGACGGCGGAGAACGCGGCCAAGGCCCTGCTCATGAAGCTGGACGGCAGCTGCGGGGGAGCCTTCGCCGTGGCCGGCTGCAGCGTGCAGCCCTGGGAGAGCCTGTCCTCCAACAGCCACACCAGGTAACGCTCGGCCTTGCTGCCGTGAGACGCACGCGTGTCCACGTGCCGTCTGCTCGCTGGGCTTGACACGCAGGGACCCAGTCTTGGGGACTGTGAGGCTCGGCTAAGAGCAGAATTCTCTCCTGGCTTGCAGCCTGCTCGGTCCAAGGAGGAGCCGGAGAATCCGAGTGGGAAACTAGGCAGGGCCTGCTCATCTGTGGAAACTGCCCCCCAGAGAGAAGGGTGGTTCATTCACCTACCTTCCCGTCAGGGCTCTTTCTCCTGGTTTCCTTCTGTTCTCCATTTCTTTGTAGTTCTTGATTTCCTAGAAGCATTTGGGGTAGCCGTTTGCTGCGAATGGTCTAGCCTCCCATGGCCCGGACCGCTGTGCCCTGCGTCCAGTCCCCCTCTCCCCCCTCTGGTGCCTCTGTGCTCTGGGGGCTCTTCTCGGGCAGTGCGGCCTCCTCCTCGTCTCCTCGGTCTCCTCCGTCTCGTGGACTGATGCCACGTCCACGGCACGTGCGTGACACATACTTAGCCATGAACCTGAGTTCAAGTCTGGGTCTAGAAAACTGAAGCGATACTTGAAAACGATGAGGACGGCAGTGAAGACCTGCTAAACATCACTTACTGGAGCTATTGGGTTTTTTTGGATGGGGGGTGGGGGCAACGAAACTTTTGTATGAAAACTTTTCTGGTGACCTTCTCATTTCTTGCCACCCACCGAAGCCCTAAAAAATCGAATGCCTTCCCTTTATCTACCAGTTCTCAATCTAGGAAGTACTTTGTTAGAAATTCTTATGTAATAACCAAATCTTAAAAGACAGAAAGGGTAACGTACCCCCATTTTCACGGGTGGGAAAACCTTGTCTTACAGATGTGTAAGTGACTTACCCAAACGAGGTCGCATGGCTGGTAGATAAGAGGGAACTCAGGACTCGAACCAGGACTTCAGCACCAGGCATATTGTTGGCCTCACTCTCCCAGGCTGGGTCTCGTGACGTTAAAACACAGTGTCGCCCTGGCCGGTTTGGCTCAGCGGTTGGAGCGTCAACCTGCGGTACAGAAAACACGTCTACCTGCAGATCCAGTGACTCGAGCCGCTCTCGACTCTCAAGAGCTCAAGGAGAAAAACTGATGTTTTCTTAGTGCCTGAAAGCAGTCTAATGTTTCCATCTCTCTTTCCCACTGGCAGGGCACGGCCATCTGCCCGAGTGCACCCATTTACCTGTCCTGGACCTGTGCCTCAGGAAAGGGCACGTTCCCAATAATGCACTTGGCCAGGTGCCCACAAACCCAAGGGACTTCTTTTCTCTGGACTCCACCAACAATCGTCTCATTCACCGACGCACAGATTAGAATTTATTTTTCCTTAAAACCAGATTCTTCTGTCAGAACACAGAAAGCAGATGCTCTTCCTGACGACTTCTCCAGATGTGTGTTCTGTAATTTCTGTGCTCGTTCGCAGGGGAGCGGCGCTCTCGTGCTGCCGGTGACCTTGCTCTGGAGTCGGTGAGCGTAGGATCGGTGGGCAGGAAGTGTGTGCTGTTTCAGTGGCTTATCACGTGAGCATTGCAGATCTTTTGCTCACACCTCCCCGCCCCAAAAGTAATTTTGTCGTTTTAATCCAAATCAGAGACAGATTTGAGGTCAGTTAGGCCCTCGCCATTCATTTAGTAGAAATCCTGGTTTTGAATGTTTGTTAGAGATACAGATGAACCTTGATTTTGAGGAAATTTTCATAGAGATACTTAATTTTAGGGGCTATGTATTTCTGCAGGTCAAGGTCAGTTCAGCTCACAGTCTCTGTTTGCAAGGACGACCTCACTAGAGAATGGCCCTTGAACTCATTTCAGTCTCCAGAGGGTCTTCCCATCAAAGTACAGAGGACTTCAGCGCAGATTTCACTCTGTGCTCCTTAAAAGCTCACGTTCACACTCCCACCCAAATCAGAGCGGCTCAGAGTGGGTGCTGAAGAACCACACCCGGGGCTTCCATGTGCGCCCCCGTTCCTAGGTCACGACACCGCTGCACTGCTTCATGCCGAACAGGGCTCAGCAGCCACCAAGCCGTTCCCAACTCTAACGATCCACGTTGTTTGTGACTCTTCCCGTTCAAGTTCAGCATCCTCCCAGGTCAAGTTTGGGGTGGGGGGGAGGAGCTTTCTGAGTTGGGTTCTATGTGGCTCTGTAAGTCCCCCTCCCCCACTGTAACCAGCTGGCACAGAGAACTCTCACGAGAGGGAGGGGCAGCTGCCCCTCCGGGTCTCAGGAAAGGACTGTGGGTATCGGGCCCCGGAGGCCTTCCTGGCAGCACACAGACAGCGCCTGATGACAAGAGGGTCAAGGTTTGGGAAAGGAGCAGAAGCATATTGACCAGCAAGGAGAATAAAAATGGTAGCTAGCCCGTCATTGACTGTTGGCAGGAGCCCAGGGACGCTCTATTCACTCTTGAAAAATAAAACTGTGGCCTCATCTGAAAGTGTAATTGTCTTAATGGATGGGGTGACCAGGTAATGTTGATGGCCTGGATAGCTTTGTGAGCATCATCACAACAGAGAGGCACATGCACTGAACCGTTGGAAGTAGGAGTCTTAAACCACCCGTTCTGTCAGGCATCACGGATTCAGTGGACCCACAGTGGGTCTCAGTCTACAAAGGGACATGTGGCTGAGACGGAGAAGCCTCAGCGAGTCTGTCCTCGCGGAAACTAGAGTCTTTTCTGTCCCCCATCGGTGGGGACCATGTGAGGATGGGGACCGCAGCCCTGGGTGAGCCCTGGGCACCTCCAGGGAGCCAGGGACACCCCCTGCTGACCGCTCACGCTGGGGCGCATCCTGCCGTTGGAATGGAGGGCAGTGCAGCTCACGATGCCCACCTCTGAGCTCATCTTGATTAAGGTAATGTTTCGTTGGAGAAGAAAGAAAGGTTGGGGACAGTGGAATCATGCCCATGGAAAGGATGAATGGCATTAAAACAACCATCAGTTAGGAGTTGTCACGAGAGGGAGAGAGAGAAGATGGAAGGATACACCCAGAACAGCACTAGAAGACACCGGCAGCCCTGACCGGGTGGCTCAGTTGGTGGGAGCATCATCTCATGCACCAGAAGGTTGCAGGTTTGATCCCTTGTGGCACATACGTGAGGCAACTGATGGATGTCTCTTTCTCACATCAAAGTTTCTTTCTCTCTTCCTCCCTCTGCTGGTTAATAGTAAGATTGATATAAAAATATATGTAAATAAAAGACACAGGGAGGTGACAACCTGCCCGGAGGACTTACGCGTGGCTGACATGGCCACCTGTCGCCTGGGCCAACCCCCTCCTCCAAATACTTTTTAAGTGTCCAGCAAAACAGAAGGCCCATCTCATGGCACTTTTCTTCCGAAAATAAGCTGCTCCTTGGCACAGTGAGATCTCGTCTGGGGCCTGGTAAAACGGTAAAACTTCAGAAAAAAAAATCCATCTCCAGTTTCAAGGCAAAGGAAATACTCTGCTAGCCCTTTGCCAAGACAATATGAGGAAGCTCAAGAAAAATGGATTTTTCTTCTAAAGAGCAGTATAGGCAGTTGTCTTGAGCCCAAGGATGGGACATGGAGAGGGACAGAGAGAGGATAATTGAAATCAAAGGCTGCTTGAATCCACCTGCATCTATGTCCCACCGTGGCCAGGGCGGAAGGGGACGGGGGTCGCAGGCCTGGCCCGTGCAGGCTTCCCCCGGCTGCAGGCCGCCTCGGTGCCGTTGCCCCAAGATCTGCCTGCAACTAACGGACACGGAACAAAACCAGCACGAGGGGGGCTCAAGCAGAGCATCACAGAAAGGACACCCCCATGCAACCTGGCCCAGCTTCTCGCAAAACAAAAATGCGCAGCACCCAGCCGTGGGTGGGCCGGGTTTTTTCCTCTGCAGCCCTTTCCACAGTCCCTCTCAGAGAACACGCACCACCTCCCACCCTGCAAAGTGATTTATTCACTCTTGACAACTGAGATCATCCAGCATTCCAAGTAGGGAGAGCTAATGGATGACCTAACCCTCACCCAGCACCAGCAGCAAGCCCTCGGGAGGCCGGCAGCGCCTCTGTCTGCAGGAGGCCAGAGGAAAGGCCAGTGGCTTCCCCTCCTTCTACCGCCATCGTAATCATATTCCACAGCACAACACTAAGGGCACAGCGCAGAATCGCCATTAACCTCGCCTGATCTGCTCCCTGCTGGTGTCCTGGGAGGGGGAGAGGGGAGCCAGGGGGTGCAGGGCTGTGGTGCTTATCTTGAAATTAAACTTTCCCCTGGTAAAAGCATTTTAAAGCTCTGAGCTTCTGACGGGTAGGATCTGTGCAAGGAGCTCTTTTGTTCTTTTCTCGTCTTCTTCCTTCCTGAAAACTGTACCCTTCGCAGAGATGGTGAAACAAAAGCCCTGCCCGCCTGGCTGGGGATCAAGCCCCGGGCCCTAGAGGGGTCCAGGACACCCCAAAGCCTGCCAGCCTCTGCCCACCTGCACTCGTGTCTCCCAGAGGGTCTAGGTGGTTTCTCAAATGAGGGCAGGCACTTGCTGCTTTGCTTCTCCCTCAGACGGTTTTCTGGATGACATTCGGGAGTTCCAAAGTGCTCTGGGGACGGGGACTGGAAGGATCCCGCCTTGGTCTCAGCCCAGAAAGCTGCGGGGATTTGCTCTGGGCCCTGAAGCGGGGCAGTGGGGGAGGAAGTGCGCTTCCTCAGGCCTGCTGGTGTCAGCCACCTGCTGGTCATCACTGGCACCCACATCCGCCCCGGGGCACGGGCCTCTCCCTAGAGAATTCAGGAGGGTCCCATTATCTCACAAGCTATAATGCAAATGCCCCCACTTATCCCTCAGGGTAGACCAGTTGTTCTCAAACCTGGCCGCGCCTAATAATCACAGGAAGAGAGAGGTGATGTCTTAAAATGCAGTTTATTAGGCCCCCCCTCCAGGGTTCCCGATTCCTGCTGTTCTTGGGGGCGGGCCTGGGAATGTGAATTCCCACCAAGCTCCCAGGTGACGCTGCTGTCGCCAGCCCAGCGACGACTCCTTGACAACCACAGGGGCAGACCAACCGTGCTAAGTGGAGAATCGGCCACCATAGTATCATGTCAGTGTCCACAGAGTAATTCGAGAACTCTAGCTCCTAGTGCTCTTTGAATTTTTGAAATTTTCTTAAGTGTAAGAAAACAAAGGTTGCCTCAAATATACATGTTATGTTTCTTAATAATCTGAAGAAAATATGACAAAAAGGTCATCTGGGTAATAGGTGCATGGGTATTGGGTATTCTCCGTATTTTTCTGTATGTTTACTGTTTTTCAAAATAATGTTTAATGAAGGGAGAACTAGGATTGTAAAGTGGCCCTCTGGCCCGTAGTCCCAGCTTTGGGGGAAAGGATTTCATACCTGGAGCCACCTCCCAACCCTGGAAGGGAAGTGTTGGTGTCTCTGGACCACGCCGTCTAGACGCCTTGCACCCAAGGGCGCACCTCGCACTCAGCCCCGGGAGTGCTTTGTGAGCGAGCCAGCACTTCAGTGTGCTTTGATTCTGTTGCTCATTTGTCTGCAACATTAGGTCTGTCACTCGGTATCAGTGTTGACGACCCATGGAGGTGTCCTACTGAAATGGCTGTGCCTACCACCGAGCTGCGCACGCAGGCCTGTAGGTCTTCAGGGAAGGACACGGAGATGCTGAGGGAGGGACCCGTGTTTTCTCCCTTGACTAAGACCCCTTACTGGCAGTGATGCCCCGCAGTCCCTGGGTCCTCTGCTGTGGATACTGTTTGCTCCTCCACGCTTCTCGTGCTGCTCCACTTCTCATTGAAATTACGCCCGGAGTGTCCCATCTGCAGGGTGTTGCTTCTTCTCCATCCTCATTCTTTTTCAGTGCAGCTTGAGGAAACATGGCAATGTTGATTAAAAGTTGTATCCTCCTTCCCGTCTTCCCAGCTTTCGCCATCTCGCCCCAAGATGGTTGCAGTAGCCCCTGGTCTCCTTGCCTTGGTCCATCTCCCCTCGGTGCAGCAGCCTGCAGGGTCCTGTTGAAATGTAAGGCAGATCCTGTCAGAGGAAAAGACACGAACAACCCTTAGAAAATACTACTGGACCTGGCACCTTCCCTTCCCACACATACCCTCCTCTCTGACCAATTCTCCTCCCTCTCCCCTTGCTGACTCTGATTCAGCCACAATCTCATTCTTGCTGGCCAAGCTCACTGCCTCAGGGGCTTTGCCTTTGCCAAGTCCTCTGCTGGGATCTCTGTTCCTCCAACTATCCACAGGGCTTCCTTTCTCCTCTTTCAGGTCTACTCAGTGTAACCTCGTCCGCAGGCCTTCCCTACAATTCTGCTTTGAAGAATGACCCACCCTCTCTCTGCACGCTCTGTAATGGCTTCATTTTCTCCGAGATCTGTCTCAGTGTCTGATGTACTGTGTATTTACTCACTTGTCTTCCCTATTAGACTATGAGTCCCACTAGGACAGAGGTTTTTCTAGGGCCTAGAAGAGTGCCCTGCAGTAGGTGCTCCGGGATTTCTTAATTAATGATAGCTACATTTATTGAGTGCTCACTGTGTGCTGGGCACTATTCTAAACACTCCCATTTTACCACTTTTATCCTATCACGACCTTATGAGGATGACTGCTGGTGCTCTCATTGTGTAGGTGAGGAAATTGGCAGAGAGGCTGAGTCATGTTCCCTCTATAGCTACACGGTGTGTAAGGTGCTGAGTCACAGGTAAAAGTAGTCACAGGTAAAAAGTATTCGGTTCTCCAGAGAAATGGAACCAATAAGGGGTGGGTGTGTGGTGTGAGGACTGATTGATTGATTTTAAGGAACTGGCTCAGCCTGGCCAGTTTGGCTCAGCGGTTAGAGTGTCGGCCTGTGGACCAGAGTCGCTTGGGGTCATGTGGGTGGCAGCCAGTCGATGTGTCTTTCTCACACTGATGTTTCTCTCTCTCTCTCTCTTCCCCCCTCTCTTCCTCCTGCTCTATCTGAAGATAAATGCAAAAATGTCCTCAGATGAGGATAAAAAAAAAAGGGAATTGGCTCATGTGATTGTGGGGACTGCAAGTCCTAAATCTATAGGCAGGCACTGGAGACCCAAGGGAGCGTTGACGTTATAGTCTTGAGTCTGGACACTGGCTGGAGGCAGAGTCTTTTCTTTCTTTCGAGATCTCGGTCTTTTCTTTTAAGGATTTCAGCTAATTGAATGAGTCCCACCCACATTGTGGAGGCAAATCTGCTTTATTCAAAGTCCTGTCTGTACGTCCACCTATATTTATGACTCACATAAGATTTTGTATCCTATTTCCTCACTTAAAATATCTCCACCATTGTCATAATTACCACGCCAATGTCCACATAATTTCCCTTCTTTTGCTGTGTACTGTAACTCACTAAACCTATAGTCCATGAAATATCTTTGTTTATACGTATCTTGTTGCTTTTGTGGAATTATTTCCTTAGAGTTCGCTCCTAGGACTCACCCTGTTGTGTTAAAGGGTATAAATATGTCTGTTATGCTCTTTATTTATTTCCTAAAAGTCAGTATCGACGAACTGTGCCGTGAAGACTGCCATCTGAACCCTGCTGGAGAGACAGGGTGTGGAGGAGAGCGAGGAGGAAGGACCTGCTGGCGGAGGCTTGGAAACGTGATGGCTTTTCTTTGTCTTCTCAGCACAACCAGCTCCACGGCCAGCAGCTGCGACACGGAGTTTACGAAGGAAGATGAGCTCCGGCTGAAGGACTACATCCAGCAGCTCAAGAAGGACAGGGCCGCGGTCAAGCTGACCATGCTGGAGCTGGAGAGCATCCACATCGACCCTCTCAGCTACGACGTCAAGCCCCGGGGGGACAGCCAGCGGCTGGACCTCGAAAACGCAGTGCTGATGCAGGAGCTGATGGCCATGAAGGTACCCCTGGGTGTGGGCCTGGTGGAGAACCTGCTCCGTTCACCCCACTGTCGCCGGGAGGAAGATAAAAGGCCCCTGAAAACAGGGCAGCTGATGAGCGGTCAGCCCCGTTCCTGCTGGGTCGCCCCTCCCCAGAGGAAAGCCAGAGCCTTGTTGGTAGACAAGGACAGTTCCCATAGGTCACAGGGTCCCGTGGGCTGGACGTATTCCTGAAGGGGTGAGTCGAACTCTGGAGAACGCCCAGCGTGCCCAGCTTTGGGGCGCCTCGTTCTCCAAGACAAGGCCCCTCAGACCTCTGCAGGCTGGAGCAGCCTCTGTCCACTGAAAAGGACCCCAATTTCCAGAAGCCTACAAGGGCCTCTCTTGTTGATTCTGATGTTAACGGGAACCCAGAGAGCAGGTGAGGCCAGGTGGGTGAGAGCCTGGTTTCCTGACACCCTTGTCCTTTTGGTGCCGTGGGGACCCTGCTCAGATAGAACGCCCTCCAGTGGGGTTTGCTGGTGTCTCCTGATGCAACCTTGGGCGGTTCACCCGGATGGCTGTTACCTGCTGGCGTCTCCAGAGCAGGGCTGTTTCCTGGACAGCTGCTGCCTCCCACTGGGAAGTGGTTAAACCACCACCTTCAACAGGACACGTGCTCACTGCTGGCCAGGGGCCTCCACCTGCTCCATGCTTTCCCAGAAGACAGCTGTGCTATGATAAAGGCTCTGTCTGGCACTTGTTCCCAGTTCTTAGCATGGAGTTTCAAAAACCCTTGGGATTTTCTGAGTGACAGGAGGGTCTTGATGATGTAATGAGGGGACAGGCCCTCAGATAGCTTCAGGATGGGGCCTGGTCACCCCAAGGACCAAGCATGTGATTAAAGGGTTGACACTTTCAACACCTTGACCTCCAGGACTTATCGGTCCCGCCCACTCTACTCAGACCTGACTTCTGCTCCCTCTGGGGAACCTCATGCAGTGTTGGCTGATTTCTCCTCTCATTGCCCATGAGCTGGGCACTGGGTCCATAACACAGTATCTTTTTTCAACTAATCGGGAGCCCTCTTTGTGGGCCTGTGCACCCTGTGGCGTGAGCTGGGAGGCTGCCCCTCCACTGTGTATTCCAACACCGTGTTCCTTTGGCCAAAGACTAAGGATTCCTTTTTCTATTCAAGCCAGTATGTTGTGTGATAAATTCAGTGTTGTTCTGACCAGGAAAGACATTTTTTGTGGAATAAAAGCACTAATACTCCCTTTGCTACTTGAAAATAAAATGTATGCACATCACCGAAATTTTCTGAAAGAATAGATGTTATAAAAAGCTTGGAGAGAAGTAACTCATCATAATCTGATCCAGGGGCAGCCGTTGCCAACGTTCTGGCTCAGCCTCCGGGCTCCCTCCCTCCCCGTGTTTGAAGGATGAGCATCAGGTCCTCTCTTCCCTGTGTGTCCCCAGCAGTGTGTCAGGGACTCACCACACCCAGTACAGTAGCAGAAGGTTGTTGCTTTTCTCCATTTCGTTCTAGACTCTAGCTGGGTTGTTTTTACTTCTTGTATGTGATCTTTTGTAAACACCTTTCCATTTCCAGTGACTGATGTTGTTCCTTTTCAGAGCCACTTTTCTTTTTTTGACTCAAGCTGTTTTTATTTTATTCACTTTTTTATTGTTGTAAGTATCACAGATGCCCCCCCCCATTGGCTCCTCCTCCCTGCTCCCCCCCCCCCAGTCCTGCCTTCCCCAGCCTAACGTCCGTGTCCATTGCTCGTGCATATAAGCATGTAAGTCCTTTGGTTCCTTTCATTACAGTTCCTCTTCCTTTATCTCTTTGTTTTAAGTAGTTTCTGGTTTTTCAGTTGTTATTTCTGGTTCTCATAAATGCTGATTCTGCCTCAACCTGATTCATTTTATTTCCTCTTTGTGTTTAGGGGAGACCGTCTGTGTCTTCCATGGGCCCTCTAGGTCCTGGGTGGTAGGTGACCCACATGGTAGTTCTGCACTTAGATCTGTTGGGACTCGTGGGTTTGAGAGGGTTAGGGTTAGTTTCTGTTATATATTTAGCTTAAGGTTCCTGTTCCACATCTACCCATGCCCCAGCTTGTGGTTCTGACTATTCTGACTACTCAAGAGGCTTTCCTGTTTCTTCCCACCCAAAGGCAGAGTGATGACGCGTTTCCCTGCCGTGTCTCTAGGAGGGAACCCGGTCTGTGGGTCTGGGCAGCGCGCTGAGAGTCCTGGCCTGTGGGTCTCAGTCCTGGCTCTCTGCCCTGCCCCTGCCCTTGCAGAGGTGCTAAAAGCCCAGGTCCTGGGCCTCCTCATGCGGCTGCACCTCTGTTGGCCATCACGATGGTTACCCCACCTTTCCCCTTGGGCGGCCGTCTCCTCTTCAGTGACTGGCACCCATCTCTCCTTCTTTCCTGCATTTGTGTTTGTCCTGGATATGACTGTCCCCATTAGCTCAGTACGCAGTTTCCAGAACCTTCAGAATCCTGCTGCTTTGGCAAACAATTAGAAGGGTCCAGTGTATGAAAACCTTTCATTCTGGTTTTGTATCTCATCTTTAGAAGAGGGTTGGCATCTGTTTTGAGTAGTCACTGAGTACATTTTCTTGTCCATATCTGATGCCCCCCAGCCCTGAGTATTGCAAGGTGTAGTGGGTGGCTTTTCCCCTAGGGCTAGTGTATCCAGGGAAGCACACCAGGCCTGTGGCTTATCACCTCAGATAAGGGCGACTCCGGGGCTGACTAGACTCAGTGACCATGGCGAATCCCTCTCATGGCAGTGACTCAGCGGTATGAAGACTCCTCTTAAGTAAGACCGTGGAGACTGCCCTGTGGTCATGTGACGGCGGGCCCACCTTCCAGCAGAAGTGAGGGGACAGCAGTCATGCATGGGCTCCCCTTAAAAGGAGATGGGGGGGTGGGCTATAGCTTAGTGGCTAAGAGCCTGGGCGCTGAGCCAGATGGCCTGGCTTCAAACTCTGGCTCCACAGCCCTCCCAGTAATTGTGAGCAGATGGACCTCCCTCTGCAGGCCTCGTTTTTCCATCATAAATGGAGATACTCATAATGCCTACCTCAGGTTGGGAGGATTAAGTGACTTACTTTGTACAAACATCTAACACAGTGCTGCATGCTCACTGAACACTGGTGGCTGCTGTTGTTATCTGGCTCCCTGGTCCAGCTCCGCCTCGTCCCATTTGGGAGTCACTGTGTATTCTCCACAGAAAAACTCTAATCGGAGTCCTCTAAGGTGCTTTGAAGGACTCTATTTCTGTGGACAAGAGCTGGGGGTGATATCACTGCTGTGGGTGTTCCCCTCCTGTCTCTCTCAGGTACAGGGCACCAAGGTTGCTGTCAGGGGTGATCAGATGTGTGAGTTGGTGCCACGGAAAGTGGAAAAGGAAATGGGAATTGGAACCTAGTCGGAGCCCACCTTCTGTGGGGGACCCTCCTTCACAACCTCTCTGTCGGATGAAGCTTAGACTCCACCTCCCGGGAAACCGGTTTCCAGCAGGGCAGTGTGCCCCTGCGGGGCGGGGGGTTTTCTCCTTGCAGTGAAGGGAAATCTGCCTGCCTGTGTGTTCTGTGCATTGATCTCAGTTCTGGTCCATGGAGTGACGCAGCACGGGGCTTGACTACACGTCAGTTCTTCACGTACATGGAGACAGCTGTCCCATCACCTCCGGCAGCCCTGTCCCCCGCTGCAAGGGGTCACCCCACCGCAGCCCCGTGGCCATCCCCGCAGACCCCTTCCCACGCGCCTGCCTCCCCCCGCCCAGCTGGGCTCAGCTCAACCGCCTCATGTGCTCTGTCTCTGTAGGAGGAGATGGCGGAGCTGAAGGCTCAGCTCTACCTGCTGGAGAAGGAGAAGAAGGCCCTGGAGCTGAAGCTGAGCACCCGGGAGGCCCAGGAGCAGGCCTACCTGGTGCACATTGAGCACCTGAAGTCCGAGGTGGAGGAGCACAGGGAGCAGCGTGTGCGGTCCCTCGGCTCCACCAGCAGCGGCGGCAAAGACAAAGGCGCCAAGGTGGGTCCCGAGCTGGGCCTCACTCCTGCCCCATCCCCTCACTGCCCTAGGCCTCGCTTCCCTTCTTTGCGTAGGAACTGCAAGCCACTCTAATAACCTAAAAGAAGGTGATACCGAGGACAAAGAAACCAAATTTACAGTTTTTACAATCTCACCTTGTGTAATGGTGGAATCATTTTCTCAGATTGTGGTCTTATGAGGGGAGGGATCTGTGCAGCTGTCCGAAGGTCTAATACCAGTGTCGCCTCCTGTGTCTGTCCCGGTGCACACAGGGGCCATCATCTGTGGGCCCCTTCTGCACCAGTCACGGAGCCCTCAGGAAGCATCATGATATCCATTTACCTGAGGAAAATGAGGCTCAGAAGAAGTGAAGGGTCTCAGAGATAATCAATTGCAGAATCGGGGTTTCACCCCACTTTGGCTCACAGGCCCTCCTCCTCTCATCCTCGACTCCTGTTGGCGTTTCCGCCCTCAGCGAGGTGGGGAGCAGGAAGCAGCCTGAGCAGAGGCCTGGAGCACACAGAGATCACAGCAGTGTCCTCAGGTGATGTCATTTTGCAAACGCATATTCTCATCGGCCCACAAGTCCTTTTGTCTAGAATCCAAGCTCATTCTGCCATACTGCATTTCAGCATTATTTCAAATAGTACACGAGAGGGGGGAAAAGCTTTGGACCTAAAGGATTATATTCCTTGTCCCAGGGCACTGAAGTTCTGTGCATTGCATTTTCTGTTGCTAATAAATGCTAGGTTCTCCTGACCCCGGTTTATTTCAGACCCAAGATGCGGGGCTGTCTCCAGGAGAGTCATGGTCCTGGGAAGGAAGCCGGGTACTGGTGCCGTGTGGCGGTGAACTGTCACTTCCAATGGTGAAGAACTTTGAAGCATGCTTCACCTAGAGCCACCTCGCGCCTACTAAGGAGCCCAGGGCATCCGTAATGTGGCACCCAGCAGGGCCAGCTCTCCCGGGACCCCAGCTGCTTCTCAGTTATCTGCTCATTTGATACATTGTGATTTGGTCCTGGCGAAGTGCTGGGGACAATTCCAGGTTTACAATTCAGTGCGGGACACTGATGAGCACATAGAGGATCGTAACACAGTGACAAAATGTCCTGAGTTTGAGGATTGATTCCAAGCATGATGGGAGCCCAGACGCAGAGTCTGGGTTTGGAGCTTCAAGACAGGTTTCCTGAGCTGAGACCCAGTGGGAAGTGGGAGCGAACCTGATGAAGGGGGGCAGGGAAGAAAGTCCACTCTAGGCTAGTGGAGCACCAGAGGGAAGAGGAATTTGCACACAGCTGTGCTTTCCTGAGGACAGGGAGGAATTGCTGGCAGGTTTGCCCCCGCGGTGATGTGACAGCGAGGGTACCGTGAAACCATCTGCCCATTTGGGGGAACTACATAGTGCTGTTTCATGTGGTGGTACCGGGCTCAGGGAGGGGGTTCTCTCTTCCATGCCTACACCTTAAAAATCTTCACAGAGCCTCTCGAGTTCATTGGCAGTCACTTGGGGACAGAGCCCGAGAGACAGAGCTCCAGTGTCTGTCTGTGTGCTCAGGGCGTGGCGGAAACGGACTTCGAGATTCTTGCCAGGAGGCCCACGAGCTGAGCATTTTCCCCTGGTTCTTGGCATTTATTTGACTGGGGGAAGCACTGTGCTTTGTGGAATAGCTTCAAAGTACAGAAGTTTCTCTGACAGAAAAGACCTGATGTTGTTGTTTTTTAACATTAGAATAAGGAGCTTTGCAAAAGTACCTTGGGTTGTTCAGGTAATGAAATCAGAGTAAGCCCATCCTCTTGTCTTGCAAATATTGGAACCATTTACAATGGCAATAAATCCTTCTGGGCTATTCCGTTTTCTTATTTGTTGGTAGACGAAGCACATCGTCCAGAGCCAGGGTTGGAGAACTGTAGAGTCACAGAGCCAATAGTTTAGGGGTTTTGAGTCCTGTGGACTCGGCGGCACCTGCTTGACCTGCTGAAGAACTGCTGTGCGGGAGCAGGGACAGCGCAGGCGAGTGGGCGTGGCCCCGTCCCAATAACTCCTCATTTATGGACGCTGCCAGTTGAATTTCATGTCATTTCTAACATCACTAAATATTCTTTGAATATTTTTTCATGATTTTAAAAATAGAAAAACCATTCTTAGCCCACGGGCCTTATAAGAATAGGGAGCAGGATGGATTCGGGTCCAGAACATCCGATCTTGCCCTGTAGGGTGGGGTCCTGCTTGTTTTCAAACTTCCCTCCAGCCAACAAGCTGGAACCAAGTCTCATCCAAGCTGCACCAGGTCTTTCCATTTCTTGTCTCTCTGCAACAGATGTTCCCGAGCATGTTCAGTGAGAGGCACGGGTGAGACAAAGCTGTCCCTGTCTTTAAAGAGTCTTGGGAAAAGTTCACATCACATTGGAGTTTACGTACAGAAATGGAGGCTGTTGGCGTCTCCCAGAGTCCATGGGCTGGGGGGGGGGTGCTGGATCTGCAGGACAGATAGGTGGAGAAGAGGGAGGGAGAGCCATGCAGGCAGAGGGCACAGCGGTGGGAGGGGTGGTCAGATGATGGCTGTGCTGCTGAGGGGACCCCCCCTGGGCGTGGTAGCATTTCTATATCTGTGGGCTGAGGGAGACACAGTGCCGTCCTGTCATCGGGACTTCTAGCACTAAATTCACACTTCTGTGTGGCTCTCCTAGCATCTCGATATAACTTTGTTTACATCTGCAACAGATCACAGACTTTTTATTCTCAAGCCTGGGCTGTAGTAGTTGTTCAGTAAATGTCTGTTGAGCAAATCATCAGATGAGTGCCCTCCCCTGGCCAGTTACTATGCAGCATGCTGCAGCCCTGGGGGGGTCGGGGGGGGCTGGAAGGGGGCTGGACAGGTGTGATGCTGCTTGATGAAGTGTTAGCTCAGTTTGGGATGCAGAAGTTCATTTGGTCTGGAGATGTCCATGCTCCTGTCTAATGCTATAACATGGGTGCAGATGCACTTGTTTTCCTCCTTCCTTCTGAGTTTTCTGGATGATGACACTGACCTCACTAAAGCTCCTAAATGTGGAGAAGATGGGTTCTCTTCTGAGGAGAGGTGGGGCTGGGGTCAAGGATGCTCACATGTTGTTTGCACTTGTCTTTGAGGAGTTATGAGAGGCTGGCTCAGGTGCAGAGCCCTGATCTGCAGCCCCGACCTGGGTTAGGATCCTCATTCCACCACGCCCTAGCGGGTGACTTGGGGCAGTGTAACTCTGTGCCTTTGTTTTCTCCTTGGTAGAATGGGGGTCATGATAGTATCCGCCTCAGAGTGTCATCATGACAATTAAATAAGAGGACGTGTGTGTGTCCACTTAGACCAGTGCCTGGCACTGCCCGGAGTCCACTGCCCACTGGCCAGCCTGCGGAGGTCTCGGATACCTGGAGCGGAGCTGCAGTTGTCCGCATGGGTTCCCGGTCTAACATGCACCCGTTTGCTGTTTGCAGGAGTGTGCTGACGCTGCCTCTCCAGCTCTGTCCCTGGCTGAACTCAGGACCACACACAGCGACAGTGAGCTGGCTGCAGAGTTCGCCGATGCCATCCGTCGGTAAGTGCCCTTTCCATGACCCCGCTAAGCAGTGTCTTCTGGGAACGGCAGCTCTATCCTGAGTTCTCTTGGCTGCTCATGCCAGTGCTCCTGGACGGTGCCGGCCTGCCCAGGAAGGAGGAGCTCCAGCTGTGTCCAGTTTGGTGTTGGGCCCAATGCTGAGTATTTTATTTTGGTAACGAGATCGATCATCTCTTTAATGATCCGTCCTGCTTTTGTCCAGTCCTCCCTGGCCCGACTTGGAGAAGCCCTGTTGGCGCCAGACCTTTTAGAAGGGGGCTGATGGGAGGGTACGTAGGTGGTCATTTCACCCGTAGATAGAAACTGTCCCTTTCTTGGCTGTTTTTGTTGTGTTGTTGAGTTGGCTGGAACCTTCAGGACAGTGTTCAGTGGTGACCATCGAAACAGGCATCTCCTTGTTCCCAGCTTTCGTGGGAAGGCTGCCCTCAGCACCGCCGCTTGTTCTATCCTGGACATTTCCCTCTATTGTTTGTGTTTCTTCCCCTTTACTTTCTCTCCTTCTGCAAGGACCTGGCTCTGTCCTCACATCCTCACTCACCACATTCTGCACTCGGCACTGGAGATGCGCCGTCCAGCAGAAATGCACGCAGTCCGCACACGGCATGTAGGCTTTCTAGGAGCCAGATTTAGAAAGTCAAAGAAACGGGTGAAATCCAGATTAATAACATACTTTATATACTCAGTGTATCCAAAATGTTAACATATTTTATATACCCAATGTATCCAAAATAGTATTTCATGCCCTGGCCAGTTTGGCTCAGCAGTTAGAGTGTCGGCCCGTGGACCAGAGAGATCCAGGTTCAGTTCCCGCTAAGGGCACATACCTCGGTTGCAGTTTGTCCCCGGCTCCGGTTGGGGTCCTTGGGTGGCAACCACTCCATGTGTGTGTGTCTCTCTCTCTTCCTCCCTCTCCACCCCTCCCTGCCGCTCTATCTGAAGATAAATGCAAAAATGTCCTCGGGTGAGGATAAAAAATTTTTTTTCAAAATAGTATTTCAACATGTAATCAATATTTGTAAAGATACATTAATTAGATGATAATGATTATAATTTTTATTATTATTTGTGCCGAGTTTTCAAAATCTGGTCCACGTTTCACACTGTGGCACATCCGAGCCAGCCCGTGGGCGGGGGCTCGGTAGCTCAGTGTCTGTGGCTGCTCGACCGGGTGGTGTGGTTCCCAGAGGTTCTTGAGCTCCGTTGTGCAGCTCACTGATTTATTCCTTCGGGTGTGCACTGTGGTGCTGGCTCACATGCCGAGCTTTTTATTTTGGTGATGAGATCTGTCATCTCTTTAGTGCTGTGGATATTTATTATACTGGTTCTGAAATGTTACTTTGCTATACTGACTCTGTTTGCTCACATCACATCTTTTTAGAATTGAGTTTTGTGACCTTTCTTGGTGTTGGCTCACAAGCCCAGGTTCTGGGCTTTCTCTTCCTCCTGGCCCATAACAGCTCTTCAGGCTGCAACTCTGACCCAAGCCCCCGGCCCCTCCTGTCCTGCTGCCAGCGCCTCTGGCTGGAGCCCCCGGAGACCCTTCTCCGAACAGCATTCTTCTGTTGCATTCTGTGTTGTGGTTTCCCTTTCCAGGAAGAATAAAAATCTTCCTTATTTTTTATACAATTGCTCATCATCTCTGGTATACAAAGAACACTCCTGCTTTCTAACATGTTCAGGGACTTTTTAAAAAAACACATTTCCCATCCTTTCTGGGCTTGGGGGAAGGCGGAGAAGCAGCCCAGGAAAATGCCCTCGGCGAATCCTGGTGGCTTCCCTGTGCCAGAAGCATGGGGCTCAGACCCGCTGCCCGCCGCCCACCTGGAGCTGTTTGGATACAGTGGCTGCAAGCTAAGCCCCGCCCCCCGTTTTTAAATTCCCAGAACCTCAGGCCTTTGCTGGCTCCGAGAGGATGCAGGCTCTGCTGACTCAGCACAAGCAGATCTCACTGGCTCTGCGGCTGAGTGCATTTCCAATAGCCAGCCTGAGCTGGTTAGCATGGATTTCTAATCAAGACCCAGATGTATGGAGCCCAGACAGAACCCACAGGGCTACAGGGGAAAGGGCAGGAACGTAATTACACTGTAAACAGAGCTTCAAAACTGGAATACTCATTTCACAAGGGTATAGCACATAGACACCTGAGGGCTGAGGTTTGGGGATATTTTTATTTTTAAAAATCAAGTGGAAACTAACACCTTCTTTGAAGATATTAAAGCACCACCAAGCTACTGGTTGAAATCAGTTGAAGGAAGCTTCCCAGCAGTTTCAGAAACATTTCTCCCTTAAAAAAGGCATCTGTGGGCCCGGTATCCAGATTCAAGAGCAGGTAGAGGGGGGAGGGGAAGAGGCTAAGCAGTGGTCTGCGCTTGAGGAGAACCAGCCAACCCGAAGGAAGGGGCCCTGTGACCTTCAGCCACCACGGTTCCTGCCCCGTCCCAGCCTGGTCTCCCCAGACCTTGCCGGGCTTCAGCCTCCACTGGGCCCTTGCCCCTGACCCTGCTCTCATTGTGGCTTCTCCCAGCCTCCCCCTGTTTGGAACAGAACCAGGACCGCACGCAGTCCCACGTTTACTACAAACCTCCCATCTGCTCTGACTCCAACCCCTCCGTGTCCGAGAACGTTTGTTGTGGTCTCTTGCTCCGGTCTCGCCATCAAGCCCCATCTGGAAGGCCGGTTCCAGTCCCACACACGCAGCTCCCTGTCCAGGGGCCTTGTTTCTGCTGCTGTCACAGTGGGCTGCGGGCTGCGAACCGCTCTCCTCAGACCCCTCTCGCTCTTCATCCTGGTGAAATGTAACCGAGTGGTCTTTACACCAAAGAAGTGAACTGGAAACGTGTGGTTGGGGAGAGTGCGCGTTCAGAAATGACCCTTCTTTGTGCTTAATGGGCTGGTGCCGTCTGCCCTGGGGACCTGTGCACAGCTGATTCATCTCCATCATACTCTGGGAGACAGTGGGGGACAGGTGGGGATCTCCATGCGAGGGGTTGGGGGTGGAGTAGGCACAGCAAGGCTGAGTGGTTTCCCAAGGTCACACAGCGGGTCACTGAGAACTCAGGCCTCCACCTGCTCTGCTGGCCCCACACGCTGCGGGAAGTTTGCTTACAGATACGTGTGAGCCGAGCCCACTGGCTGGGCTCACCTGTCTGTAGGGTCTGGATACACAGGAGCCTCCATGTTCCTGGTCCTTGACCGTGCATCTGTCCCCCAAATGCTGGGGTGGGGTCAGACTTCCTCAGTCGCACAGACCCCAGGTTGTGTTGGTTGGTTGAAAAGTAAGGAGGCTGTACTCCTCTGTGCCTGGGGACAAGGAGTAGTCAGGATGAGTCCACATCCACCAGCCACTGAGCCCCAAGCAGCAGGACCCCGTTCAGTGGGAGGTCCGGACTGGCGCCAGCTCCCACACAGCCCTCTGCTGAGCCCTTCAGGACCTGGGCTCTGCCACCTGTCTGCACACGTGCCAGATGGCCCTGTAAGATGCAGTAGCCACTCTTAGGGACAGGTGTGCCCGACTCAGCAAGTGGAAGGGGAGAGCAGGGACTTCCTCTCATCTCTCTGATGAGGTGACAGCAGGCCACTGGGCTTAGAGAGGGCGCGTGTCAGACCTCCGTGAGGGGACGGGCAGCCTGCCTGGGGGGGGGGGTGGTCTCGGGGGGCCCAGGTGCCATGTGTGCCTCCACTCGGGGCTGTGAGGCAACATCTCAGAGCTCAAGGAGGCAGAGTGGGATCCCCCAGTGGCCCTGGCCTGTGCCCTTCCCCCGCACTGTATGGGTTACTAGTGGTTGGAGCAGCTCTGGATAACAGACCCTGACATGTCCGCCCGCAGGGGTGACACAAAGGTCAAGGAAAGAGTGTTTCCAAGCAAGGAGGACACTGCTTCACACTGCAGTGGGCTAAGGGGAGAGGCCCCTGGGGACCGCTGGTCGGGGAGGGGTTGCCATGCGGAGAGATCAAGGAAGCTTCCCAAGCGTGGAGACTGCAGAGCGCATCTGTGTGCTCCCGGGAATGACCCCGTACAAGGTGGGATTTCTCAGGGTCACAGAGGAACTTGGCAACATGCAAATCTGATGGTTCCCCCTACCAGTGTTCTGTCACTGTGCAGCAAATGAACACAGACTTAGTGGCTTAACACAGTACCCAGTTATTATCTCTGAGTTTACGTGGGTCAGAAATCTTGTCAGGCAGCCATGAAGGTGTCGCCCAGGACCACGGTCTCCTCTGGAGGCTCTCAGGAAAAATCTGCTTCCAAGCTTGTTCTGCATATTGGCACAACTCCGATCCTTGCGGTTGTAGGGCTGAGGTCCCATTTTTGCTGGCTGCTGGCCGCCGCAGTAACTCAGCTCCTGGGCCTCCCGCATCCCTTCTGCACCAGCCCCTCCATGCTCAACGCCAGTAGCGAGAGCCTCCCTCTCATCACATCCCTTCTCTGCTTCAGATCACTTTCCAGGAAGAGCCCAGTCCCTTTAAGGACTCACCTAATTAGATCAGGTCTACCTGGAATAATTTCTTAAGGTCAGCTGCTTGGGGCTCAGAGCGGCCCCTAGATAGTGTTTGAATAACTGGGAGGTGTGTGTACTCAAGGGCCAACATTTTGGGAGCAGTTTTAGAAGACGGCCCACCACACCTCATCACGTGAAACCTCCCGGTGATGCCAGTGGTCCACTCCAAATGCTTCAGCAAGTGTGGGATGGGACCCCACTGCTTCTCCACCCTCGCCCCCATCTCCCTCCCACCCTGAGCCACACCAGACCCCTGACTCCCTTGTGCCTTTGGGACTTGACTCTGGCTGATACCGCTGCTCTTGCCCCACCCAGCCCACGCCCCAAGCACTCACGTGGTCTGCGGAATGGATGCCGCCCTGTCTGCACTGTCTCTGGGCACTTCCTGCCTCCACCTCCAAGCAGAGAGCACTACCCCACCCCCACACCACTTTCCTTGTTCCTCTTCTCGGTGCCCTGGATTTTCTTCATCATAGAACCATCACTGCAGCTTATTATGTGCCTGGGCCACCCCTCCCCTCCCCCGCCCCAGGAGATGCCCCTGGGGCAGGGATCACGCTTACTCGCCCAGACGCCGGCCTTCGAGTCTGGTGACGGTGTTTCTTCCACCTGGGCCCTAAGTGGTCTCTGCCTCATTTCTCAGCCCACTGGTCATCTCCACCCTCGGGTCATGCTCAAACACAGCCAGACATTTTCATGTTTCCTCTTGCCCTGCAACAGTGACCTCTTCTTCAGAATTCCTACTTATTTTTTAAAGTTATAGTCTTCCAATGATCCAGGATTACAACTTTGTGGTCTCTTCTCACTACCTCTTGTCAGCAGGTCCTATTTTTTCCCTTCAAATCCCATCCATTCCTTTCCATTTGCATTGCCTTCTCCTCCGTTTAGCCCTCAGCTCCTTGGAACTCAGAGGAGCACCCTGATGGGTCGCTCCACCATCAGTCTCGTCCTGAGCTCTGCCCCAGAAACACCTTGCAGCTCACTCTGGTCGGGCCGCTCTGCACAAGCACCTTCGCTGGCCTGGCGTTCAGTCTGCATCCCTAACGTCATCTCTCAGCCCATGGTTCCAAGGTTTCCCTGTACACAATGTGTAGTCTGGTCCCTCTGGACAATTCCTCTTTCCAAGAGCACACCCTTCACTTGTGACCCGTCTCTCTCGACCTGTGGACCCCTCCTCCTCTTCTCCAGAACGCTCACCTTCCTGAAGCTTCCTCAGTCACCTCTGCCCTTGTCCTGCCCTTCCCTGTGCCCTCGATTAGTGACCGCTCTTCACCCACCCGTGGCCTCAGGGCGCTTGGTTGTGTGTGGGCCTTAGAACAAACCACAGCATGCCTCCTCAGATCCATGTCCGGGTTCCGACATCTGCCCGGCTCCCGACATCTTTCCTGCTTGCGGGAACCCAGCTCTGGCCATGCGTGAGCGAGGCTGGCCCTGGCTGATTGGTCCCCATTTCAGCAGCTATGGGCCCCACAGATAGTGGACTGAACTGAAGAGGGAGCTGAGTGGGGTCCTTTTAAAGAGGAGCCTACTGAGCAGACCACAGCAGCTTCCCCACTTGACGAGCAAAACCGTTATTTTCAAAGGTGCTGTTTTAAAAAGGTGTACTTGCTGATTTTTCATATCTGGCTGATCTGTAACTGCAGTCGGGCTGTGGGAGTTGTGCTTAGGATTCTGTAAATGCACATGGTCTGCAGGGCGTTCGTGGAATACAAAGTGCATCTGTGTGTTCATTGTCAGGTCAACAGACTGCCAAGTTCCAGAGCCGCGGCCTTGAAGGGCACAGGGGTTGCCCCAGAGGTTGAGGTGGGAGTTGCTGGGGTAACTGAGACCTCTTTTTATTTTTACCATTCCCCTCATGTTCCAAACGCTCAGAGGGCAGGCCTCACCCAGATCTCCTGAGCAGAGTGATGGAGAGCACCCTGCAGCATTTCCCAGGCGACAAACATCATCACGCGACGAGATTCCGGCGTGCAAAGGGGAGGGGATGCCAAAACCTGGCAGGCAGGGGACAGGTTGAGCGGGGCCCATAGGTCCAAGTAAGACCACAGACTCAATGCCAGCTGCAGGCGGAAGGCACCGAAGGGCAGGAGTATGATCTGATTTGTCATGTTAAACCCTTCTGAGTGCTCTGTGAGGACCCGACTGGAGGAGGGCAGAGGGGCCGCAGAGAAGCCATTAGGAGGCTGCGGTCACTCGGGTGAGAAGTGATGGCCCTGGGTGGCAGGGGCAGAAATGGAGACGGTAGGCGGGGGCTGCGACTGAATGGATGCGGGCTCCAGCAAAATGCAATGACGCTGACCCAGGCTGGTGTCAGCACGTGGACGGGTGCCGTGCGCGGACAAGGGCGGAGGCTGGATTTGAGACAGCATCTCCAAAGTCTTGCCTGGGACACGTTAAATGGAAGGTGCCTGTTAAGTAGAGTGTCAAACACACAAGGCCAGAGACCCAAGGACAGGCCCGGAGATAAAGATGTGTATGTTTTCAGCATGTTTTTTGAAAAATTAATGGGAATGGATACAAGTAAAGAAACAGTCAGTGGGGGAAAAAGGAGAAACATCTATAACAAAAATAAATAAAATAAAATAATAAAATAAAATAAAACAGTAGGTGATAGAACATCGTCCAGGTCCAAGTCCTCAATACTCTGAGTAGCTGGGGTTGGAGCAGAGAGCGAGAGTCGGGGCTGGAGACTCAGGACAGCGGTGACAGGGTGAGATCCGGGCACTCTGGAGGACAGACTGCTCCAGCGAGAGGAGGTGCGACAGATCAGGACACTGGGAACTCGGGACGTGGCAGCACCGTGATCATGGGGCCCCGTGAGCAGAATCCATGACATGGAGCCTGGGTGGGTCCTTGCAAGGCCAGAGGGGCTGAGACACTCCTCAGAGGGACCAGCTCCGTGTCACGGGCGCTCGCGAGGACACTCCTGGCCTGTGGCTGCACGGCTGTGACTCCCTGCAGTCTGGTCTGATGACAGCTTCTGAGAGGTCCTGGTGGCTGCAGAGCCACGCACGACCTCAGCAAGCCGGGGCTCTGGCCCTGTGGATCCCCCAGCTCCTCATGTGGACTCTGTGATCAGAGGACCGCAGCTGGCTTTTATTTCAGGGGAGCGCCACCTCCTCCCTGATTGCTCGGAGGGCCTGCTTCCAGGCTCCCCGGCACAGTGGCCAGCACGGCCACACGGCCACACGGGCCTGCGGGCCTGCGGGCCTGCGGCTCCGGCTCCTGCCCGCTCACTGGTAAGCCACCTGGGTTCTCATCACCTGCACTCCCGCCAGGAGTCTGCCTGCAGTCCCCTAGGAAAATGCCGCTGCCTAAAATCACGTTTCCATGAAAAAGAAAAAAGCACCTCCCTGGCTGTGTAGTTAGAAGAAGATTCATAGGACTTTTTGTGACCAGAAATAACCTTTGTTGGTGGAGCGGGAACACCTGTAACTGAAATCCATGCGCGTGCTTGGTGACGCGGGTGTTCACAGTCCGAGTGTGACCCGGCCTGTCTCTGCACTTGATGTCGGCGCAGCCTGAGTGCCTGTCCACTGAGAGTCACGACCGGGGGGGAGGGGCTGCGCAGGCCTGGGCATTCCAGAGAACAGTGCACGGACGCGCTACTCCAAGGGAGCAGATGGAACACGTAGTGTTTAATTTTTACCTTCTCATCTTTGTGGAGCCTGGGGAAGTGGTCCTTTTGGCCTTATTATCTCACCTCGACAAACTGAATACATTCTTCCTTAGCTTAAGGCCAAGCAAATTTGAATTAGAAACTGGAGGAACTGGACATGCGTGGTCGAGGTTCCTACTTCGAGGACCTGGGACGGCTGCACTTCACCCTGTGGAAAGGTTCCCCCGGGGCACTCAGCCTCAGACCCAGGTGGCGAGCCCTTCCGCCACCCCAGGTTCCCAAATCTGCCAGTAACAAGAATCATCGAGGGCACTTCTTAAAGCTGCAGTGCCCAGATCTCCGCCCAAACCTAGCGAATCGGAATTCAGGGCAACACCCAGTACTATTACTGACCACAGTACTCTGGAACTAGAAAGTCACACAAGTCACAAATGCAAGCTGCGTGTGTCATTTTGAGTTTTCCAGTAGATATTTAGAACTAAAAAAAGTGTGAAACTAATTGTAACATATTTAACACAATATAGCCAAAAGATTACCATTTCAACATGTAATCAGTACTTTTTAAATCATTGCAATATTTTAGTCTTTTCCCCGCATATTAAATCTTCAAATCCCAGTGTGTATTTTATACGTACAGCACATCCCATTGTGGACCCACCACATGTCGGTGCTCAGATGCCCATCTGTCCTGTGCTGCTGTGTTGCAGACATGGTCTAGAGTTGTTACTCCTCCGTGGCTTCGTATTGTTTCCATCCAGATGAGCAACAATGGAGACATGACTTTTATGCAGGCATCTGCCTCACTCAGAGGACAACAGATAAAGAGCCCGCATTTTAGGGTTACATTTGAGGGTTAGCCTATCTTTATGTCTTTCTGTCCTGCAGTTTATTAGCACCACGCTCTAACCAGCTGAGCTAACTGGCCATCTGTTGCCCTGCAGTTTATGTGAGCAGTTCACCCCCATCCCCCCAAGGCCCAGGGAGTTCTTAGAGGCAGTTTTCAGTTGCAGGCAGTGGCTCCCCATCCCCACCCCCAGCTGGGGTTGCACAGGGTCTGAGGGCCTCTCCTGCCTTCCTGTCCTCCTGGAGAAGTTTGCTCTGATCTCTCAGGGGCTGGGTACTAAGGAAGCCCTTTGTTTGGGGGGGGGAGGGGGCTGGGAGTTTCATGTTCTGCCTGTCTACTGTGTGGGGCAGGGGTATGGATGTCACTCGAGAATGATATTGCTCTGGGCAGGGTTTTTGTGTGTGTGTGTGTGAATTTATTGAGTTCATGGTGACTTTTTTTCGGGCTTAAACTTATCTTTATTGTTGAATGTATTACAGATGTCCCTCCTTTGTTCCCATTGACCCCCTCCTCCCTGTTCCCACCCCCTACTATTGTCTGTGTCCATTGGTTATGCATATATGCATATAAGTTCTTATAAGGTTTATCTCTTCCTGCCCCCCCTTCCCTTTGGGGTTCATCAGTCTAACAATGAATTGTACTTCTTAATTCCTTCACCTTTTTCACCCATCTCCCCCAACCTCCTCCCATCTGGCAATCATGGTGACTTTTTTGTTGTTTTAATCCTCACCCAAGGATATTTCTTTCATTCCTTTTAGAGAGAGTGGGAGGAAGGGAGAGAGACAGAGAGAGAAACATCGATGTAAGAGAGACACATCGATTGGTTGCCTCCCGCACGATGAACTTGCAACCCAGGTACATGCCTTTGACCAGGAATCAAACCCTTGCCCCTTTGGTCCGAGGGCTGACGCTCTTAACCGCTGAGCCACACCAGCCAGGGCCATGGTGACATTTTTAATTCTCATCACAAATTTTTCCCATTTGCACTATTAACTTTAGAATGAAAAGAATCAAAGCAATAACAAAATGTAGAAGTAACCCTTCCCTATTCTTTTTAATTATTTTAGCCAGAGGGAAGCAGGGGAATCGTTCCTGTTCTGACCATCCTCGGCCGAGCTGGGTTAGGGAGGGAGAGAGCTGCTCTCCCAGGACACTAATCTCACTTCTCGTAGGAAATGGTGCCACTCTCTGATTCCTGTAGGAAATGCAACCACATTTCCTGGTGGCTGTTAGGGCCGGGAGGGGGATCCCCTGAAGAACGATGCCTCTGAGGAACTCAGGGCTGGTTGTTAGGCTCCACTTGGAAAGCTCTCTCCCCAACCTCATTCACAAAGCCAGCCAGGATTTCTGTGTTGCAATTCCTTTGTTTCTGTTTGGAAAGCTTGACTTGCACTGATAGTATAAGCTGGAGGCAGAAATGGAAAAGATTAGATATTTGAAAGGCCGAGCAGGGAGAACCAGCTGCTGAACCATCTCCCCAAGAGTCCTCCACCCCAAGATCCTCCTCCCTGCCCCTCCTACAGGAAGAACAGAGCTCACGTACTTGACTGAGTTATAAAAACTTCAAGCAATGAAAGACTTGCCCTCTTCTGTGAGTTAACCTTTGCTGAGTGTTGTTTAGCCTTCTGGTCTGTTGTTAGTATGTCAGGTTTGTAGTTGTCTTTGCAAAAGTGGCATCCAGTAGAACTCACCCTTTTCACTTGGCAGTTTATCGGATACCATGCCAGTGCATTTTGATCTGCAGTGTTTAAGTGGCAGAGTGGTACAGATATACTTTAACCTGGTTGTTTCCCCCTAAGCTGTTATAACCAATGCTAAAGTGAATGCAACTGTATTCTCATGGATCTTTCGGCACCTACACTGTTTCTGTAAGACAACTTCCTAGAAATCAAGTTGCTTAGTCAAGGGATGTGTTCATTTTTCATTTTGCTGGATGCTGCCAAATTGCCTTCCAAATCAATCATGCTAATTTACGTTCCTCATACCCTCGCAGTAAGGTCTTTTAGGGGAGTTTCTTCCATATGTACCGGTTTCTTAGTATGCTCCAAGGAGCCAGTACCTTCAGGGAGCTGACCCTGTCTTAACCATTGTCACTGAGAGGCCGCCACCCAGGCACGGCACTCAGCACTGGGGATACACTGGGAACCAAACCAAGTAAGATCCTTGCTAGAGCCCACGTGCCAGTGGTGAACCGGCGGAGCCCAGATGCATAAACCAGATCATGGCAGGTTGCATTGGGTGTGCTGCGTGCGACGCCATGCTGTGACCTGGGAGTACGCTGAATGGGCACCAGAAAATTCCTACGTCAGAGCCCACGGAATGTGAAGCCATGGAGGGGGGAAGGGGGGCAGCGGCAGTGGGGTCTCAAATGTAAGTGCAAATGTAATTTAAGTACTTTAAAAGGAAATGAGGACCTTTAAAATGAGACTACTACCAATTCTACTCCATCTACATTTTTGTTTGTAAGGTAAGATCATGTCGATTTCTTTTTTTAAAAAAATATTTTTTCTTTATTGATTTGAGAGAGAGGGAGAGGGAGAGAGAAACATTGATGAGAGAGAACATCGACTGGCCGCCTCCTGCATGCCCCCACCTGGGGATTTGGCCCACAACCTGGGCATGTGCCCTGACTGGGAATCAAATGGGTAGCCTCTTGGTGCATGGGTCAACACTCAACCGCTGAGCCACACCGGCCAGGCTCATGTTGATTTCAATGAGTAGGGATTTGTCCAAGGCAGGCTGCCCAGAGCAGATTTCTATTCTTGAATCCAGGTTCAGGATATGCTCAGGATACTAGGAAAGAAGGGTATGGAGACTGAGGCAGGGTTGTGTGGTCTGACATGCCCAGAGAGGGGAACTGCTAGATTAGCTCAGTTTCTCCATCCAAAAGGCCTTCACCATTGAAGGAAGCAGGCTCGCCGGCCTTCGGAAATGCAGAGGTGGTATTCTGGTTCCGCTGAGGGAAGGGAGCTCCTGTGCCCTCTAGCATCTTCCTGTTCTTACTCACCTTTGGACTGGGAAGCCAAACACTTCCTTCCGGGGTAGTAGCCACCTCATCATCATCTCAGGTTACTCATGTGCTCTCTCTTTGGTGCAGAGAAAAGAAGTTAAAGGCCAGAGTTCAAGAGCTGGTGAGTGCCTTGGAAAGACTCACCAAGAGCAGTGAAATCCGACACCAGCAATCAGCTGAATTCGTGAATGACCTCAAGAGAGCCAACAGGTAAAATCCCCTCGTGTGAGTCCCCAGTGGTCCCTGGGCTCACACACCAGGGAGGAAGTTTCCTAACTGCTAGGAGCCCAGGGTGGAGAATGGCAGGTCCTCGCCAGCCCGTGAGCGCCTGGTCTTCCCTCTGGCACAGGCCCCGCCCCCCTCAGTGTTCCACAGGTCAAGACCAGTCCTTGAGCCAGTGTTTGGGGAATGCAGCACAGAAATGCATTGTGTGGCCTGTCTCCTCTTAATACTTTACAAGTTCTGAGAAGTCATGCCATGTTTTTAAAACCCTATTTGTGTTTATGCCAATATTTTTCCAATGAAACTGGAACACTTTGGAAGCACTGCTCTGAGACTCAGCTCGAGCATGTGGGCTCAGGACCCGCATAAAACTCCCAAAACAGAGGAGCTCCAAGAGCTTTATTCCTGTAATTATTTATCCATGGACGCTTCTCATTTTATAAACCAAAACAAGCCCTGGCCAGTTTGGCTCAGCGGTTAGAGCGTCGGCCTGCGGACCAGAGTTCAGGGTTCGGTTCCCGCTAAGGGCACGTGCATTGGTTGCAGTTTGTCCCTGGCCCAGTGGGGGCCGTGCGGGTGGCAGCCAGTTGTGTCTCCCTCACATCGATGTTTCTTTCTCCCCCCGCCCCCATTCTATCTGAAGGTAAATGCAAAAATGTCCTCTGGTGAGGATAAAAAAAAAAAAAATTAAAAACTAAAAATTTTTAAAGTTTCTATTAATTCGTTTACTAAAACAAATTCTTTACATGTAATACAAATGGCTTTTATTTTAAAAATAACTTATTTTACAAAAACAGAGTGGCAGTTTTACAATTTTGAAAAGTTTGAGAGTCTGGTTTAATAGAAGATAGCTAGAATCGCTCAATTGCTTCTACTGGCAGTATATTGTTTTGAAATAGATCAAGGATGAAAAATATAGGACCTCAAAGATCCCCCTGGAAGGGCTTTCAGAAAACTCGGGGGCCAGTCCTCAGGCCACACTCACAGAACCTGAATGCGCAGGAAAGGGGCTGGGTGCTGTTTTGGAGCACGGAGGACGTCAGGACTTACCTGCCCTCGTCCTTCTGGGCTCCCGGGGCAGACAGTGCAGAGGCCTGTATTCTGTCCGGCTGGCATTGGCTTAGGGCCCGTGCACTCTGAATCCCACCGGTCCAGAGGACAGAGGGGGGTCGTCCCCCATCCTAGGTGAGGCAGTTAGACTACAGTGCGTGGGGAACTCTTTCCTGTTAACACTTGACCATCTGTTGCAGGCAGCCATGAATGACAGACACAGTATTTGTATTTAAATGACAAGTTTCTGGACTTCAGCTCCCTTTCTGCTTATTTTGGAAGTGGCTAGTTTGGACCGTTGGTTTAAATCTCTCCTAATATATTTGTAACAAGCTTCTAGCGGTCAGGCTGAATTAACCACGGTTAAGCCAAGAGAGGAATGGCCATGAGTGTTGAAGTACTAACCCCTTGACTTCAGATTCTTGCTGGAGAGGCTGAGTGGTGCTTACTGAACTGGGTACCCAGGTGACGGGGGAGGGCCAGGGGAGGAAGGAGTGTGTGTGTCTCGATGCTGCCTCGGGTGAATCTTCAATCTCTTTCTTCTGTTCCTACATAGCAACCTGGTGGCTGCCTATGAGAAAGCTAAGAAGAAGCATCAAAACAAACTCAAGAAGCTGGAGTCCCAGATGATGGCCATGGTAGAGAGACATGAGACCCAAGTAAGGATGCTCAAGCAAAGAATAGCTTTGCTGGAGGAAGAAAACTCAAGACCACACACCAATGAAACTTCACTTTAATTGGCGCTCCGCCACCAAAGTTCTGCCCGAGGAAGCTACACCATAGGTGATCACCGGAGAGAAAAGGGCCCAGGGGAAGTACCTGTTGGGAGAATTAAGGAAGGGTGGCAGGTAGGTCAGCACTCGGACAATGGTGTGCCTTGGACTCAGCCCTGGAGGTGAGTGTCCCTGATGACACTGCGTAGACTCCATCCCCAGGATCCTGCTCCTCCTCTCCAGCCCCATGGCCAACTGTGCCACGCTCGGCCGTGCCTCCGCTTCCAGCACTGGCTTTGTCACTCTCCCCTTTTCTGTTCTGGAGGTTGTGCATCTGTGGTGTCCCAGGCATTGTTTTATAGGACTCTCCACTTTTCTTCTGTTTGATAGACAGTGACCTTATCTCTAGCATCCCAATTTCTCCTCTTTCCTTCTCCTTCGGGGGAAACACACGCACAGGTGTGTGTCTTGTATCTAGATTTGCTTCCTGCAACAAGGCTCTGGTTTTCAAGTCCCATGTGTCAGCTCTGAGATACAGGCTGTCACTCAGAGATGCTCTGGGAGGCAGATTACAGGAGGATGGCACATAGGGGTTCCTGGACACGAAGGTGTAGGTAGAGCAGCCCTGGGGCTATGCCTGAACATGCTGTACAAGAGAATGAAACTACTTCAGCTCTCATTGTGGAGGCAGGGCTGGGAAAGGAGTTCCCTCCTGACTTGTGGGGTGCCCCCACCCAGGGGGGCCTCATCAATAGCCAGGGCTTAGAGCTGAGAAAACGCTGTTGATGTGTGTATTGGAACTAAAATTTTACCTGGAATTTTTTTCAAGAGCAGAGGAGCATCTTAGAACTTTCTGCCCACTCCAGGGCACTACATAACTGCTGTTTGCATGAAACAAAGTTTACCCACAGAAGTACAGGTGTAGCTCCGGACCGGCCTCCATTTCTCCAAAGGCAAGAGGCAGGACAGTAGGCTGATCCCACCTATCTAAGAGGTTGCTACTGAACCGCCCATTCAAGACTTCGCTCCTGCAGTTGTGAAGGGCAGAGGGTGAGGGAATGGTCCTTGAGGCTCCTCCTTTTACTCGCCCCCCCCCCCCCCCCCCCCCAGACTTGGTGATGGTTATTTAGCATATGGTGCTTAAATCAGTTAAATTTCAAGCAAAATGCTGAGAGGGCTGGGCAGGACCAGAGTACCTGAATTCTTTCAGGAAGGGCTTCCAGCTTCAATTCGTTCCTTTGCTGCTGCAGCTTCAATTCGTTCCTTTGCTGCTGCAGCCTTCACTGTTTTACCCTTTCACTTTCTTCTGTAGTTGCCCTACAGAGACATTTAAAGGACCACTCGCCATGTGTTCTGTGCTCCTGAAGACCCATCCCAAGTGCCCACTGAGAAATACGTCCCAGTGCCACAGTTCACAAACGCTTGCTTATGACCAGGTCATCGCATTAGTGTCCCATGGCCATAAGATCAATGTTTTCAGAGAGCATGGATCAAAAGTCGCTCAGCCTTCTGCACAGTGGGGAAGGGCGGCCACTCTAGCCACCGCCTTGGAGGGCAGAGTTTTATCCCAAAGCAGCCAGCTTTCTCAGCCAAGCAGTGAGGCTGCCCAATCTTCAAAACAAGTCAGCTGGTACTGGTCTGGGTGCTTGGACCACTGAGAAAGTGTCGGCTTGTTCCTGTTAAGAATCTGCCATTCAGTTTAAGTTGGTTCCTGTAAGTGATCTTTTAAAATCCCTTTTACCTTTGGGTAGATTTCATTTTGTCGCAAGAAAAATGTTTTAGCTGAAAAGTATGTCCAAAAATGGTTTAACAGACAAAACCACACAGTTCCCCAGCTTGTGTAGGGAATGTCCTCCTCTAAGCACATGGGGAGCACGTCGAGGTGGGTGTGTGAGGTGGACACAGCTGTGGCTCCGGACACAGGAGTAAGTCCCATCTACCACCCTGTTAGGGCCATGTAGCCCTCGGCACATGAAGGTCCCGACTCTTCTATTAAGAGCCCCGTAAACTACCTGGCCTCATTTAAAGTATTATGTTGAACTATAAACTCAAACTATGTGGTGACTGGGTGAAAACTATTTCCCCAGTAAAACTGTTACTTAAATGTGTAGAATAAAAAAGCTATCATTAAATAGTTGATTTCCTTTCCTTGTATTTTTCACACACTCCCCACTTGGGGGGCCTACTAAAAGTGCATTGATTATTAAATGACTGCAGGTGCCTGGAGGATTTTCCTTTTTGACTACCTGAATTTTCTTTCTGAATAGAGAAGCTGGTTTACATTAACATCTCCATCAGAGGTAAAACAGTGTTCTTAATTCCAACTTGTATGAGGTTAAAAACACTTTTGGCCCATCATATTTTTGTCTTCATTTCCTCGGTGGTTTCTTAACCCTTTTAGGCAGTTGCCTTCTCTGTTGGCTCTTAGAAAGGACCCATTTCACAGTTCTCTCGGAGTATAGTTCCCACTGCTGAACTGAGGCAAAAAGCAGATAAGACAGAATTCTGGCGGAAGCTGCTGTGCCATCAACGTGGGCACTCCCACTGCATCTGCTGAGCTGCGTGCTCCAGCTACCCAAACTGCCACAGACTCTCACCAAAAGTGACTTATGATTACATTAAATGTCTATGCCCTCAGACAGCTGACACTCATCACGGCCTGCCCACTTCTCACGTTCTAGCCCCAGAGGTACACTAGATAGCTCATCACTGCCAATGCAGTAATTAGCTGTTTCATACTCGCTCGCAGCTGCTGGCATGTCAGGCTTCTGAAGTTAACGTCCACTGCCTAAAACTGGAAATGTCAGGTCAATAAAAAATTAAGTGCCAGTTAAACATAATTGCTTAATTCTCCCTTGAGGTGCATGCATTTCTTATAGAGTTTTCCTCAGAGCCTATAGCAATACTTTACAGGAACCTCAGAGAACTCTGAATTAGAGCCTATAAGGCTCTTTCTTAAAAACCATTAGAGAAGTAAAATCCCCACTAGCCACATCCTAAGAAAAACTGGAAACTATCTGACCGTCTCCTAATTCTATCTAAATTACGCTTCAACTGAAAAAGTGCCCACGGTGACCTGAGCTCCCTATGTCTCAGGCATGATTACCAACCTCCACAGTTTCCTTCTAAAGACATTTTCCCATGGTTCACAAAAATTATCCTGCAATGAATTTTATCATTAATTACCCTCTCATTTAGTGTACCATGCTTGTGTTTTAAATTTAGTGATAAGAAAGACATCAAGACTACAAAAAAAAAAAAACCAAACTTTTATGAATGACTTCTGAAAGTCATAAGGCTCCAAAAAGCTGTGTCATTTGCAAATGCATTAACTGGAAGTGTGTCTCCTCCATGAAACTATTTTCTCTGATGATTAATCAAAGTTTTACACTGAATTTAATTAGGGTATGCATACTCATTGTATTGCCCGAGGTGGGGAGTGAAGGGGACGACATAAGTAACGTTTTTGTTTTTTCTAGGGTAGGTGACACTAAAAAAATCTGCAAATATCATACATAGCAATTATTTTTCTATTTGTCAAGAAATAATACAATCACCACCTTTCACTGAGGCTTGCAAACTCCCTAGTGTGCAGAAGCTGGGCACTGACCTTTGTTAAGAGACAAAACAAAAAATTATGCCTGTTTTTGCACACAGCTCTCACTGAAGTTTATCCAAATCCTATTCTAGTTCGAAGTTAGCCCTGAACCTGTGGCCTTCTGCAGTTCCTCCTGACAAAGTTACTTTCTGACTGACTACACTTTTGTATTCAATATTAGATATACGCTTTAGGCTGTCAAGCAATAATTTTTTAGAACGGGAATCAAAATTATCAATTAATGTGATGCTGGCTGCTGCTAAAATATAAACAAGTGGAAAAAGATACAAGTTGGAATAGCAAAACAGGAATCCATGAACAACTGCAAATTCCTGTGTAAAGGAAGCTAGTTTCAGAGACAACAATTACATTTTCGGTTAAGAGTTATATTAGACACATTCTCTATCACTCACATCTGAGATTTTGCATGTGACAAGAAATCATTCTGTCCCAGTAACAGCAAGTACTATTGGATAACCACATCCTTGACCGGTAGTACTTGATTTTTTCATAGTCGAGGTAGATGCAAATCACTCACCTACTAATCACCTGAAATATCAGCTTGGCAGAACAGAGCAAGCTACATACAAGATTCCCTACATCCACACCAATGACTTGCGTCACTGTTCCTGCAAATCAAACCCATGTAGAAAATGTTGTTTGTAGAAGTCCCGGTATTCACTTACAGTGTTCATGTCAGGACTGCCACGTGGACAGGAGCCCCTAATTTTGTTTGAACCCAGTGCAAAGATAATGAAACATATTCTTTTCTATTTCTGAATTTTTAGACTTACTTTGCATGAGATTTAAGCTTCCTATTATTTGAAAATGTGCTACTTTTAAACCACTTGAATTAGAAAAACCTGCTTGAATGTATTGTCAGTTATTAAAGCACATGTGACTAAGTTTGCATTGTCAGTATTGTTCTACTGTTTGTATTGAAAGTCTCATTTTAAAGTTGTCTCTTAGCACTGTACTATACCTTGTAATTTTTTAGATCCTTCATTTATATGCTTTAAATGTTACCAGATGCCTTTAGTTTTAGCTGCTGTAAAATAGCTACTTTATGTTATTTGATATAGAATTGTTTTTTAAAATCTCCGTTTATTTATACAGAGACATTTATAATATTTTACAAACATTCTTATATTCTGAATAAATATTTCTAATTCCAGGATGTACTTTAACTGTGTTCATTAAAAAGTAATGTTGTCCTTCGTAATACAATAAGTTTGTCTAACATGTAACTATCAGATCTGTGGTGGTTCACATTAATCACAAGCCCTAGTCAAAGCAGGGGCTAGAAGACAGACTATAGTACTAGGTCAAAACAACCAAAGAACCTTATTTATCACCAATTTCTATTTGGCTACCTTTTCAAGTTTGGTATGAATGGGAAGTTTTTAAAGGACCCCACCCCTTTTTTTAAAATCACTTGTCTAAGACGGGAAATACATACCGATTATTTTTCTTGCAGAGACACTCTACATTTTAATATTTCTTCCTATCATAAAAACATACCTTTATCTCATACTTGTCATTTTTTATCGGTCCAAAGAGATGCAACCATAATATGAGCAACTTGGAATCTATAATAATAAGTAACAGCAGAAAACAAGTTAAAAGGTAGTAAGTAAAACTGCCCAAGCAGCAAATTTATTGATATTGCACTACAGTCAAAATTTAACACAATAATATTTTTACAGAAAACCAATATTTGAACAACCAACTGAAAAAAAAGTTTTAAAATATAAAGAAAACATTCCATCATTCAAATTGTATTTTGTAATTTCTAAATTGGTATTACATCAAAGGCTTTCAAAAAGAACATAACTGTTAAGACACAAGAATTTGTTCATTTTCTCAGTGGAGAGTACAGCTGGCATTTCTACTCAACTGTGCAAGTGTAGTAATCCTGCAGACATTTAAAGTCCCAATTCATAAACACGAGTCACTCTTTTATTTATGACCGTCACATCCAATATAAGTGAAAATCAGTCATTAACACCAAGGGGAAGAAACAAAGCCACTGTTTAGACAGAACATAACAAATCTGCTCTAAAGTATCAACTGTTATAACTACAGGGTGATCCCGACAGGTATCTTGGGGCTCCTCCTTTCCTGTTCCCCCTGAATGTTGACTAATTAAGCAAAACAAGCACCAAAAATTTAATCACTACCATAGGCAGAATCACTCCAACGCAAAATTTACTTACAGTCTTTCTCCAAACATTAAAATGCCCTAAGGTAAAGTAATAAAATGCTGCTATAATTAAAGCAAAAATTAAATGATAAATCATTTTACATAAGACAAAAATGATTACTGAATAAAGTTTACAAATCTATTTAGTTATCACATTTATTCTAAAGTCCAGTCTTCTCAACTGAATATCATATACTTAATAAAATCATTTCATCGATTTTTCCGCCAGCTTTTTAAGTTCCTAATAAAATGTGTTTAACATGACTCAGCATAAACATCTTCACCTTTTTCACACTAAAACTATTCCCAAGAAAACTGTTTTAAGACTATGTATCTTTCATGAACATTACCTAGTCCCCACAGCATAAAAGACACCTGTTCATATCTTGTTTTGGAAACAGGCAAGGTATAAAAAGAAGCCAATTCTTACTTCCCATCCAAACCAAAGAGTATGTATGCCCTTATTTTGCTTAGACAAAATTACATAAGATTTCACTTTACAGCTAATACATGAATTATAATTCCATTTGATTAATCATTTTATTCTGAAATAAGTTTGTTTGAAATTTTTATTAAAGCCAACAAGTAAAATTAATCTGAATTGTATGAGTCAGTGCCTACCAAAGACAATTTTTATAAGGTATTAAGCCAATAAGCAAACTTCAAAAACAATTATAAAAAAATACATGTGTGTATATATTATGTATGTAAAAAAAAATAGTTCATGATTTTATTTTCCTTCTCTATTTGTTCCTGAAGAAAAACAGTTTGTGATATTTATCAAATGGAAGTCAGGTTAGCAGTCTCCTGCCCTAACTCTGAAGTGAAATATATGCAAAAAGTAACATTAAAGACACAGTTCTTTGGACACTTGCACTTGAAACTACAAGATACTTGGACAAGATCCAAACACAAACCTAAAATGAGCAGTAAAGACGGCAGTGCCCTAGGACAGTGGTGAGATGTCTTCTGTGCTTTTTAATCAGTGCATATCCTAGGTCAAGTACATGAAGAGTACAAGTCCACCGCTATTCACTTGTAGCACATCTAACCAACCAAGATGCTCAGGAATAGTTACTGCCTTTCTCAATTTCATTCATCGCTGAAGACCTTTTCTTTACTTTCATTTGCTGCCATCCTATCTATTCCTAAATATCACATAAGCATAAGCCAAGATATCATTTTACAAAGAACTAGATAGCTATTTAAAGCTTGAGAAATGACTAGCAACCTAGATTTGCGCTGCAAATGTTTCACACCAGAGTTTGTAGTTATACATTGCTTTAGAACCTCAGATTCAATGATTTAAAAACAGATTAAATTGTTATTCTACCTTAAAAAGTCCACAGCCTAAGAATATTAACTAAGACCTCTCAAAGACTGAGGACCAGCAGAACACTGCCCATTTCATCCCAGAAACGCACAGAAATTTTCTTTGTTCCCTATCCAATTTGACAGCTATAGACACTGACCCAAAACAGCACAGGTGTCCACAGCCCTCCAATATGCTTATGGCCCAAGAGTCATAGTGGGATCAACTCTGGAAGGCAACATAAGATTGCTGCTTGCAAATTCCCACAGTGGCAGATTCACCCTAGGTATGCAGCAGAAAAAAAACAAAACAAAAAACTTCTACTAAAGGGTTAATACAAGGTGGGGTGGGGGGAATGGGGAGAGGGACTCACTGTCCTCTTCTTGGCTGGTCACACCATGAAAAAGGATTAAGAAACAGGTCTTCAAATGGTACAACAGACAGAAGCCAATATCCAAAACAACACCCCAACATCTGTAAGAATCCTCCCACCAAAAAAGCAAATCTGTGTCCAGGCCTTGTTCTCCCACCACTGGACCAAAGTACTAAAGTCTACTAAGAGGAGGGTCCGTGTGAAACAAAATTACAAACATTGGCAACAGACTTCTATATTGAATCCCTTTCCCCAGAGCACTCTTGACGACACTACACAGTTAATGTAAGCACCTTGTCAGTTAGTTTCTTTTACATTTTGCTTTCAAGCTGCTACCATAGCTAGATCATCCCCTCTGCTAACACAGAAGACCCAAGACAAATGGAATCTCTTTAAACTGGTAGGTAATTTCATTAAACTGGGGACCCATATTAAAGATTCAATTATGAACATTTCTCAAGATATAAGGCTTCCATACTTTTATTATAGGTGTTGTTTTTTTTTTAATTTATACTTCTCTGTACTTTATGTTCAACTCTGAGCAGCTAAGCTTGTGGAAGCCAGCCCTTCAAGTCCACTCCCATGCACAAGAGGTAGCTTTACTGTTTCCCTAGCTATATACACACTACTATTTTCAATAGCAAATGCAAAGCAACTAGATGGAAAGGGATGGACCACCATTCAGGACAAATGTATAGCTACCACGTGAAGTGACTATGACACACAATGGACTACGGCTGTGTGTGCTCTGGGTTGTGTTCCTGTGAGAAAGCAATAAAACTTCAGTATGGCTGGAGTTGCAAAGTGTCAGCACAGGAAAGGCCAGACTCCCAAAAGCTGAACTTCAAAGTGAGAAAATTTACTTTAGATTTACAAGATTGCTTGGCCAACATCCCAAGGAAAAATTAATTATCCAGAGCTAGAAAATGCTTGGTAATGGCCACGCAATATTAAGACTCTGCTGGGGGTAGGCAATGCTCACATTTCTAGCCTAGTACACCATACAGCACTCAAGAACTCATGTATCTTCTATAATTTCTTCCCTATGCTCTCTTTGCCTAGCAACTATACCTATCTTCTCCCTTCAGGGCACTTTGGTTCTAAAATAATAGCCTATTGTATTTTTTGAAACTTCAATCCAGAACTCTACTTTGAAAACATGGACAGACCCTTTCCTGGCCATCTGCCATCTTTATGACACAGGAGTACAAACTTCAAGAGTAGCTCAATTTCAGAGAAAAGGGAAAGCCCATCATAATCTCACTTTTAGAATGTTAGGCAACTATACAAATGCACTTTAAAGTCTTAGGACAGAATACAAAATGAGGACTCTAGTTAGGCTTTACCAAGCTATCAGGAATAAGGCTTAATGAAACTGTTGTTTTACTAACACTTGTTCACCTAGAGACAGGTACTTAAAAGGTAAAGGATATTGATACCATCAGACAAAAGTTTGTCTTATCATTAATCTAAAGTTACAGCAATACATAAACCCCTTCTCCAGGCCAGAAAATAATCCAAGTCAAAATTAGTAGATAACACTTATTTTTCTTCAATCAGAAAAATGTTAATAAATTTGACCTTATAATTGATTAATATGCAAAGAAAATACTGCCTCAGAAAATAACTGAGACACAATAGATGTCAATCAAAACAAAATCTCTGAGCAGAGAGAGAAAATGGTGCAAAAATGGTACAAAAATACAGAAAGCCAAGAGATGTTATCAATAGTAAGAAAAATAACTTAGCTAACTTGTATAATTGACTTTGCTCCTTTCTGCTCAAGTTAACTAAGTACTGGAGACCAAAAAAAAAAAAAAAAAAGTTAAATGAGAGAATAGGTAATGAAATGTTTTTAAATACTCACATAGAGTCAGATCTGAATATTTCTAAAGACCACCACAATATGTTAAGTTTTACAGATGAATTTAATCCCTTTGGAAGGATACTATTTGCTTAGAATTCAGTTATTTTTATTTGATATTACAGTAGTCCCCACTTACCCATGGATATGCATTCTACAATCCCCTGTGGATGCCTGAAACCAAAGACCCTATATACACTATGTTTTTTCCTATACACATATCTTCTCACTTAAAGGAAGCACTTTACAGCTTCTCTTTGGCACATTAGTTGCCAGCATCACTGCTCTTGTGCTTTGGGGCCATAATTAAGTAAAGTAAGGGTTACTGGAACACAAGCACTGTGATACCGTGACAGTCAATCAGATAACGGAGACAACTAGGTGACTAATGGGTGGGGGAGGGCAGGGAGCATATACAGCGTGGATCCATGGCACAGAGGGATGATGCAAGTCCCTGGCTGGAGGGAGCAGGACAGCATGAGATCTCATCACGCCACTTAGGACAATAAAAAATTTAAAACTGAGGAAATGTTGCCCAGCAGGTGTGGCTCAGTGGATTGAACGTCACCCCGTGGACTGACAGGTCCCGGTTCAATTCCCAGTCAGGGCACATGCTGGGGTTGTGGGCTCGATCCCCAGTAGTGGGTGTGCAGGAGGCAGCCAATCGATGTTTCTCTCTCCCTCCCTTCCTCTCTCTCTCTAAAAATAAAAAAATAAAATAAATCAATAAAAACATATTTTTTAAAAACTTATTATTTATTTCTAAAATTTTCCATTTATTATTTTCAGACCACAGTTGCTTATGGATAACAACCACAGAAAGCAAAGCCGTGGCTAAGGGAGGGCAACTGAACACATTACTAAAAGACAAACTACCCACCCAATCTTACAGCATAAAATTTTGCTAAATTTCGCTACATATCTTCATTTATCTATACTGATATTTGATAGAAAAATAAGGATATTCAAGCGCAAAGCAGCAAGCAGTGACCACAGCTCCTCTGACAGAACAGACTTGCCTTTATATGTAAGCATGAAAATCCAACTTAATTTTCAAACATGTTCAATCAAATTTCACCCATGCTCACAAAGAATTCTATTAGGTTCTCAGACATCTTCAAATGTTCATGTCCCAGAAGAGCATCACTGTTTGAAATTCTAAAACCGCTTACTATGCCTTAATAAAAACTTGTGAAAACATGTAAACCATACCCCTATCTTTTGGATTACAATGGTTAAGTACAAAAACAATTCATTTAACATCTTACAAATCATTAGTTATATATAAAAGCACCTACAAAATTTAAAAAAATAAGATTCACAGTGCACTAAACTTTGGAACATATAAGGTTGGAACATAAGAACATTTAAGAAGTGGGTTCAAAGACCTATTTCTCCCTCAAAGGCATAAACATAATGAAGCCAACACAACTACTCTTCTCATTTAGCTTAAAATGCAGCACAGAGAAGTAAATTATTGCATATTCAGCATACTTCTTTATTGTTTGATTTCTTCAAGCCATGCTAAAATTTCTCAAAGGAGAAATCCAGTTCTGTGCTAAGAAGCATGGCCTTTCTCAAGGAAACCTGAACACTGAGAATCTAATACACAAGTTCAAGGGAATAAGTATAGCCGATGTACATAAAGCAGATACATCCAAATTACACATTTTCTGCATAGTTTAGTCACATCACACACACACAAACTTTATTCATATCTTTTACCTTTTCTTTATGTCTCAAACTCAAGATAGCTAGAAGCCTCAAATTATCAAAATCTCACCAACAATACCCTTATTTTGTTCCACAGTGCATGAGTGAGGCAGCATAACAGCAATAACATTGAACTATGGTTAAACTACCGTAACTGAAAAGAGATAACTTGTTGGTTCTTGAAAGGCCCAATACTACTAGAAGACATACTTTTGATTACTAACTCAAATCTCTTTTGCTTTAGTACTGAGAACTGAAAAATCCAACTCTAGGCATCAGACAGACTGACCATAGTATAGTACTCACTTAAAAAGAAAAACACACACAAAACAGTAAAAATTAAATGGTTTCCAGATGACAGTAAATGAGTGAAAATGATTTAACTGTCAGGCAAATGAAGTTTTCACTTCCTTAACAATTTAACAGAAATCTGGAATGCTGGGACCAACTATAAATATGGCTCAAGGAGACCCAGGCAAAGCAGCTGTATTTCTGGAAAGAAGAGTAAAAACTTCCAAACACAATCATATAATGCATTTTTTTTAAAATCACAGAAGGACTCACAAATTTGTCACATTAAAAGATGCAGCATTGTAAATAACCTAATCCTAAACACAATGCTGCAATTGTGAATTCTCCTGCTTAGCACCAAGAGGGTGACACTTTCATTAATAAATAGAATTTCTCCTTTAAAATCAAGCCATTTAAAAGCTAAAGCAAATACCAAGTGAATTCCTTACAATAGCATTTCTTTTGAAAGTCCCATGAGTTACATGAGTCCCTATTAAATAGACTATCTATACAGAATAAAGATTTCTACAATGAAATTTACAAGCAGAGATATATTTTGTGGATACCACATGTAAAAAACGATTTTTAAAACCCACATGACAGATGCACACGCACGCATATGCTCGCACCCCCCACACACAAAGAAAATACCTTCATTGAGGTCAGAAGCAGCCCAAACACTAAAGCCCCCTTAAAGCCCTGGTGATTGTCCTCAATTATAGCTGAAATCCTTCTTGAAATGGGCACTGCCATCCTTATTTGGATTTAAGAATCCTGAAAGAGCAAAATACATTCCTAGGAGTTATGTATGTTACTTTCATGTTCTGATCTTCCCCTAAAGAGAGGCTGATTTGTACTTGGGTAAACTGCACAGCCCTTCCATTCTCGCGCCATCGTCCAGGGGCTTCAACATGCTAATAAAAGAAAGTTAGTCTCTGCTACTACTGCAAGTTGGAACCGAATATAACATCAGTTTCCAAAGATTAACACTGAGATGCAATGTAAAACTTAATAATGTCAATATTCCATATGTATTTACACAACCGTAATATAGAATATTATCTTCACAAGAACAAAACTCTACACTAAAGGGTTGGTGGCAGGATGGTGAAGACATAACCAAGGCAGTTGCTGCATCCGAGCCTCCATGCTCTGTTGCCCTCTTCTCCAGCAGTCTCACAGGCTTACTGACTGCATGCAGCACAATGCAAAATTAGAGCAGCAATTCCCTACCGAACCAACTCAGTCCCTCTCCAGACTGAGGACATGGTTCTTAAATGAAGGGCTAAGAGTTCATTTTGAACATGAACATTATATAGGAGATGCTGGCTCTAAACAAAACCTTTCAACAAAACTTCAAGCAGAGGAGGATTAAAAGCCTAAGTGGTTAGAAATAAAGAAATACACAAAATGCCACCAAAGAAGATGTCCTGCAATCTTGACTTCTATGACATTCCAGCTCTTGTGTTCATTTAATAAACTATGTATTTTGTTTCTTTTAAAATTACAATGTAAAGAAACTATTATTGCAATCACTAAAGTGGATAGACAGAGCATTTCTATTAATAATGATAACTGATAACTCAAACACTATTTTCTCGGTCAGAATATAAAATAAAAACCACAATCACAGGGGGGGAAAAAGGTCCTCATAAAAAGCAACTTAAATTCATTAGCCAAACACTGAAAAGGTAAATCTGTATAAAAGGTTACAAAACTGCATTTACAGTCCAAATTCATGTTTCTTTCTACGCTCTCTCCTGCACAGAGAAAAATCTCCTCAGAAACATCATTGCCTCCCTGCATTTCTTTAAAACACCTGAGAAAGGTAAGGCTCAGAGAGACACCCACTCAAATGCAACAAGTCTCTGCTCGGGGAACTTCCACAACACATCTGCTGTTATCAAAGGTCCAAGATTTTCATTATAGCATTATGGTCAAACTTGAAACTCAAAAAGGCTCTGGATGAAAAGGGGAACTTGCAATGTCCATTACATGCCACAGTCTGTCCCTCAGCATGTTCTAGCAACTGGTCGTCCCCAGAGCAAGGTAAGTCATATGCAGCATCTGTGTAAAAAAAACATAGGAAGTAAGCTCAGTAATGAATAAGAAATAAAATACTACCCTTCACCTTTTCTTATAAAGGAATTCATCATGTACAGTCTATTTTTATCTCCCACACTCTAAATTGAACCTAAGTTGAAATCTCCAAGATATTTTCCTTTCCCTAAACTCAACTGCATATTAGTCTGTTATTACTTATTTTCACATATATATTCAAAATCATAATCTCAGTCTTTAAGACTTTTAATATTCACTTGTTTTTAAAAATGGGCATACCTTTGTTTGCCAATATTTATATTCTGTGCAAAAATAACAGGAGCTTGTTGACAGAAATCAAAATGTAAGCATTGTAACATTAAACTTACAATGTAAGATTTGTAAAAATTCTAATTCTAGAAAAATAAAGCTGAAGCTTTATTTGGAGCTTACCAATCTTCAGGAAATATATCAAGCTAAAGAAAATCCCAACTTTTCAAAACCATAGTACAACAAAGCACCAACTCATCATGGCTTTTTTGTGGTTTGTTTGGTTTGTTTTATTTCTAATACAGCAGGAAAGTATGTTGGGAATAGTCACCAAGAGGCTGAGGCAAAAAGTCTGAAATGAGGTTTCCCAGGACAAGAAAACTTTTAAACTTCCTTCTCAAGACAACTCAAAATGTTATATGTCCATATGATGTCCAACTAAGCCAGGTATACAGTTACAGTGCACCTTCTTTTACATTCCTAAATATAGACTTTTTCAAGATTTTGTGAAATAACTTATTTCTGAACTCACATTAATTAAACCATCAGCCTATCATATCCCCATCAGCCAAGGTGGCCAGAAAATCCTATTAAGAGAATTTCTATCCCATAATTCATCTATACTAAACTAATGATAGTTTCTGCTTCTTCATAGTTAACCTTCACTTTCCAAAACAGGGTTAAATCATCTCCTAAAATAGCTTTTATCTGGCTTAAATAATGGACAGTACTCCAAAAAATATGATTATAATGCTTTTCATTTCTCAAGACTTTTTAGTATAAAAGCTTTAAATTATATGGTAAATAAATGCCTATACTACACAGAAAATTTCACAAAATTCAAAATAGCACCTAAGAAAAAATAGTCTACTGTACTTTCCAATTAAATTAGTATTACCAAAGAGCTTTCTACATTCATCAGTATTACTTTCCAAATCAGATCATATACCTACTCTTCATAACTGAGGATGGAGAAATTCTAAATGTCATTTTAATAAAAGCTATCCTGAGTATCACCTTAAAAAGTTGATCACTGCTGCCCAGGCCAGTTTGGCTCAGCAGTTAGAGCGTCGGCCTGCAGTCCAGAGAGACCCTAGTTCGGTTCCCGCTAGGGGCGCGTACCTCGGTTGCAGTTTGTCCCCGGCCCTGGTTGGTCGTGCGGTGGCAGTTACTACTCAATGTGTCCCTTTCACATCAATATTTCTTTCTCTTTCTCTCTCTCTCTCTCTCCTCCTCCCTCCCTCCCTCTTCCTCCCTCCCACTCTATCTGAACAAAAAATGGAAAAATGTCCTCTGGTGAGGATTAAAAATAAATAAAAAGTTGATCACTGCCTCCAAAAGGGGGGAAATGTTCCCTGTATGAAGTCAGTGCACCCCCTACATATATTCTATATAGCACATAGAATGAGGTCTCCTCCCCTTTATAATACTTGGTTGTACTCCTCCTCTAACCCTTAAGTAATTATTTATCTATGATATTCACGCACAGCACCAAGGCTTGACATTCACAAATTAATAGCATATTGAAAGGGCAAATAATTTCATCTTGATCGTTTAAATAAATTCATTTTAGCCAGTTTCATATTTAGAGAACTTGACCACAAATACGATGACCACATATATAAATTCTCTCTACAGACATGTACAACTATCTCTGCTTACCTATTAGTTTATCCCACTCCAGTAAAATCAAGGTTAAGCCAAAATTCCATGAGGCAGAGATTTAAAAAGAAAATGACTTGCCTGTTTCAAAATTATCCTGAAGTTTTCGTGGATGAAGTTTTTTTTCACATTTCTATGAAAAAAAAATAAACATACACAATATACCATTTCCAGTTATTTCATTTATTATGAGACACCTACTTTTAAAATGTAATATACTGTGAACATTTGTCAATAAATACAAATCTATACCATCGTTTTTAATGAGTATGTGTTACTCTACTACATAGATTTACAATATTGCATTTAATATTATCTTCTTGGATGTTTACATAGTTTCTAGGTTTTCATTATTAAAAAGAGTAATGGGGTGAATATTCTTTTTTTTTTTTTATCCTCACCCGAAGACATTTTTGCATTTATCTTCAGATACAGTGGGAGGAGAGAAGGAAGGAGAGAGAGAGAGAGAGAAACACCGATATGAGAGAGACACATTGAGTGATTGCCACTCACATGACCCCAACTGGGCCGGGGACAAACTGCAACAAAGGTATGTGCCCTTAGCAGGAACCGAACCCAGGACTCTGTGGTCCACATGCCGATGCTCTAACTGCAGAGCCAAACTGGCCAGGGCTGGGGTAAATATTCTTTTTTTTTTTTTTTTTTTAATCCTCACCTGAGGATATTTTTCCATTTTTTGTACAGGTAGAATGGGAGGGAGAGAGAGGAAGGGAGAGAGAGTGAGAAACATCGACGTGAAGGGACACATCGAGTGGCTGCCACCCGCACGACCAACCAGGGCCGGGGACAAACTGCAACCGAAGTACGTGCCCTTAGCGGGAACTGAACCCGGGTCTCTCCGGACCGCAGGCCGACATTCTAACCGCTGAGCCAAACTGGCCAGGGCTGGGGTAAATATTCTTTATATTTCTCTTTTAGGGAATCGAGGTAAGAACTTGATTCAGGCTTTCAATATAACCAAACTACTCTCTAAAAGGTTGTACCAATCTGTAATTTTTAAGTGTTCTTAACTCATCTTTGTCAATCTGACAGGGAAAAGTATAATAGTAAAGGGCAAGTAGTTTAACAGTAAACTGATTTTTAACATGCCTTTGCTAGTGAACTCAGTAAGTCCGACATTAAGTAAAGCACCTAAGGAATTCAGTTAAAACATTTTTACTAAAAATTTAAAATTACTTACTACTACCCATTACAATAAAACAATTCAAAACAAATAACGGACTTACAGAAAAGATAAATAAGACCATTAGTGAATAATTACTTTCTGGAGCACAGACTAAAAGAATGGAAGTAAAGGCCTTAAAATGCTCACAGTTATTTGTCTTCAGGCCTAATCTAATTACAAAATACTGGCTGTGTTTTGTTTATTTTTTATTTTTAAAAGACTATCAACTTGAGCACTGGCCGATTTGGCTCAGTGGTTAAAGCGTTGGCCTGTAGTCCAGAGAGTCCTGGGTTCAGTTCCCACTAAGGGCACGTACCTCGGATGCAGTTTGTCCCCGGCCCCGGTTGGGGTCATGTGAGTGGCAATCACTCAATGTGTCTCTCTCACATTGATGTTTCTCTCTCGTCCTCCCTCTTTCCCTCCACTCTATTTGAAGATAAATGGATAGGTGAGGATAAATAAACAAACAAACAAATAAATAAATATCAACTTGAAGGAAAATACAATGTAAAATTCTTTCAAACTTTTAACTTCATTAAAATAATATAGGCTCTATTTAGAAGATTATAGACAGAATAGCCTATGACTTGTTCTAGAAAGCAGGGCTGACTACACTTTGCTAATTAATTTAAATAACCACATAAAAAAGCAAATCAAGCATTAGATGTGTCATCAAATCAATGTTACAAACCCATAATTGAAAGTAGCCAAAAAAATTTTCAGTGGGAAAACTGCACAATTTCACTCCATAAAAATCTTATCAATTCAATGTGCCTTGACTGTGCCCTTGCCTCCGCTCTTAAAAAGAGTGAACTCCCTTAAGCGTGAGATAACTGTACCTCTTACCATCAAGGAATTCTGTTTGGCTGGCTGGCTGTGGACCCCATTTGTTCTTTTCTTTTGATTAGGTGAGTCTTGATACTGTTTTCTGCCATTTCCCCTCACACTTTGATTCTGTTTTTGCAATAAGAAAGAAATACAATGTAAACCTATAGTATAAAATGTAATAAGACAGATAATATACTACTATGAATGTGTTAAGCTGGTTGAATCAGAATTAAGCAAAGCACAACCCCTCACCTCCTAAAAATTCTTCCGAAAACATAGGGGAAACAATACCATATCATTATTTTTTCTTATCAAAGATAGCGTATCACAAAGCAAGGTCCCTAGGAATCTTTCCACACCTCTTACCTTATTCCATTTCTGCTTACAGATTTTGTTTCCAATGCATGAGTTAAAAACAATGGAAGAGGCCCTGGCCGGTTTGGCTCAGTAGTTAGAGCATTGGCCCACGGATCAAAGCGTCTCAGGTTCGATTCCAGTCAAGGGCACATACCTCGGATGCAGTTCAGTCCCCGGCCCTGGTTGGGGTTGTACGGTAGGTTAAGCAACCGATCAATGTGTCTTTCTCACATTGATGTTTCTCTCTCTCTGTCTCCCTCCTACTCTATGTGAAGATAAATGGAAATATCCTTGGGTGAGGATTTAAAAAAAAAATGGGAGAGAGCCCTGGCCAGGTAGCTTAGCTGGTTGGAGCAATATCCCAATGCACCATGGTTTCAGGTTGGATCCCCCATCAGGGTGCATGTAGGCATCAACCAATGAATGCATAAGTGGATGGAACAATAGATATCTCTCTATCTCTGTCCCTTCCTCCATCTCTCTCTAAAAATCAATAAATAAAAACTTAAAAAAAAAACCAATAGGCCCAGCTGTTGTAGCTCACTGGTTGAGAGGTCGCCGGGTCGATTCCCGGCGACACATGCCTGGGTTGTGGGCCTAATCCCCAGTGGGGGGCATGCAGGAGGCAGCCAATCGCTGTTCTCTCTCATAGATGTTTCTCTCTCTCTCTCCTTCCTTCCCTCTCTCTCTAAAATCAATAAAGAAAAACATATTTAAAAAAACAATGGGAGAGGAACAAGTTTCAAAATTTTATGTGACTTTCCAAGAAAAGCTCTCTGGGAAGGAATGCTGAGGCACACTAGCCACAGTTCTTAGAGCAGTAATCAACTGTAACCCTAAAATCTGCTTTAAAGTATTAATAAACAAACATTTAAAATTAATATTCTCACCAGGCCGGTGTGGCTCAGTGGACTGAGTGTTGTCTCATGGACTGAAAGGTCATGGTTGAATTCCAAGTCAGGGCATGTGCCTGGGTTGTGGGCTCAATACCCATTAGGGTGTGTGAGGAGGCAGCTGATCAATGTTTCTCACATCGATGTTTTGATCTCTCTCTCCCTTTCTCTCTAAAAAAAATTTTTTTAAGTATTAAAATTAATATTCTCATTTCATAAAATAAAGAAGACTGGTGTTTTAAAATTTGTTCCATTATCTCTAAGTTTAGACCCAAAACCCAAACACATGATAGCTGACATCTTCCTATTACAGTACTGCTTTAACACAAGTTAGAATCTTTGTAAGAAAACTAAGTTTAACTTAAAACAGTTTTTAAACATTAATTGCCCTTAGAAGTACTGAAAAAACAGCTCTTTAAGAGGCTTGGCTAAAACGGTGTGAATAAAATAGCTTTATTGTTATTTAAAATATATATACACTGATTTATATACATTTTACCTACCTACAGGAAAAATTAATTCCTAAAATAGCTTGAAAACAATAAGCTAACTTAAGAATGGTAGGGAAATAGGGGTTTTACAAACTCGTGTTACTGCACAATTTTAATTCAATTCCATTCTTCTCTTGCTAATATTTATTTTTTATTATAAGTGGTACAATACACACAAAATTTACCACTTGAACCATTTCTTAATGTAAAATTCAGTGGCAGTAAATATAGTTACAATGTTGTGCAACCACTACCTTCATCCATCTCCAAAACTTTTTCCATCATCCACCCTTTTGGCTATTATGCATAATGCTACTATGAACACTAGTATACAAGTTACTTTTTTTAGTCCCTCTGCAGCTAGGAACTAAACCCTCAGTTTCAGATTTGTTAGTCTCTGCTTTCAGTTCTTTTGAGTATATACCTAGGAGTGGAATTGCTGGGTGATACGGTAATTCTACTTTTAACTTTTAAAGGAGTCACTAAATTATTTTCCATGACAGCTGCACCATTTTACATTTCCAGCAGCAATGCATGAGGGTTCGTTTCCCCACATCCTTATCAATACTTGTTATTTTCAATTTTCTGTTTTATATTCATGCTAATGGGTATGAAGTAGTAGCATCTCATTGTGGTTTTAATTTGCATTTCTCTACTAACAAACAATGTTGGGCACCTTTTCATGTGCTTACTGGCCACTGGTGTATTTTCTTTGGAGAAATGTCTATTCAAGTCATTTTCCCATTTTTTTAATTGGGTTGGCTCTTTTTTTTGGCAATTGAGTTCAGGAGTTCTTTATATACTTTGGATAGTAATCCGTCACGCAAATGATTTATAAATACATTCTCCCATTCTGTACGTTATCTGTTCACTCTTTTGATGATGTCCTCTGAAGAACAAAAGCTTTTCATTTTGATGAATCCAATATATATATTTTTTCCCTTTATTGATTTTAGAGAGAGAGAAAGTGAGAGGGAGAGAGAAATAGAAATATCAATGTGAGAGAACACTGACTGGTCACCTCCTACATGCCCCCCCATTGAGGATCGGGCCCACAACCTGGGCATGTGTCCTGACTGGGAATCGAACTGACGACCTCCTAGTGCATGGGTCGATGTTCAGCCAATGAGCAACACCAGCTAGACTGAATCCCGTATATTTTATAAAAAATGAAAATAGCCCAGGCTGGTTTGGCTCAGTGGGTGAGGACAAAAAAAAACAACAAAAAATAAAAGAATGAAAACAGTGACACCAGAATGGATGGCTAAAACAATAAAGACAAATAATGTCAAGCATTAGTAAGGATGTGGCATGAACAAAATTCTCATATATTTTGCTGAAGATATAAATTACTTAAGAATATTGTTTGGGCCCTGGCCGGTTTGGCTCAGCGGTTAGAGCGTCGGCCTGGGGTCCCGAGAGACCCGGGTTCGGTTCCCACTAGGAGCATGTACCTCGGTTGCAGTTTGTCCCCGGCCCTGGTTGGTCATGCGGGTGGCAGCCACTCGATGTGTCCCTTTCACATCCATGTTTCTCTCTCTCTTCCTCTCTCCCCCTCCCACTCTACCTGAACAAAAAATAGAAAAATGTCCTCAGGTGAGGATAAAAAAAAAAAAAAGAATATTGTTTGGCCCTGGCCAGTTTGGCTCAGCAGCTAAGAGCTTGGCTCACGGCAGACCAAAAAGTAAAGGGTTCAATTCGATTGCAGTTCAGTCCCCTGCCCAGGTCTGGGTTGTGCAGGAGGCATCCAGTTGATGTGTCTCTCTCACATCCATGTTTTTCTGTCTGTCTGTCTTTCTCTCTCCACCCTCCCCGCCCCCACTCTATGTGAAGATAAATGGAAAAATATCCTCAGGTGAGGATTTAAAAAATCAATAAATAAAAAAGAATATTGTTTGCAGTATACACTCAAGAATATAGCCATAGTCAGTGATCCAATAATTGTCAGTTATATATACCCAAAAAAATGTGTTCATCAAAAGATAAGGACATTAGCCCTGGCCGGTTTGGCTCAGCGGTTAGAGCGTCGGACTGCAGACCAGAGAATCCCGGGTTCAGTTCCCACTAAGGGCATGTGCCTCGGTTGCAGTTTGTCCCTGGCCCTGGTTGGGGTCATGTGGATGGCAACCACTCGATGTGTTTCTCTCACATTGATGTTTCTCTCTCTCTCTTCCTCCCTCTCTCCCTCCCACTCTATCTGAAGATAAATGTAAAAAAATGTCCTCGGGTGAGGATAAAAAAAAAAGATATGGACATTAATATTCATAACACTATTATTTGTAAAGGCCCCAAATTGAAAATAACCAAATGTCTATTAAGGGTAGAATAGAGGGGATTTCCAGTCAAGATGGTGGCATAGGTAAACACGGTACTCGCCTCCTCCCACAACGACATCAAAATTACAACTAAACTACAGAACAACCATCATTCAGAACTGACTAAAATGGAGATGAATGGAAGTCCTACAACTACCAAATTAAACAGCAGCCACATGGAGACTGGTGAGAGGGGCGGAGAGGCAGCCACACCAGGCACCCAGCTCAGGGTTCCAGTGCCAGGAAGAGAAGTCCCCACCACTTCTGGCTGGAAAAACCAGCTGGATCTGAGGCTGAGGGAGGGTGCAGCTTCTGGACCCCCAGGCAGCTCCTCTTAAAGGACTCAAGCATGGACTTCATCGGACTTGGTCCCTCTGAGCTCGGAGGGAAGCCAGCTTGAAAGGCACCAGAGACATACAGGGAAAAACTGAGCTGTTTGGCCTCCGGATGAGGTCTGGAGAGGCGGCTTTCGTCTGGAGAGGCGGCTTTCTCCTGGACAGGCGTGCTGGCGGAGGCTGATGGTCCTTTGGTGAGCCCTTCCCCAGGGCGGCAGGCAGCTGCCATATCTGGGACTCCAGCAACCTGGTCACACTGTTTGCCCTGCCCTGGTGATTCCCAGAGGCCCTGCCCCACCGAATATTCAGGCCCACACAAGCTGTTTCCAAAGGCTTTACCACAGGATTGGCCAGTCTTGGATCCTGCTTCAGATTTTCCTAAAACCACTCAAAGCAGCAGCATCTCGTCTCAGCAAGTCCCATACCTCTCATTAAGTGGCCCCAGGCCCAGCACTAGAAGCAAACAGCCTTGGTTCACAACTTGGCTTTTCCAGGGCACCTCTAAGCCTAGCACTAGAAGCAGTCATCAGCAGATCACTTTGTAACTTATGCCGAGTGACCCTGGATAGAACACAGGCAGTAGCTGACCTTGACCCAGAGCCAGCACACCCACTGGACAGCTTCAGACCACATTGAAACACCACCACCCAAGCACCTCCACAAGTGACACACTCAATGAGCAGACTCAGTGAATACCAGAGTCTTGATGAAGTAAGTCTTGCTCTGTGTGGTGGGCCCCTACATAGCTGACCCTCCAATGGAGTCAGAGGCCAGTGGTCAGTGGTCACAGCCAGTCCTTGCAGCTGCTCAGCCAACAGCAATCAAGACTCAATTACAACAGAAGGGTGTACAGTCTACACCAGGGGTGCACCTTGAGGGCCCACCCAGCTGGGGTGATCAGGGACACTGTGCACTGGATCCTACAGGACACCTAAAACAACAGGCCACCCTACGAAGCCTAGGAGACATAGCAACTCTACCTAACACATAGAAACAATCACAGGGAAGCAGCCAAAATGAGGAGACAAAGAATCATGTCCCAAATGAAAGAAAAACAAAACTCCAGGAAAAGAACTAAACAAAATGGAGATAAGCAATCAATCAGATGCAGAGTTCAAAACACTGGTTAGAAGGATGCTCAAGGAACTTAGTAAGACATTCAAGGAACTGATCAAGACCTTCAACAACATAAAAAGTCAGAAATGAAGGATGCACTAACTGAAATAAAGAATAATTCACTAGGAATCAATAGTAGAGTAGGTAAGCCAAGAAGCAAACCATCAATTTGGAATATGAGGAAGCAAAAAACACCCAATCAGAACAGCAAAAAGAAAAGAAAAAATCCAATAAAATGAGAATAGTGTAAGGAGCCTCTGGGAAACTTCAAGCATGCCAACACTCACATCATAGGGATGCCAGAGGAGGAGAGAGAGAAAGCAAGAAATTGAAAACCTATTTGAAAAATAATGACAGAAAAGTTCCCTAACTTGAAGAAAACAGACATGCAAGTCCAGGAAGCAGAGAGAGTCCCAAACAAGATGAACCCACAGAGGTCCACACCAAGACACATCATCATCAAAATGCCAAAGGTTAAATACAAAGAGAGAATCTTAAAAGCAACAAGAGAAAAGTATTTTGTTACCTACAGAGGTGCTCCCATAAGACTGTCAGCTGATTTCTCAAAAGAAACTTTGGCTCTGGCCGGTTTGGCTCAGCGGTTAGAGCGTCGGCCTGCGGTCCTGAGAGACCCGGGTTCAGTTCCCGCTAAGGGCGCGTACCTCGGTTGCAGTTTGTCCCCGGCCCTGGTCTGTTGTGCAGGTGGCAGCCACTTGATGTGTTCCTTTCACGTCGATGTTTCTCTCTCTCTCTCTGTTCCTCTCTCTTCCTCCCACTCTACCTGAACAAAAAATGGAAAAATGTCCTCGGGTGAGGATAAAAAAAAAGAAACTTTGCAGGCCAGAAAGGGATGGCAAGAGATATTCAAGGTAATGAAAAGCAACGATCTACAACCAAGACTACTCTATCCCGCAAAGCTATCATTTAGAATTGATGGATGTATCAAGAGTTTCCCAGACAAGAAAAAGCTAAAGGAGTTCATCACCACCAAACCAGTATTATATGAAACGTTGAAGCATCTTCTTGAAGAAGAACAAAAATATGAACAATAAAATGACAATTAATATATATCTATCAACAATTGAATCTACAAACAAAATGAGCAAGCAGAACAGAAACAGATTCATAGATACAGAGAACTTTTTGTTGCTTACCAGATGGGCGAGGGGGGGGAGGGGCTGGGTGAAAAAGATGAAGGAATTAAGAAGTACAAATTGGTTGTTAGACTGAAGAACCTCAAGGGGAAGGGAGGGGATGAGATGAACCAAAGAACTTCTATGCATATATGCAAAACCAATGGACACTGGTAATAGTGTGGGGAAGACAGGATGGGGTGGGATTGGGAAGGAGGGGGGCGGTCAATGGAGAAAAAAGGGAGGGACATCTGTAATAACATTAAAGATAAGATATAAAAAAAAAATAGGCCGGTTTGGCTCAGCGGTTAGAGCATTGGCCTGCGGTCCAGAGAGACCCAGGTTCGGTTCCTGCTAAGGGCATGTACTTCAGTTGCAGTTTGTTCCCGGCCCTGGTTGGGTTGTGTGGGTGGCAGCCACTTGATATGTCCCTTTCACGTCGATGTTTCTTTCTCTCTCTCTCTCCCTCCCCCCTCCCACTCTTGTCTGAACAAATAATGGAAAAATGTCCTCAGGTGAGGATTAAAAACAAAAACAAGAAAAAAACAGAGCTACCACATGGCCCAGTAATCCCACTTCTGGATATTTATGTGAAAAAATTCCAAAACACTAATTCAAAAAGATATATGTATCCCTATGTTCACTGCAGCATTATTTACAATAGTGAAGATATGGAAGCAACCTAAGTGTCCACTGATAGACACATGGATAAAGAGCTACTATGGAGCTGTTATATACAATGAAATATTACTCAGCCTTAAAAAAGAATGAAATCCTACCATTTTTGAAAACATAGATGGACCTCGAGGGTATTATGCTAAGTAAAAAAGTTAGACAGGGAAAGGCAAATACCATATGATTTTACATGTATGTGTCTAAAAAACAAAGTAAACAATAAAAACAAAACAGAGCTTTCCGGTGGTGGCTGTGTGAGCTAAGAAATAAAAAAACAAAACAAAACAGAAACAAATGCACAAATACAGAGAACAAACTGACGGTTGCCAGATTTCAGGGTCGGGGGTGCTGGGTGAAAAAGGTAAAGGGATTAAGAAGTTCAAATTGGTAGTTGCAAAATAGTCATGGAGATATAAAGTACGTCATAAGGAATACAGTCAGTAATATAACAACTATATATGGTGTCATATGGTACTAGACTTAGGGTGATCACTTTGTAAGTTATATAAATGTATAATCACTGTTGTACACCTGATACTAATATGATATTGTATGTTAACTGCAATTAAAAAATAAAAATTTTAAGAGTACGATAAATTGTCATATAATCATAGGCTAGAATACAGTACAGTAATGAACTTTTCAATGGCAGCATATATACCAAAGCCAGATGTTAATCCCTATTACTTACTGTAATGGATTCATAGCAAAGCTGTAAAGGTTAAGGAATCTCAGCCCTGCTTCAAATCACAAGTAAGGAACACAGGAGTCTTTCATCAACAATTCAGAGCTCTATAACTATTAATTTGCAATTCTTCAATTCAGATACATTTCAAAGTCAAATGATCTGAAGTTATCAAACACTTTAAATGTGTATCACTCACCTTTGCTTTTAGAAGGTCAGACATTTCAGAATGATTATTATATGGCTTTTGCTGCAGTGGTTGCCTGTGCTTTACCCATTGGTCACCTGGGGAACCTTCAGGAAATAACTGCTGACTGTGGCGGAATTTGGTTCGACTATACCAAGATTTAAAAATTAAGTCAAATTAGAAAATTTTCACTTATAGTTCTTCTAACACCTTGATAGTTTATCTTACAGACTACAAATTTTACTTTCTTATTTAATGTCTATCTCCCCCTACTGGAAGATAAGTCTGCTTTGTCTACTATCTGCACCAGAAGAGTGTCTGACATTTAATATTTCTTAAATGAATTAATAACCTGTTATTTTTAGTCCCAAACTTTTCTAAACTATCCATACCATCTCCTCCCTCTAAGTGATTACACCTTAAAAATTTTTAAGAGCCCTGGCCAGTATGGCTCAGCAGTTAGAGCATCGGCCTGCAGACCAGAGAGCCTGGGTTTGGTTCCTGCTAAGGGCACGTACCTTGGTTGCAATTTTTCCCTGGCCCCGGTTGGGGTTGTGGGTGGCAGCCACTCGATGTGTCTCTCTCACATCAACTTTTCTCTCCGCCCCCCTCCCACTCTGTCTGAAGATAAATGCAAAAATGTCCTCGGGTGAGGATTTAAAAAATAAAACAAAAATAAAAATAAAAATGTGAAGAAAACAATTTGGCCTAAATTTAGTTGAAACAAACAAATGTAAGTGGACTTTCCTTCTTAATATGACAGACAACTCATATTCTTACTGGTATGTTTGAAGTATAGGATTTGATTCTACCCAGGTCAGTTATGGACCCCATTCATGTTGGAAGAGGATATGAAAAATTAAGCCATATACTCTAAAGCAAAAAATTAAGAAGCCCAAGACAGAGGCTGAACAAATTAAATAAGGATCCCATCATGCATGCCCTGGCTGGTTTGGCTCAGCGGTTAGAGTATCAGACTGTGGTCCAGAGAGACCCGGGTTCAATTCCCGCTAAGGGCACATACCTCAGTTGTTTGTCCCCAGCCCTGGTTGGGTCGTGCGGGTGGCAGCCACTCGATGTGTCCCTTTCATGTCAATGTTGCTCTCTCTCTCTCCCTCCCACTCTATCTGAACAAAAAAATGAAAAAATGTCCTCAGGTGAGGATTAAGGAAAACAAAAAGATCCCATCATAAATTCTTATGCAAAAGAATTTGATTATAAAAGGTTATATGCATGCCATAGTTTGTAATAAAGGTAAGAAATCCCATTCTCTAGTACTACTTCCGTGTGTAATACAATCCAGTCACTAATCCCAAGAACTGTATTATATAGTAAGATTGTTTCTGAATATTTCAGAATTCTTCCCTTTTCACTTAAAAATTGCAATAAAATTTTAGCCTCTCGACTCTTTCTTTAGACAAAATTCAGATACTTCAACATATCATTACAGACATTAGTCTATATATTAAAAATACATACTACCCTAACTAAGAAATCTGAAATTTGGTTAAAGAAGTTGATTTAGCCCTGGCCGGTTTGGCTCAGCGGTAGAACGTCAGCCTGTGGTCCAGAAAGACCCGGGTTCAGTTCCCGCTAAGGGCGCGTACCTCGGTTGCAGTTTGTCCCCGGCCCCAGTTGGTCGTGCAGGTGGCAGCCACTCGATGTGTCCCTTTCACGTTGATGTTTCTCTCTCTCTCTTCTTCTCTCTCCCTCCCACTCTATCTGAACAAAAAATGGAAAAAAATGTCCTCGGGTGAGGATAAAAAACAAAAAAGAAGTTGGTTTATTATCTCCTTATTCTACTCTCCAAGGCCACAAACCCTAAGACTAAAAGATATGGGTGTCATATCACAGTATGGTACATACATTTCCCAAACGAGGACAGTCATATAATTTTTTTCCAAACACTATTTTTCCAAACACTACAACTTTTTTAGTAGTGTCTTTGTATCTTTTCAAAATTGGCTGCATTCTTGTCTACTTGACAATTTTTTTAATGGTTTCACTGTTATCTAGTGGCATGTAATTTGGTTATTATAATAATAGATTCTGAAAAGGCAGAAAGACATTTAGTCCAAGCTCCTGTCCTCATAAAACCCAACTAAAACGAAATTTTCTCTATGAATTAAAAAAATATTCACTATAGATGTGGTTTATTTCTATTGTTTAATTTTTGAAACTCTGGGATAAAAACAGAACATCTAAAGAAAATGTAAAAAGCAACTCTCTTATCCTAATATACACAAAGTTCTAAGAAGCTGATTACAAATATATATGTGCTTATTGAACAAAATTACTTCTTCAGCCTACTCTGTAATTATGATTTAGACACTATTAAGTTCCAACCAAGAAAATGTTCTTTGTGGTTTATATCCATGTAACAGTCACTCTTTATAATACTAGGGAAAGAAAAGAGGCCCACCCAAAACTTCACAGTTCTTTCTGAACAAATTACACATCAGCATCCTTCATCTCCCCTACACAATTAAAAGACCTCAATATATCCTCTATTCAACTGTCTTCAGAAACTTGAATATCTCTAAAGTAGAATAAAAGTAACAGTATAAATACACACAGATTTCTCTTTTCCTACTCTTCTATCTATCCATCTAATTGGTACCCTCTTTTGTATACTTTTTCAAAATGTGCCCTGAAGTTCCTTCCCAATTCCAAAAAACCTTTTTCATATCATAAAAAAAAAAATCTTTTTAAATAACCAGTAACAAAATAGTACCTATAAAGGAATCCATGCCCTGGCCAGTTTTGCTCAGTAGTTAGAACGTCAGCCTGCGGACCAGAGAGACCCGGGTTCGGTTCCTGCTAAGGGCATGTACCCTGGTTGCAGTTTGTCCCCAGCCCCAACTGGGGTCATGTGGGTGGCAACCAGTTGATATGTCTCTCTCGCATTGATGTTTCTCTCTCTCTTCCTCCCTACCCTCCCTCCGCTCTATCTGTAGATAAGTGGGGGGAAAAAAGTTCTCAGGTAAGGATAAAAAAAAAAAAAGAAATCCAATACCTCTGCAAACTTTAGAAGCAAAATTCTACTGTATTAAAAACTATCAGAGCCCTGGCCGGTTTGGCTCAGCGGTTAGAGCGTCGGCCTGCGGTCTGGAGAGACCCGGGTTCGGTTCCCGCTAAGGGCACGTACTTCGGTTGCAGATTGTCCCCGGCCCTGGTTGGTCGTGCGGGTGGCAGCCACTCGATGTGTCCCTTTCACGTCGATGTTTCTCTCTCTCTCCCTTCCTCTCTCTCCCTCCCACTCTATCTGAACAAAAAATGGAAAAATGTCCTCGGGTGAGGATAAAAAAAAAAAAACTATCAGAAAGTCAGAACACTATGAAAATATTTCTTTACCTCAATTTTTCCACGGTGGGTTTAGCTGGTGTGCTACTAGCTGAGGAAAATCCATTGTCACTGTCCGATGAATCTCCAAATCTTCGAGAAAGCCAGTCCCTTAATGGTCTAGGGAAACATTAAGAATTCACTTTTAAAATTTGGCTATATGAAGAAACTGAGTATCGGGATTATGGTTAGTTTTTTATTTCAAAAAAATATGAACATACCTGATAAAAGGAATAGCCATAAAAAATTTGTTAGGAGCCAGACCAAGTTTGGATTTTGGGGTCATATCATTTCTATGACAAGGCAATTTCTCTATGGAGAACCACTCAATGTTCTGAAACACAGGAAGAAAATAATTAATTTAGTTAATTATTATCAAGAAGTTTCTAAAAACAATTTTCTATTTCATTCAATTAGGATACTGTCCAGCAACCTGGGCGTACTTTCAATTACATACCCGAATTTCTCTTCTCGTTTTTGGGTTAAATTTTGTGTCTTTTGGAATTCCTGGAATGATGTACAAACGAGCAAGCTGGTCATTGATTCGAAGTTCAATGTAATCATCCTTACAAATATAATCTTTGATATCAAAACCAGTTTCTTCAAAGACCTGGAAATAACAAATGTGGATGATGATTTTCTATTTTTGCTGATAGACCTCCAGTTCATTAAAATTTGCTTATTTCAAAGGTGAAAATTCAGAAATATCCAGGTAATTAAAGGCATGAAAACATAAGCATAAGTTAGAATATTCCAGAGTCTAGTTCTGGCTCTGCCTCTACTGAACTGTTCAACTATGAAAAACCTCTTTACATATCTGATCCTATGTTTCTTCATCTATTCAATGAAGGAAGATGTGTGATATTGTGATTTACAATAGGAAATATGTCGGGGGAGGAAACGGTCAGTGGGGTGGGAAGAGGGACATCTGTAACACTTTCAACAACAAAGAAAAATAAATAAAGTCACATAAAAAAAAGGAAGAAATGTGTCTTTATTTGGTCTTCCTCTCCCTTTCTGGTACATATTTCATAAACACTTGGCATTTCCTAAGTGATAAGAGCATGGAATGTGTCTTTTGTTATGCCAATGAGGTCATTAAAAAAAAAAAAAAAAAAAGGCCAAGAGGGAAAGATGGAGGCTGGTTGCCAGAACCAACCAAGTGAGTTTGGAACCCTCCAGAAAGACTGAGCTCATTTACTATGGCCAATGATTTAACAGACTATGCCTAAGGCCACAAAAGCCCAGGAGAACTGAGTTCAAGAGCCTCCAGGTTGCTGAACATGTGGACACTTGGGGAGGGTGCTGCTCAAGGAGAAAGCATAGAAGCTCGGTGTCCCTTCCCCATCCCTAGGCCCTATGCATCTCTTCCACCTTACTGTTCCTGAATTATATATCCTTTTCTAATTAACTGGTGGATTTGTAAGTGAAATGTTTCTCAGAGTTCTGTGAGCTACTCTAGCAAATTAATCAAATGCAAGGAGGGAGTTGTTGGAACCTTCAATCTACAGCCAGTTGGTCAGAATCACAGGTGACAACCCTGACTTGTGAATGGCGTCTGAAGTGGAGGGCAGTCTTGCAGGACTGAGCCCTTAATGTGTGGAATATGATACTATCTCTGGGCGCACGGTGTTAGAATTGAGTTGAATTATTGAACACCAAGCTGGTATTCAAAAATTGCTTACTGGAGTAATAAGTCCCCCACATACACATTGTAACTCAATCCAGAAACCTTAAAATGTTAGAGTACATCAGTGGTTCTCAACCTGTGGAAAGTACATCACTGAACCACATATGGATTTTATTCATAGGATCCATCAATCTATATGTATACCAAACTACATATTAAAAAATAGCTTACACATCCCTGGCCGGTTTGGCTCAGTGGTTGGAGCATCGGCCTGCGAACCAGAGTCCTGAGTTCGGTTCCCGCTAGGGGCACATACCAAAAAATAAAAAAATAAATCTTATACAAACAAAACCATTTTTCAAAAATGAAAATTGAATTGTGAATAATACTAACAATTAAATGGACAGATTCTAAAAGGACAGCTACAACCACATTGGGCAGGTTATAAATTCAAAAGAACTGAAAACTAGTGAACTGAATTAATGGTCCTAAGATTGCCTTTCCTCAGTAATGCCTCAAAGGCTGAGGGAGGATGATCTGGGAGAACATAAATCTCAGGAATTAATGTCACATCTAATCCTCACCTTTCTTCAACCAAAGAAGTCATGCCTAATCTGATTAAATACGGGGCTTCTGTTTAAAATAAAAAACCAGCCCAGCAGGTGTGGCTCAGTGGATTGAGTGTCATCCCACAGACTGAGAGGTCCCAGTTCGATTCCTGGTCAGGATACATGCCCGGGCTGTGGGCTCAAACCCCAGTGGGGAGCGTACAGGAGGCAGCGGTCGATGTATCTCTCTCATATCAATGTTTCTAACTCTCTCTAAAAAAAATCAATAAAAACATATTTAAAATAAAAAAACCACTGGCCTCTCCTAGCCTTAAAGTTCTCCTTCAAGTAGCAATTATATTACTCCAACAATGTCCTTACCCACCTCACGCGCAAAATCAAAAGGACTTTGGATTCTCAGTGGTTAAAAACTACTATGGATCTTTTATGCTGGAGTTCCTCCCCTTCCCTCTATTTTTAGCATCTCCTAATCAAAAAGTGCAACAGATATTAACACGCAGACACTGGTCTGAATCTCCTACACAGTACAGTGTGGAAGAGCTTTCTAACCATTCTTTTTGTCTCTTTCCTCTTTATCTTGTCATCAATTCTTCTCTCAAGCATGTGTAGTCTGTGACTTCCATTTAAGTTCTTCCACAAGACCTAACTCATTCCTATCACAATTTCTGTATACTCCTAAGTATGCTAAACCTTTGTTCCCTCCAAGAAGTGTGGGAAAAAACAGGTATTCACTGCCGTGGCTGGGTGGCTCAGTTGGTTGGAGCGTTGTCCCATACACTAAAAGGTTGTGGGTTCAATTCCCTATCTAGCCAGTATTTACATGGAACAAATTTTAATAACTCACATGTACAGACACCAATGACCAAAAAAAAACCCTTTTTTAAAAAAATTTTAGAGAAGGGAGGGTGAAGAGGGAGATGGGGAGAGAGAGATAGGAAGGAATATTAATGAGAGAGAGAAAATTCAATCAGATGCCTCCCACAAGTACCCCCAACTCAGCATCAAACTCACAACCAGGGAATGTGCCCTGACCAGGAACTGAACACACCACCTTTTGGTATGGTATACAGGACACCGCTCCAACCAACCGAGCCACACTGATCACGACGTGACAAAAATCTTAGTATCACACCTTCTGTGTACCAAATCCATTCCTGTATTTGTAATACATAGTTAATTTTCCTGGCACATGGAATAGCATTAACTTCTCAAATAATATCAGATAAAAATCCCTAAGATTTAAAAATGTGCTACCCAAAGAGCACCAGCAGAGACAAATAATGAAATCCTCTACCTATGTCCTTTAAGTCTACAGGAAGAAGTAGAATAAGCCAACCAATAGTTCCTCTGTACAAATTCTACAAAGATAAAGTCATACAAACACAGTCAGGTTCATTACAATACAACATACTGTTTTGCAAATAATAAGCAACATATGAAATCTTGAAATCACAAGTGAACTGCCAAGTATTACTTGCCTGTCCTCAAAAACAGCTGATGTTTCACCACAACTGACAATAAAAATACAGTGAGGTTACCCTAACATATTCTAATAATATCCAGAAAACGTTTTTCATTTTTGTCCTCATCTACTTCACTGAATAAAAGTGATCAGAAATAACCCAATTAATAAAAGTGAACCAAAAAGGTCAAAGAGAAGACTGGAAACTAAGTAAGATGGACCTTAGCTTTCTAGTGACAATCATTCAAACCTTTTCCCTGACCCAGGTTGGGTAGCTCAGTTGGTTAGAACATCATCCAGAAAAGCCAAGGTTGTGGGATCAATCCCCAATCAGGGCACACACAAGAATCAACCAATGAATGCATATGTGGAACAATAAAATCGGTTTCTCTGTCTCTCAAATCAATTAAAAAAAAAAAAAAAGCCTTCTCGCCCTGGCCAGTTTGGCTCAGTGGTTAGAGCGTCGGCCTGTGGTCCAGAGGGACCCAGGTTCAGTTCCCGCTAAGGGCACGTACCTTGGTTGCAGTTTGTCCCCAGCCCTGGATGGGTCATGCAGAAGGCAGCCACTCAATGTGTCCTTTTCATGTTGATGTTTCTCTCTCTCTTCCTCTCCCTCCCCCTCCCACTCTATCTGAACAAAAAAATGGAAAAATGCCCTCCGGTGAGGATTTAAAATAAATAAATAAATAAAAAAGCCTCTCCCTGAGAAGCCTGCTTGCCCCTGCTTCTTTAAGCTCAGCCCACATACACAGCCCATATGGAATGTGTCAAGCTCGGCTACAGTGTAACAAAACACCTCTGGATGTAAAATAATAACATTAATATAATTATAATAAACCAAATAAAATGCCATAATAACCAAATTAAAATATTAGCAACTTAATGTAAGGGTAAATCATCCATGGTAGAACAGCATAACTTAAAAGCAAGAGGAAAAAGTGCTTATCACCCTAAATCTAACAAATGGCAGCTGAAAATTAAGACAAAAGCTTTCCTTATGCTAGTAAGGTGAAAATTAAAAGGAACAATGTGATATTAACATAAATCCAATAAAGAATGGAATAACAATCTAGTTTTCAACTAAGACTTAACACTGGTGGCTCCTCCTCTCAAACAGTGCTGCTTCTATTACACTACAGCACCACCAAGTAGCAGAACGACACACTGCAACTCTAAAACTAGTTGAATACTTTCACTTCTCAAAACAGCAATTGCTATGGACTGAATTGTGCTCCTCCAAAATTCATATGCTGAAGTCCTAAGCCCCAATAGGACTTATTTGGAGAAAGGGGCTATGAGGTAGTGATAAACATTAAAATATGTCATAAGGGTGGTATTAATAGGGCGAATACTCTAGTAAGATAAGGAAGAGAAACTAGTCCTCTCTCTCTCTGCACTCACAAAAGGCACCCAGGAAAGGCCACATAAACACACAGTGAGAAGCCTGCTATCTGCAAGCCAAGATAGGAGATCTCACCAGGAATCCAATCAGCAAGCATCTTGATCTTGGACTTTCCAGACTCAGAACAGTGAGAAATAAATTTCTGTTCTTAAGTCAACCAGTCTGTAGTATTTTGTTATAGCAGCCTGAGTAGACTAATAACAGCAATACTCTACCTGAATACCAAAACTTTTCTCTCTTTATGACAAAGGTAGTCATTTAAAAATCAGGAATAAAACTCAAAAGATTTGCCTTTAAAATTTCTTATCCAGAGAGCATTTGAGGTCTTGCTTCCCAGCAACTGTCATCAGTTTTGGCTCAAATAAACTCTTATAAAAATTTAAAAAAACAACAACTCTAATCCAAAAATTTATATAAATTCAAGTCAAGCCTTTTCTGACAAGGTCCTTTATCAGCTAAATGAAGATGTTATGTAGATAAGAAAGGTTAGAATTTAAGATCAATTCTTATTATCAAAGGGAAAATTTTTTCCTTGAATTTAAGGGATTCCTCAGAATACCTGTGATTTCCTCAGAGCAAGACAAAAGCTCTAAAACAAAAAAAATTCATATTGATCCAAATCATAAAAGTAAATTTTATTAGAAAATAGATACTTTTAAAAAATCACAAATTCCTTCTGTTTTCATTTGTGTGTTTATATTTAAAAATAGTTCCCCTTTGTAAATATTCCTTCACTGCCTAAATTATAGTAGCCAAGAACACTGACTACATACAGAGCCCAACTACCAGGTTTTACATCCCTGTTCTACTTCTTACTAACTGTGTGACCTTGGGCATGTTAATAAACTGCTGTTTCAGTTCTTCGCCTATAAAATGGAGATAACCTCCCATAATAGTTGTATCCCTCCCAACAAGACTCTCTTTAGATCCTATCATCCACACTCCATTCTCCCACTACCCATGCCCTAAGAATAAATTGTATTTACTTTCTTACAAATTATGATAATCTAGTCATTACTGAAATTAGCACCACATAAACAGGATGACCTTTTATATTAGTTTCACAGAGCAGAGAATAAGATAAAGCAAAGTGAAAACTGGGTGCCTCAGTTTGCAAGTTAATTGCCTCTCTCTTACCCCAAATATCCTATTTCTGCATCATCCTGACTCTTTACAATATAGTGCATAACACCCATCACAGGGAGGGTCCCAGTGGTATATGCAGATAAACCCCTTGGGGCCTTGGCACTTCAGTTTTGCAAGTGTAGATATTGAATTTCCTCCAAGTTCTCCCAAGATCCAATTACAGAGACATGAGATATCACTCTATTTAGCTTAAACTTATTTCAGTTAAGGTAGTGTCTTATCTGAACCTTGACACCTGTCTCTGCCATAGGACTAGTAGTCTAACTCCATGTAGAGGACAGCAGATCAATTCCTCTAAGTAGGATGCCACAATTCCTATTTTGTTCTTCTTTAGAAAAAGAACCACCAAGTATGAGGACATAAAAGGGAAAAAGACTTTACAAGTGCTCCATTTCATCTCCTGCCATCATGAGAAGGCAGGGTTCTTTAGAAAAGCCAATAATGCTGGGAAAATAGAAGGCAGCAGGATAAGAAGACTAAATATGAGATGGATTGACTCAGGTTTCAGGAGCAGGGTAGGGCTGCAGAGGACAGGACAGTGTGGACATTACTCATCCATAGTCATCAAGCCGACTCAACAGCACCTAACACACACATCTACAGAAACAAGAAGGAAAGCTCTTAAAGAATGTGTCAATTCCTCACCTGCTCCATAAAAAGCTTTCCATTTTAAGGGGTGTGCATAAACCTTTGCTTATTTGTATATAATGGCTTTGTCTATAAGCTGTTGCAAATACTTGCTTAAATAAGCTGTCCCCGCCCTGGCCGGTCTGGCTCAGCAGTTGGAGAGTAGGCCTGCGGTCCAGAGAAACCCAGGGTCGGTTCCCGCTATGGGCGAATACCTCGGTTGCAGTTTGTCCCCAGCCCTGGCTGGGTCGTGCAGGTGGCAACCACTTGATGTGTCCCTTTCACGTCGATGTTTCTCTCTCTCTCTCCCCCTCCCACTCTATCTGAACAAAAAAATGGAAAAAATGTCCTCAGGTGAGGATAAAAAAATTTTTTTTAAAAAAAGCTGTCCCTTACTGTATTTGAAATGTAGCAGTTTTGCCCAGCTGATATGGCTCAGTGGACTGAGCATTATCCCATGGATTGAGAGGTCCCGGATCCATTCCTGGTCAGGGCACATGCCCAGTTGCAGGCTCAATCCCCGTTAGGGGGTGAGCAGGAGGCAACTGATCAATGTTTCTCTCTCACATCAATGATTCTATCTCTCCTCTCCTCTCTCTCTAAAATCAATAAAGAAAATTTTAAAAAGAATAAACTTGAGAAATTATCCACTCTAATCCTCATCTTACAAATAAGAAACTCAGGTCCTGTGTACAGAGCTAGCTGGTAAAAGTTCTTCAAAAAAAAAAGATAAACTGAGCTGGGTCTACAAAGGTACCTAGGTAAGATTTGAAAAGTCAGGAAAAAGAGAGAATTTTCCAATAGGAAATAATATAAGCAACAGTTTAAAGGCTGAGACAAACCAGTCAAATTCAAGGGACAAACAATAAATCCTTTTGACTACAAATAAAGATAAACTTAGGAAGGCTAAGTTTTGTGTTGGGGTAAGAGAAGGAGTTTCAATACTTAAAGAATTCAACTTCATCCTATAGGTAGTGGGAAGCTAGAGTAGATTTTGAACAACATTTGTCAATTTCTTAGAAAAACTCAAATTGTGCCTTGTCTGGAAGCCAACACTATTAACATAAAACAAGGGTTATAATAACCAAAATGTTTTACTAATTGCAAATCCAATTCTAAAAAGTAAGGTGGAGAAGATGTATCACACACACACACAACACACACGAGTCACAGAGATAGTACAACAGACAATGAAAGAAATAGAAACAAATGAGGGAAGAATAAATAAATGAATGAATAAATAAATAGAGATGTGAACAAAAGAAGAAATAGTTATAACTCACCTCTCTAGCAGCACAATCATGAGGAGCTTCTTCTTTATTTACTTTTCCTTTTGGAAATCCCCAGCCCGATTTTGCTAGGTACCCCTGAACCAGTAGTACCTATAAAACAAGCAGAGATAAAAATAAAACTTGTCTTGCTTTCCCATGCTCCTTTCTAAAAGTCAAAAGTGCTTTTCTCCTTACTTTAGGTAACTGTTATTACCAGTAATTTAATACAGTACTTGGTTTAATTATCTTCCATGAGTCTGAATGTACTACTAGTGTGAAGAAAGGCATTCTATCCATTTTAAAGTCTTTCTTCAACAATGAAGGGGCACTTCTTTGCAATAAGCCATACTGTAACAAGTATAAAATATTGACACAGAATGCTTTACCACTAAAAACCTAGTATATTGCCCTGGCCGGTTTGGCTCAGCGGTTGGAGCGTCAGCCTGCGGTCCGGAGAGACCCAGGTTCAGTTTCCGCTAAGGGCATGTACCTCGGTTGCAGTTTGTCTCCAGCCCTGGTTGGGTCGTGGGTGGCAACCACTCGATGTGTCCCTTTCACATCGATGTTTCTCTCTCTCTCTCCCTCCCACTCTACCTGAACAAAATATTTTTTTAAAAAAAGAAAAGAAAACCTAGTATATTTTAAAACCTCAATTTGTAACACATTTTATTAACAGGATGGTCATTTCACTGAAAATCTTTCGCTTTATTACACTCACATTTTCAAGTGTCTCATCAAGAATAATTGCACCGTATGTTGGTACTCCCATTTTGTACTCCTTCCATTCATCCAAAACTTTTTCCACATCTTCACCTTGAGGCAGCAAAAATGGACAATGACTGAAGAGTATACATCGTGTTAAGGAAGTTACTTTCTCCCTTAATACAACTTGAGAGCACTCATAATATAGGGAGAGATCTATTTAAATCTACTGTGTATTTTCTATGAAATTACTCAAATTTTCGACTCACTTAAGTTTAACCCTCTCGCTTTTGGTTTTTCACATATGTTTTCTCTTGAACACATCATTGCTAACTTCTGCATTTAGTCTAGATGCTAACTAAGTAAGCTTTGTTTACTCATAGTCCTGGATTCCTAAGTTAACAAATTCAGGACCATGTGAACACCTCAAATTCATCATGTCAAGAGTCAAGAGATACTGAAACAAATAGCAAGAAACAAGTAGAGTACACATATTAGTAAGAGTAGAAACTGTCAGAACAGGTTAAAGTGGTTAACTGTGGGATGTAGAACTAGGGATGAAGTCTACCACTCTACAACATATGCACTTTACCATGTGCATGTATTGCTTTTACAATTAAAAATAGTTTTAAGATGAAGACTTACTAAGGATTATAGAGGAAGGTATATCTGGGTAGTAAGAGAAATATAGCCTGTTTCTAAAGAAACTATGCATGCTTCCTCCCCAAAACTGGGCCCAGTAAAATAATTTTTTTTAAAAAGTTAATAGTAAAACCTAAACCTGTAAAGTACAGGTTGGGGCCAAAGTAGGGTTGCAGTTCTGTATACATGACACAGAGCTTATTTTTGTATTATTAATAGTCATTGTATTATTTTCCATGCGAACAACTGTAAACCTACTTTTGCCCCACCCTGCATATGCTCAGGCTTCCACTATTCCATACTGTCAAATGCCTGCCTCATCACTGTTATTATGAAAAGTGAGAGGGAAATTATAATTTATGACACTGTTTCTCAAACCAAGGACTTTAAAGGTCCACAAAGTCCCCTATGAAAACTTTTATAGTTTTCATTCGTATGTTTATCTAGAAACATGCAACATGAGCATTATTTTCCATCACTTTTAATGATCACATATATCAAGTACCATTACTTGATTTCAGAGATCTTATCGGTACTAGCATTACTTTAACTGCTTTAGGGACTGAAAACAGAAGAAATCTAATGCGCATAGGTCAAATGATATTCCAACATAATATAGAAAGGTTTCATAACAAACCAAGTCAAATGGTGGAAACACTGGTACTTAGAGGCATGTCAAAACACCCTCAAAGCCAGAATTACATTCATATTGTGACTGGTTGTTTGGTTTAAACAAAAACATCACAATGAATTAATTTTATTGAAATAAATTTTATGAGTTGTACAGTTCTGTATTTAAAATTTTGTTTTGGTTTTACAGCTGTAATAACAACTAAAGAAGCCCTCACAAAGCCCAAAGTCAACTATCTATGACAACCTTGTAATCAAAAGAAAGGCAGTAGGGCCCTGGCCGGTTTGGCTCAGCAGTTAGAGCATCGGCCTGCGGTCCGGAGAGACCCGGGTTTGATTCCCGCTAAGGGCACGGTTCCAGTTTGTCCCCGGCCCTGGTTGGTCGTGCGGGTGGCAGCCACTCGATGTGTCCCTTTCACGTCGATGTTTCTTTCTCTCTCTCTCTCTCTCTCCCTCCCACTCTATCTGAACAAAAAATGGAAAAATGTCCTTGGATGAGGATAAAAAAATAAAAAAAAAGAAAGGCAGTAGGTTAATCTCAATATAATTATTTCATGCCTTCATTTGGTGAGGGGAAAAGAAAGGATAAAGTATGGACACATTAACCATTTCATGAAGCCCTATGGGTTCTACATGGGCTTGCTAAGATTCTGAAAGTTACATTCCAATAAAAGCCTGGCTTTATATATTTAGTAAAATCCTTTATGTTTTCAAGTCATCACAGATAGTATAAATTTAAATAAATGGATATTTTTTCCATTAAAAATTTAACCATAGAGAAATACCCCAGGAACAGAGATAATGCCCATAGTTCAGAGACTGGGTACTTATACAATTTTCTTTCTTTCTCTTCCTTCTCCCTATATCATTCCTATTAATTTCAAGTTGCATCAGTGCCTCCACAAAAATCAAATTTTTCTATGCATTAAACAACTTTTTTAAAAAGAGTAACAAAAAAGAAAGGTTTGGCAAGAGAAACTGTTACATTAACTGACGTTAACTCTGGAAACTATTCACACTCTTCATTTATCCATTTTTTCTACCCCAGAACCACACAAAATAAGTGAGCTGACTAAACCAACCAACTACAGTTCAAGATACACTTGAAATTAACATTGAAAAGAACCTGTTAAGCCTGGCCAGTTTGGTTCAGCAATTAGAGTGTCGGTCTATGGACCAAAGAGTCAATGGTTCAATTCCCAGTCAATGGCTCATACTTGTGTTGTAGGTTCAATCCCACACCCCAGTCGGGGTCATTCGGGGAGCAACCAATTGATGTGTCTCTCTCACATCGATGTTTCTCTCTCGCTCTCCTTCCCGATCTAAAAAAAAACCAACAACAACGGAAAAATATCCTCAGGTAAGGATTAAAAAATAAAAATAAATAATAATTTTAAAAAAAAAGCCTGTTAAGTACTTGACTCAAGTCCACACAATTAACAAGTAACAGAACCCAATCAAAAATATAGATTTTCCCACTGGCATCTCTTCAATTCTCCTTCATACTTAATAGTAAATAAAAGCAATTCAATTCAAACATGGGAGTGAAAAAATTTTAAATGCCTTTTTTTTTTTTTTATCCTCACCCAAGGACATTTTTTCTTCAAATAGAGTAGGAGGGAGAGAGAAGAAAAGAGAGAGAGAAACATCGATGTGAAACGGACACAATGAGTGGCTGCCACCCGCACAACCCAATCAGGCCAGGGACAAACTGCAACCGAGGTACGTGCCCTTAGCAGGAACCAAACCCGGGTGTCTCTGTACCACAGGCCGACGCTCTAATCACTGAGCCAAATAGGCCAGGGCTTAATGATAATGTATTTAATTTGAAAACCACATAACATACACTGAATAATTGTTAATTATCATTTCCAATTTTTACTGAAATTCTTACTTGACTATCTGATTTTCTTAACCCCCAAACAAAATTATTTGGAGTCTTAAATCTGGAGTACTGGAACTTACACAGTAATTCAAAGAGGAAAAAAAGGTTACACGATTAGATTAATAATGTAAGAATTTTAAGCACGTCCACTTTTATTACATACACTTTCTCTCTCTTTTTAATAATTCAGTGATTTTTTTAACATTTTCTTTTTCCCCCTCTAATACTGTTTTATAAAAACATGAAATATCTGGTATAAACAATCATCTTACCATTATCTTACATGATATCAATTTTCTGATGGACAACCTGTCTCAAATTCTAGCCTCAGTTTCTTATATTCCTTGTCCTTCACATCCATTCTACTTCCAGGTCCAATTCCCACAGCAACATTTTGGACCTTGCCATCACTAGAACTATTCTGGCAGTATGATTAAAAAAATAAATATCTTGACCATAATGTTTTACTGCATTCTTCTAATTTCTCACACTAGATGGTTATTCTACATCAACCTTTGACTGTTTTCCTTTCTCTGTACTAGCACCCTCCCTCCTACTTTTATTTTCTTCCTAAACATGGTCCATCACTTTAATCAATCTCTTAGCAATATCCAAAATTCCTTTGCTCCACTATTCTCTAAAATAAGTTCCCTAGCAAAACCTCAAGCCAGAAACAAATCCAGGATACCCAATCTATACCCACATTGCTCAGTGCTTACTGAAGAAAAATCCTGAAACCAAGAACAATTTATGTACAAAAAACAGGGTGCACAAAAAAGCACAATTTGCCCAAGGCTGCATGGCTAGTAATGCTAACTCAAGGAATCTGCCTCCAGAATTCATGCCAATAACTTTTATTCTATGCAGTCTCTACTTCAATACCCTACAGGTATCACAAACCAACATGTCCATAACTGAGCCCATCATTCCCCCACAAAATTTCCCTTCCTTCATTTTTCTACAAACAGAATAGCACACCCCTCCACTCAACTGCTCAAACCAGAAACCTGAGTACCCTCCTTCTCTCTTCCAACTCCCCTCAGATGTCCAACACTAATTTTACCTGCTAAATATCACTCAAATTTAACCTCTTGTCATCACAGGTTTCCATGTATAATTTATAAATTAGTGAAACTGCATTTTGCCTTCCTCCAAATCATTCTCAACATTCCAGAGTTGTCTTTCAAAACACCCAAAGAAAAAAAAAAATAAATGTAGCAAAATATTAACAATGGGTCAATATATAGGGGTATGATGGTAGTTCAGTGTAATATTCTTTCAACTTCTCTATAAGTTGAAGTTTTTTTCCAAAATAAAAAGTAAAGTTTAGCCCTGGCTGGATTGGCTCAGTGATTAGAGCATCAAGCATGCAGACCAAAGAGTCCCGGGTTCGATTCCAGCCAAGGGCACGTAGCTCAGTTCTGGTTCATACCCAGTTCCAGTTAGGGTCCTGTGGGTGGCAGCCAATCAATGCACATCCATGTTTCTTTCTTTCTTTCTTTCTCTTCCCCCGCCCACTCTGTCTGAAGATAAAATGTAAAAATATTCTCGAGTGAGCATTAAAAAAAAAAAAGTAAAGTTTAATTTTTAAAAACACATCCCACGTTCAATTACTCTTATGAATAAAGACCCTTTCATGCTTTAGCCCCGACTTACTCTTTGGCATCATCTCATTTACTCTACAACCTAATCACATTAACTTTTTTCACCTTTTCACATAGGTCTTTCTCACACAAGCCACTTCCTCCAAAGAAAACTTCTAGCTAGCTCCCAAGTATGGGTTGGGTATTTCTATCCTCTGTTCCTACTGAGCCCTTTACTACCTATAACTTATCATAATGCACTGTAATTATTCCCTTTCCTTTTTCATCTCATCTTCTTGAAGACAGGGACTGAATCTACCTTGTTCAATGATTTAATCAAATCTACCGTGTTAGCAATAAAGGTTTTCCTCTCCACATAAGTGAATTTAAAGAAACAGAACTAAAACAAAGATTTTCAATGTTTTAAAGAGCAAGGAAAATTTTAAACTCATGACCTGGCTGGTATGGCTCAGCAGTTAGAGCGTCGGCCTGCAGACCAAAGGGTAGCGGGTTCGAATTCGGACAAAGGGACATGCCTTGGTTGCAGGTTCAAACTACAGCCCAGGTTGGGGTCATACGGGAGGCAACCAATGTCTCTCTCATATCGATTTTTTCTCTCTCTCTCTCTCTTCTACTCTCTAAAATTTAATAAAAAAAGATCCTCTAGTGAGGATGAACAAAAAAAACCCAAAATTTTTAAACTTGTGCATACACACACAAAATCTTATCCAGAACCCCAAAGTTTATAAAATTACTTTGGTAGAACCCTTAGTCTACGCAAAGTAGACCAAAACCACACAAGAGGATTTGCCTGTTTTGATGCTTCTTTATTTTTAAATCTTCACCAGAGGATAATTTTCCATTGATTTTTTTAGATAGAGTGGAAGTGAAGAAGGGGGAGAAAGAAACATCAATGTGAGACACATTAATTGGCTGCCTTCCGCATGACCCCGACCAGGGCCTGGGATTGAGCCTACAACCCAGGTAAGTGCCCTTGACCAGGAATCCAATCAATTATCCTTCAGTCTAAGGGTTGATGCTCTAAGCACTGAGCCAAACCAGCCAGGACATATTTTTATGTTTCTATAACTAGATTATATCTTCTTAAAAGCAAAGTTTTCAATAATTTCTCCAAAGGACCTATCATCAAGCTTTTAACTAAGACAGTGCTTAATAGTACTTCTATTTTGCTTTGATTCCTCATTTAATTCCCCATATAATCAGTAAAATAGCTTAATTTCTTTCATTGAAATGGTTCTGCATTCTTTCTACTATGTTTCAGAACCTTGTAACTCCATAACTCAAGTAATGTAACAGTCCACCCTACAGTTCAAACTATCCCACCAAATAACTCTTGAATACTGTCTTCAAATGATCTAAGCAATACTGTTTAGCCCTACTTAAAAACTCCCTATGGTTAACAGTTATCTATAACAAACAGTATTCACTCATTTTTGCAGAGCCCTACAGGGGTTCCTTATTTCATAGGGCTCAAGGAAAATTATAAGGAACTGAGTATGAAGGTTATTTTAGGTCACCTATCCCTACTCAAACTCTAGTGTGATACAGTAAACTTGTGGGGTACAATTCTATTTGAACACATGATTTATGGTTTAAAAAAATGACCTACAGAATAAAAAACAAACTACTTTGGCTCAAAATTTAAGAATCCATTAGACACCTTTATATACTTTCTATTTATATATTCTGTTATATCCTCATAAGAATGCTCTGCTCAATACAAATTAATTTCCAAAATATACCTTATTCTGTTCCAACTCTCCAACTTTGTTCAATCCATTTTCTTTACATGGAACATATTCCCCATTTCTGTCTATTTTAAAAATCCTAAATTCCCCTAAAAATATAAATTTGCCTAAAATCTTTCTACCCTTTTTCAAAATTCTAAAAACATTCAATATCAGGACAGAACCCTTAACAATTTACCAATTTTTTGCCTTGTAACACAGCTTTTGTAAACCTAAACATTTATGTGAATCTTATATAACTAATAAATTATAATAAGCTTCTATCTCATCTGTAAATAATAAAAAAAATTTTCTTCAAAGGCAAGGACTTTTTTGTTATTTGCCTCAGAACCAAAAATACTGCTTTGAATAGTAAGTATTCAATGATTATTTAAGACTTTCTACAGACAACAGTAATCTGATTAAAGGTCATCTGGTTAAATCGAACAGCAAGAAGAAAGTAACATAGAGATTAGTTCTAGAACTAGGTTAGCTATTTCTGAGAAGAAAAAAAAAAAACTTTAATTCTCTAATCATCAGTGCACATTTCAAGGGGTACTTTACATAAAAATAAGAATACTACTAAACTGTGTCTCCTACTTATATTTGACAATTTTTAGAAATCAAGTACATTTTATCAAATAGATAATAAATCTCAAAGACAAGCAAAAGAAAATTTGTGCTAAAATATTTTACTAACAAGAATAAAAAGACAGTCATTACAATAATAAAAAGGATATCAGCTTTAGCAAAGTCTCTTATCCCACACTGAGGTAATCCTGGTGTGTTCTGCATGTAGAAATCCAAGTAAAACCAATGGGCAAGTTCAATCTGAAAACACACTCGGATAGCATTGTCTCTTTCCTCGCTGGGAATATGCAAAATAAATCGGCTGTCAGAAACAAAAACATACAGAAGTTATTTACAAACCATAACTATTTATTTTAACCTATTTGTTTCATTCCTGACCAATCACCGGAGAAAAGGGACCAAGCGCTGACCAGTAAAGCTAAATATGCCCTGGGCGGTGTTGCTCAATGGTTAGAGTGACAGCCCCCATACCAGTGTCTCAGGTGCGATTCCCAGTCAGGGGTACATACCCTTGCAGGTTCCAACCCCGGCTCTGGTCTCAAGGTGTGTGGGAGGCAACCAATGGATGTGTCTCTTTCACATCAATGTTTTTCTTTTTTCCTTTTTGTTAATCTTCACCCAAGGATATTTCTCCATTGCTTTTTAGACAGAGTGGAGGGGGGGAGTAGGGTAGAGACAGAGAAAAAAATATCGATGTGAGATAGACACACACATCAATTGGTTGCCTTCCACACAACCCTGACCGAGCCCGGGTATCAAACTTGCAACCCAGGTAAGTACCCTTGACCGGGAATCGTACCCAAGACCCCTCGTTCCTCAGGCCGATGCTCTAACCTCTGAGCCAAACCGGCCAGGACGTGAAGTTTCTCCCCCCCCCCCCCCGCCCACACACACACACTTCCACTCTAAGAAATAAATGGTAAAAATATCCTAGGTTTAAAAGAAAAAAAAAACAAAATTGGGGGAAATTACTAGAGACAAGTCAAGTCTGGAAAAAAACAAGACATATCTCTCAATTTTTTAAGAGGCCATTTACTCTCTGTTCAAAAATACAGAGATAAACTTAAGAGCTCAGTAACTAAAGGTGGACATGAAAACCTTCACTAGAATTTCCTCCAGAGTCTGTAACATATTCTAAAAATATATGCAAATACATTCAGACAAACAGAAAAAATGTTGATAGATGCTTAATCTTCACATTTAAAGTATTACCAAAGCCCTGGCTGGTTTGCTGAGTGATTAGAGCACTGTCCCTTGGACCTATGGGTCTCGGGTTTGATTATGGTGAAGGGCACATACCTGGGTTGCAGGTTCGATCCCCAGCCCCTATCGGGGTCATGCAGGAGGCAACCAATCGATGTGTCACCCTCACAGTGATGTTTCTCTCTCTCTCCCCCTTCCTCCCTTCCACTCTCAAAAAAAGAAAAATCAATGAAAAAAATATTCTTGGGTGAGAATTAACAGAAAAAATGAAAATAACAAAAATTTATTAAACAAAAAAATAAAGTATTACCAAAAATTATAAGAAATCAATACTCTGTTCCTTATAGACTACAAATTTCCCAAAGAGCTCCATCTACAGAATCTGAGTTCAAACTAACTTTCAAAAATCCTAATTTGTCTTTTCCAAGTACATTTGGGGGAGGAGACATATTTATTTTATAAAGTATCTTATATGTATACATGTGATTAAAATAGTTAACCTCTTTTTTTGTGCAACAAATCAGTATTTATAAATCTATGTAAATGTGATTTACAACAGTCATTAAGCAACCAATTGCTTCTTCTATTGCGGAATATTTTGGGTGTTCCTTTTTTCTTTTCTTTTTTTATTTAATTAATTTATTTATTTTTGTAACAGATGTTTCTTTTTCCCCCACTGATTCCCCCCTCCACCTTCCTCCCCGCCCTGTCCCCAGCTTTGTTGTTCATGTCCACTGTTCATGCACACATGCATATAAGTTCTATGGTTTATCTCTCCCCCACCACCCCCCTCTTCTGGGGATTGTCAGTCTGTACCCCATTTCCACATCTCTGGGACTACCCCATTCCTCAGACTGTTATGTTCATTATATTCCACAAATCATATGATACTTGTCTTTCTCTGTTTGGCTTGTTTCACTTAGGATGATACTTTCCAGGTCCCTCCATGTTGTCTCAAAGGATGAGAGATCTTTCTTTCTTACAGCTTCATAGTACTCCATTGTGCATATGTACCACTGCTTTTTTATCCATTCATCTACTGACAGACATTTGGGCTGTTTCCAGATCTTAGCTACTGTAAATAGTGCTGCTACAAACATGGGAGTTCATACAGACTTTCTGATTGGTGTTTCAGGCTTCCTAGGGTATATTCCTAGAAGTGGGATCACTGGGTCAAATCGAAGTTCAATTTTTAATTTTTTGAGGTTAGGTGTTCCTTTTTTCTAGTGCCCTTAGAAGACAGATTGAACTACATGGTTTTTTTAGTCATTTTTAAAAATTAAAAACACTATCATCCTCCCCCCACCCCACCCAAATAATAGTATCATCCAGTTTGACCACTTACACTATTCACTAACTATGGTGTTTAAATGTTCTTGATTGGCCCTGGCTGGTTTGGCTCATTGGTTAGAGCGTCAGCCCGCAGATCAGAGTACCAGGTTCGGTTCCTACTAAGTATACGTAACTCGGTTGCAGTTTGTCCTTGGCCCCAGTTGGGGTTGTGGGGGTGGCAACCACTCAGTGTGTCTCTCTCACATCAATGTTTCTCTCTCTCCCTCCCACTCTATCTGAGGATAAATGCAAAAATGTCCTCAGGTGAGGATAAAAATAAAATTAAATAAAATAAAAAATAAATGTTCTTGATTGTTTCCAAGTTTCAAATTCAATTTTTAAAAAATACTTTTAAATTATAAAAATAATGTAACATTTCAATAGGGGAAATAATACTTAAATGGTAGGACAAATGTGTGTACAACAATCTACATTTCATTATAGAAAAACTGCGTGGAAAAGGTTCTTAAACTGTACATACACTAAGAACAAACTGTATAACATGCACCCCGATGCTATTATCTAAGACAGTGTTTCTCAAACTGTGGGTCGCGACCCCTTTGGAAAACACATTATTTCTGATGATCTTAGGAACTGAGACACTGCTCCTCTATCATTCTCCAGGCGGGTCCGCCCACATGCAGATACGCCCACATACTAGTGCCCAGCATGATAACATCATCGCGCCAACCCCATCACATATGCTCCATACGAATACAGGGGTATATGACAGGGTTGGCAACATAATGTACTTATGCTGATCAGTCACACGTGTAGAAGGCAGCTACTGTGTAGAAAGCAGCTACTCTGTTAAAAAGCAGCTACTGTGTTGAAAGCAGCAGTATTGGAGGTAGAATGACACTTCATGAATTATAATTACTGGGTAAATGTGAAATCATGTACTGTAAAATCATTAACTACTGCAAAAAAAAAAAAAATCTGTACCATGGGAACTTAATCTGGATGCTTATCGGTCTTTTTACTTTATTTTGTTTTGTACTTGCCCCTAGCGGGAACCAATCCTGAGACTCTCTGGTCTGTCAGCCGACGCTCCAATGGCTGAGCCAAACTAGCCAGGGCTGATCGGTCTTTTTATATTCAGCTGTGGTTGATGTGAATATGGCCCCCTTGTGATAGTAACAGGTATATGAAAAAACAACAACACAGAGAATGGTACATTACAGGAAACTTTATTGAACGGTAATGACTAAACTATGCGATGTATCATCTTTTGTATTATTAAAGCTATTGTTATTTTTTTTCATTAGCAAACCATCCCATGACAATGGATCGTGTAGAGAAGAACGTTAAGAAAAGAAAATATAGTGAGGAATTTTTACAGTATGGTTTTACCTCAATAATTACAGCAGGAATTGAGAAACCACAATGTGTTATTTGTTGTGAAGTTCTATCAGCCAAATCTATAAAGCAGAACAAACTAAAATGACATTTTGATAGCAAACATCCGAGCTTTCCCGGCAAGGATACCAATTATTATAGAAGCAAAGCTGATGGACTCAAGAAAGCCAGACTTGACACTGGTGGCAAGTACCATAAACAAAACGTAGCAGCCGTTGAAGCTTCATATTTGATGGCACACAGAATCGCGAGAGCTATGAAACCTCACACCATTGCTGAGGATTTACTGTTGCCAGTGGCCAAAGACACTGTTCAAGTTATGATCGGAGACGAATTTGTTATGAAATTAAGTGCAATTTCCTTATCTAACGACACTGTCCACAGAAGAATAGATGACATGTTTGCTGATATTCTTGATCAGGTAATCCAGGAAATTAAATCTGCTCCACTTCTAATATTTAGCATCCAGCTTGATGAATCTACAGACCTTGCAAACTGTTCAGTTACCGGTTTACATGAGGTATGTTAATGATGGCAACTTTAAAGATGAGTTTCTTTTTTGCAAACCTCTTGAAACGACAACTACTGCACGTGATGGATTTGACACGGTTCATTTCTAAAAGAGTATAAGATCTCTTGGGAAAAGGTTTGTGGTGTTTGCAGATGGTGCCCCAGCTGTGCTAGGATGTCAATCTGGATTTCAACGTTTGGTACTGAATGAGTCACCAAAAGTCATCGGAACTCACTGTAGGATTCATTAGCAAATATTAGCAGCAAAAATGCTGCCACAAGAGTTACAAGAAGTAATGAAAAGCGTCATAAGTTCTGTCAATTTTGTAAAGGCGAGCACTTTAAACAGTCGACTGTTTTCACAACTGTGCAACGAGTTGGATGTGCCGAACAATGCTTTGCTATTTCATACTGAAGTGGGATGGTTGTCAACAGAAGTTTTAAAATGTGTTTTTGAGCTTCGTGATGAACTCAAAACGTTTTTTTTTTTTTTAATCAGAAAGCAAGACCGCACCTCGAAGCACTTTTCAGCAATAAAAGTGAACTGCAGAAAATAGCTTACTTGGTTGACATCTTTGCCATCTTGAATGAGTTAAATTTATCACTGCAAGGACCAAATGCAACATGTCTCCATTTGTCTGATAAGATCCTATCATTCCAAATAAAACTTCAGCTTTGACAAAAAAAAAAAAATTGGATGAAAAGAAAATTTACATGTTGCCTACTTTATCTGCTTTTTTTGAGGAACATGACATTGAACCAGACAAAAGGATTACGATAATTTCTGTGAAAGAACACTTGCACATGCTTGCAGACAAAATTTCATCATACTTTCTAAATCTGACACCCTATTTGAACTTGCCAGAAGCCCATTCACAAAGTTGCAGATGTTCCTGAGACAGCACAAGAGGAGTTCATTGAACTTATTAACAGCGATGCAGCAAGAACTGATTTCTCTACACTGCCAGTTACAAAATTCTGGATCAAGTGTTTGCAGTCATGTCCTGTTCTGTCTGAGACTGTGTTGCACCTTCTTCTTCCTTTTCCAACAACATATCTTTGTGAAACAGGATTTTCCAGCTTGTTGGTTCTCAAGTCTAAATACAGAAGTAGACTTATTGTGGAAGATGATCTTTGTTGTGCTCTTGCAAAGACTGCCCTGAGAATTTCTGATCTGGTGAGAAGGAAGCAATCTCAACCTTCACACTGACGGCTTTTTACGCATACTGTCCAAAATGCAGCAATGTAGTTTACTGTTGTTATATTAAGACTGTTAGCCATGCTACTCCATGCTTCAAGACAAAATTTCATTTATTTGTAATCAGAAATATTTCACAATATATAATTACATATTGTTTTTGTGATTAATCACTATGCTTTAATTCTGCTCAATTTGTAACAATGAAAATACATCCTGCATATCAGATATTTATATTACGATTCATAACAGTAGCAAAATTAGTTATGAAGTAGTAAGAAAAATAATTTTATGGTTGGGGGTCACCACAACATGAGGAACTGTATTAAAGGGTTGCGGCATTAGGAAGGTTGAGAACCACTGATAAAAGACATAAAATCGAAACTGTTCTGTATGGCATTCGAGATCTGGTCACTACTCACCTACACAACCTCTTCTATCACTTTAAGATTATAAACTTTCGCCCTGGCCGGTTTGGCTCAGCGGTTGGAGCATTGGCCTGCGGTCCAGAGAGACTCGGGTTCGGTTCCCGCTAAGGGCGCGTACCTCGGTTGCAGTTTGTCCCCAGCCCTGGTCGGTTGTGCGGGTGGCAGCCACTCGATGTGTTCCTTTCACATCGATGTTTCTCTCTCTCTCTCTCTTCCTCTCTCTCCCTCCCACTCTACCTGAACAAAAAAGGGAAAAATGTCTTCGGGTGAGGATAAAAAAAAAAAAAATTATAAACTTTCTTAGACTCCCAACTCCATTACAGCAATTATCTGATATTTACTTTTGCCCACAAACCCCTCCAAATTTACACACTGAGATAGTGCACAATACCCTTGCATATTTTTATTCCCGTAGTCCAACAAACTGTCTGACATATGTTGATAGTGACATACTGATAGTCACTTGGGACCACACAACTTTTTATTTTGAGAACTGTCCTTAGCCTCTCCCATTAGATACCATTTATCTTTAAAATATTTACATAGATTTCTATTCCTGATAATACGAAGCAAGCACACTCCACTTTATCCCTCCCACAAAATGCAGCTAAAAAACCTGGACAAAATGCATGGAGCAGCTATTTGAGAACTGTGAAAAGTAAATATTAACAGGAAGAATAAATAAAAAGGCAAGTATTCAAAGTGTATTTACCATTTCCTATCCTCTAGTATCCCCTGGCTGGTTTGGCAGTTGGGAGTGGGCACCAGCAGGGACAGAGAGCTCCAGAAGCTCTCTAGTTCTGCTTTGAGGATCAAGAAGAGAGTCCCGCCCTGGCCAGTTTGGCTCAGCGGTTAGAGCGTCGGCCTGCAGTCTGGAGAGACCCGGGTTCGGTTCCCGCTAACAGCACGTACTTCGGTTGCAGTTTGTCCCCAGCCCTGGTTGGTCGTGCGGGTGGCAACCACTCGATGTGTCCCTTCACGTCGATGTTTCTCACTCTCTCTCCCTTCCTCTCTCTCCCTCCCATTCTATCTGTACAAAAAATGGAAAAAATATCCTCAGGTGAGGATAAAAAAAAAAGAGAGTCCCAAAGGTTCTCTTAAGGCTCAGAGACAGTGGGGGAAATTCCCTCCCTTTTTTCTCCATTCTCTCATGACCTAGCCCCCAAAGCAATGCAATCATGGTTACAAAGGTGACAGCAATAAGGACTGTAACAGGGAACCAGAGTCTAAACCCTGAGGGACAGGAACCTTCATGTCAGATTGCAAAAGCTATGTGGTCCCAAAAGAGTAGGACCAACTCCACTGCTTTTATTTTTTTATCCTACAGTCACCTGGTCCCAGACATTGGGAGAGTCACATGAAGTGTGTGGCAGAAATGTCATTTTGGCCAAACGACTAAAAAGGAAAGTTCAAAGGAATCTCAAGTGTGAAGTACCAGGAGGTAGCACAGGAGAAACAGTTCAAGAAAACGGACCCTGGAAATTGTTTATGAACTCAAGTTTAACCCCAAACTGCACAAAACAAGATAGACCACTGCCCAAGTCTCAGACCAGCCACTGGGTAGTACTTACAAGACAAACAGCACTGCAAAAACTAGCCTTGTTTTATCTGATTTTATTTAACTTACCTCCATGTTTTAAAAAAAAAAAACCTGTGCACTATATTTTATTTTCTCAGTTTGAGGCATTTTCGATTTCAATCATGGAAGATGAGGAATTAACTATTTCCACTTCCATTCTATGCACCCTTCTCATCTTTCCATCCTCCTAATAAATTTTTATGATAGTTTTGGTTAGTTTGTCAACTTCAGCACAATTGACATTTTGGAGCAGATAACTTTGAAGAACTCTCCCTAGCCTTTACCCATTAGATATCAATAATACTCCCAAGCTGTGACAACCAAGAAGACCTCCAGATATTGCCAAATAGTTCGCTGAGGAAAGCAAAATCACTCCCAGTAGATAATCAGTGTTAGATCATCATTCAATCTTTACATTACTGACTGTAAATCCAATTCACAACTAAGCCATGTGATTAAACTATGACTGTTTTTCCTTTCCAGCCCAACCCTTTGTTCTCCTCACAATTAATGAAGGTCTTGTGATTTCTTTTGCTTTGTTTTCTCTATACAGTGATACCTCGGTTCTCGAACGCCTCGGATTTCGACCAAATCGGTATTCGACCAGGAGATTCGAGAAACTTTTGTCTTGGAATCCGAACAAATATTTGGAACTCGAACTTCCGAGATGAGCCGAGTTGAGCCGAATGGCGTTCATTCGGCCCAGCGCGCCTTGCTTGCGTCATCAGTGTGAGTGCAGAGAGAGAGTCACGCTTTGTGGAGAGAGTCACGCTTTACACTGAATTTAACCCTTAGACATACTGTACACTTTGATTTCTTGTTGAGACTTATGTTTTTCTACATATTATATACAAATTAGGCCAGTAAATAGGCATTTTCTGGGGCTTGGAACGAATTAATCCAGTTTCCATTATTTCCTATTGGCTTTCATTGCTTCGGTTCTCGAACAATTTGGTTCTCGACCGTCCTCCTGGAACGAATTATGTTCGAGAACCGAGGTATCACTGTACTTGTCACTAACTCAACCTCCCACTAGTTTTCTAATTTTTTCCCTCAAGAAGTCAATTCAGATGAATCAATTTCATCTTGAAGACTATCCTTGTGCCTTCTAATCTATACCAATCTCAACTGACTGTCACCTACACCTGATAACACATGTGTTAACCGATGCTGTCCTTTCAGTACCATCCGATGGTTCCTTATACCTCTTTCCTGTATTACATCTCATGTTTCTTGTATCCTGTCTTCCTATTCCTTGACTTACTTCCCTGTTTTAATGAAGTACATCTTCTCATACTGTCTGGAAGAAGGATGCAGGGGGGATAAATGTTGAGGTATCATACATCTGAAAATATCTCCACTTTATCCTTACTCTTGATAATTTGCCTGGGTAAAGAATTCTAGGTTGAAAATCACTTTCCTTCAGAATTTTGAAGACAGTGCTTTCTCCTGCCAGCCTCCAATTCTGATGTTGAAAAGACTGAAGCCATTCTAATACTTAATTCTTTGTATGGCCTGATTTTTCCATCTACAGAATTCTAGGTTCTTCCTTCTGTCCCTATGTTCTGAAATTCCCCAGTATTTTTACCTACTGCACATGCCATTCAAATGGACCTTACCTATCTGGAAACTCCTTCAATGCTGAAGGACCTCATGGACTGACCCTCTCATGATTCTTTACTTTTCTCCGATTTCATACCCTCCCCCACTTTCTGGGAAATGTTTGTTTGTTTGTTTTTTTATCCTCTCCCGAAGACATTTTTCCATTTTTTGTTCAGACAGAGTGGGAGGGAGAGTGAAGAAGAGAGAGAGAGAGAAACATCGATGTGAAAGGGATACATCGAGTGGCTGCCTCCCGCACAACCCAACCAAGGCCAGGGACGAACTGCAACTGAGGTACGTGCCCTTAGCGGGAACCAAACCCGGGTCTCTCTGGACCGTAGGCCAAAGTTCTAACCGTTGAGCCAAACCGGCCAGGGCTTGGGAAAGGTTCTTAGCTTATCTTACAAACCATCCACCAAGGTTTGAGTTCCTGCTTCTCACTTTTTAAATTCCTAAATGCTTTTTAATTGTTTAGATTATGTTTTATAGATTATCCTGTTATTTCATGATTGTAAAAACCTACCTCTTTAAGGAGATATATGTTTGTTTGTTTTTTAATTTTCTTGTTACCTACATAGTTTAAGTCTTCCCAGCAGCTTTTTTTCCCTGTTAGTCTTAATTTTACTTTCATGTTAAGAGAGCCTACTTCAGACATTCATAATTAAGTATGACAGACCACAAAGCTATTTGAGAGGGTTGTAAAACTATGAGACACCATTTAAGGGGATCAGGCATTTCACTGAGGAACCTCCAGTGTCAGTCAGTATCTTTAGGTCTTTTCTCATGCACGGTCAGATGCCTGGAGAAGAACCTTCCAATCTCCTACCTGGAGGGTAAAGGACAGGCTGTCATATTCTAGGAGCTGAGCTGGAGAAAGGGGCTGAGGATTATCAGTATTTATACAGGACATATAAATTTACTTCTGCCATTTTTCAGTATTCTCTTATGCTGGAGTAGACTGACACTACTACAGTAATCTCTCTCTCTGGTCTATCATGTATGCTAAGTCATATACCACTTTCCCTTCTGCTTTATAGTTTCCAAATGTTGTTGCTCACCTCTTCACCCTTTCTTCTTTCCTTGTGGATTTACACATTAAAAACAAAAAACAAAACAGTTTTTTAGTGAGATATTTGTGTTCAATCTACTATCTTTAACTAGAAATTCCTACTTCAACGAACTTGTAGAAGTTCCTAACCACAACCTAAAATGTAGTAAGAAAATGCCTAAGACAGCCCTGGCCGGTTTGGCTCAGCGGTTAGAGCGTCGGCCTGCGGTCCTGAGAGACCCGGGTTCGGTTCCCGCTAAGGGCATGTACCTCGGTTGCAGTTTGTCCCCGGCCCTGGTTGGTCGTGCGGGTGGCAGCCACTCGATGTGTCCCTTCACGTCGATGTTTCTCTCTCTCTCTCTCTCTGTTCCTCTCTCTCCTTCCCGCTCTACCTGAACAAAAAATGGAAAAGTGTCCTCGGGTGAGGATAAAAAAAAAAAAGAAAAGAAAATGCCTAAGACAAAGAGAAATCCAATCCCAACTCAGAAAAGCTCCAAGTGAAGAAAGGTAAGCAGGAGGAGGAGTATAAAAAACAGGACAACAGCCAGCTCTCATTTATCGTGGTTAATCAGTTCCAGACTCTACAGCAATAAATGAATTTCCGCAAAGTAGGATTCTTTATTTACTATACAGTCGTCCCACGCCACTTCGCGCCCCGACTTTCGCGGCTTCACTCTATTGTGGTTTTTTCAAATATTATATACTAACTGCAATAGAGTGAAGCTGCGAAAGTCGAAGCATGAAGTGGTGAGGGACGACTGTCGCCCTAGCCGGCGTGGTTCAGTGGTTAGGTCGGCCAGCGTACCAGGGGGCCTTGGGTTTGATTCCCCATCAAGGGCACATATCTGGGGTTGCAGTTTCAATTCTGGCCCAAGTCGTCAATGTCTCTTTCTCACATCCATGTTTCTCTTTCTCTCTCCACCTCCCCCTGCTCCCTTCCTCTCTCTCTAAAAAAAAAAAAAAATCAATGAAAAAAATATCCTCGGTGAGGATTAAAATAGACAGGACTGGGGAAAGGGGAGGTCTAATTAAGTAATAGAAGAATGTCTACACCTCTTTCACTCCTCTGACAGAAGTTTCTCCTACAAATGAATGGAGGAAGGGGATCAACACCAGAAGCTGTTTTCTAACTCTAGCAGATAGGTTTGGGTACTGGTACCTCAAGTCAAAACTTCCACACCCTGGTTCTCAAGACTCCTCCAGTATAAGAGCCAGCTTCCTATCTACTCACATAACAGAACAAGCCTATCCAGAGTCCCTCTATGGCTTCATCTTAAATATAAAAAGGCAACCAATATCACTGGACATCTAAAGAAAACCTGGGGCATGACAAAAAAAATTTTAATTAAATTAACTTAAAAGTTGGCCATGAAGAAAAGACAATGTTGAGAATATTTCCTAGAACCTTGGTACTCAAAGTGTGGACCCTGGACCAGGTGGGACCATAAGTGAGAGGAGAAATGTATTTTAATCATATAAGTAATAAGAAAGTTTACTTTCTAATGACTCCCTCAAAGAAAATTACTTTAGAATGTGCACCAGCAAAATAAGAATGAAAACCAAGAAAACATAAAACCCGCCCTTGCCGGTTTGGCTCAGCGGTTAGAGCACTGGCCCAAGGACCAATGAGTCACCAGTTTAATTCTGGTACCTTGACTGCAGTTCATCCCTGGCCCTGGTTGGGGTTGTGCGGGAGGCAACCAGTTGGTGTATGTCTCTCACATCAATGTTTCTCTCTCTCTCTCTCTCTCCCTTCCCCCCCTCTTCCCTCTCTCTCATTCTAGCTGATGATAAATAGAAAAAAACATTTAAAAAGAAAGCATAACACCCGAAATTCAAGGGAGAACAAAGACAACATGTGAAAGGGAATTCTAGAACACCAGTTGTTGGGCAAGTGAACTGGTCCAGATTGGATTAGGAGTAGCGGTCTCCAGAACAGCACTCTGAAGGAAAAAAGAATTCTACAGAATAGATGGTATGATTGAGGATGTGACTGAGGATATAATAAAGAAGCAGATGGGGGAAAGGGGAAAGATAGCTAAAACTTTGGATAAGTACATGATTGTCTAACCACTATGTTGTACATCTGAAACTAACACAGAATAATACAGAATGTAAACTATAAGTAAAAAATAAAATAAAAATTTTAAAATGTTGGATGTACTAGGGGAAAGGGGTAAATATATACAAGAGAATCATAACCCAAATGTGAAGTAAAACACCAAAATTAAAACAGAAAGACAATGCAAAAATAAAAATGGATTTCAAGAATAGCTAGAAGGAATCAGGGAATCTTTCTCCAAAAGAAAAAAACTAAAAGGCAGCATCATTTTAACCAATCTGCAGAATGTAAGAAAGGAGAATTCATTTAGACAATGTCTTTCAAGATCCTTACCAAGGTAACATGACTGATGGAAAAGAAACAAAACAAAACAAGGTATCCTGATGGAAAGGAAACAAAATCTTAGCCCTTGTAGACTTGCCTCTACTGTGAAAAACATGTACATAGTTATATTGTATAAGAAATGTTATTTATTATTGTTCAGCTTTTGCAATCAACCAATAGTAAAAAGTATACCAACCTGGCAGGGGTGCTCAGTGGTTGGGCATTGACCCATGCACCAAGAGGTCACCGGTTCAATTCCTGGTCAGGGCACATGCCCAGGTTGTGGGCTAAATCCCCAGTGGGAAGCAAGCAGGAGGCAGCCAATCGATGTTCTCCCTCTTCAATGTTTCTGTCTCCCTCCCTCTTCCTCTCTCTCGAAAATCAATAAAGAACATTTTTTTAAATGTTTTTTTTAAAAAAGTATACCCAACAGCTAAGGTTACAAAATAAAATGTAAATGTTACCATTTTATAATTTTTATTTTAGGTTCACCTGGATAGAAGCAACTCCAAGCATGTTTTTAAAAGAGAAACAACTTACCAAACTATAGTTTCCAGTTTTTACTTTAAAAACATACTTTCTAATTCTTTAATTAGCTGATTTAAAAATTACTGAAAATTTTTGATGTCAACTTTTAATGTCAAATATCATGGTGCAGCCCTGACCGGTTTGGCTCAGTGGTTGGAGCACTGGCCTACGGACTAGAGAGTCCTGGGTTCGTTTCTCACTAGGGGCACGTACCAAATAAAAAAAAAAAAAAAAATCATGGTGCACCACAAGCAAATATCACCATATAAATGGGGCTAATTTCCCTTTTTATATACACATACATGTTCAGTGGAACATTTTATACAAGAGTCTTTCCTTCCTCTCCTCTAATTCTAATCCACCCAGAAATAACCAGTATTGTGTTTGGTGTACAGTTGACCCTTGAACGACATGGGTTTGAACTGCACATAGATTTTTTTTCAATAAATACTTCAAATGTATTTTCCCTTCCTTATGATTTTCTTCATATTTTCTTTTCTCTAGCTTATTTATTTAAGAATACAGTATAGCCCTGGCCAGTTTGGCTCGGCGGTTAGAGCGCCGACCTGCAGTCCAGAGAGACCCAGATTTGGTTCCCGCTAAGGGCATGTACCTCAGTTGCAGTTTGTCCCCGGCCCTGATTGGTCGTGCGGGTGGCAGCCACTCCATATGTCCCTTTCACGTCAATGTTTCTCTCTCTCTCTTCCTCCCTCTCCCTCCCGCTCTGTCTGAATAAAGAATGGAAAAAAGTCCTCCGGTGAGGATAAAAAAAAAAAAAAAAAAAAAGAATACAGTACATACTGCATATAACTAGCAAAATATGTGTTAACTGTTTATGCTAACAGTAAGGCTTCTAATATAAAAGTAGGCTATTTGTAGTTAAGTTTGGGAGGAGTCAAGTTATATGCTGGAGGGGGAGTTTTATGAAGATTTTTTACTGCACAGGGGTCAGCATCGCTAGCCCTGCGTTGTTCAATGGTCAACTATATATTTTCAGACATTTCCTATACACATACAAGTGCACGCGCGCACACACACGATATTTAAAGATCTGGTTTTTTAAAAAAGCATCAAATTACACTCAATAGTAGATTGTGTACTTTCTTTCCCCTCCATGTCCCCCCATTTACAATACAGACCAAGCAAAGGGCCTGGGCTGAGGTGTATTATGGGTTGGGTTTACCCTGCCTCCTCTTTCTATACAGTGTAAAAACACAGCCTCTGGTAAGTAAGTACCAGGAGGTTGTGTACAATATCCTCGAGTGAGGATTTAAAAAAACAATCAGCATTACTGAAGTTTTAAGAAATGGTTATTTGGTTTCATTTAGTGTATCAAGTAGCTAGCCCTCATTTAAAACACATCATCCTTATTTATACAGCCAAAACATAACTGAAAATAAAATTATTAAAGGGGAAAAAAGTTGCAATATTCCAAAAGATTTATATAAAATAGCTTAAATTAAACACTGGAACACTTAACATTCAACAGATGTTTAACATAGTGTTTACAATTATTTCGTGAGTAAACAGGTTCCACACATAAAATCAATCATCTTCATAATGGTTGATATTTCTTTAAATGATATAATCCACCATAACATACAAAGTAAACCCAATAGTCTGGCCAGTGTGGCTCAGTGGTTGAACGTGGACCCATGCACCAAGAGGTAGCTGGTTCAATTCCTGGTCAGGGCTCATGCCCAGGTTGTGGACCCAATCCCCCCCCCTGGGGGGGAGGGGCATGCAGGAAGCAGCCAATCAATGTTCTCTCTCATCAATGTTTCTACTCTCTCCCCCCCCTCATGTCCTCTCTCTAAAATCAATTTTTAAAAAATTGTTTTAATTAAGTTAAAAAAAATAAACCCAATACTAGAAGATTACGTTAGATGCCTATAAGAAGTATGATTACCCACCTTTTTCTAAATAAACCTGTATCCCTATTAATCCATAATTATTGCTCATCTTTTCAAATAGTTATCTTTAGCTTTTTTCTAACTATAAAATGCACATCCTTTAAAAAATGTTGAAAACATGAATGCAAAAATTTTTTTAAATCATAATCCCACTTTTTGTATATGTTCTTCTAGTAATTTTTATCCATACAGACGTACATCAAATCCTTTATCTTTTCTTACAAAATCTGGAATTTACAGAAAAGTGCCTTTAAGGTGGTTCACCCAAATCTGTTACATTCCAAAAATTATAATCATACCATCACCAAAGAAATACAGTGACATGCTTATTAGTTACAAAATTGTTCTACTTGCTTATTTACATGTACCTTTCTATTGTGAGGCTTAAAATGTTACACTTGATTTTCTATTACATCCACCTGGTGCAGAAGAAAAAGCAGGAGAAAAATGCCTATTTCAAATTTTGATGTTCTGAAATAGGATAAATGTGACATTGTGTAAATTATCTCTCTGGGTCTATCAGGGAGAAATGGAAATAACCGCACCTACCAAGGAGGGTTGTTTTGAGTATTAAATATGTTAAGGGGGACTCAGTAGTAATACCCCATAAATATTAGTTCTCATAAAACAAATTTTTAAAAAGCATGAATGTGACACAACTAGTAAAAATCAGACTTCAAGACATAAATACAGTAACTATAATTGAAAAGTTATCTTATCAGAGCTTTAACTCACTTGTAATTTAAATTATTTCACAACCCACTTACACGGTGACAACTCAGGGTACTAATGCACCCAAAATTTTACTTTGGATGAAATTTTTTTTTTTAGTTTATTTTACGCGTTTGGTTCTCTATAGCTAACAAGGGGAAATAATGAAGAACATTCCTCTTGTAAAAGTATACCGTGAGTTAAAACCCTGAGGCTGAGATTTCCCTTTAAGAAGGACAACTGAAGGATGAACACAAATCCAACTCGAGACATTGTTTTCCCCTTCCGATGGTTAAGTTTGGGGAAGAACAAGAGAGTAAGTCTTTACAGCAATTAACAGAAAAATGCTACGGGGGAAGGGGTAAATTTGAGAACTGTTCCCTGCAGAGGTCCAGGAATCTGGGACTCTCAGATTTAAAACCTTGGGGTCTTTCAACAGAATTGGGGGATGAGACTGGGGGAGGAGAGGGCACCGGTCAGTGAAAGTCAGGGAGGCAGAAAAAGCAGTAAGAGGGGGAGGGGCAGCCAAAAAATAAAAATAAAAACGCAAACCACCCCAAGCTTCGGAGAAGCGGCTTTCGCTCGAGGGAAAGCAAAATAATTGGGAAACAAAAAAATGAGGAAATTCGGGGCTCCGCGAAGAAGGATGGAGGGGGTAAGACACAGGGCGGCTGTGGCGTAAAAAAAAAAAGGGTGGTGTCGTCCAGAAGGGTCCCCGGGAAAGGAGCGGCGGCGGGACCGGAAACCGAGGGCAAGGATGTGGGCGGGGGAAGGAGATGGGGAGGCCTCTGAGGTCCCCGAATCTGAGGAGAGAACCGAGCCAGGGAACGAAACGGGGCCGGGACCGCGCGGGGCGTCGCGCTACCTGCAGAGATCGTCCAGGACGCTGCCGGGAATCTCCACCCGTTTGGTCTCCATGATGAGGACCCACAGCAGGAGCAGTGCATCCCGGCTCCGCGCGGCCGGGGACCAGGCTTCGGCACGGTGACTCCGGCACGCCGGAGAGCGGGCAGCCGCGGCGGCAGCGCTAACGAAGACGAGAGGGGGAAGGGACGACACCCGCTCACTTCCGTTCCGCACCCTCAGCCCTAGACCCCCGAGGCTGGGCCGAGGCGAGGGGCGGAGCCCCAGAGGTTACGCCCCTGTTCTACTTGAACAGCCCAATGGGAAGCTGGGGAATCGGGAACCTGCGCACGTAAGCCAATGAGATGTTTGCTTATTGGTCCGTTCTCTTTGGTCGTCTTCGAGCTGCTCAATTGCTGCTCAGAAAACCAACTTCCCGCTGCCTTTGACTGAGCCCTGGGGTGGATGTGCACATGCGCACCGTGCATCCTGTGCACTATCCGGAAGTGTAGAGGATTCAGGTCTTCCCTTTAAAACCCGAAACTAACAGCGGGACTTGGGCGTGGTCTGCCTGTGCACTTCGTGTTTGAGCCGGCTCTCCTACCTCTGCGGGGCGGACCCCACGAGTGCGTTCAAGTCTGCACGAGCGTGCATTCACGATTCCTGTTATCAGATATCCTACATACACACTCACCGTTACCCCCACTAAGTAGTAGTGATGGCTCAGCTCCGCCCCTCTTCCGGCACCAAGCTCCGAAGGTGAAGATAAGGACTTTAACCCAGTATCTGACACTTAGTGAACCTGAACCTGGGAATCTGCATTCTACCGCTACACCCTCCAATCTGCTAGTCCTTATTCATTCCTCATCTTGCTTAATTATTCATTCCTCATCTTGCTTAATTGAGCTCAATCCATTTGAGATCCCAATTCCCCCTTTTACATCAGACCCACAGGCCCGCGTAACACCTGGTAGGTCACTAGTTTAGTCAGTTCTACCGTTTAATTTCCCATCGTTTCTGTTCATTTCTGTCCGAATGCCCACATTGACATCAGATCCGCATTTTTCTCCTCCCTAGTGCAAGGACTGCCTAACCAAGCATCTCTGCCTCCATTCTTGGCCTGTACAACCGCCCAAGTTTTGGTTTTTGTTCAGATATGAACAGGTTACTATCTATGATCAAGCCCAGACTGTTAACATCTGTTTTTAGAGCCCCGTTACCATTTATTTACTCTCCTATTTTCCATCTTTGTCTTTTTTTTCTCTTTAAAAGATAATTTCTCAAATTTATCTCCTAGCCACCTATAGAGTTTTTACTTTCTGGAGTTCTCTTTTGTTCTTCAGATCTCTTTGTTGTAGTGTCATAGATTTCTTATCCCTATGAGGGTATTAATAATAATTTTTAAAGTTTTCTTCTTCCTGAATATTCTCACATTCCTCTCAGCTGCTTTTTGCTATTAATTTGATATCCATCTATCATATTAAAAATTTTCTGGTGGTCCTCAACTACAGGTATACCTTGTTTTCTTTTACTGCACTTTGCTTTATTGCACTCCACAGATGTTGCATTTTTTTACAAATTGGAAGACAAGACTATCCCCACCAGCAAAGAGATTATGGCTCACTTTGTTAACAATATTCACTTTGTTACAGTGGTCTGGAACTGAACCCACAATATCTCTGAAGTAGTCCTGTATTCATTCATGCTTAAGAGTAGGGAACTAAAAACTAGAATGAAGTGCTATAAAAGGTGACTGCAAGCTCCCAGCATGTAGGTGGGACTACTGAGAGTTTTTCACTGTAAGATGATCTGGCTGGGCTGTTGGCTGGGAACACATGGCATCAGTATCTGCAGGTCATTCTTTCCAACTGGTCAAATTCCCTAAAGAAAAATCCTTCTAGGTGTAAACGTAAGAAATGTCCAAATCTGCAGAGAATTTCTAGGAGTTTATTTGAGCCAAACTGGGACATAGCTGGAAAGCAAGTTCTCAAATGCTCCAGAAAATGGCAGTTTTGCAGCTTATTGTATACATTAGAAACAAAGGAGAAGACATAAGGAAGGTGCATAAAATCTAATGGTGGTGGATTAAGGAAGTGGGAGAAAGCATAGCAGGGAAACCTCTAGGATTGGATGAAAGGCAAAATAGAGAAACACATACTTCTTTTACATTGATGGTTACAGGATAATTAATGATTAGCATTCATTTACAGCACAGAGATGGTATATGGGGAATAAGATAACAATGAAGGATTCTGTGGTGTTGTGTTCTGGTGCCTTCAGTTGTGTGTTTGAGGGGTGAAGAGTAAAGAAAATTACTCTTTTTTTCCTTTTAATCCTTACCCAAGGATACTTTTCATCTATCTTCAGAAAAAGTGGGAGGAAGGCAGGGAGGGAGGGGGAGAGAGAGAGAGAGAAAGAGAGAAGCATCTATGTAAGAGAGACGCAATGATTGGTTGCCTCCTGCACGACCCCAACGAGGGCTGGGAACCAAACCACAACTGAGGTACGTGCCCTTGACCAGAAACGAACCCAAAACTCTTTGGTCTGTGGGCCCACGCTCTAACCACTGAGCAAAATCAGCCAAGGCTACTCTGATATTTTAAAGGTATGTTATCCTACATGTATAAGAATAGTGGACAAAGCTCACTTAAGGTAAAGGTTGTAAAAGGTCTGAGCCAACGGGAAATCACATCCACGGCGCAAGGCCAGTGTAGAGCAAAATGGCTTTATTGCATGTGCCTGGGTGCAGGAGGACTGAGCTGAAAAAAGTTCAGCTCCTCATTAGGGTTGGGGTGTCCATTATATACCCTAATTTTAGCTTCTGGCAATTTCTGCTGACGTAGTTTCCATGGCCCATTGTACACCTTGCAGTTGGGCTGGTCTGGTATCTCATCTGGCACCTGCTGGGTTATTTATTGTCTTGCGGATAATTCAGATAGCTCTTATCGGTACTCAGGTACTCAGCAAAAGCATGAGCGAAGGTCATGCAAGCATCACAATTTCCGTAGTTTTTGCCTTTTACAAATTTTTACCTTTATCCATTAAAACATTACTAACCCTTATCATTCTCACAATTTTCGTAGTTTCTGTCTTTCACAAACTTTTACCTTTACTCATTAAAACTACTAACCCTTTCAGGCTGACCTTTGCTAAGGAAGTTATAGGCCTGGGATGTGATTACCTGCTATAACCTGTCTCATTAGGTATAACCTGATCAGACCATCCTGTGTGGTTACCTGTGGTCACTGACTGAGCTTGTCAGGCCTATCAGGTGGCCCCCGAGCTTGTCAGATTCATTACATAACCCTTTTTTGTTACAGGCCTAGCTGGAAGTGTCTTGGGAGTCAAGCAGGAGAGCACAGGCTGGAGTATCTGCTTTATTCAATCCCCCTTGCACAGTACAAGTTTATTTTGGATTTCCTAAGAAGTAGGCTCTGAGACAAGAATTTGAGGACAAGTAGTTTATGTGGGAGGTGATCCTGGGAAAGGTTGGTAGCAGAGCAGGGAAGTGAGTCAAGGAAGGGAAGAAAGTCAATAAAGGGATTATTATCAAGAAAGTTAGCACTATGAGTAACTGGAAGACAGTATAAAACACACCTTAGGTTTTTCCCATCCAAGGGCTGAGGAAGATGGAGTGTTTGCATACTAACTTCCATCTGCCATTGGTTGAGGGCTGCTTCTGGGGCCTGCACCCCAGTCTACCACATGGGCAGTAAGGCAGGCCCTGGGGGTCAGAAAAAGCCCTCAGGCAAAGAAATGCAGATACTAGCAGTTGGAAGTCCAGACAGCATGATGTAATACATTGATAAGGGTGAGGGTGAGACCCTTCGTAGTTCTATTTTTATTTTTTTATCCTCACCAGAGGACATTTTTTCATTTTTTGTTCAGATAGAGCAGGAGGGAGAGAGAGAAAAACATCGACGTGAAAGGGACACCTCGAGTGGTTGCCACCCGCACAACCCATCCAGGGCCGGGGACAAACTGCAACTGAGGTACGCGTCCTTAACGGGAGCCGTACCTGGGTCTCTCCGGACTGCAGGCCGACACTCTAACTTTCCTGCCCCTCCCCCCCCCCTTTTCACACACACATTTCTAGGAGCTGAGCTAGAGCATAGTAGAGCAGCCTTTGTAGCAGATACAGATACCAGTATGAACAGAACTCAGGCCTGACTGATTCAAACCCAGGTCTAGGGCAATCCCTCAAAACGCCCTTCTAGTTGCTAGTTGGAATGCTGCTCAATTTATGAATTACTTAATAAAGCCAGTTAGATTTTCAAATTTACTTGGTTGAATTTCATTCTTTTTTTTTAATCCTCACTCGAGGACATTTTTCCATTTTTTGTTCAGAGTGGGAGGGAGAGAGAGAGAGAGAAACATCGAAGTGAAAGGGACACATCGAGTGGCTGCTTCCCACACAACGCAACCGTGGCCAGGGACAAACTGCAACCAAGGTACATGCCCTTAGCGGGAACAGAACCCCCATCTCTCTGGACCGCAGGCTGACGCTCTAACCGCTAAGCCAAACCAGCCAGGGCAAATTTCGTTCTTTTTTTTAACACAACAAACAAGTTGTCATGGAATTGTGAAGAAACAAACAAACCAGCAAAAAAACTGAAAGTGCTAAATGGCCTCTCCCGGCCCAGCTGAGCTCCTGACAACTCTGGCTCCATTTCTCTACAGGTCTTTCACCTTTGCCCTACTGCACCTATCAGCTTTATCCTCAGGATGATGGTGAGATGCCCCGATTAGTTCAGACATCATATCCTGACCTGATGACATTCCAGAGAGGGAGAGGGAGCTGTCAGGTGTCAGAATAGCTGATTAAACCAGCAAGCCCAAGGTGAAAGCTTTAAGCCTTTAATCACTTACTAAGATGGTATGAACAAAAGGTTAAAACCAGGCAAAGCATGCCCTGGCCGGTTTGGTTAGTGGTTGGAGCGTCGGCCTGTGGACCAGTGTGTCCCGGGTTTGGTTCTGCTAGGGGCAAGTACCAAAAAAAAAAACCAGGCAAAGCAAACTCCCTCCATTTTCCCCATGAAACAGATCGTCCTCGGTCAAGGTCTCAGGTGAGTCAGTACAGATACACCTGCCACTGGAGATGGTCTCACTGAACAGAAGGTTCCAGCATTTTTATAGGCCCTAGGGAGGGAGGGCCCATGGAGGAAGGGCTAGGAGCAGAACAGTACTCCTCCCCCCTGTAAAAAGGGCTCAGCATAGGATCCTAAAGAAGACCTCTGCCCAAGGCCTCAAATAAAAAGACCTAGGATTGAAGTCCCTGGGGCTAGGATTGCAAATATATGAAGCAAATGAGTCAGAGAGGCCCAAACCCTTGACTGCAAAGCCCTTCAGAGATTGCAGTGCACTGGCTGTGCACCAAACCTGCTGAGGGAACGCAGTTAATCCCCCGGGAGGCCTGCCAGGTAAAACTTTTGTAAGTGCTTAAGGTTAGGCCTGAACAATCACATGAAGGTTTTAACCACGGGCCAGACTCCCCCAGAACTACTAGAGTTAAGTGAACCCTGAAGCCCATCCCACCTCTGAACTTACATGAACCCATACATTTCTTTTTGTTTCAGCCAAAGAGTTCTGTCACTTGGGCCCAAATCATTCCAAATGACATCTCCACCAGCCATCCAGGAGCTCAGACCAGAAACCTAAGGGTGAACCTTGATTCCTGTCTCTCTCACACATTACCGTGTCCAATCCATCAGTGAGTCTTGTCCAGTCAACCTCTAAAACATATCTAAGATCTAAAATATGTCTTTTCTCCACTTCAACTTGCCTCACCTTAGTCCAAGCCACATCATCTTTCCCTTGGACTACTTTAATAAGCTACTAAGTGGTCTCCTGTCTTTCATTCTTACCCCATTTTAATCCATCCTCCACAGCATAAAAGGCGATCATCTTAAAACATAAATATAATCACATTACTTTCCTGTTTGAAAATCTTCAGGACCCTGAGAGTAAAATCCAATTTGCATGCCATGGCCCAAGAGGCTTTATATGAGTGGGCACCTGCCTAGCTCTGTAGCTTCATTCTGTATCCTGTCTTCATCTCTCTCACTAAGCTCTAGCCACTCTAGTCTTCCTCCACTTCATCAAATACTCCAACCTTTCTCCATACCATTCCCTCATCATGAAATGCTACCCAACCCTTCCATAAGTTCTTTTTGTTGCTGTTGTTGTTGTCAATCCTCACCCAAGGGTATTTTTTTCATTGATTTTTTGGAGAGAGTGGAAGAGAGGGAGGAAGGGAGGGAGAGAGAGAGAAAGAAAGAGAAATATTGATGTGAGAGAGACTCATCGATTGGTTGCCTCCCGCTTGTGCCCTAAATGGGGCTGGAGAATCAAACCTGCAACCCAAGCATGTACCCTTGACCAGGAATCAAATCTGCTACCTTTCCATTCGAGGGCCGATGCTCTATCCACTGAGCCACAGCAGCCAGGGCCACATTCCCTTTTTACCCTTTGTGTACAGCTTAAACATCACTCATCAGAAATCTTCTCCTAACCATTCTATCTACAGAGTTTCTTCTGTTATCTATTACATTGCTTTGTTTCCTTCATACTATGCTTCCTCACTTTAAAATTTTTTCAATCATTTTTTTCCCCTCTCCCTCACTCTACTATGAGTTTCAGGAAAGCAGAAATATTTTCTGTTATTCATTGAATCCCTAGTACTTAGAATGTCCTCGACATATGGTCGGCACTCTATAAACATTTGCTGGCTACAGAATAGGCAAATGAGTAAGTTACCATCAAATATGTGCTGAGGTTACTGTGGAGGAGGTGATGAGATGCAAAGTCTTAATTGAGTAAGTGTGAATCTCTTTTTAAAAAGTGAATCTCTGCTTAGAAATCTGTTGGAAAAGATGAACTCATTCTAGCTCAGATGAGTTGTTGTTACTTTCACCAAAGAATCTTAATTAATACAGAGCTCACTTGCTCTATGTGTGTGTATTATATAAATGTATGTAATATATTATATAAATATATGCAATATATTATACAATAATATAATATACTATAAATATACACAACATATATCTATGTTAAACATAAACATATTATATAAATACATTGTATATATAAAACAACTCTGGGTTATGTAACACTAGAATAGCATCCTTTTCTTTTGCCTTCCCCTTCCTGCTCCCCTGTCTTGTCTAATTCCCATGCTCTGCCCGGTTTTGCCCAGAATGGGAGTAGGCCATTGAAAGGGAGCTAATGAAGCTCTCAGACCCAAATAGCAGAGCTCTAATCTTGTGGTAAATAACCTTCATTTGCACAAGGGATGAATCAGGAAAAAGAAACTTGTTTCAGGATTTTTCATTTTTGAAATAATTTCTTAATTTTTTGAAATAAATAACATAATCTGTATCAACAGTTCTTTTGTTTTTTAATTAATTGAGGACTTTTTTTTTTTTTTTTTCTCTTATCTTCAGATAGAGTGGGAAGGAGAGAGACAGAAAAACATCAACATGAGAGAGAGACATCGACAGTTGCCACCCATATGACCCCAACTGGGGCCGGGGACAAACTGCAAACTGTGCCCTTAGCAGGAACCTAGCTCTGGACTCTCTGGTTCACAGGCCAACCGCTCTAACTGCTGAGCCAAACTGACCAGGGCTATTCATTTTAAGTTTTAATGAAAGTTGTAAGATTACTTTATTCCTATATTAATAGTTCTTAAGACTGTTATTAATTCTCTTTCACGGATGAAGGGATGGGGGTGGGGCTAAAATTCAGAAACTAAATTACTAACAAATACTAATTACTATGTTGAATCCTTGACTGAATTTTGTTGAGTAAGAATGCTGGACGCTGGTTTGTTTTTCTTTCTTTAACTGACTTTGTACACATTTTAATTGGGAAAGCTGTCTCCTACTGAATTCCTTCAAAGAAGAGCTTCTGTTGAAAAAACAACAAGCAAATCCATAGTACTTCTCCAATCACTCATTATTAAAATAATAAGTTCAGTTTGGCCCCATGACTGTATTCCACAGGGTCCACATGGGGCTTAGAGTTCCCCACTCTCCAGACGAGGCCTGGGCAGCCCTAGTTGTTCCCAGAGAGACAAGGAAACCAGAATTCGAAACTCCAGAAGTATGTTTATATCTACCAGCAGAAGATGTCCATTTCTTTTTTCCATTTAAAATGTTTGCCATACACAGGAGTTTGTTTCTAAGGAATTCAGGTAATTACATTATTTTTTGGTTAAATGACTGAGATCCCTGAAAAACCCCTTTCCCACATAATGAAAACTTCCCCTCTAATTTTTTTACTTTTTATTAATTTTAGAGAGGGAGAGGGAGAGAGAGATAGAAACATCGATGGGAGAGAACATTGATTGGGAAACTGGGCCTGCCACACGCCCCGCACTGGGGATTTAGCCACAACCTGAACATGTGCCCTGATCAGGCATCGAACCAGCGACCTCTAGGTGCATGGGTCAACGCTCAACCACTGAGCCACACCAGCCAGGTGAGAACTTCCCCTTTAAAGTTGACCTTCTCTCCTTCATTCTGTGGTCATTGAAGTGCTGCCAAGCATTAGTCACTCTGTCGCCTTGCTCTATAGCTTTTCTCTATGTCTATTGAGATATAATTTACAATTAAATGCTTTTGACTATTTATAAAATTAACTTTCTACTTTGATAAAATTGTAGATTCATGTTTAGTTATAAGAAGAGAGATCTGGTGCGCCCTTTCCCCAGTTTCCCACAGGATAACATCTTACAAAACGATAGCAGGATATCCCAACCAAGATACTGATGTCAACAGTCCAGACACACATTTGCATCACCATAAGGACCCTTCTTGTTGCCCTTTTATAGCCAGCGTTTTCTTTATGTGTGTCAAATATTTATTATATATCCCAAATGAAGACCTCATCATGACTTTTACATGCCTTCCCCTCAGTTTTGCTTAGAAGTTTATTAACAAATATTTCAGAGCTGTCAAACATACTATCTCATATAATCCTAAAATTGTACTGACTAACTTATTGTCGTTGTTGTTAACCCTCACCCAAGGATATTTTTCCATTGATTTTTAGATAAAGTGGAAGGGAGGGAGGGAGAGGGAGGGGAGAGAAACATCTATGTGAAAGAGACACATCAACTGGACCAGGAATCGAACCTGCAACCCTTCAGTCCATGGGCCAGTGCTCTAACCACTGAGAAAACCAGCCAGGGCTGTACTGACTAAATTTTAGAAACCATAGACAGACTAGCAGAATATAAGATCAAATAAGGGGTTTGCACAGGATAGAGGAGAGGCACCCTGGAACTCCAGGGCCAAGGCAGCTGGTGGGGAGGCCAAGCAGTCAGTGTTAGCCACCTCAATGGCCAGACGTCATCAACCATGTGACCGATAATACACTGCCTCCTCCAACACGTTCTCCTCCATCCTCTCAGTTAAAGGGCTCATTTAAAAGCCTACATCTCAAAGCTATATTTGATGAAGCAACTATGTAAGCATAGGGTTGTCTAGGACCTCTGGGAAGTCTCTAGAAGAAAGTGGCAGGCTTTTCTTACTTCTTCTTCTTTGCTCCTTCCTGAGGCCAGCAAGTGTCCATCTGGCCAGAAAAGCAAAACAGATGTTGTGGTCTCTAATGACCTTGAAGCCACCAAACCAGCCCTGGAGTGCTTTTCTTTAGAAACATCTATGTTTCTTTTGCAGAGAGACAGAGAGACAGAGCCTGCCGGCTTGTTTAAGCCACGATAAGGGTTTCCTACATGCACACAGTAGTCCAAGCCGACAGAAGCACATAAGCAGCTTTCTTATCTGGAGGCAAAGGCAGTTCTCATTTCAGGCTTGAGTCTGCTCTTTTGATTTGGAAGAAATATTTTCTTTTTTTCTTATCCTCACCTGAGGACATTTTTCCATTTTTTGTTCAGATAGAGAGGGAGGGAGAGAGAGAGAGAAAAAAAAACATCGACGTGAAAGGGACACATCGAGTGGCTGCCACCCGCACAACCCAACCAGGGCCAGGGACAAACTGCAACCGAGGTACGTGCCCTTAGCGGGAACCGAACCCAGGTCTCTCTGGACCGCAGGTTGATGCTCTAACCACTCAGAAAACCGGCCAGGGTGGAAGAAATATTTTCAATAGGCTTTTTGATCATATAAAATGAAAGGCCTGAAACAATTACAGACCAAAGAGTTTGAGAAAATGAGAAGGTAAACAGCTCTGGGGAATGGTGCAAAATGTTATCTTCCTTTTGAATGGAGTTGAGGCTCTGCAGAATGGGGATTATAACGTTGGAGGAAGAAGGAGCAGGAATAAAGGGCTTCCTCTCTTTTTAGAAGAAAAGGAAAAAGATATAGCTGAGGGCTAGCAGCCTGGGTCAAGTTCAAGATCAGTGTTCCCACATCTATCATCTGTGCTCTCAAAGATGCTCCTGCCACCAGGGGCCTGTGGAGCGTGACAGCCAGTGCAGCAAGCCCTTTGCAGAGATGGATCTAGGAGCCAGCCTATCAGCATGCATTACTTTTTATGAAGTCAGAAAAGAGACCTTCACTCCCAACTCCTTCAACACGTGTGCCGTCCGCTCCTCTGTGGCACTCGCGGGACCTGGGTCCGGGCGAGGCCTTCACAGGCTACCCCTCGGGTGCTGAGAGGGGCTGGGAGACAGACGGTGAACAAGAACACCACTTGGTTTCAGAAGATGCTAGGAGCCATGAAGGAAACACGTAGGTGATGTGACCGTGTTGGTTTCCTGTTGCTGCCCTAACAAATGGCCTCAAGCGGAGTGGCCAGCACCACAGTGTGTGGCCGCAGGTGCTGTGGGTCGGGAACCTGAGGCAGGCTCATCGGGCTGCGCTCCTCCCCCGAGGCTCCCGGAGGCCCGCCCCTGTCATGAGGGGCTGGCAGAATCCTTACAGGACAGTGTCCTGTCGTGTCCCTGCCAAAGCCACTCCCAGCTTCCAGGGCCGCCGGGAAACCTTGGCCCACGGTCCCTTCCTCCAGCCTCAAAGCCAGCAACGTGGTTGAGCCCCTCCCACAGCACCTCTGACTCACCCTCCTGCCCCCTCCCACTTTCAGGAACACCTGGTTACTTTGGCCCACAGGGCTGACCTCAGACGGTCACTGTCTTTCCTCTGTGGCCTGTCTTACCTCTGTGACCTGTTGCCACATGATACCTCACAGGGCTGGCCCGGGGCCTCTGCAGGGTGACTCCCCACCAGGCTCAGGGACGGGTTCCCCAAGATCTTGTCATATGTGAACTCAGACTTAGCTGTTGAGACAGAGTTGGCCATGTGGAGAACTGGGGAAGCCACCCCAAAGGGACAGCAAGTGTCCGCAAGGCAGGGAGAGCCAGGCTGGGGTGCAGGGGAGGGGGGCAGGCAGATAAAGGGCCCTCAGCTGGGCTGAAATTCTATCAGAACATTAAGGCTTTTAGGCATAGGAATGGAATGATCTGAGATATATATATATATATGTGTGTATATATATATATATATATATATATATATATATATATATATATATATATTTTTATCCTCACCCGAGGACATTTTTCCATTTTTTACTCAGATAGAGCGGGAAGGAGAGAGAGGAAGAGAGAGAGAGGGAAACATCGATGTGAAGGGACACATCGAGTGGTCGCCACCCACACGACCCAACCAGGGCCTGGGACAAACTGCAGCCAAGGTACATGCCCTTAGCGGGAACCGAACCCGGGTCTCTGTCCGCAGGCTGATGCTCTAACCGCTGAGCCAAACCGGCCAGGGCTGATTTATATTTTTTAAAGATCACTCTGTGATTTGACATTTGAAATGACATTTGAGATGGGTCTTGAGAGCACAGGTAGGATTTAGACAGATGGAGAGCCTGAGCCCTGTGCCTCAGGACAGAGAGTGGACACGCAGTCTGGGGGCAGGAGAGATGAAGACCGGAGACTGGGGCACACGCCCCTCGGGGGCCTGTGAGTGAGGGGACAGGGCAGGGACACAGAAGACCCTCCGTGGAGGGCACAGGGCAGGGAAACAGAAGACCCTCCGTGGAGGGGACAGGGCAGGGACACAGAAGACCCTCCGTGGAGGGGGCAGGGGGCCTCCATGGAGGTAGAAGGCCAGTGGGGACGGGATGCTCCCTCTCCCTCTCTCTCTTTTACTTCTCGGCATCCATTTACCTTCTGGTAACAGGAAGCTATTTTCCTTCAGGAGTTAACTCCTCCCTCACTCGCATCCATGCATTTGAGTGGGTTTAATTCGTCGCCACCAACCCCTTCCCTCTAGCCCCCAAATCTTAGAGCATTTGTCACAGTGATTATTTAAGGGATAAGCTAGGAACCCAAGCCAGGCTCAAAAGACCCAATGCTGGGATATTGCTGGACTTACTGAGGAAGAAATACCTTTTTTTCTGCTCAGTGTGCTCAAGTTCTAAGAACATAAGCTGGGAAATTCTGTGCCTTCTCCCTCCAGACAGCCTGCCTGAGAATGAAGCCAAAAGAGAGGAAACGGGTAAGAAATGAAGAGAAACCACTTTCTGCTCATACTGTTTGAGCCCTGGAATCCCACAGAGCTTGGAAACATGTAGCCCCTAGATTTTCTTATTTTAGCCAGACCTCTCCTTTACTGATGGCGTTACTCTTTTTTTTTTTCTTTAAAGGAAGGAAGAGGGAGAGAGAGATAGAAACATCAATGAGAGAGAACATCGATTGGTCGCCTCCTGCATGCCCCCCACTGGGGATCGGGCCCACAACCCCAGGCACGTGCCCTGACCGGAAATTGAACCAGGGACTTCTTGGTGCATGGGTTGACACTGGCCAAGCTGATGGTGTTACTCTTTTTTTTTTGGTACGTGCCCCTAGCGGGAACCGAACCCAGGACTCTCTGGTCTGCAAGTTGATGCTCCAACCACTGAGCCAAACTGGCCAGGGCTGGTGTTATTCTTTAACCCCAGTTTGAGTTGAGTTATCTGCCTCATGCAACCCTGAGTGCTGACTAACACACCGAGTCTAGTCTGGTTGTGCTTTGGAAAATGAAGGAAGCAGTCTATACCTACAGTTTGAGTGTGTGATTACTGGGAGAGAAAAGTGACATGAAAAAAAAAGTTATAAAAGAGCAAGACTTGATTGACAGGAGTGGAGCAACAGTGCAATGCAAGAAGATGACCTGGGGGTGGAGATGGGAGCTTAGACCCCACTACACTGGCCCTAAACAAGAATGACCTCTGAAACCTGGAGCACTTAGGACTACTCGAATTACACCAACAAATCAATATATCATGAATAAAATATGATATCTGCAGAAAACTGTCTCGTAAATCCAAGTGGGAAGAGCTGAATCAGACAGTTAGCTAACATTATTCACATCTCTAGAGAAACAGTGAGTCAACAAGACATAGAGGAGAGCCTGGAAGAGAACTGAGATGCAGAATTTGGCCCTGCCTCTCCACTTCCCATAGACGGGAGACACGCTGAGCAGATGTAGAATTTGGCCCTGCCTCTCCACTTCCCATAGACGGGAGACAAGCTGACCAGCCGGCTTGGCCTTCTGCTTGGCAGTACCTCCACATAGGACCTTTAACCTTTAAACATCACTCCACTTAGGCTTCATTTTGATTCAACTCTTCAAGCAACCTTAAGATTACAGTGTTACATGCCATGTAGCTGTCCATCAACATTCTTTTTTTTTTGTATGTGCTCCTAGCGCGAACCGAACCCGGGACTCTCTGATCTGCAGGCTGAAGCTCCAACCGCTGAGCCAAGCTGGCCTGGGCATCCGTTAGCATTCTTAAGGCAGACACATGGCCCTGCAAAAGAGAGGAGGAGGTTGCAGATCAAAATCATCTGAGAGAGTGAGTGGAAAGTTGAACTGCACCCAGGTGGCCAAGTCCAAACACCAGGTCTGGATGGTCCTAAGCAGAAACAGAACTGGGGGGAGGAGTGTGGAACTGGAAGGAGGTTGTTGGGTGAGGAGTTACACTTTCTGAGTCAGAGACACAGTAATAACAGATCAGGTTGGAAATAAACGAACAAATTTTGGTAACTGTTCTAATCCGCGCCTGGCCTTTGCTGGGTAAGGCTCTGAGAAGTGAAGCTGGTTGAAGGGCAGGGCCCACTCCTCTTCGTCCTAGTTTTTTGTCTGCTCCCTGCCCACTAGGGGCCAAACCCAGATTTCCATTAATGTTGGAAATAGTACTCCTTTGTCCTAAAGCTTTTTCCCCTCAAAGAACACAAATGTCCGGGAAGAGCAGTAATACAGTAAACTTCATTGCTCATATCGACATTCTTATTGAGAGATTTCTTTTTTTCTTTCTTGATTGATTTTAGAGGGAGAGGGAAAGAGAGATAGAAACAGCATCGATGAGATAGAACATCGATTGGCCGCCTCCTGCATGCTCCCCACTGGGGATTGGGCCCACAACCTGGGCATGTGCCCTGACCGGGAATCAAACCTGTGACCGCTTGGTGCATGGGTCAACACTCAACCACTGGGCCACACCGGCCATGTGCGAGAGAGATTTCTTTTTTTGAAGCAAAAATCAAATGCCCTCTATTTTACTACCTAAATGAACTTCATTGTTTTTACTAGTAAGACTTTTCCAAAAGTGAACTTTTCTAACTTTTAATATGAAAAATTTATGCAAATCAATAAAGGACTCACATTGGAATACATATTGTGTGCAATATTGATGCTTAAAAAGCCCCAGTCGTAATACTATTAATATGCAAAATAGAATGTTAATTTCCTTACATTTGCTCATATATATCATTACTTTCATGACAGTGGGGTATGTGAACCATAAATTTGCAGTTTTGAAAATTACAGAGGTCTCAAAGATTATCTACCTCATCGTGGTTGGTGTGGCTCAGTGGGCTAGAGCTTCCTGTGCACCCGAGGGTTGTGGGTTCGATTCCCAGACTGGACACATAACCAGGCTATGGGTTTGATCCCTGATCCAGATGTGTGAAGGAGGCCACCATTCAATGGTCCTCTCTCACTCTCTCCTCTCCTTTCCTCTCTAAAATCAATGCTTTAAAAAAAGATTACTCGTGCGGGTGGCAGCCACTCGATGTGTCCCTTCACGTCGATGTTTCTTTCTCTCTCTCCCTTCCTCTCTCTCCCTCCCACTCTATCTGTACAAAGGATGGAAAAATATCCTCGGATGAGGATAAAAAAAAAAAAAAAAAGATTACTTACCTCTGGCTTTTAAGTGCCATTTCTTCAGAAGTATTTGTTTGGGAAAGAATGGCAAATTATGACAGCAGGCAGACTGCCAGGTTTCAAAAGAACTGCTGTTTTTAGCCTTGTTTCAGTACCAGCATTAAAGTCTGTTTGTTTAATCTACAGAAGAGAATCTACATTGCTAAACTTGGAAGGTACTGCATGCATAGTTAATTAAGGTAAAACACCCATGTCACCAGAGTGCCATAAAAGATACAAAAAACATGTTGGTTTTCAGAAATGTAAAGTTTTATTTGCAAAGCATCAGCCCACTCTGTACAGGTTCTAGGCATATCACGAAGTATTGAACACGTTATTGCTTACTTCCTCTATCCTGCTTCTCTCACCATCTCACTCACCTCCTCTCTCTTCCCTTCTCCTCAATAAACTCCTTTCCCTACTCTGAGCAAATTAACAACCTCTGTGTGTCCTGCACACCTTCTCGCTGCTCTCTTAGCGAGATAAATATGTATAGATTTCCTCCTCATTGTTTTACCAAATAAAAGGAGGGTTATAAAATTCTTTGCATCGTCTGGCTGGTGTGGCTCAGTGGTTGAGAGTCGACCCATGCACCAAGAGGTCACCAGTTTGATTCCCAGTCAGGGCACATGCCCGGGTTGTGGGCCCCATCCCCAGTGTGGGGCATGCAGGAGGTGGCCAATCAATGTTCTTTCTCATCAATGTTTCTATCTCTCACTTCCTCTCTCTCTCAAATCAATAAAGGGAAAAAATTTTAAATAAAAGTCTCTGAATTTCCTTTCTTTGTAAAAATACATGATGGAAATCTCTCCAAGTCAATTAATAGAGAGTTCACTCATCCTTTTAAATATTTAATAGTCTGGCCAGGATGGTGTGGCTCAACGGATTGAGCGTCGTCCCATGGACTGAGAGGTCTGGGATCCATTCCCGGTCAGGGCACATGCCCAGGTTGTGGGCTTGATCCCAAGTAGGGGGCATGTAGGAGGCGGCCAATCAATGTTTCTCACATCAATGTTTCTATCTCTCTCTGCCTTCTCTCTCTAAAAAATAATCAATAAAAACATATTTATAAATAAATAATAGTCTGTGTTGCTCAATAGTCTATGATGTGGATATACCACAATTTAGTCAATTACTTACTATTGATGGGCATACACTTTGCTTCCAAGTTTTTGTTACTACAGAAAGTGCTGCAACAAAAGTACTTTATGCCTGTTCTTTTTTTTTCCAGTTTTTTAAAATATGATTTTATTGATTTTTTTAGAGAGAGAGAGGAAGGGAGAGAGAGATAGAAACATCAATGTGAGAGAAAAACTTCGATCTACTGCCTCCTGCATGCCCCCCACTGGGGATGGAGCCCACAACCCCGGCATGTGCCCTTACTGGGAATCAAACCAGGACCTCTCAGTCCATCGGATGATGCTCAGTCCACTGAGCCACACCAGCTGGCACATCTTGGACATTTTCTAAGTACATATATATCTATTTCATTCACTTTATTGGCTGCACAATATATGATATCAGTCAGGGTGACCTAGGGTATGCTGTGATAACAAAGGATACAAGAATCTCAGTGGTTTTACACAACAAAAGTTTATTTATTGTGCTTGTGAAGTCTGCTGCTGTCCTCTTGATGAAGGCTCAGTGTCCTGGCTGCTTCCATCTTGTGACTCTCCCTCCCAATGTGTGTTTCTACAATTGCTGCACCAGGAGAGAGCATAGAGGTCTCACATGGGCTCTGAAAATGTTTCTCAAATGCCAAGGATCAAAAGGAATCGCATCAGTATGTCTAACCTCAAAGGGCCAGGGAAGGGTATTCCTCCCAAGCACTCAGAAGAAGGAGGGATCAAGAAATATTGGTGAATGTTAGTAATATCTACCACATATATCATTGAATAAATATACCATAACTTACTTAGGTAATCCCTTATTTTTTTATTTTTATCCTCACCCGAGGATATTTTTCCATTTTTGTTCAGATAGAGTGGGAGTGAGAGAGAGGAAGAGAGAGAGAGAAACATCGATGTGAAAGGGACACATCGAGTGGTTGCCACCCACACGACCAACTGGGGCCAGGGACAAACCAAGGTACATGCCCTCAGCAGGAACCGTACTCGGGTCTCTATGGACTGCAGGCCGAAGCTCTAACCACTGGGCAAACCGGCCAGGGCAGTCATCTCTTGTTGATGGGCATTTAGAATGCTTTTGGGTTTTTTCCCAAAATCTTTCTACATTTATTTTTGCACACTTGTGTGAGTATTTATCTACAGTGTAAACTCCAAGCAATGGATTTGCAAAAACAAAAGGAATGTACATCTAAAGTTTTGATAGCTCGGGGCTGCCATTTTGAGATAAGTTCAAGAGAAGTGAACAGAAGAAGCCAGACGACAAAGACAGGAAAACAAAGGGAAGAAGGAGATGGGAGAGTCACAGAGAATAGATTTCAAGCCTGAGTTTCTCATTCACAAACCCTTTGAATCCTGGCTATTCATATCTATTGAACCTCAGCGTGTGTTCAATAGGCTCTTATTTTGACTTTTGCATGCTCGAATGGGTTTCTGCTCCTTGCCATAAGTTACATCAAACTTTGAGGGGCATAGAGGGATGGTGTGATCCTTACTCTTATTTCAGTTTTCAAGCTAGTAAAAAATTGGGGCAGAAAGCCCTGGCTGGTTTGCTGAGTAGTTAGAGCATCTACCCGTGGTTCATCCCCCTGGGTCTCTCTCACATAGATGCTTCTCTCTCTCCCCCCCACCCCCACCTTCCCTCCCACTCTATCTGGAGGGGGAAAATAAAGAATTGGGGCAGGGAAAGAGCTGAGCACTAAATTATCTAATCCCAACATTCCCCACTGGACCAAAGTTTATGAGTTGAGTTGCTTTTAAATCCAGTGCCATAGGTTGATGGAAATGAAGCTTCCTCAGATCTGGAACAAGGGCACAAACCAAGAAAAGTTTTGCTTTTATTTATTTTTTAAAATATGTTTTTATTGATTTTTTTTTTTTTTTAAGGGAGAGAGAGAGATAGAAACATCGATGTGAAAGAGAAACACTGATCAGCCACCCCCGCTGACACATCCTGAGCATATGTCCTGATCAGGAACTGAACCGGGACCTCTCAGCCCATGGGATGACACTCAATCCACTGAGCCACACCAGCTGCGCAACAAGTTTTGCTTTTAAATTCTATCTCTGCACCAGAGTAACTTTTCTTCACTTGCTAAAGCCCAGCTCAGATTTCACTTACTTCATGAAGCTTTATCAGCTGCTGTCGGAGCTCATCCTGATCTCCGGCTTTCCTACCACATGGCGTACAAGTTAGCCCTCGTCTGGTTTTGTATAATTCTTTGTTTATTTTGTCTTTAGAATTAGATTTTAAGTTGAGTATAAGGAACATATTTTATATTTATTTTGAATTTTCTACAAAACCTTACAGATATACTACTCAATAAAGGTGTAACCGTTGACTGATTAAGCCATGCAAACCTGACTTAACATGAGTGTACTATTTATACACTACAAATAAAATGAAGGACAACTCAGCTAAAACCAACATGTGGTTCCCATTTGCCAGGTTTCCCAAGGAATATAGATTATTGCCTTGTTGATAACATGGCAGCAATTCTGAAAACTGACAGCAGACACCTCGTGTGCCATTCTAGGGACTACAGACTATTTCCTTAGACTTGTATGAACTTGACATAAGTAATCCTACCCATATTCTATATGTGGATTGATAGAATATGGTACTCACCCTATAAGTCATCGTTCTATAGATATGTTTATTTTAAAGTACTGGAAGCATTTTTCTTTCTTTCTTGGGAAATCATTCTCTTAAATGTATATCATTCCCATACATTTTTCCCATTTTTCCCATAGCAGTATGTATCCATAAATGATATATACTATTGCTGTGCCTGCATATTTCGTGTTTTACATGTTATCGTACTCATCATTCTGTGACCTACTTTTTCTCCTCATTACAACACGTATTTGTAATCTTTCTCATGTCAATGTGGTAACTCTAGCTCACTTAACTGTCTGGAATTTCATTTCGGTAAGCCCATTTTCCTGTTGATGCACATCTAAGTTACTTCCAGTTTTTCCCAGGTTCAAAAGAGTGCGGCGATAAACGTCCTTGTGCATGTCCACTGGCGCATAGACACCAAAGTTTCTCTACGGAGTGTGCTGACAAGTGGGATTGCTGGGGACGCTTATCTTCAACCTTGATAAGGCCAAATAGCTTTCAAAATGGTTGCAATGATTTCAACTCCCACCAGCAATACATGAAAGTGCCCACTTCTCTCACATCCTCTCGTGACTAATGTTAATGTCGTCTGTCACGGGGCACAGACTTCAATGACCCAAACCCTGCCTGCTCTGACCAATGTGTGGCTTATGGGCACCAGTGTCTTGTGGCCCACCAGGTGGGAAGATCTGAACCCTCTGGTATATGTCAGTTCAATTAAGCTCCCTAATTTAATTTTTTTGGTCAGTTTGATCTATTAAAGGGGTGTTAAGATCTCCCCTCTTGATTGTGATTTGGTTAATCAGGCTTCTGTGGTTCTTGATTGTGCTATCTTCTAGTAAAATATTCTTTTTTTATCTAAGAGTTTTATTTTTTATCCCAAATAATGTTTTTAATCTTAAATTTCATTTAACAATATTAAATATTATTATTCTTTTCATTTGTATTTCATTTTTATACTTTTTCTTACCTTCATTTTAAAATTTCTGGATGATTTCAAGTGTGCCTCTTGAATTAGTTATAGTCTTGCTTGTTTATTTGCTTGTTAATCAAATGGGAGATATATATATTTTATCCTCACCTGAGGACATTTTTGCATTTATCTTCAGATAGAGCGAGAGAGAGAGAGAGAGGGAGGAAGAGAGAGAAACATCGATGTGAGAGAGAGAGACATTGACTGGCTGCCACCCACACAACCCCAACCGGGGCCGAGGTATATGCCCCTAGTGGGAACTGAACCCCGGTATCTCTGGTCCATGGGCCAAAGCTCTAACCACTGAGCAAAACTGGCCAGGGCCAAGTGGGATGTTTTTTATATTTTAGTAAGTGAGTTCTATCCAATTAACTCATATAGTGATCCTGGTATATTTGATTTATTTTTACCATATAATTTGGGTCTTCTCTTTACTATTTCTTTTTTGCTTTTCACTGTTTTTCTTCTTTTTGGTTCTTTGGGACTGATGAAGTTTTCTATATTCGTTTCTCCTCCTTCATTGGTTTCAAAGCTATGCATTGTATTTCTAATTTTTAAAATATATGTTTTTATTGATTTTTTTAAAAGAGAGAGGAAGGGAGAGAGAGAGAGAGAAACATCCATCTGAGAAATAAACATTGATTACTCCCTCCTACTGGGGATCGAGCCTGAAACCCAGGCATGTACCCTGACCGGGAATCAAACTGGGACCTCTCAGTCCATGGGCCGACACTCAATCCACAGAGCCACAAGGGCCAGGCTAATTTATCAATTTCTGTGCTCACTTTTATTCTTGCATCTAATTTCTTCTCCCTGGGTTTGTTGTTGTTCTTATTGAAGTACTATATATATTTTTTTTAATCCTCGCCCAAGAATATTTTTCTATTTATCTTCAGATAGAGTGGGAGGGAGAGAGAGAGAGAAACATCGACGTGAAAGGGACACATCCACTGGTTACCTCCCGCATGACCCTGACCAGGGCCGGGGACAGACCGCAACCCAGGTACATGCCCTTGACTGGAATCAAACCTGAGACTCTTTGGTCCAAGGGCCGGTGCTTTAGCCGCTGAGCAAACTGGCCAGGGCTGAAGTACTATATCTTTTAATAGATCTCTCACTGTAGGTCTATGGTTAGTAAGTTCTTTTATTTATTTATTTTTATTTATTTGAGAGAGAGAGAGAGAGAGATTGATTTGTTGTTCCATTTATTTAGGCATTCATTGGTTGATTCTTGTAGGTGCCCTGATCAGGGATCAAACCTGCAACCTTGGTGTATTGGGACAACACACTAACCAACTGAGTTATCTGGCCAGGGCAGTTCTTTTATTTTTATGTAATTATTGTTCATATTTTATATAACTAAAATTGTATTTTCATCAAACATTTATGCTACCTTTCCTATACAAAGTAAACAATCAGAAGTTGAGGAGACGTGTTTCATTATGGAAGTATTTCACTAAATAAAGAAGGAATAATTAAATTCAAATATCACCATTTTGCAGCTCCTAATGAGTTAATGCATTTATGGCTTCCACAGCACACACGCAGCGACAGTGAGCTATACGTTTCCTCCATGCCACCTGCAAAGGAGTCTCTCCCAAAATTGTACCTGAATCTGATCAAATCCATAATCCCATTACTAACTTATGAAAAACAGAAGACAGCCTGGCCAATGTGGCTCAGTGGTTAAGTGTTGATCCATGCACCAAGAAGTAACCAGTTCGATTCCCGGTCAGGGCACATGCCCATGTTGTGGGCCCAATCCCCAGGGGGGGGCATGCAGGAGGCGGCCAATCGATGTTCTCTCTCATTGATGTTTCTATCTCTCTCTCCCTCTCCCTTCCTCTCTCTCTAACATCATTAAAGAAAAAGAAAAATGCAGGAGACAGAAGAACAGGACAATTACATGGGAATTCAATCAGCAAAATCTAGATATGGGAAACTCTACAAGTCAAATCAAACACTCAGTTCCTTCTGGAACTAAGTTGTAAAGAAAAAGGTAGGGCAAGAAGATGATGGAGGGGTGCTTAGAAAATTGGAAGAGACTTATAAGATGCATATATATTTTTAAGTAACAAACTGTAGGGTTTAGAGATGCAAGCTGGGTGATATAACTTTAAAGAAAACAAACAAATTACTGTAAAAGTCAAGATGCGGCTACTTTTCGGTGAAAGGGAAAGGACCAGGATGAGCAGGGCAAATGCAGAAACTCTGGTGAGACCAGAGCGTGGACCCAACAGGGGCACAGCCCGCAGGGAGTCTGCCCCCTATTGGGGGAGATGAACCAATAAATACATAAGACAATGACAGTTAGTGGTAGGTGCTATAAAGAACCATAAAGTATGATGATCCCAAACCTCTATTGACAACTGAGTTTCACTCTTAACATAAAATATATAAAAAACATAATTATTTCATAAAGTAACACTTTTTTCCCAATATAATGGTCAATAAAGAGGAAAATGAAGGAAATGAAGAGAGAGAGAGAAACAGAGACACAAAAAGCAAGGCCAAAGACAGATATATAGAGGAGAGAGACACCCACAAAGATATATAGGAACACCCACACCCACAGTGCTAAAATTGTATGCAGTAAAAAATTTTTTAAATATTTTTTTATCCTCACCTGAGGACATTTTTGCATTTATCTTCAGACAGAGCAGGAGGGGGGGAGGGAGGAAGAGAGAGAGAAAAGTCGATGTGAGAGAGACACATCGAGTGGCTGCCACCCACACAACCCCAACCGGGGCCAGGGAAAAATTGCAACCAAGGTACGTGCCCTTAACAGGAACCAAACCCAGACTCTCTGGTCAACAAGCCAACGCTCTAATCGCTGAACCAAACCGGCCAGGGCACAGTAAAACCTTTTTTTACTACTGCTACAAATTCACGACTATGCAGAGATAGGGGAGCTTTCCCCTATCGGATATTAGGTCAAGGTCCGCAGACCTCCCAGACTTGGTCATTCCGGTCCTCACTTTGCCTTAAGGTTTGTTCCCTATTTGCACCCTGGGCCAAAGTCACACTTGAGGACATTTCTGAAAGCAGGTTTTATAAGAAAAATGAGGGTGAGCCTGGACAAGTATATATTCCCAGAGGAGAAAGAGCATGAAAGGGGCGGTAAAGGTATGCAAGAAAACTCAGCTCAGACAAAAATGATTGACATACCAGGACCTTCTCGTAGCCAGGCAGCGGAACAAAACGGATACCAGAGACTGCAGAGGCCGCGTGGAAAGGCATCCTCCCTCTGTTCACCTTGGGAGGGTCGTCGATAGCCCGCTTCTTTGGATGCAAAAAGAAAATCAATCTCACCTCCTACTGTAATAACAGAAAAGGCAACAAATAATTGTGGTTTTTAATTCCTTCCTCTCATGGCAGCTTCAGTTTGTCCTGATATTGCTGGATTTATTAGAAATAACTAAGTCAATAAAACCACAAAAAGTTCAGCTTCATCTCATCTGGAAATAAGAATTCTAAATGTAGTTACATTTCACCTTAAATATATAGTTTATGTATATCGTTATATACATAATTATAAATTATATAATAGTTATATAACATTATAACTCATATTTTGAGTTACAAAGATATAGAATATTAATTTTAGCTCTGGCCGGTTTGGCAGTTAGAACATCGGCATGTGGACCAGAGAGGCTGGATTCTGGTAAAGGGCACATACCCCAGTTGTGGTTAGATCCCCGGCCCTAGTCAGGGTCGTGTGGCAGGTAACCAATCGATGTGTCTCTCTCACATCAATGTTTCTCTCTCTTTCTCCCTCTCTCCCTCCCACTCTATCTGAAAATTAATGGAAAAATATCCTCAGGTTAAAAAATTTTTTTTAATTAACTTTAATTTGTAGTCTGTGAAAGGACAAAAGGTCATAGGAGCAATAATCCACCATTTAACTGTGAGACCTAAACCAAATGCTGTCTTATATGTTTTTTAGTAAAATAATTTTTCTTTGTAACCAGATTTTATTCTAGTTATAAAAGTAATATAAAAAAGTAACGCAGCCCTGGCCAGTTTGGCTCAGCAGTTAGAGCGTCAGCCTGTGGACCAGTTTCCGCTAAGGGCACGTACCTCAGCTGCAGTTTTTCCCCAGCACCGGTTGGCGTCATGTGGGTGGCAACCAGTCCATGTGTCTCTCTCACATCAACGTTTCACTCTCTCTCTTCCCCCCTCTCTCCTTCCTGCTCTATCTGAAGATAAATGCAAAAAAAAAAAAAAAATTTCCTCAGGTGAGGATTAAAAAAAAAAGTAATGCATACTCTCACCCAGTTGGTGTGGCTCAGTGGCTCAGCATCAGCCCATGTACCAATAGGTTGCTGGTTTGATTCCCAGTCAGGGTACTTGTCCAGGTTATGGGCCAAATCCCCAGTGAAGAGCATTCAGGAGGCAGTCAATTCATGTTCTCTCTCATTGATGTCTCTCTCTCTCCCTCTTCCTTCCTCTCTCTCTAAAAATCAATAAAGAAAAAAAAAAGTTAAACAGTAGAAAAAGTGTATAGAAAAAAAGCTAAAAATTATTTGTACTTTCTCCACCAAGAAATCTGTATGCCCAGACTTTTCTTTCTGCCTGTACATACAGATCTATATGCACACGCACACTCAACACAAACGCACACTTTCCAAAAGCAGGATCACTCTAAACATTTTGTCTTATAATCTATTTTTTTCTTTATTGATTTTAGAGAGAAAGGAAGAGAGAGGGAGGGAGAGAGAGATAGAAACATCGATGAGAGAGAACATCGATAGGCCACCTCCTACATGCCTCCCATTGGGGATTTGACCCACAACCTGCACAGGCCCTGACTGGAAATCGAACTGGGGACCTCTTGGTGCAAGGGTCAATGCTCAACCACTGAGCCACATCAGTAGGGCTATAACCTATTTTTAAACTTAAAATATCATACATATTCTTGATATGCAGTAGAATAGAAAAAATATTTACTGAGTAATGTATATGTTCATAGTATGACCTATATTTTGTTTAAAAATTATGTTTAGCCCTGGCCAGTTTGGCTCAGTGGTTGGAGCATTGACCCACAGACCAGAGTCATGGGTTTGATTTTGGTCAAGAGCACATACCTGAGTTGCAGTTCGGTCTCTGGCTCTAGTCTAGGTACATGCCCTTGACCGGAATCAAACCCGCCACTCACTGGCCCATGGGCCGATGTGCTAACCTGTGAGCCACACTGGCCAGGGCAGGGCCATAAACAGCTTTTCATATCAATTAAAATTATTTATGTCACCATCTTTCATTGTTCTATACAATTCCGTTGTATGGTTATACTATAGCATTTAATTAATTGTCTACTTATGGACTTTTAAGCTGTTTTCCATCTTTTGGCATTAAACAATGTTGATAGGATATCCTTGCATATGTTTTCTGCACTCTCTCATCATCCCTGTGTTTATCAATTTTAATATTTTTTCACCCACCAGCCAAAAATAGTATCTCATTTTAATTAGCAGTTTTTTTTTTATTATAAGTGAGATTAAATACATTTACCATGTTTGCTGTGTATTTGTTTCTCTTATTTTGTGAATTACACTATTCATGTACATTGTCCACTTTTCTTGGAATTTTCTTACTTTCTAAAAACATTGCTCATGCAATCTTGAGAAAGAACACCAAAGTTGGAGGCATCACTCTACCTAATATCAAACTATACTACAAAGCTATAGTAATCAAAACAGCATGGTACTGGCATAAAAACAGACATAGACCAATGGAACAGAAGGGAGAGCCCAGAAATAAACCCTAGCTTTAATGATCAGTTAATCTATGACAAAGAGGGAAAAACTATACAATGTGTAAAGACAGTCTATTCAATAAATGATGTAGGGAAAACTGGACAAATACATGCAAAAAAATTAAACTAGACCACTTTCTTGTACCATATACAAGAATAAACTCAAAATGAATTAAAGACTTAAATATAACACCCAAAACTATAAAAATCCTGGAAGAAAACATAGGCAGTAAACTCTCTGACATTTTCTTAGTAATATTTTTTCTGATATAATTCCTCAGGCAAGGGAAACAAAACAAAACAAATGGGACTACATTAAACTAAAAAGTTTTGCACCACAAAGGAAACCATCAATAAAACAAAAAAGACAACCCACTGAATGGGAGAACATATTCGCTAATGATACATCTGAGAGGGGGTTAACACCCAAAATTTTAAAAGAATTCATACAACTCAACACCAAAAAAACAAACATTCCAATTTAATAATGTGCAGAGGACAATGAATAGACATTTCTCCAAAGAGGACAGATGCTATAGACATATGAAAAGATGCTCAGTGCCACTAATCATCAGAGAAATGTAAATTAAAACCACAAGAAAATATCACTTCACATGGGCCAGAATGGCTATGATCAATAAATCAACATACAAAAAGTGTTGGTGAGGATGTGGAGAAATAGGAACCTTTGTGCAATGTTGGTGAAATTGCAAACTGGTGCAACCACTGTGGAAAACAGTATGGAGGTCCCTCAAAGAATTTAAAAAATAGACCTATCTTATGACCCAGCAATTCCACTTCTGAGTCTTTATCCAAAGAAATCCAAAATACTAATTTGAAAGGATACATGCATCCCTGTGTTCACTGCGGCATTATTTACAATAGCCAAAATATGGAAGCAACGTTAGTGTCCATTGGTAGAGGAATGGATGAAGAAGGGGTGGTACATATATACAATGGAATATCACTTGATCATAAAAATAACAAAATTTTACCATTTACTACAGTATGGATGGACCTAGAGGGTATTATGCTAAGTGAAATAAGTTAGAGAAAGACAACTACCATATGATTTCACTTATGTGAGGAATCTAAAACAACATAAATGAACAAACAAAACAGAAACAGACTCATTGATATAGAGAACAAACTAATGGTTGCCAGATGGGAAGGGGGTTAGTGGGCCGGGTGAAAAAGGCAAAGGCATTTAGAAGTACAAATTGGAAGTTACAGAATAGTCACAAGGATGTAAAGTACAGCATAGGGAATATAGTCAATAATATTGTAATAACTCTGTATGGTGCCAGAAGGGTACTAGACTTATCAGGAGGATCACTTTGTAAATTATTTAAATTTACCATTATGCTGTACACATGAAACTAATATAAGATTAAATGTGAATTCTAATTGGAAAAAATAAAATAATAGAAAAAACAAAAACTGCTTATGTATAAAGTTATTAACCCTGTCTGTAATCTACATATGAAATATTTTTCCAGATTTGTTTTTCACCTTTTAGATTTTGATTTTTCTTTTTCTTTTGTTTCGGATTTCGACATTTTTCTTCACTTTTTTTCACGTTATTTCACATACATTTTGGTGTCTGTCATGTATTGTTTTATTTCTCTGAATTGTCCATTCTTGCACCAGGGTCCATGGTTTTAATTACCGTTGTTACACACCTGGTAAGGCAAGCTCTCTTTAGACTTTTCATTGTTTTGAATGTTACTATTTATTTTTGCATGTTTACTCTTAATGGTGAAATTCAGAATCATTTTGTCAAATCCCAAATGTTGGGACTGCATTACATTTATGGATACATTTGGGGAGAATTAACATATCTATAATATTGACTATGTCCCAAGTTTTTTATGTTCCTCAGTTGAGTTATACAGTTTTCTGCAAATATATTCCGTCACATAGCTTATCAAATTTATGCTTATATATTTTATGTTTTGTATAATTAATGCCAACAGAAATGTTTAGTTTTTCTTAACTGTATGACTGACCATTTTATAGGCACCCAACACATTTGTTGAATTAATAAGTGAATAATAGAATAAAATTTTAAAAGCCATAAAAACTTTCTTTAATTATAGACTAAAAGAGAAATGTGCCCTACTACCTAGAAGATTTTGGTTTAATTATACTGATGCACACACACAAAAAAACATAGTTGACTTGATTTGCTAGCACTCATGTCTAAAATGGAACTGAGCATTCAGAACTCAAAGCCAGGCTTAGCCTATCCATGCATAACACACCTTGGGACATTACATGCACTTGGGGGGAAAGTTTCTCCTAGTGCTTCTCAAATGCCCGGAGTTCTACCATTAATTTCACTGCTTCAGATTAAGAGATTCCTTTTTCTGAAAATGTGAACACCTTTCAGAAAGGTAGTAGAATACCATAAATTAAACCATTACAGTCTTTTGCACACTAGTATGATTTAATGATCAGTTTCTTCCCAACTTGTACCTAATTAAGAAGAGTTGTTTTATACATATATAAGAGAATCAAGAAAGCAAAGAACAAGGAGTATGAGAATACTGGATAAATGGGATGTGTAGAGGTAAGAAAAAAAGGAAGTTAGGGGAAGGAAGCTAAAATTTGTAAATTTCTTGATAGGATATGCATCTTGTTCATCTTTAAACATAATGTTTAGTACATCACAGCCACTGTACAGGTGTGTGTAAAACAGATAAACAGCTCTGCTCGCCTCATAGCTTTGCCTATGGGTCGTTCTGCCCAAAGCTGCAGTCTCAGGACTATTCTGGGGTGACCTCTACTCTGCTTTTCTGGCTTCCTTTCCTCAGACTTACTCATGTAGGATGGGATGCCAGAACCTCATTATTAACAGATGTTAGCTGACTAGTATAATAAACAATTGCTAACTGCTAACATATTTTGCATTAAGGTAAAACAGTAAGTTGTCTATTTTTACAAATTTAAATGTTTCCAAAAAGATAGTATTATCTTCAGATGCTTGGCCAGGTCAATGATTAGTTCTCGCTCCCACTCCTTATGGGTCTGATCGTTTCACAATTGATCCCCTGAGGAAGTATTGGGAAACTGGAAGATGAGAGATAAACAGTGAGTATTTTTTTCCTCACTGTTTATTTTTTTCCACTGTCAGTATTTATGAATTTGTTACATAATGTAGCAAGATGACAATTCAGCAAGGAAGGCACAGTCCCGCAACTCCTGTTAGATCTGAGAAAAGAAGAGAGAAAGCTAAGTTGAGAAGGATTTACGGCTGGCAGAGTACAGGGTATCTGGTAAAGAGACAATAATATATCATATGATATATGATAGTCAAATTGAATACTATTAAAAAATTGGTAACAGTTTCCTTTTTACTGTTATATATATATACATATATATATATATATATATTTGGTTAAGATACTAAAGTTTCTTTTGAACTCTCAGTGATAGACATCAGATGTTGCTGTGATTAGCTACTGTGAGATCCATTAAGCTTGGACCTTATCTATCTTTTTTTTCTTTAAACTTTTTATTTATTATTATTTTTTAATCCTCACCCAAAGACTTTTTTTTTTTTTTTTAATTTATCTTCAGATAGAGTGGGAGGGAGAGAGGGGGGAAGAAAGAGAGAGAGAGAAACATCGATGTGAGAGAGACACATCCAGTGGCTGCCACCCATCTGAGCCGGAAACAAACTTCAACCGAGGTACGTGCCCTTAGTGGGAACTGAACCCGGGACGGTCTGGTCCGCGGGCCGAGGCTCTAACCGCTGAGCCAAACTGGCCACGGTGGGCCTTATCTATGTTGGTTCCCAGTAATTTAATTTATCAAAGGTTTTATACTCATTTTCAAAAGGCTAATGAATCTGTCACTGACCCAAGATGATATTTTTTCTTTTAATCCTCACCCAAGGACATTTTTCAATATTTTGTTCAGAAAGAGTGGGAGGAAGAGAGAGAGAGAGAGACATCGACGTGAAAGGGACACATCGAGTGGCTGCCACCCACACGACCCAACCGGGGGGGGGGGGGGGGGACAAACTGCAACCAAGGTACATGCCCTTACCGGGAACCGAACCTGGGTCTCTCCAGACAGCAGGCCAATGCTCTAACTGCTGAGCCAAACTGTCCAGGGCATATTTTTTCTTTATTCTCCTTTTAATTAATATAAATTGAATAAAGTGATTTGAGGTAACTGTTAAAAAATAATTCATTTCAAAAAGATTAGTCTCAAATTAAGCCAGTGTTATTTTTCTGTTTTAATTTATCAAGATAGTAGGCATATTCTCCACTTAATTCTGCACTCAAGTCTTTTGTGGCTTACTTGGGGTATTTGAATCTAGTTCAAGTCATGGCCTCAGATATCAAGTAACCTAAGGTCCTCCTATATGTTAAAGATACAAGTTATAAGTATTCGCATTCTCAAAGTATTTAGAAATAAAGACTCCTCTTTTAATCCATTTTGTATGCCACGGTGTGTAGTTATAAACATACCAAATATTTCAATATACTAGGTTTGTGTGTTAAACATAAATTCAAATTGAGTTTCCACTGAAAATTAGAAGTTACAGTTATAACGACTATTTCCAAGTTCATACTGTTTGCATAAGAATGATCAAAAGTATCAACACTTGTAACTTTCAGTTAATTTTATAAAGCTTCTTAAATTGAGCCTTGGCCAGTGTGGTTCAGTTGGTTGAGCATTGTCCCATGCACCAAAAGGTTGTGATTTGATTCCTGGCTGGGGCACATGCTCAAGCTATGGACCTGATCCCTGGTCTGGATATGTGCAGGAGGTCAATGTTTCTCACTCACATCAAGGTTTCTCTTTCTCTCTCTCTCTCTCCCTTCTTCTGTTTCTTAAAAAAAAAAAAAAAAAAATTCAAGCCCTGGCCAGTTTGGCTCAGCGATTAGAGCATCGGCCTGCGGTCCAGAGAGACCCGGGTTCGGTTCCCGCTAAGGGCACGTACCTCGGTTGCAGTTTGTCCCCAGCCCTGGTTGGGTTGTGTGGGTGGAGGCCACTCGATGTGTCCCTTTCACGTAGATGTTTCTCTCTCTCTCTTTGTCTCTCTCCCTCCCACTCTATCTGAACAAAAAAATTAAATAAAATAAATCAATAAAAACAGTAAAAAAAAAAAAAAAGCTTTCCATTCTGGCTGGTTTGGCTCAGCGGTTAGGGGGTCAGCCTGCGGACCAATGAGTCACGGGTTTGATTCCAGTTAAGGGCACGTACCTCGGTTGTGGTTCGTCCCTGGCCCTGGTTAGGTCGTGTGGGAGGCAACCAACTCGTGTGTTTCTTTCACAATGATGTTTCTCTCTCTCTCTCTCTCTCCCCATTCCTCCCTCCCTCCCTTCCACTCTCTCTAAAAATCAATAGGAAAATAATAATAATAATAAAAAGCTCTTAAATTGATATACACAAAGGTTGGTGCTTTTTGGAGGCAGAAAAAAATCTTTTTTTTTTTTAATATAAATTCTCACTTTTAGCAGAGAGTTTTGTTATCGTGGCCAATAAATAAACTAGTTGTTAGAAACAAAGGTGTGAAAAAAAATCAAGCCGGTACTGCCCAGTTGGTGTGGCTCAGTGGTTGAGCACTGACCCATGTACCAAGAGCTTGCAGGTTCGATTCCTGGTCAGGGCAACATGCCCAGGCTGTGAGCCCAATCCCCAGTGGAGAGCATATAGGAGGCAGCCAATTGATGTTCTCTCTCATCGATGTTTCTATCTCTCTCCCTCTCCCTTCCTTTCTCTCTAGAATCAATAAAGGAAAAAAACAACTTATTTTTAAATCAAGCCTGTACCCCCACCCATATTCCATATCCCCCAATACTAACTAGTCATAAATCTACATCAGAATCGATTTTAGAGTCCATCCTAGGTAACAAGCAAAGGCTACATTATCAAGTCATTCTCTCCAGTCTGCACAGCAGACTCACAATAAAGCAAGTTATTTATGTATTCAAAGAGGCTTGTCCTTGAGTCAACCAGTGTGGTTATGGCATGATTGATGCCCAAGAGCTGGATGACCTTGAGCGAAGACCCATCCAAAAAAGGCTGAAAGACAGGGACCAAGGAAAGAGAGGGAAAGCATCTGGACATGGCTGAGGGATAAGGAGCCTCATGAAGCAGCTTGCTGAGTGTCACAGAATAGCCTGACTTGACCTGAAATGCAGTTAGGTCAGTTCCTTGTTCCCATGTGTACAGGCCTGGAGGATCTGTTTCCTTTGGCCACAGATTAGGCAAATGGTCATAGACAAAACTAGGAAATTAATAATTCTGTTCCATTAATTTGTGCCTGGGGAAAGACTACTCCTTTAATCCTCAAGCACCTGGTGCCCCCACCCCATAAAATATGCTCTCAGATCCCTTTTGCAAACGCATTGCCTACCACAAATGGCTCAGTATAAATTTTCTTTTTCCTTTCTCTTTCCCATAGTCAAACTACTGATGAAAATGTGCTCTTATTTCTTCTAGTGTTTTATTTTCACAAATACCAAGTCCTGGATTCAAATGAGCCAGACAAGAGGGAGGAATTTTAGGCACCAACTTTTGTTTTTGTTTCCATTGATTTTTAGATAGAGTGGCGGGAGGGGGGAGGGAGGGAGGGGGGGGGGGAGAGAGAGAGAGAGAGAGAGAGAGAGAGAGAGAGAGAGAGAGAGAGAATGTGAGAGAGTAAATTGATTGGTTGCCTCCCACAGGACCCCGACCAGGCAGGGGATCAAACCTGCAACCCAGGTATGTGTCCTTGACCAGGAATTGAACCAGAGACCCTCTAGTCCAAGGGCTGACACGCTAACCACTGAGTCAAATTGGCCAGGGCTGGCATTAATTTTTTTGACTGTGTGGTTCACTTATGTATGTCTTTCAGATTAGCTAAGACTTCATCCGCATTCCATGAGGCTAGGCACTTTACAAAGTGCTTTACATGGAGTATGTCATTTATCCCAACAACCCTATGAGGTGGTATATTAGTCTGTTAGGGCTGCTATAGCAAAAATACCACACTCTGGCTTAAACAACAAACACTATTTCTCAGTTCTGGATGCTGGGAAGTCCAAGATCAAAGTGCCGGGAGATGCAGTGTCTGGTGAGGGCTGCTTCCTGGCTCACAGACTGCAAGCCGTCTTTTCTCTGTGTCTTCACATAAAGAAGAGAGAGAGACTCTGGGGCACTTTTTGTAAGGGCTCTAATCCCATTCACAAGAGCTGTACTCTCATGACCTTCAATAATAATATCACAAAGCCCCACCTTCAAATAATATCACATTGGGGTTTAGATTTCAACATATGAATTTGGAGAGGACACATTCAGTCGATAGTATCTTCAACAATATTATCTTCGTTTGATAGGTGAAGGGAAGTGGGGCCTTTAGAGTCTGGGATCTCTCCTCAGACCAGCCAGCTAGCAAGCCAGGCCATCTGCTCCTGGGCCTGGGCCTTAAGCCTGTGCCGTGTCCTGGTTAGACCCTCAATGTGAGTGAAAGGACTACACCAGCTCATCAGTCTCAACATATTCATTCTCTCAGGGACCCTGAGGCTGGTTATGGATCCCCACATAAGGCTGGTGTGCTGGGCAAATAATGATACCCCCAAAATGCCCATGCCCTAAGATCTGGAACTTACAAATATGTCCCCACAGACAGCAAAAGGGACTTTGCAGACATGATTAATCCATTTCCTAAATAATCTTGGGGGCCCAATCTAATCACATGAGACCTTAAAAATAGAAGTGGAAGGCAGATGGGTCAGAGAGATGACACGCAAGAAAAAGGAAGCTAAATTTGAAGTATGAAAAGGATTTCACCTGCTGCTGCTGGCTTTGAAGATGAGGAAGCAAATGGACACCTCAATTCCACAACTGCAAGGATCTCAATTCTGCCAACAACCCAAAGTGAACAACAAAAACCCATTCTTTTCACCTGAGCCTCCAGAAGGAATGCAGCCCTGCTCACGTCTCCTTGATTTCAGCCTTGTGCTGGATTTGAGACTCGTGTCAGACATCTGACAGAGATGTATTAACTGTAAGGTAAGTTTACTATAGCTAGTCAGTTCCTTTTCTCAGGCTGACTGACTAAATTCCTCTGATGCCTGGTCACAAAGGGAAGTGCACAAAATTGTCTGACTCTGGTCCTTGTCTTACACGGAAAATAAGCAAAAATGCATGCCACCCGCAGGTTCTGAGGAGAATCTGGAATAACTGGTCTTGAACACAGAGAAACCACCTGCGAGTGGTGTACGTTCTATTTGTCTTCTGTGCAGGTGCCGTTAAAGAAAGAGTGAAATGAAGGGCACATTTATACCTGGTGAAAATCTCCAGATGTATGTGCCATAGCAATGACATATGGTATTTCATTTCAGAATAAAAATAGTTTGCTAAACAAAAGGATAACCCCAGATTGTTTTATTTTCTATTGTGAGCAGTACTTTTGTAAAATTCAGCTTCCTGTTTGATAAATGGAAACATATAATAAAATGCTTTGTCCATATTTTCAATAGAAAACGTTAAAGAGTAAGACAGATGAGGCAAACAAAACGTAATCCAAATGTATTCAATGACACAGGGTGACTTTCACATTCTCTTTCTTTTAACACTCTCTTAAATTATATTAAGACTCTGCATTTTCCTTCTGTTGCCTGGCAAGACTGTCTCAGGTTTTGTTTACTTTGTCTTTTCCCTTTTTATTTCAATGATGTGTTGCCATCAGCCTCCTCTAGCTGAGGGAGGGGTGAGGGTCGATGGGCTGTGTCCCCAGGGGCTGAAGTTCTCCTGATAGAGAAGATTGGCTGCCAGGCTCCAATAAAAGCCAGGGTCCCCTCCAAATTCAGGGAGTGGGGGAAAGTAATGAAGTTATCTTCTACCTAACATGTGTGAGAGTTAGAACTTGAAGAAGCAGCTTGTGGAGAGCTAAAGTGGCCCAATCACAGGTCTCTGGCAGAAATTTCCTCTGTAGCCCATGAAGGGTACTAGTAATAGCGTTTGCATCATCCCAAGTTGGTTTGACTTCCTTCTTAGGAATTGCCAAAGTCAACCTGCTTCGGGGAAGCTTTCTTCATGGCTTTCCAGACAAAGACCTGGTCCATTTGGTTCCCAGGTCTAGCAGCAGCTGGCACATAGGATACACTCCATAAATATGAGTGAGTGAACAGTCTGACACCAAGGCAAGAGTTCTTATCTTCATGTATTTTTCCAACTGTGAAAGGGTCTAAGCTTTGTAGTGATGTCTGGATGAACAAAGGGTCCCACACTCCCCAGCCTGATTGCAAGTTCCTAAAGGCAAGAATTATGTAATATTTCTCTATCTCAGGTTTAGCATCTAGCTGTGTTCTTTTCTTTAAGTTATTTAACAAACACATTTTTTACACCAGGCGTTCTTCCAAAATCTTTACAAAAAGCTAATTCAGTCATCATGACAACCCTATGAAGTAGGTACTACTGGTAGCCCTATTTTACAGAAGAGAGACAGAGGCACAGAGAGCTTAAGTAACTTGCTTAAAGTCACACAACTAAATGGTGTTTCTCACATCGATGTTTCTCTCTCTCTCTCTCTCTCTCTCTCTCGTCAATAAGAACATACCCTCAGGTGAGGATTAAAATAAAATAAAATAAAATAAAATAATTTTTGCTCCTTGGCTTAAAAAGTAAATAAAACCGTAACAAGTTATAAACACTTTCTTCCAACTACAAAAACATAAAACCATCAGACTGTGAATCATTTGAAGTACTCAAAATCATGACACTGACTTCCAGATAAATAAGTAATTACTGTATTCACTTAGTAGGAAATTAAACAAACTCACAACTAGTTAAAGAGGTCAAAATTCAGCTCTGGCCGGGCACCTCAGTTGGATGGAGCATCATCCTGTACACCAAAATGTTCCCGGTTCGATCCCCAGTAGGGGCATATATTGGGAGGCAATGGATTGATGTTTCTCTCTCTCCCTTCCTTCTCTAAAATCAATAAAAACATATCCTTGGGTAAGGATTATTTTTAAAAATCCAGCCTGGTGGTCGAGGCTCAGTGGATTGAGCATCATTCCTTGGCCTGGGAGGTTGCTGGTTCCATTCCCGGTCAAGGCACATGCCTGGGTTGCAGGTCCGATCCCCACTGGGGGCGTGCAGGAGGCAGCCCATCGATGTTTCTCTTTCACATTGATGTTTCTATCTCTTTCTCCCTTCCTTTCTCTAAAACATTAATAAAAACCTATTAAAAAAAAAAAAAAAGTCCAAAATTCAGTTATTCTGTTGGGCAGTTGTAATAGTTTTCTGGGGCTGCTGTACCAAAGTACCACATACATACTTGGTAGCTTTAATAACAGAAATGCATTGTCTCACAGTTCGGGAGGCCAAGTCCAAGGTAAAGGTGCCAGCAGGGTTGGTTTCGTCTGGGGGCTGTGAGGGAAGAATCTGTCCCAGGCCTCTCCTTAGCTTGTAGACCGCTGGCTCTTCCACCTGTGTGTCTTCATGTCATCTTCCCTCTATGTGTGTCTGTCTCCATGTCCAGTGCCTCCCACCCCACCCCCCTTTTTTCTGTTTGCTTGTGTTTTAGGTGTTATAGCTGCAAAATTTTTGCATAATTCAACTTATTCCTAAGTTTTTTTGTTTGTTTGTTTTTCAATTTCCTGTTTTTATAAGGACATTGATCACATTGAATTAAGGTCCACCCTCATGACCTCATTTTAACTTGCTTTCCTCTGTAAAGACCCTATCTCCAAAGAGTCACATTCTGAAGTACTGAGGGTTAGGACTCCTATATGTATTTTTGGGAGGAGGGCACAATTCAACCCATAACAGCAGTATAATATAGGGCTAAGGGCCCAGGTCTGAATTCTAGCTCTGACATTTATTAATTCTGAGAACTTATTTCCTCATACCCCTCCCCCCTTAAATGATGATGAAACAGATAGTACCTGCCTCATGCGGTTGTGAGGATTAAATGAATTAGTACATGTAACACTTAATATACTGGGTAGTACAATATATGTTAGTCATTCATTTAACAAATAGTCATTGAACACTTAGTAAGTGCTGGTCACTGTTCTAGGTGTTTGAGATATAGAAGTAAACAAAATAGGCAACAGTTCTTACCTTCATGGAGCTCTAGTGGGGAAAGAAAAACATTTTTAAAGTAGAATATATAGACTGTCAGAAAGTAATAAGTGCTATGGAGAAAAATAAGGCAAGAGATGGGCTAGAGAGTGTTGAGATTTGCAATCTGGGAACAGAGGTGCCTCACAGAGGTGTCATGTAAGCAAAGACCTGAAGAATGGGAGGAGACAGTTAAGTGGTTATCTGGAACTTTTCAGGTATGAGGTTTCCCCACCTCAGTACTATGACATTTGGGAATGGATAATTCCTTTTTTGTGGGAGGCTGTCCTGTACATTGTAGGATGTTTAGCAGCATCCCTGGCCACTAACCACTAGATGCTAGTATTGGGTACCATGTACTACCCCAGTTGTGGCCATCTGTCTGAAATGGAAAGATGTCTCCAGACATTGCCACATGTCCTGTGGGGGTGCAAAATCACTCTTGCTTGAGAAGCACTGAGCTAGAAATAAAGTGAAAGTGTGTGTATGTGTGTGTGTGTGTGTGTGTAGGGGGGCACCATGGAGAGACAGGGGGAGGGGCTCAGCTTATTTGTGGCACAGTAGGGAGACAGGCAATAGGAGAAAGAATGAACCACGTCACCTATGACCTTGAGGCCAACCTGTAGACATATGGGAAGCCACTGGAGGGGGAAGAGCAAAAAGATAACACAACTAGATCCCTATTTTTAAACGATTCAATTGGCTGCCACATTGAGAATTGACTATATGTAGAAAGACAGAAATGGACAGTCAGCAGGGAGGCTGCCACAATAATCCCATCAATATTTTTTTTAATCTTCACCTGAGGACATTTTTCCATTTTTTGTTCAGATAGAATGGGAGGGGGAGAGAGAGAGAGAGAGAAACGTGAAAGTGACACATGGAGTGGCTGCCTCCTCCAGGACCCCGACCGGGGCCGGGACGAATCCCAACCGAGGTACTTGCCCTTGGCGGCAATCGAACCCACAACTCATTGGTCCACGGGCCGACACTCTAACCCCTAAGCCAAACCGGCCAGGGCCCATTGATTTTTTATTTGGTTTAATGTATTCACTCACTTGGCTGGATGATGGTGGTAGTGCTGAGAAACTTGCACTAGAGAAACTCTGGGGAAGAAAAGAGGAAACAGAATTAGCATAAAAGGAAAAATTTAGGAGTGGGCAAGATGTTTTGCGGAAGTGGAAGGCAGTAGGGTGACTAAGTCGATTTGAAGAAGCAGAGGGACTGTGTAGTACAAAGAGAATGTTGGGAGAAAATTTGTGCACAGGGTCAGGGAACACTACGCTAAGGAATTAGCACTGTAATTTGTAATTAATGGGAAGCCTTTGAAGCTTCAGCAGTAAGGAAAACTTTGCAGTGGTGTGCAGCTCATAGGAGTCAGAATACTTTCAAAAGGAGTCTCCTTAAATAGCATGGGTGAAAGATAACAAGAGCCTAGGTTTAGGTGAAGAGCTTGAGCAAGACTTTCTTAAGGAAGAAAAGTAAGGCCCTGCCCTAAGGACTACAATTACCTTCTTCGGAGTACTTTTGCTTGTACGCAAGTGCAGTCTGTTGTCTCCGCTGGGGAGTCTGGAACTATTTCCACGGCATCTGACATCGTGCAAATGCAGGCCCACCATGGAAACGTTTAAATAATGCTGTACTTTCTTGGGAAGTGTCCCCAGAGGAGGTTCTATTAGATTTTTCAAGGGTCTTTTCAAAAATGCTATTATCTGTAGGTGAGAAAAACTATAGCAACGAAGAAAAAGCAGGTCTGCCATCAGAGTTCTGTCAGGACGGTGGTACATTTCAATTTGTACATTTAAAATGTCTCGGCAGGTTCAGCCTGCAAGTGTAGGTAGTTCAAATCAGTCCCACTACACTGCAGGTGGGAGCATCAGGGCGCCTGCCCCCTCCTTTCCACCTGCTTTTTGCACTAGTCCGATTCGCGAAAGGAGCTTACAAGAGTCATCGGCCCTCTTTACCCTCAAAGACTAAGGCTGTTAACCGACGCAGGGGACCGTCGCCCCGCCGGGAGAGCCACATCGCAGCGGCCGGGTGCCAGCCACCGCCCAGGGCGTGGCGCTGGCTGTGGAGCCCGGCGGGGGGAGGGGCGGGGCTGCGGCCGGGCGGGGCGAGGCGGGGACCGCGCTGGGAGACGCGCAGACGCGCCCGCCCCGCCCACCGCCGCCCCCTCCCGCTCCGCCCGTCCCCCGGCTCTGCAGCTAACCGCACTAGGAGCAGCCCCAGGCAGCGGCACGACGGTCCCCAACATGTCTGCGGCCCTGAGACAAAGGTTCGACCGGTTCCTGCACGAGAAGAATGGCATGACCGACCTCTTAGCCAAGCTCGAGGCCAAGACCGGCGTGAACCGGAGCTACATCGCGCTCGGTGGGTGCGGGGCTGTCGCCGCTCGCCGGGCCCGGGAGCAACTGCTGCACCAGCTGTTGGGGAAGCCACCGGGGAGAGGGTTCGGGGAAGGCGATGTCGGTGACCGATGGGGGCAACGGCATCCTCGGGGACCGAACCGGCCCCCGGAAAGGCCCAGGACCGGAGATCCCTCCTCCCGGGGCGGCCCCGGCCTGGGGGGGCGCGGGCCTGTGCCCGCGGCCAGGTGGCGGAGCGCCCGGAGTGCGGGGAGAAGGGAAGGGCCGGCGCTGACGTGTCTGTCCCCGGGCTGTGCCCCTGTTTGGCGAGGAGCGGCGGGGGCCGCCCGCGGGAGGGCGCGCGGGCCTGGTGGCGGTGGTAGCGGGTCCGAACCAGACCCTCCGCGGAGCCCCGCATCCAGAAGAGTTGTCCCCTCGGGAGGGTAGGAGGCAGCGGGCGGCGCGGGAATCCAGGCCTCTCCGGACCCTCCGTGGAACGGGCTCCCCGGGCTGGTGTGAGGCATGGCGGGAACCCCTGCAGGATGGAGGGCGGGAGGAGGGGTACAAAGGTGGGGCTGCCCGTTATTCCCAGACCCAGGTCTAAACTGTGTGAAGACAGAGGCCCATCCTTCGCGTGTTTTTTTCTCCAACGCGTTATACCGCCAAGACTTGCGTTGAGTGCCTCTCCTTCCACTTGACCCACTTCTCTCCTCTCCTCGTGTCTCCAGGTGTCATCGGGCTGGTGGCCTTGTACCTGGTGTTTGGTTATGGAGCCTCTCTCCTCTGCAACCTGATAGGATTTGGCTACCCAGCCTACATCTCGTAAGTAGCTCCCCCTGCAACCATCCTTCCTCCCCTTCCCCCATCCAGGGCTGCCCTAGTTACTGTATCCCCAGTTTCCCGGAGAGAGCAGTCATAGCACCACAGGGTAGTAACTGACTGCTTAGGGTTACACATTTGAGAGCCTTAACTTGATGCTTGATCTTTTGATGACTAGCTGAAATGTCTATTTCATCAGATTATACTGAATGTGTACCAAGTCGTTCTGCCTTCACTGGTGAGGAGCTCTCAGCCTGTACAGAGAGCTGATTCCTTATTCTTTTTTTTTTTTTTTTTTTTGTACAGATAGAGTGGGAGGGAGAGAGAGGGAGGGAGAGAGAGTGAGAAACATCGACGTGAAGGGACACATCGAGTGGCCGCCACCCGCACGACCAACCAGGGCCGGGGACAAACTGCAACCGAAGTATGTGCCCTTAGCGGGAACCGAACCCGGGTCTCTCCGGACCGCAGGCCGACGCTCTAACCGCTGAGCCAAACCGGCCAGGGCTGATTCCTTATTCTTAATAATTATTTTAAGTGTATTTCACCTTATATCCATATACAAAGACAGTAAAACCCCATCAGTTAGGACTTCCTTTATTCTGAATTAATGATAATTCAGACACTGAGGAGAATTTTGTCCTGATTTTTAAAAGGCTTGCCAGAAGAACCATATGAGATTTCACTCATTTGTGGGATATGAAACAGAAAGCAACACACAAACAAACTCATAGACAACTGTATGGTAGTTACCAGAGGGGAAGGGGGGGGGGATGAAGAGGGTAGAGGGGATCAAATATATGGTGAGGGAAGGAGACTAGACTTTAAGTAGTGAGCATACAATGCAGTATACAGATGATATATTGTAGAATTGTACACCAGAAACTTACATAATGTTATTAAACAGTGTTACCCCAATACATTTAATTTAAAAAATAAATAAGAAGAAAAATAAAAAGGCTTGTCAGTTATTGCAGGCAAACAGGAAACATCCTAACATAAAAACAAAGACCTTATGAGCCCAGCCAATGTGACTCAGTGGTTGAGCATTGACCCACCCACCAAGAGGTTGCTGGTTCCATTCCCAGTCAGGGTACTTGCCCAGGTTGTGGGCCAAATCCCCAGTAGGGGGCATGCAGGAGGCGGCCAGTCAATGTTCTCTCTCATTGATGTTTCTGTCTCTCTCTCCCTTCCTTTCTCTCTCAAATTAATAAAGGGAAAAAAAAACCTTATGCAATGCATTCCTAAATAGCTCCTTGGTTATATAGATAAGTTATGTAAATAACTAAATTACAAATGAATCTTATCAGGTTAGGAGCTGAATTATTTATTTGTTGAGGTTGTTTTTACTTTACATTGTGTTTATTTTGAAATATTCTACAGTTTCATTTTTCCATGCATTCAAATAGGAATTATTCCTCACACAAATGAATTTTGTTTTACTGTACAGCTCTTCCCAAGAAAGCTGGTGGGTTTTACTTTCATTGAATTGGTTTTTGCAACTTTCCTCAACCATAGGGACAAAAATAAAGGTAGAAAAATTTTCAACTAGGAGCTAAGGCACAGGTAACATACCTTGTGTGTATTATTGGAAGGGAGGAAACATGTTTTAGAAGTTTTAATTTGAACAATTATATTGAAATTATGTAAGTAATAGGTACCATGTTAGTCTGGTGTACTTAGTGGCACTCCAAAAAGTCTAGCTACATATACGACACTGCTAACTTATGAATTTGGAGATCTTCAGGCTTCATGTTGAGAAGGGCTTTTACCCTCTCCAGCATTACCTGCTACAGCACCATCCAGGTTTTATGTGAATACCAAAAGGTTCCGGAGGCAGATCAAAAAAACTAGTTTGGTTTTTCAGATCAATGCAAGAGGTACGAGAATATAGTTTTCCACTGAATGTAATCTACTGATATATGGTGTATATAGCAAGTTTGTAGATAACCCTGATTCCGAATGGCTTGCCTACCGCTGTGTCTGCGATAACGAAGTCATGCAGTTGTACACTCCTTTACTTCAGTTTGTGTAGTCTACTTGTGGGAGCTCTTTTAAAAAGAAAGCTTTTGAAGTATTTTTCAGGTTTGTGCTCTAGATGTTACCACATTTAGAACATATCTGGTATGGCAGTTTAGTACTGCCTCACAGCTTGAATTATATTGAATTAGCATATATGGATTTTTAAAAATACTGAATCACATTAACCATGCCCCCCAATCAGTGCCATTTGGTACATAATCTTGTGAGAAACATAACTGGTCTGTTGGTCAGATGAGATCATTGCTGTGGACTGTAGAAAGATAAAAGTCTGTCTGTAGGTGAATAGGTAGATCCATGGATATGTGGAAGTGGATATGACCGAAGATGTGGACAGAACACAAATATACTTCTCCTTGACCTGGAGTGAATTAATTCTAGCAGGGGCCATTTTACACACACACACACACACACACACACACACACATCTGTTTTTTAATTTTTTTTTTTATCCTCACCTGAGGATATTTTTCCATTTATCTTCAGATAGAGTGGGAGGGAGAGAGAGAAACATCAACATGAGAGGGACACATTGACTGGCTGCCTCCTGCACGACCCTGACCAGGGCTGGGGACTAACCTCAACTGAGGTACATGCCCTTGGCCGGAATTGAACTCGTGACTCCTCGATCCGCGGGCCCACACTCTACCGCCAAGCCAAACTGGCCAGTGCCTAAAGTCATATTTTAAAGTAGTTTTAAGCCAGCTGATTTCAGCTTCATCATTTTAGTAGTCATTCTTTCATTCATTTTATACGTAGCCACTTGAATATTACTGATTCTTTTTACTTACAAGAAGCCAAATGTTTCTGTCTATTGCTAAGAATTCTGTGAAATGGCTGAGACAGTCATTTCTGAGTTGTTCAGGTAAGTGGGTTTTGTATATTTTAGAATTATTCTATTTACCAAGTATATGCACTTTGTTTTCTTTCCTACTTGAATATTCTAAGGCAAAATGACATTTGTCATACATCTTAATAAGAGTTAGAAAAATATTTAAATTCTAATAGAGGGAATTGAATGATTTAAGCAAAAGTTCAGGAAATAATGAGTATTTCTGGATTAATATTTATTCATAGGATGCTTCCTTTTGGAAGACCCAACTCTTTTACCTTTAAAATAAATACAAGATTCTATGACAATAAGGGAATTAAGTAAAGTTTGGTATCTGGGTAATTGGACTTGTCCCTAAAACAGTGGTTCTCAACCCTGATGCCCATTGGAATTATCTGAGGAGTTTTAAAAAATATTGATGCCAGTTTCCACCCCTAGAGATTCTGATGTAATTTATCTGAGATGTGGCCTGGATTTGGGATTTTTAAAAATCCTCAATCTTGCCCTGGCCGGTTTGGCTCAGCAGTTAGAGCATCAGCCTGCGGTCCAGAGAGACCTGGGTTCGGTTCTAGCTAAGGGCACGTACCTCGGTTGCAGTTTGTCCCAGGCCCTTGTTGGGTCATACGGGAGGCAGCCATTAGATGTGTCCCTTTCACATCAGTGTCCCCCCCCCCCCCCCCATCTGAACAAAAAATGGAAATATGTCCTTGGGTGAGGATAAAAAAAAAATCCTCAATCTTTTAAAATTTTTAAAGGATTCCAATGTGCAGTCAATGTTGAGAACCCCTGTTGAAGAGTGACATCAGTAACCTGTGCTTGTTACACTTGAAGATGGGGGGAGGGAGTGGGTGAGGCCTGCTGACCCTGGGAACAGCCCAGAAGTCTCCTGGCCTCTGCTTTGTGAGGGAGGTTTAAGGAGACACGGGCCTGTGCGCACAGAATAAAGCATGCAGCCCCCCAGTTAGTGAGCATTCAGGCAATCCATGTTACAGTCATCTACTCAAATCTGTGCATTGCTTAACCCATGTGATTTCATCATTGTCAGAAAGAAACATGGTATTAATAGCACCTAAATCGGTGTTAACTTCAAGTGTGATCTGTGATCACCTTCACTTTAACTGTTCTTGCCTCTTGTGATTTGCCCTGTGCTCCCTAGCCGGATTTATTTTTTTAAATACAGGTTCATCTATGCAGCAAAAATCAAATGCCAGCTGTGAGCCAGGCACTGTGGCAGCACTTTAGATTTAGACCAGGGACTAAGGTTGACATGCTCTCCATCCTTGTGAATGAACAGCCTACTAGGATAAACCACAATAAAAAGTCAAGTAGTGACAGTGCATTAAGCTCCCCAAAGAAAATCAACAGGGAGCTGTGGGAGAGAAGAAGAGGAAGGACTCCAGTATTTCTTTGAAATCCTCTGAGTTAAGGCCTGAGAAATGAGAAGGGGCCAGCCAAGAGCAGAGCCAGGCAGGGGCAGCAGCTTGTGCCAGTCCCAGGGCAGCGGGTGCAGGGGAAGCTCTGTGAGGAAAGAGCAGTGAGGAAGGACTGGAGAGGTGTGAGTGCCACCCGCCTGGCCAGTGGCTGGCACACAAAGTGTGCATTTTATTCCAGGTGGTTGTAGGGAGTTTGCATGTTTTCTGGTAGTCTTGGGTGGATTTTGTTTTGTTTTTATCCTTTTCGAGGACATTCTTGCATTTTTCTTCAGATAGAGCAGGAGGGAGAGAGAGAGAAACATCGACGTGAGAGAGACACATCGAGTGGTTGCCATCCACATGGGCCGGGGACAAACTGCAACCGAGGCACATGCCCCCTGCGGGAACCGAACCCAGGTCTCTCTGGTCCGCAGGCCGACGCTCCAACCGCTGAGCCAGATCGGCCAAGGCTTGGATGGGTTTTAAATGGAGTGTGAGATGATATGTAAAGGTCATTCTGACTGCTGTGACCTTCAGAAGGAATTGGTGATCCTGCCAAACTATTGTCTACCCCTTCTTTTGTGACCTTTCATCATTTGCTCCTGCTGTTTCCTCTCTTTGGACCCTCGTGGAGAGGGGTCCACAAATTTGTGCAATGGTCAACATTGGGCCTAGCGGCTATAGGGTGCAGAAATAAAATTTGGAAAAGCTCATTTGGCTTCCCAGCTTGTTTTATGACTCACTGCCTTGGGAAATCTGTGGGTAGGCTCAGGTGTACCTGGCTGCAGGTCAGGTTTTGGCATGTTGGAGCGCACAGATAAATGAAGGCTGGTGCTTGTGGAGGACACCCAGCCTTCAGGTCTCCCTACTGGTTCCTCACTTTCTGTGGACATAATTGCAGCTTTTAATCTTCTACTATGTTTCCAGACTTTGTGGCCACCAGACATTGTATATATAGGCAACATGAAATCTAATCCCAGCTTTCTTATTAAGAACCGTTGAAAGAATCACTTTAGTCGCCTCACATTCTTCTATTCCTGGTAAGAGAAGACTACTGGATAATAATGGGAACCTCCGTTATTAAGGTAGATCTGCCCTCCCCCATTTTGCTGAGATGTAATTCACATGCAACCTTTTTAAAGTGTACAATTCATTGGTTAGTATATTCATAGAGTTTTGAAAGCATCACCATTATCCAAATCCAAAACATTTTTATCACCCCAAAAGGAAACCCTACACCCTTTAGCAGCCACTCCCCTTTCCTCCTACACCCCAGTACCCAGAAACCACCATTTTATTTACTGTTTATGGATTTGGCTATTTTGGACATTTCATATCAATGGAATAATATAATATGTGGCCTTTTGCTGCTGTGGCAGCCCAGCCGTTTAGTGGCCTTGCACAGATACGGGTCTTCCTGAGGGGTCTCTCAGGAGTGTGTGCTGGGCTTCCCCGCATTTGCAAAGACTGTTGCCTGGACCTGAAGTAACCCCTCCCAGGGGTCCTTGAGTGTGGGTGCTGGGCTTCCTGCTTTGCTCCAGTGGAATTATGAGGAAGAAATCGAATGACTTTTTTAAAATGTTTTTGTTCTGCAGAGAAGGGAAAGGAGGGTGGTGCTCTTTTGTTCTACTCAACCACCTTTCTGTTCAAAATTAGTCGTCCCTCGCCACTTCTGCTTCAACTTCCGCGGCTTCACTCTATGGCGTTTTTTCAAATACTATACTGTATATACAGTATAGTATTTGAAAAAACCGCAAATGTCCAAGCGTGAAGTGGCGAGGGACCACTATGCATAAATAAAGAATTTTACTTCGCGGAAGTTCATTTATTTGCGGTAGAGCCTGGAACTGATTAACCGCGATAAACGAAGGCCAACTACTGTATATGAAAAGTCCATTAATTTTCCTCTTTTTATATCTTTCTTAAGGATCAGGCTGCCACCTCCCTGGGTCTGTCAGAATGAGGCCTTAGAGATCAGACATGTAGTCTGACTCCTTTAGTTTTCATATGACCCAGGGATAGAGAGGTGGAGTATCTCCCAAGGTCACACGCCCGGTTTGGTCTGGAACCGTCAGTGACTACACAGGAACGTGAAAGCACATTTAGGCATATTTAGTATCAAGGTCGAAAGATGAGGTATGTGTGTAGTCCAGTGTTTTGCTGTGTACACATAATCTGATGTTTAGTCACGCTTTGCAGTCTCACGCCCGCTTCAGTGATGTGTCACTTTCTCTCCTGAGCGTCCTTACCAGCTCATTCTAAGCATTTGCCATCAGTGCAGAGTGTTGCACCAATTAGCTCTTTGCATGACTGCGGAACTGTGCAGCGCTTCATTTAATAGACGCTTGTGAGAAGTAACTTGATTAAGGTCTAGCATCTTCAGTAGATGGTGAAACAGGGAGTCTGACTTCCAAGTCCCTGTTTTTAATTTTTACGTTGCACTACTTCCCAAGTGGCTCTTGAGTGTCCCATAGAGATGTGCCATTGCCTTAAGCAGAGATGGAAACTGAACTGTTGATCAGCCTGACACCGTCAATACGTTACTTGCATGCAGGGTATTTTTACTCAAGTAAGGTACTGCCATCCCAGATCAGGTATCTGCACACAGTCATTTGCAGTGTTTTATGAACATGGGTTGGAACATATTACTAGCAAGTTCCCTCTCTGTCTGTGATGCGCATTGCTTTACGACAGCAGCAATAGACATAGTATTTGCAGAGACCTGCCCTGTTTCACCAGTGCAGGCCCACCCGGAGCGGCACACTGAGTTGGATTTCCTGAGGGAACACAGCCTTGCCTTTCGTTCTGTGTCAGGAGCCAACAGATCTCAAGGGGAAGATGTTTGGGATGACCCCTGTGAGGTCAGATCAGAGAGGAGATGGTGAAGGGGGAAACAAACCAACAAAAAACATTGTGAAAATAATTGCAAGAGTTGTAATAACAATCAACCACAAGTAAAAGCTACAGCATCTTAGCTAATGATGCACGGCAGATAAAGTGAGGAGCTGTAGGTTAGAAATGGTTGACATCTAAAGATTTACAATGGCAGACCCCTAAACAGAGAGTGAGTTGCCCAGAGAGTGAGAAAGCCACCATGTGACTGACAGTTGTGATCCACTTTGTCAGAAGCAGGTCACGTGGAGCAGAGCTAGGCCTCCCCTACGCTGCTGGAGGAGGATGTATGTTTGCGGTTCTCCATTAGACTCGTTAGAATGGGGTGTGTTTGTGTTCTTGAGAACTTACAATTATCTTAGGTTTTTTCTTTTTTACTCATGAGAATTTGGGAGCGATATATTTCCTACTACGCTGCCTGTGTTCTCAGTGCACTGGCTGTTCTGTCGGCCGTGCGGAGCAGCGCCGGCCCACACTAGCGCTCCGGGTGCCAGGCAGGCAGGTGCCAGGCAGGCAGCGCGAACACGCTGGCCAACTGCGCGCATCACAAGTGCAGCTGGCATTCTGGGGGGTTGGCCACGAGCAACTCTGACATCTTAAACATTGTCACGCTTCACTTGTGTCAGCTGTTCACTGCTTTGTGTTCACTTAGTATTATTGCTAATACTGCTGGACTACTTCAGGTGGAGTGTGGAGAAACTGAAAAATAAAGTATTCTTAAAACAACCAGTGCTATTTGTTTTAGATAATTATAGCCTGTGTTTGGTTAAAAATTTTTTCCCATTTGTCTGTATTGTAGGGAAAAGGAAGTTTTGAGGAGCTGTAAGATGAAAGATTTAAATTTTTATTCACGATCTAGTTTATGGACCCAGAAGCAGTAGTGGAGGGAGAGCTCATTCCTGTTCTGGCCTGTTCCTTTTGAACTTTAATGAACTCTTTTTTTTTTCTCTTTATGAGAGCCCTGGAGATTAGGTCTGTTTGTCCTGAGTTGCCTACCCTCTCCCCCCCTCACCCCCCAATCCTGGAGTTCTCTTCTGGGACTGTGTCTGAGGACTCAGTTTTCAACTTAATGCCCTCATATAATATTTAAAACATATTGGGATATTTTGAGGTAGTATTTAGTGTCTATCAATAACATTACCAATTAATTAATTTTGAGGAACAAGGAATTAGTATAAGCAGAAGTTTAAAAGAACAATTTCAAACATTGCTAGTGAACTTGATTTATTTTGGTAGCACTTGAAGTATAAGTGGGGCCATAGAAACCTATCCCAACTTAACTCTGTCACTTGCTCACTTCTCATTCCTGGGAGTAGAGCTTATCATCTGCCCCTCCCAGTCACGTGGCCACTATATATATCCTGCAGCTCCGAGAGTCCGGCCAGGTCACCTGGTGAAGGATCTTTTACATGTCAGGGAACTCTAGACTGCTGTCTGCATCCTGGTGTGGCCCTCTTGTCTGGGGGAGGCCAGTTTAGGTTATTCCAAATAGGTAGTCAGGGTGCTTGAGCTTAAGTTAAACTTTATGAAGCCATACTTGACAAAGATGTCTTCTTTATAGAGCCATCAATTTTATTGACGGAGCTGTTCCTCAGGTCACAAGACTGTTGAGGCAAAACCAGGCGTCAGCATAGAGAGGCCTGACTTCCTGGCCTGCTCACTGCTCGCACGGTTTATATTTGGCTGACTGAGTCTTCCACCCTGTATTAAACACAAAATTGTGGACAGTTGATAAATAACGTCGTTGTAATTAAACCAAAATGTTTGACCAGTGAATCGCTGCTTTTTTTGGTAATTCTCTCTCCGTTAGAGGTGTTTTATAAACACATCTTAAAATGTATTTCCTTTGAATTTAGTTAATTGTGTATTATGAATTTCATTAAGTTGGTCATTTTATACTGTAGGAGAACATTAAAGAGTAGAAGAGCATGGTCTGTTTTTTCACTGTTCTTGTAGAGCCATCTTAGAAGATAATTGCTATGTATTTAAGAAATAGCCCAAGTGTCCATCAGTAGATGAGTAGATAAAAAAAGCAGTGGTACATATACACCATGGAGTACTATGCAGCTGTAAGAAAGATCTCTTATCCTTTGAGATGACATGGATGGACCTGGAGAGTATTATGCTTAGCAAAATAAGCCAGTCAGAGAAAGACAAATAGCACATGATCTCACTTACACGTGGAATATAATGAATAAAATAAATTGATGAACAAAATAGACCCAGAGACATAGAAAGGAGTACGGTTCAGACTGACAAACCTGAACCGTAACAGAAGAGGTGTTTGGGGTGGGGGGAGAGATAAACCAAAAAATGTATATGCATGTAAGCATAACCAGTTGACATAGACAACAATGCCAGGGGGTGGGGGCAGGATCAGGAGGAGGGTGTCAATGGGGGAAAAGGAGAAACATCTGTAACAAAAATAAATTAATAAATAGAAGCATATTTGCCACTAGCTATCATATCTTTTTTGGGGCACTATGGATGGTCATATTATGTCTGCTGTATCAAAAGGATTACAAACATTGTTCAATTTAAGCTTCAAAGATTCTATCTTGAACTCTGGACTATTTATTAAACATAACAACACATTAGAAATAAAACAAATTAATCACAAGCAGTTTCCTTTCTGTTCTTTACGAATAGCACACCTCAAAGCGTTTTTATTGGTATAGATTTTATTTATTAACTGCTTTATTTACTTATTATTTATTATATCATTTGGAATATAGGAGTTAGGAATGAAACTGGTAAAACTCAGTGAGCTTTTCAGATTTGCCATCAATCTTATGCTTACCATTCATTGTATATGTATGTGTTTATGATGCATAAATATAATAGTTATGTAGTATATACTCCCTTCTAATGTAGGAAATTGACCTTTTACAATTTAATGACATGAATGAATGTGTTGAAATACTCAGTAACTAGGAATAACCTTTGGGTCTGAAAGAGTTAATGCAGTGTCAAAAATGCTTAATTTATAACTTCACTGAAGTATGAAAATCTAACATCCATCCCAATGATACACTTTAACTGAAGTTGTCATTGATGGAAGAACATCTCAATAATTGAAACGATGACAGGAATACCTCGAAAACATAGAAAATATAGCTTCCCCCACCTCTGCTTTTCCTGTTTGCTACTCTTGGTATATTTATAATACAAATATTAGTTAAAAGTTTGGTGGTATATATTTTTTTATATTTGTTAATTGCTGAAACTTCTGAATGCTATGACATGTTACACATAATAAACATGAACTTTGTGTTTAAGGCTGTTCTCTGGCCACACTTGGTTCCGGGCCTTGCTTTTAGGAAGCAGCAGCAAAGGTGTGAACAATAAATAGGCCAGTGAGGGTGGAGGCAGCTCGTACTAGTCACCGGCACCAGTAGTCTGGATGTGGGCTGGCCAGTGGGTATGGATATATCAGTTCTAATTCAATACTACTGTACAGAATTTTGGCCAGCCACCTTTGCAGTGTGTGTCTAAAACTGTTTTCAGCAGTGTTAAATCTGTTCTTACTGACCTGCCAATAGGGTTTTTGGAATTTCAGCTGACTCTACTCTGTAGCATTTGGGATTTCGATAGTGAGTTATAATTAAAACCCATGGGTAATTCTCTAATCTCCTTTTAGCCTGTTAGCAATGCTATTAATCCTTTATCAGCTCTGCTTAGTAGGAAGTACTGGAGTGTTCTTATCATACTTTCTTTTCAATTTCTAGCCTCCCAATGATAATAAATTATTACCATATTGTAGTTACTACCTATTAAGGTATTATTTAGTGTTGTTCCAGTCATTGTTTCTAAGTGCTTTACATGTATTAACTCATTTAGTCTTTACAACAACACAATGAGGTTTCTCACCCCTAGTTGACAAATGAGGAACCTAAGGCCCAGAATAATTTGCCCAAGGTTATATACCTCGGAAGTGGTAGAACTAGGATACAAAGCTGCAAGCTAAGGATGGTGAAATGATGAGCATTGGGAAGAAATGATGGGAAAAGCCTGGTTATATATGTGTGTGTGTGTGTGTGTGTATTTTTTTTTTTTAAATAATTTGTTTAACTAGAAAATTAGGATGCATCAGTTTTGTGGGAAGGGCTGTATGACTCTTTTCTCTGTGTCTTTATGTGTGTATTCAAGGTCTTTTAATGCTCTAAAACAACAGATTGTGTCTGATCATTGTTAGAGAGGTTTGTTTGTTTGTAAGAAAAACATGAACTGTTTCCTCAAGAGAGAAATTAAGTGAATGTGTCTGATGTTCACTTTAGTGTTTGTTTTTAACAAAGCCCTAAAGAGAGACCTAATCTCATAGGAGGAAGTAGTTATAGAAAGTCTGGCGTCCATTTTTTTCCCCAAATAGAAATCCTTTTCCTTCCTTTTGTTATAAAAAATAGTACATGCTCATTGCAAAGACAGTAAAAATCTGCAATTCCAATACCCAGGAATAGCTTTAATGATTTGAAATGTATATTTCTGGACACCATTCTTAATCGGTAAACATACACAAACATGTCTTTTTTTAGGCAAAATTAGTGATCTTTTAAATTTTTTGAGCTGCTAGCTGCTCCTATACTATACTTTTGCCAACCATCTCTGTGCCCGGCCATGTCTCTGTTTCTTCCTCTCAAGAATGAGAATAACCCCTATTCCAAAGGGTATTGTGAAGGTTAAATTAAATAATTATAAGGCTCCTTACCCCTCCCCTACTTTAGCTTTGCCATTTTGACTGGACTGCAAATGACTTAAGGGCATGAAGTGCATCCTGTGATTTCTTGAATCCTCTTGTGTTGCCTAAGTTGATACAGCCTCCTTCTAATACAGAAGTTGAAATGATTCAGTACACCTACAAGGCAGTAGAGTGTATTATTGAAGAATCACCTATGTCCACTGACCTGGACAAGGAAGTACATAAGTAAATAGCATTCAGGAACACCCTGTTTTTGTTTTGTTTTTTTAAATATGTTTTTATTGAATTTTTAGAGAGGAAAGGCGTAAGAGGGAGAAACATCGATGTGAGAGAGATGCATTGATTTGCTGCCTCCTGCACACCTCCCACCAGGGGATTGAGCCCGAAACCCAAGCATGTGCCCTGACCGGGAATTGAACCAGGACCTCTCAGTCCATTGGACGACTCTCCATCCACTGAGCCACACCGACCAGGCAGGAACCCCCAGTTTTAAGCTCTCTTCTTCTCTATCTTTTTTTTTTTTTTTTTGTTCAGATAGAGTAGGAGAGAGAGAGAAACATCGACATGAAAGGGACACATCGAGTGGCTGCCACCCTCACAACCCAACCAGGGCCGGGGACAAACTGCAACCGAGGCACATGCCCTTAGCGGGAACTGAACCTGGGTCTCTCTGGACCGCAGGCCGACGCTCTAACCGCTGAGCCAAACCGGCCAGGGCTCTCTACCTTTTTAAGTCTCAGGTTCTTCAGCTGTAAACTGAAGGGGTGAGACTGTCTTCAGTGTTCTTTCTTATTCTGACTAGCTTATGACATGTAGCTGTATTTTAAAAAAAACACACACGTTGTATTATTTTATATTTATCAATTTTTAATCCTCACCCAGGGATATTTTTCTATTTATCTTCAGATAGAGTGGGCGGGAGGGAGAGAGAAACATCAACGTGATAGGGACACATTGACTGATTGCCTCCTGCATGACCCTGACCAGGGCCAGGGACAAACTGCAACTGAGGTACGTGCCCTTGACCAGAATCGAACCCGCAACTCATTGGTCCATGGGCCAACGCTCTAACTGCTGAGCCAAACCGGCCAGGGCACATTGTGTTATTTTAAGTTACAGCAATAATTAAATGCTTCAATAATATGAGAAGTTCTAAAATGGAAAAATGTCCTCGGGTGAGGATTAAAAAAAATATATATATATGAGAAGTTCTATTTTTTTTTTTTAATTTCTTCATCTTAATAAGACTATGGTCTTTTCTTGTCTTCTTTCATTGCTCTGGTTACTTACAAAGTTGTAATCAAGTTTGAGTTATTTTTTTTTCTACTTTTTGGTGTTACTACATATAATGTTCCAGGTGTATTAACATAGAAACTTTTAAAATCATATTGTTGATAAGTTAAGGAACTAACCTTTCCCCCCCCCCCCCCTTGATGTACTGAAATTGAACTGTTGGGCAGTTTTTCTGTTTTTGAATCTGTGGATCTTGACTAATATCTTTTAAAAAATGATAGAATGGAATCTAAACTATCAGATGGTTTTATGAAATGTTTAGCAGTTTATACTTATGTGTGGACATGTGTGCTTACTTACTCATGGACTGCTTTAGTTCCCAAAATTAAGACTTTAAGTGAAATATAACTGTGTATCCCTTCTGCCCAGAATGAATGTATAAAAAATTAAATTTTATCATTCTAATAACTTTAAAAATTCACTTAGATATAAATAGATAAACCACACTCAGATAAAGCGCAGAGGAGAAAACTTTACGTGTAAAAAGGTGTATTGTCTGTTTTTGATTAATGTGCTTGTCTATACTTTTTCTTTGGCCTTCTATTATATTAGCTAGTTTCTATCTGAGGAAAGCTAAAACACAGATAGTCTGTGTTTTATAATCAGCTCTTGTAAATTCATTTTGTATGATTTTTGGGTTAAAGTGAAAACCTTTTTCCTGGTCTTATATTGAAAGCAGCGTTCACTTCATCACGTCCTTCTTTCCCTCTGGTCCTGTATCGATAGCAGGCGTCTCATGCAGCTTCTCTCCCTTGGTTATTTTCTCTAAAAACACTTATACATGCATGCACACGCACACATGTACACTTCTAATCAATTTAGAGGCTTTCTTGTGAACGACTCAGCGTGATTCAGCAGGCTGTTACTTTGGGGGACCCATTTTACCAAGTAGCCAGTGTATTTTCAATATTTAACTCATACCATGGGCTAACCAAGATTCAGTTTTCTTCTAGTTTACTATTTTAGTTATGATAAGTATCCAGACATGTTAGGATAGGATAAAAAAAAATTATGGAATTCGGGTTTAGAATGAAGAAATTTCCAAGACTAGAAGAAATTTCTGTGATTTAGAAGTAAAAAATTATTTTTTATTAGAACAGTTAATCCTGATATTTATATGGAACCACAAATGGCCAGATACCTTGAGAAAGAACAAAGTGGGCAGTATCATGCTTCCTGAGTGGGAGAAGATATTTGCAAATGATACATCTGATATAGGGTTAATATCCAAAATATATGAAGAAATCGATTTAACACCAAAAAATCAATCCAATTAAAAATTAGCAGAGGAGCCCTTGCTGGTTTGGCTCAGCAGTTAGAGCGTCAGCCTGCGTACCAAAGGGTCTCAGGATCAATTCCCGGTCAAGGGCACATGCCTGGGTTGCAGGTTCTATTTCTGGCCCTGGTTGGGGTCATGCAGTAGGCAACCATTGATATGTCTCTCTCACATAGATGTACACCCCCCCCAACTCCCTCTCTCTCTCCCCTCCCTCCTTCCCCTTCCACTCTATCTAAAAATCAAAGGAAAAATATCCTGGGATGAGGATAACAAAAAAAAAAGAAAATGTTTCATTAAGATCTTACTATATGATACTCTTGCCTTTCAGAATTAAAGCCATAGAGAGTCCCAACAAAGAAGATGATACTCAGTGGCTGACCTACTGGGTAGTGTATGGTGTGTTTAGCATCGCCGAATTCTTCTCTGACATCTTCCTGTCATGGGTCCCCTTCTACTACATGCTGAAGGTACGTTGGTTTCCCTAAACTGCTCCTTCCTTCCATATATGTACTTGATTTGCCCCCAACCCCTAAAAGAAACTCCATCTCAGGATCTATAAACAAGGATTAGGAACAAATGCATGAATGTTAAACACCTGTGGCTCTGCCTCAGATCATATAAACAGGAAGACAGGATTCAACATGTCTGGCATTTTTTGTACACTGCCTTTGAAACAGCCATAGCAATAGTGTGATCAAAATGTATCTGAGCCCTGGCAGGTTTGGCTCAGCAGTTAGTGTTGGCCCGAGTTTGATTCCCAGTCAAGGGCATGTACCTGGGTGGCAGGTTCCATCCCTGGCCCCGTTCGGGGTCCTGCAGGAGGCAACCACTCATTGTGTCTCTCTCACATCAGTGTTTCCTCTCTCCCCCTCCTTCCCTTCTTCCCTTCCATTCTCTCTAAAAAAAAATCAATGGAAAAATATCCTTAGGTGAGGATTAACAGACAAACAGAAAACAAGTATTTGATAAAAATGGAAATACTATGACCTGTCACAAACATTGCTCCTTGCCAAGATCCTGTTCTTATGCATGTTGTCTACATTTGATGTGGAAGCATTGCAAATTTTCCCTAGGCCATAGATTATTCACAGTGGTGGGCAGGAGTCATTATTTGTGGAAGAAAAAAATGCTTATTTCTTAAGTAGGTTTGGAGAAAGAAGATATGGACTGGGCTCTCTGAGGGAGTCATTTTAAGAACTGGGGTGGGTGCCATAGTCAGGCATCGGCCCTGACACACCTTGTGCTCAGCAGAGGATTTCCAGCACGTGGGGAACGGAGTCGGAAGTTGAAACTCGTTCCCAGTGGGCCCTGTGTCAAGTCCAGATTTGCACCAGAGGTGAAGGAGAAAGGAAGAGTTCGTACTTTTTAATAGCTACAGTGGTTCTTTCTCACTAAATGAGACAAGCTGTCTTCAGTTGCTTCCTCAAGTCTCCCATGGAGGAAGCCTGCTTCCTGCCAGTTGCATAGGCTGTAAAGTCACTTCTCAAACGAGAGGGTGGTGTGTCCAGCCCTTAAGAAGTCTGGGTTCCCTCTTTCCCTTCATACACATATGTATTTGTTTTAATAAAAGTTACACAACACATGGTCTGAAGACCCAATGGTTCCATAAGAGTTTAGAGGAACAGCAGTTCGGCCCCGTGCCCCCTGTACTGCCTTCCTTAAAGTCAACCATTGTCCATTTGTGGCACGTGATCTTGCCCTTTAACTCTATGTCTCTAAATAATATTCTTGTTTAGCCATCTTTTAATTTTTCTATTCTACACATTAGCTCTTGATTCCCACTGGAAGGTAAGGATTTGCTCTCTTCCTCCCCTGGTCCCTGCCACACACATGCAGACTTCCTGGTCCCCATCGTCCTCCCTCTGGTTTGTAAACATTCACCCTGACATCATTAGGACTTTGTAAATACTGTGTAGGGCCATCTAGTGTACGCATTATGCACATGTAGTATTCCTGTATAGCTTTTTATTTCCCCTAAAATTACTCATTATTTTATTTATATATTCAGACATATTTTTCACATCCCTTATTCCAATTTGTCCTACCCTTTCTACATTTCTACTTACTTTAAAATTTTTTATCTAAAAATATTTAGATTTAAGAAATTAAATACAGGAAGCTCTCTTATTTTTTGGTCTCCCACACTGCAACAACTACCACGTTGGTATTATGTTGATTTTTTTTTCTGGGTAATTGTGCATATGTTTTTCTTTTGCTTTGGTCTTAGTTATTCTTAAAAATGTATTTGTATTTGTCTTTTTCTTTCTGGGAGATGTTCTCAATCTCATCTTCCAATATTCAAGTTTGTTGCTTCTGCTATTTATACCATGCATTGTGTTCTTTCTGTGAGCTATAACATTTTTGATACCTATTGTTATTGCTTGGTCTGATTCTATGTTTTCTTGTTCTTGTCACATATTGCTATATTTCTTTTAGTATAGTTAGCATTCCAATTTCAAATTCGTGATCATTCAGTTCTAATAGTTCTGCTGATAGAATCTGTAGTTGATTATGTTGTCTTTATTTTGCAGTGGTTGTACTTTTCAAATACCTTGTTATTTTGGCCTTTAAGCTCATTTGCCTCCAGGGGTATCAGCTGCTCTGCGGGCTGGCTAGAGGAAGGCTCCCCAAGGCCTAGTCAGCTGTAGTAGGGCTGGCGAGTCCGACAGCTGTAGTAGCCCAAGGAGCCCGACAGCAGAGGGACCACAGTTCATCATTGTCCCCTCACAAACAGCTCCTCGGGTTGAGGTGTCACCCTTTGCTTCCCCCAGACAGCATTAGAAGGAGATGCTGCTAAACTGTAACCCACAGCTCAAGGGGCTGGTTTCCTCAGCGCCTCACAGGGACAGGACATCTGTGCCCAGACCTCCGTGTTAGAAACAAGTATAGGAGAAAGGGTTTTAACCAAGAGGATGGAGCCACGAAAAATGTAATGTCACAAAGAAAAGTATTTGAAGTATGACTAAATTATTAAAAATTAAATTTTCATACCACAATGGGCAGCATAAACAAAGTTAAAATAATGACAGAGTAGGAGGATATATTAGATAAGGAATTAATATCCAGAATATATAAAAATGTTTACAGGTAAGGGAAAAAGAAACATGGACAAAGATTATAAATAGAAATATTTATATTTATATTTCACAGAAGAGAAAAAGTAGCCAGTTATCATCTCACTAGTGATCTGAGTAATGTGAGCTAAAATTGTGAAATACCATGTTATGCTCATGAAATTGACAGATATTTAGAAGATTATTAATATCTGGTATTGGAAAATGTCAAATTGAAAATTTCTTTCTAGCAATTCTACATATCTATCCTAAGGAAATGTTCGTTGCACATAAGAGAGCTATATAAGGATATTCATTGCAGTAGTTTTGGTTATAACAAAAAATTAGAAACAACTGGAGTGTTTATCAACAGGTAAATGGTTTAATGAATTAATAGTACATCTATATACATCTATATAGTTGAATGGAATGACTCATATGTACAGATACAGAATTTTTAAAATAATTATTAAAAAATTACAGAATATTATCTACAGTATGACACCATTTATGGTAAAAATAAAAACAAGAAGCTAAATAGTTTAAAATTTTTAATGAAAACATGCTCAATATAGTATACATATTTAATTTTGAATGGCATTATCACAGAATGCCTTGTAAGACAGCTGAAGAATTTTCCTTTTTAAACAAATGGAAAAAAATTGATCTGTGGGAAGATTAAAGATTTCAGAACTTGTTAGATATATATGTTTTTCTTATTCAAAGACATTTAACATTTATAAGAATATATTTATAATCTTTCATTTGGATGCCATATATTTTAAACTTCCAGTAATTTTGAAGCCCCGATGAGACCCATCTAATGGTAGTGATGTACTCTCTCCTGGAAAGAGATCTGGCCTTTGCCTTGGGCCCGATTGCTGCAGTGAACAGAACCCTGTCAGCAGAACCACTCGTACCAGTATCTGACCTCAGACTTCTGAAACTTGAGCAAGCCTGACTTCCAGCCTGCTCCCGGTCCCCTCTGCTAACGGAGGCCATGCAAGGTCGAGAGAGGATCTGAAATAAGAGCCAATCACTAAATCATTTATATTTTGTTTTGAGGTACATTACAGAAAGTGCTTTACAGCAAGCATTTGTCTCTGACGGACAAGGGGATGTGCGTCCATTAGTAGTTTCTGGCTGCCCGACATCGTGGAGTCGGTGACAGTGAGAGAGTGAACATACTGCATGTGTTCCAAATAGATAAGATAATTGACATGATTAGAAATTGATTACGCTGTCAATCAAAATGTTATCTTCCTGCATTAGTGGCATATTCTGAGTGGCTCCAGTGAACAGCTGAGAAAAAGCCTGTGAATTGCAGTCTGTAGAAGCTGTTTTAGGGGAGGGATCCCATTTTAAGAACTGGCATAGATCTTATCTGCCTTGCTGCACTCCCAGGTGATTGTATGGCAGGGCGAAAGAAAGACCTGCAAGTGAGGACAGGTTTTAATATTTTATTCATCAGAATTACCACTGTGGTTTGGTTTGGTTTTGTTCTTTATTTTTCTAAAGCAGCCTATAATATTGGAGGGAAGTAAGAGGAACCGACATTTAAGTATCAAAGTGAGGTGAAAAGATAATCTACAATGTACTGAGCTAAAAACAGTGGATCATGAGTTGAGCAGAAGGGTTTAAAAATAAACATAAAGTCCCCCTTTTTCCCTATGAAAATAGCGTATGTTCATTTCTTCTTTTTTTTTAATCCTCACCTGAGGATATTTTTTCATTTATCTTCAGATAGAGTGGGAGGGAGAGAAAGGAAGAGAGAGAGAAACATCGACACAAGAGGGACACATCGACTGGTTGCCTCCCACACAACCCCAACCAGGGCCGGGGACGAACCACAACCGAGGAACGTACCCTTGGTAGGAATCGAACCCACAACTCATTGGTCCGTGGGCCGATGCTCTAACGCTGAGCCCAACAGGTCAGGGCGCATATGTTCATTTCTTTATTCAGGAGATATTTATTTAGAACCTTTGTGTGCCAGAATGTGTTCTGGGTCTGGCGGTACTTGGGTGAACATAACAAAAGTTTCTGTTGTCATGTAGTTTGCATTCATGTCTGTGTGCATGTTTGTGTAGAGGGGAACATGTTTTATATAAGGCAGAAAAAAGCGTTTGTAACCCAACCACTGCTATCTTCTTAGGGTAGCCTTCCCATTTATTTTAATGTGTAAATGTATTGGTCTATGACATAAATACACACAAAACTGTGTATATATTATTATCTTAATCATATATGTATGGTTGAGGATATATACTGTATACAATTCTATATCTCACTTTTTTCAATTAATGCAGTACTCTGAGTATATTCTCATGTTACTCAATATTCTTTGATACCTCATCTTTACTGTCATCGAAATAATTTTGTAGATTTATTTTTTAGAACAAGGTTGAATATATACTGTCAGGTTGTTTTGTTTTTTAAATATTTTTTCTTTATTGATTTTTAGAGAGAGAGGAAAGGAGAGGGAGAGAGAGAAACATCAATGAGAGAGAACATCGATTGGCTGCCTCCTGCATGCCCCGCCTGGAGATCAGGCTGCCAACCTGGGCATGTGCCCTGATCGGGAATTGAACCGGTGACCTCTTGGTACATGGGTTGACGTTCAACCACTGAGCCACGCTGGCTGGGCCACACCGTCAGGTTTAAGCCCTGATCCAGACTGTCACCTGTACTATTTCCCCCATTGACAGCATAATTTTTCTCTTCTTAACTTTGTAGGAGGCAAAAACGATAGAGAAATCTTCCCCTTCGCGTGTTCTTTTTTAGCCTTTATTTGTGCATTCGGAGAGTCTGTTTCAATTCTAGCCCATCACTGTTCTTGTGGCTATATTGCAAAGGCTTCCTTCCCAAGACGTAGGTTTCTGATGAATTGATGGCAGCATATCAAGAGGCTACTGTTGAAATACTTATTTTTCTGACAGTAACTCAGTTTTGACCAGGCTAGTCCCAAACTGTGCGTATTAAGTGTATCCCTACCTTGGAAATAACTCTTCTAGGGAAAAATTGGATGGTGACAGCATTAGAATCATAGACAGAATTAACTGTCCTGTTGTAATTTGTAATGAAAGGATTTCGTGTGTCAGTGCTAATAGTGCCAAGAATTCAGTTAAGAAAGCACAGACTCTTTCTCTGAACTACAGGTAAGAGCGGGCTGGTAGTTGCTCTTGGGAGTATCGTGAGCTGGCACTTCGAGGGCAGCTTGACGAAAAGGACGGCCGGATCCGCGTAGCTCAGGGCATCCCTGGGCGGTGGCACAGTTACCCGAAGTACGGAAAGGGAGCTGTAAAAGCCGGCAGCTGAGCATCACCTTGAGAATTGAACAGTAATTAACTTTATTTTTAATACAAGGAAGTTATTTTACTTGAGAACTAGAAAATGCTAAGGATGTAGGTAGAGAACAGTAATTATTATTTTTTGCCTCAAGAGGGTACGGAAAAAACCAAATTAACAGTCTGGAGTATGGCCTACAAAGTAGTCACTCTGGAGAGCTGCAAACATGTAGACACTGGCTCTGATCCTGCCTGGTCGTCTTGCCTCAATTCATCCAGAAAAGATGGATGAAGCAGCTCTTCTGGATTGCTTAGGGGTTTATATCTACATAGGTAGATAATATTTTGGAGAGTTTCAACAGCAGTAAAAACTATAGGACTGGGTAGTGCTACTACTATCTTATAAACTTTCCTCAAGTACATTAATTTGTGACTTTCCTAAAATGCTGCAGAAAATTAACTGTTAGAGAGGTTGATTTACCTAAAGTCATAAAGTAGATATCAACTCTCCTGATTTGTTATCCATTGAGGTATTTCCACTTCACCTCGATCCCTACGGTTATATGGGCGTCTGTCTCTACATCAATAAGCCATTCCTGAAAATCAGGCATTCTACGTAGGAGTACCAGCCAGAAGACTATTTCTTACCATTGTAAATGGTAAAAGTTAAAATTTATTAATGTCAATCTAAAATTCCATACCAATTTCCTGAATATTAACAAAATACAGCAAAGCATCCCTATATAAGTAACAAATATCATATTAGGATGTTAGATGCAAACCACACTCTCCAAATACAGATGCCCCTCTACTTTTGATGGGTTACATCCCAATAAAGCCATTGCATGTGGAAAACACTGTAAGTTGAAATGCATTTAATATACCTAACCTACCGAACATCATAGCTGTTTTCTACTGAATGAGTATCTTTGTAAAGTAGAAAAATCGATAAGTCAAATCAGTAAGTCAGGGACCATCTGTAGCTAATCTAGTTAGTAAGAAACAATTGCTTTGTGTGCAGTAGTACATGGTACATCCCCTTGGATACGCTGCATACTCTTCAAAATGCCCACATGGAATTCTGTTATTCTGTGGAGAAAGTAAGTTTTCCTGCACATCATTTTGTTTAAATTGTTGCACTGAGTCTTGTGTATGTGTGTATTACCTATATAAGCCACCAATGGTGAACACTATATGAATGGATATTAAAAACCAAAGGTCTTGCACAGAGAAATGTTAACTAGAGAGATGGTCTGCAGGCTCTGCCTGTAATTAACCATGCTCTAAGTAGAGGAAAAGAAAGCCAAAGCCAGTGAAAAATGCAGTCATTTAGTTCTCCATTTTGGGTGAATGCAAATGTGTGGTTCAGAAAACATCTTCTAATTCACTAGGATAGCTGGCCAAGCCCAGAGGGTGCGAGGCCTGGGAAAACTAATAGTAAACACGAAACTGCCCAACCTACCAAGGTACTGAGGGGTAGTTCAAGAAATTGGCTTTAATGAAGTGCTTGGACCTGTAGCAGAAGGTTTTGCTCCTGGAGTTTGGCATGTGCAGTGAGGCTGTGAGAGGGCTAGTCTGAATCTTTGCCCTTCCCCTTCCCTCTGCCTTGCTCTCCCCTCTTTCACCTTCTGGACTCTGAGCTTGACATCTCCGGGGGCTGCTCCAGTTCCGAGCCTGTCACGCATCAGGGGTAGGATGGGTGAGGGGAATGCAGTGAATGGAGTTTGTGTTGAATACTCTGACATGGAAAATAGGCTGTATTGTCCCTCTAGTCCAGAAATTCTCAGCCTTTGGGGAATATATGGAGGAAATTTTGTTTGTAGCTATAATAGTCATGGATTCCAGTTATGAGTATTTATGGTTTTTTTTCTAGTATAGTTTGGCTTGAACATTTACATATGGAAGTATATGTTGTTTTATTATAAATTACTTTCACTGTATTTTTTCTTTTTTTTTTTTCTTTTTTTATCCTCACCCGAGGACATTTTTCCATTTTTTGTTCAGGTAGAGTGGGAGGGAGAGAGGGGAACAGAGAGAGAGAGAGAAACATCGATGTGAAAGGAACACATCAAGTGGCTGCCACCCGCACAACCGACCAGGGCCGGGGACAAACTGCAACCGAGGTACGCGCCCTTAGCAGAAACCGAACCCGGGTCTCTCAGGACCGCAGGCCGACGCTCTAACCGCTGAGCCAAACCGGCCAGGGCTATTTTTTCTTTTAAATCCTTACCTGAGGATATTTTTCCATTTATCTTCAGATGGAGTGGGAGGGAGAGAGAAACCCTGACGTGAGAGAGACACATGGACTTGTTGCCTCCTGCATGACTGCGACCAGGGCCTAGGGACGAGCTGCAACCGAGGTACGTACCCTTGGTTGGAATTGAACCTGTGACTCATTGGTTCACGGGCTGATGCTCTACCCCTGAGCCAAACCTGCCAGGGCTCACTGTATTTTTTCTTTATATTGCAGTTAGAGTATAGTAGTCCCTCCTCCCCCACCCTCCCCCCACCACAACATTATCGGTTACCAGCAGTCAGCTATGGTCCAAAAATATTACATGGAAAATTCTAGAATAAACAATTTATAAATTTCAAATTGCGCGCCGTTCTGAGTAGTGTGATGAAATCTTGCACCATCCTGCCCTGACTGCCTGAGACAGGAATCATCCCTTTGTCCAGCAGATTCACTCTGTATAAGCTGCCTGCCTGTTAGTCACTTAGTAGCCGGCTCAGTTATCAGATCGATTGTCGTAGTAAGGCCTGTGTTCAGTTACCCCTTATTTTACTTAATAATGGCCCAGAAGTCACCCACATAATTTTTATTACAGTAAATTGTTATAATTATTTTATTTTATTACTAGTTATTGTTGTGAATTTCTTTCCATGCCCAATTCATAAATCAAACTTTATCACAGGTATGTATGTACAGGAAAACATAGTAGATACAGGGTTCGGTGGGCACGGTCCACGGTTTCAGGCATCCAGTGGGGGCTTTGGAACATACCCCTCAGATAAGGGAGGGTCACTGTACTATCTTGATTGTTTTGGGTAATTATCTGTGTAAGTATATCATTATGTTGAATTTTGTTTCAGGTAGTAAAAGGAGAATTACAAAATAATTGTTTAAAAAGGGTGTATGTTGGTTTTGGGACTTGATTCAACCCCACTTAAAGCAAATAAGTTGGCTGTTACTGTTTCATGGGTGTTAGTGGAAGACACAGAATTCTTGGGACAGACACAAAGCCCCCACTGTGCTAAGTGCTTCTTCTACACTTCTAGGCGTTTTTTCTACAAAATCTTTACGAGGTAGATTTTTTAAAATGTTTAATTAATAACTATTTTATGGAGTTAAAAACAGACTTAAGGAGTTAAGTAACATGCACAAGTTTTTCCAGCCTAGTAAATGGCAGAACCAGGACTGGAACTCAGTTTCTCTGAGCCCATCCTCCATTCTCTGTGTCATATATAATTCTTAGTATCTCTGTTTGTTGGGTAGAGAACTATGTATATATCTTGAAATCAAGATTTTAAATTTTGTGAATTTCTAGTTTTTTGGATATATAACTTTCCGATGGAAGGGTTAATATCTATGTGGATTTTGTCTATTTATAATTCTGACTTTATATATTTCAGAGCTATATTTGAAGTTATATATAGCTATATATAAGTATAAATTATATAATCATACAAGTAAGAATTATATAAAGATATAGTTAAGATATATACAAAGCTATATATAGTTCACATATATAAAAAACATACAAGTTCAGTGAATCTTCGTGGTGAATTATTTTCTTTTACCACTATTTGCTTATTTTGGCTTCAGTAATGTATATGTACTATTAATATTACTATATAAGATATTTGGGAGTTGGTGTTCGTCTAATACAAATAAAAGGATGACAGTCCTTTTAAGTGTGCTTAATTGGTTTTGTCTTAGGTATGTTTCTTATAAGAAGCATATAGGTGCCCGGCCGGTGTGGTTCACTGATTGAGCGTGGACCCATGCACCAAGAGGTCCCCAGTTCAATTCCCAGTCAGGGCATATGCCCAGGTTGTGGGCCAAATCCCCAGTGGGGGGCATGCAGGAGGTGGCCAGTCAATGTTTCTCTCTCTCTCTCCCTCTCCTTTCTTCTCTCTCTAAAATCAATAAAGGAAAAATATTTTTTAAAAAAGAAGCAGCATATAGCTATAGTTGGTTTTTCATAATGCAATCTGATAACCTGTCTTTTGAAAGCTGTCTCCCTGCTGGTATGTCTGTAAAGATTCTAATTCACTAGTGTTACTTTTCTAGTGCTCTGTAGTTCAGATAATGTAGAGAGTAATCTGGTGAGAACCTCCATTTTATTTATTTTGAGTGTAATAGAACGTCAATATATAATACAAATTTCTTAGAGCCAAAATGGTACTGATGGAATGAGCTTTAGGGCACAAATAAGTACATTTTAAGTTCATAAGATTATCTTAGAAAAGCAGTGTAGCTTCTTGATTATTTTAACACATTCTCTGGTTTGGAGTAACATGGACTAAGGCTGTACAGTTAAATTTGTGGCATAAGAAGTAGAGGGGTAGTTACTTTAAGGAGAAGTAAAAAAATACAGATTTGGAGTCTCAGGAAACGAGTTCTGTTTTTTATAGAGTCACCTAGGCTGGGTGTTAGAATCTTAAACGAAAGGAACCTAGTATGTATGCAACTTGTTAAACTTTGTAGGGAAATGAGCATATCCCTCTGGGTGTCCCTTTTTTGTTCATTATCTTATAGAGGAGTAAACTGCTTGGACAACTTGAAGTGCTGAGTTGTTACTTACCATTTGAATAAACAGTAAAATTATTTTGGATATAAATATAGTGTAACAGTTTTTGTTTTTTATGTTCTTAGGGCAGAATTCTTTTTCGTTTTTTAATCATCACCCCAGGACACTTTTGCATTTATCTTCAGATAGAGAGGGAGGAGAGAGAGAGAGAAACATAGATGTGAGAGAGACACATCGAGTGGTTGCCACCCACATGACCCCAACTGGGGGTGGGGACAAACTGCCACTGAGGTATGTGCCCTTAGTGGGAACTGAACCTGGGACTCTCTGGTCCGTGGGCTGACGCTCTAACCGCTGAGCCAAACTGGCCAGGGCTAGGGCAGAATTCTTGTCAGAGTCTTTTATTTATTTATTTTTTAAAATCTTTATTGTTGAATGTATTACAGATGTTCCTCATTTTTCCCCCATTGACCTCCCTCCTCCCCACTCCTGCCCCCTTCCCGCCTTTTCCCACACTATTGTCTGTGTCCATTGGTTATGCATATAAGTTCTTTGGTTTATTTCTTCCCACCCCCAACCCCCTTCTCTTTGAGGTTTGTCAGTCTAGCAACCAATTTGTACTTCTTAATCCCTTCACTTTTTTCACCCATTCCCCTAAACCCCCTCCCATCTGGCAACCAACAAAATGTTCTCTGTATCTATGAGAATGTTTCTGTTCTGCTTCTTCATTTTGTTTGTAGATTCAATTGTCGACAGATATATTTTCATTGCCATTTTGTTTGTTCATATATTTTATCTTTTTCTTCAAAAAGACCCTTCATCATTTTATATAATAATGGTTTGGTGGTGATGAACTCCTTTAGCTTTTTCTTGTCTGGGAAACTCTTTACATGGCCATCGATTCTAAATGACAGCTTTGCAGGATAGAGTAATCTTGGTTGTAGGTTCTTGCTTTTCATCACTCTGAATATTTCTTGGCACTCCCTTCTGGCCTGCAAAGTTTCTTTTGAGAAATCAGCTGACAGCCTTATAGGAACTCCCTTCTAGGTAACTAACTGCCTTTCTCTTGTTGCTTTTAAGATTCTCTTTTAGCCCTGGCCAGTTTGGCTCAGCGGTTAGAGCGTCGGCCTGCGGTCCGGAGAGACCTGGGTTCGGTTCCCGCTAAGGGCACGTACTTCGGTTGTAGTTTGTCCCTGGCCCTGGTTGGTCGTGCGGGTGGCAGCCACTCGATGTGTCCCTTTCACGTCGATGTTTCTCTCTCTCTCTCTCTCTTCCTCTCTCTCCCTCCCACTCTATCTGTACAAAAGATGGAAAAATGTCCTCGGGTGAGGATTAAAAAAAAAAAAAAAGATTCTCTTTTAATCATTTTGATGATGATGTGTCTTGGTGTGGGCCTCTTGGGGTTCATCTTGTTTGGGACTCTCTGTGCTTCCTGGACTTGTATATCTGTTTCCTTCACCAAGTCAGGAAAATTTTCTGCCATTATTGTTTCAAACAGGTTTTCGATTTCTTGTTCTCTCTCTTCTCCTTCTGGCACCCCCAAGATGCGAATGTTAGCACACTTGAGGTTGTCCCAGAGGCTCCTTTCACTACCCTCATTTTTTTGGATTCTTTTTTCTTTTTGCTGTTCTGATTGGGCGTTTTTTGCTTCCTTATATTCCAAATCGATGGTTTGCTTCTTGGATTTATGTACTCTACTATTGAATCTGGGTAAATTATTCTTTATTTCAGTTAGTGACTCCTTTGTTTCTGACTATGCATACTTCATTTCTGACAGGTCCTTTGTTATGCTACTGAGGCCCTCACTAAGTTCACTGAGGTTCTCACTAAGTTCATTGAGCATCCTTATAAGCAGTGTTTTGAACTCAGCATCGGTTAGGTTGCTTATCTCCATTTTGCTTAGTTCTTTTCCTGGGGTTTTGTTCTGTTCTTTCATTTGGGACCTGTTTCTTTGTCTCCTCATTTGGCTGCCTCCCTGAGTTTGTTTCAGTGTATTACTTAACGAGAGGTATGGGGCTACCTGAGACCAGATGCTGCTTGTTGGAAAGAATTTATTAAAACCTGAAGCAGGATCCAAGACAGGCCAATCCTATGGTTAAGCAACTGGCAACAGCTTGGGTGGGCCTGAAAGTTGGGTGGGGCGGGGCCTCAGGGAGTCACCAGGGTGGGGCTACCAGTGTGAGCCAGGTTTCTGGAGTCCCAGATGTGGCGACTGTCTGCTGCCCCAGGGAAGGGCTCACCAAAGGAACAAAGGCCTCCGACAGCACGTTTGTCCCAGAGAAAGCCCCCTCTCCAGCCCTTGCTCCAGTGCCAAACAGCTCAGTTCTTCCCTGTGTGTCTCTGGCGCCCCTCGAGCTGCCTCCCCTCTACTCTTAGAGGGAGAGAGTCCGATAAGTCCGTGCGCGGGCCCTTTAAGGAGCTGCCTGGGGCTCCAGCTGCATCAGCCTCCCTGAGCCTCAGTTCCCGCTGGTTTTTCCAGCCAGAAGTTATGGGGACTCTCTTCCTGGCACTGGAACCCTGAGCGAGGCGCCTCGTGTGGGATGGGGACCCCTCAGTCCTCAGGAAGGACCTTCCCAGCCGAGGTGTCCTCCTGATTTTTATCCGCCACACGTGGGTGTGGGACCAGCCTGTCCACCTCCGCCCCTCCTACCAGTCTGGATGTGGCTGCTGCTTTAATTCCGTAGTTGTAGGACTTCCATTCAGCTTGATTTCAGGCGGTTTTGAATGATGGTTGTTCTGTAGTTTAGTTGTAACTTTGATGTGGTTGTGGGAGGACGCGATACCGCGTTTACCTGCCCGCCATCTTGACGGAAGTCAGTTTCTTTTATTTTTTATCTCAGTGGCAAAGTAGAGCCGTGAAGAGTTAGGAGTAATACCTACACTCAGGATGAAAGAAGAGTAACACCTGAGTGTGAAGATTACTTAGAGGCTAAGACCTACTAAAAACTGAGATTCCACTATGGAAAGTTTTCAAGAATGGCCAGGGTTATTTCCTATGACAGGATTAATAAATGTGACGGACTGACCAGCGTTGCCTAATAAGAACACGCCTTATAGATGTTAGGCTTATCCATACAGGGCTCTACACATGCACATAAGTACTGTGTTTTTTAAATTGATTTTGAAGCATTAAAATTAATAAAAGCTTTTGTAACTAGAAAGGGTCCAAGTTAGGAACGAAGTTAAGCTGCTGGACTTGGTGTGTTTTACCTTTTTTTGTTTTCAGTCTCAGCTTTTCCGTACTAGCACATTATTTGTCACATTTTTTCTGTCTAAACAAAGCCCACCTGTAGCTTGCAGAAAACACTGGAAATGCTGTTGGAGGAAAGAGCAGAGGCAGTGCCATCCCCAGCGCAGCAGTGGGCAGAGTGTCGGGGTGCGCACTCCCTCCTGTTACCATGCTGGCTCTCGTTCTGTGCAGTGCGGCTTCCTGGTGTGGTGCATGGCCCCGAGCCCCTCCAACGGGGCGGAACTGCTCTACAAGCGTGTCATCCGTCCTATCTTCCTGAAGCACGAGTCCCAGGTAGACCATGTGGTGAAGGACTTGAAGGACAAAGCCAAAGAGACTGCAGATACCATCGCTAAAGAAGGTAAGACTTGCCCTGGCCAGTTTGGCTCAGCAGTTAGAGCATCGGCCCGCGGATCAGAGTCCGGGTTCAGTTCCTGCTAAGGGCACGTGCCTCAGTGGCAGTTTGTCCCTGGCCCCGGTTGGGGTTGTGTGGGTGGCAGCCAGTGTGTCTCTCTCACATTGATGTTTCTCTCTCTCTTCCTCCCTCTCTCCCTCCCACTCTATCTGAAGGTAAATGCAAAAATATTCTCAGGTGAAGATAAAAAAAAAAAAAAGAAGGTAAGACTCGGGCCCGGCCGGTGTGGCTCAGTGGTTGAGCATCGACCCATGCACCAAGAGGTCGCCAGTTCGATTCCTGGTCAGGGCATGTGCCAGGTTGTGGGCCCGATCCCTGGGGGGGGCATACAGGAGGCAGCCAGTTGATGTTCTCTCTCCTTGATGTTTCTATCTCTGTCCCTTTCCCTTCCTCTCCTTCTCCCTTCCTTTCTCTCTAAAAGCAATAAAGAAAAAAATAAAAATAAATTAAAAAGAAGCTAAGACTCAGGGACAACTTGGTTCAACATGTGAGAGGGGATAGGATACACTGGGCCCAAGCAATAAGCTTGCTGGTCTTCTTGTCCTGTTAGATTTACTAAGACTTTGCCTATTGTCTTTTACTTTTCCCAAGATTCTTTCTCCATGCCACATTTAATACAGTATTTCGTCAGCACATTAGGAAAAATGGCTTTCTGTGGTGGGCAGAGATTTTAGAGAATCATATGTATTTATTATATTCAGGTACATCTCTTTAATTCACTTCAGGTTGAACTGCTTAATATGCTGTTCAAATTGCTTTTGATACAGGACCCAGAGAATGCCCCCTCTCTCAGCTCTCTGATTCATTCATTCAACAGATAATGTACTGAGGTGCTTATTAGGTGCCAGGCATGTTCATAGCTCTGGAGATGAATGAGTGAACAAACAGATCATACTTCTTGAACTCATGGAAATGTACACTCTTGTTGAGAGAGAGAGAGAGAGGTAGAAAGAGAATCAAATTAAAATGTATGTTGTATGGTATAGTTAACATGATACAGAGAAAAATGTAGCAAATAAAAAAGATAGGGAGTGTGCCCTGGCTGGTTTCGCTCAGCGGTTAGAGCATCGGCCTGTGGACCAATGAGTCACGGGTTTGATTCTGGTCAAGGGCACGTACGTCGGTTGCCCTTGACCAGTGTCTGTTAGGCACCTACATGGAGCAAATAGCCAATTGAATATAGACATCAAGAGTTCAGGAGACAGGTCTGGGCTGAGGATATGACTTTGGGGGTCACCAGCATATAGACTGAATGAGAGATCACTAAGGGGGTAAATGTGGTTAGAAAAGAAGAGGACCAAGGACTGAGCTCTGGGGCCCCCGGTGTTTAGAGATTGAGAAGATGAGACACAGCCAGAAAAGCACACTGATAAGAAGTGGCCAGTTGAGGTGAAAAGAAAACCACGAGACTGGTGGAGACTGGTATCATTGGGGCCAAGCGAAGAAACTATTTCAAAGAGGAGGGAGTACCCATTGTGTCCCATGCTGCAGATAGGTCAGTAAGATAAGTACTGAAAACCGCATTGGATTTGGCAATGAGGAAGGCACTAGTGACCTTAACAAAACCTATTTGTGGAGTGGTGGGAGCAAAATCCTAATAGGAATGGTTTGAGAGAAATGGGTGGAAAAGCATGAGAGAATATAGACAACTCTTTTGAGAAAGTTCCTGCAAAGGAACTGGTAAAAGGGACTAGGGTCTTGAGGATTATTTTTTTCTTTTCTTTAATGTGGAAGGAACAAAGTATGTTTGAAAATTAGCCCTGGCCAGTTTGGCTCAGCGGTTGGAGCGTCGGCCTGCGGTCCGGAGAGACCCGGGTTCGGTTCCCGCTAAGGGCATGTACCTCGGTTGCAGTTTGTCCCCGGCCCTGGTTGGGCGTGCGGGTGGCGGCCGCTCGATGTGTCCCTTCACATCGATGTTTCTCTCTCTCTCTTCCTCTCCCTCCCTCCCGCTCTATCTGTGCAAAAAATGGAAAAAAAAATGTCCTCGGGTGAGGATAAAAAAAGAAAATTAATGGGCATGATCCAGTATAGGGCAAGAAGGTGATACAAGTGAGAATGAATTACTGGTGGTCTCTCCTTGACTAGACCAGAGGAGATAGGATATAGTGGACAAATAGAGGGATTGGTTGTAGGAGCAGGAACAGTTTATAATAACAGGTGGTAAGTCAAGGTTTAGGGGTGGAATGCTGGTAGGTGAGTATATGTGATGGTGAGAGCTTATCAAAGTAATATTTTGATTGCTTCAAATTTCTTAGTAAAATAGGAAGGAAAGGTGAGGTGAGAGAGGATAGGGAAGGAAGGGATGGAAAGAGGAGAAGGTATGAAATAGTTGTCTAGGACCAGGGTCAGCAAACTTTTTATGTAATTTCTGCAGGCTATCAGGTTTCTGTTGCAGGTTCTCAGCGCTCCCATTGTGTGGTGTGAAAGCAGCTGTACATGGAAGGTGTGGCTGTCATTTGCTGGCAGCTCTGAGACAGTGAGATGACAGTGAACGGCCCAGGACAGTATCATGTGACTGCCAGGCAATGTTAAAGGCTCACTTGAGATTTGTGTCCATGGACTTAAAGTGAGACTGGTTTGTCTGTTTTCCTCCAGCCACATTCAGAATAGGTAGAGAGCTGTATCAAGGTTTGTTAAGTAAGAACTATGAAGTGAGAGTGGGAGTAGGAGTGGTTCCTGTTTGGCATGGAATTTCAGCTGGGCAAGGAGAGGAGTGAGGCACAGTGGCAAAGGTGGTAAGATCAATGGATGATAAAACCGGGTGGTGGAGGAAGAACTGAATCAGGATAGGAGGAGGAGCTACAAAGGCAGGAGGTGATGGTGGAGAGTGGGATGCCCGACACAGATTCTAGAGGGACTGCAGTTATTGGTAGTGACAAGGATCAGAGTGAGTGTCTGCAGTAGGTGGAGTAGGTAGGATGGAATATAAAGGTTATTGGAGGGGAGGAACTAAGAGGTCAGGTCCTCTTTATATTGGAAGGATCACGTATATCTCTATGGATATTGAAATAACCAATAATTAAAATAGGAGTGGTATTAGAGAATGATAACTTGGGAGCAAAAATCTTAATGAAACAAGGCAGCATACCCAATGGTCAGAGATGACTGGAAAAAGAAGTGCCAGTGGAAGGTACAGTCTGATGACATGAGCTTCTCAATGTGGCAATGGAAAGCAAAGATAACACTCACCAGACCTCCAGACCCAGTGGTACTAGGGCCATGGAAGAAAAAAGAAAAAAAAAAGCGGCTGCCATATGAGAAAGCAGTGCCCTCAGGGGACAACCATATTTCTGTAAAAGCAAGAAGGTCAGGGAAATATTCAGAGAAATGGATGAGAATAGAGGTTTTGCTGTTGGTGAGTCTTAAGTCCGAGAGGGCACAGTAAGGGTTTTCAGAAATTAGAAGTGGGTAATGGACATGGACTTAGGGAATGTTGTTGTTAAATCTCTATGGTAATTCCCGGCCAGTGTGGCTCGGTGGATTGAGCCTCATCCCATGGACTGAGGTCCTGGTTCGATTCCCATTCAGGGCACATGCCCAGGTTGTGGGCCCGATCCCCAGTAGGGGGTGTGCAGGAGGCAGATGTGTGTTTCTCTCTTACATCAATGTTTCTATCGCTCTCTCCCCCTTCCTCTCTCTCTCTCAAAAATCAATTAAAAAAAAAAAAAAGCTCTATGATAATTAGAGAGTGGGAGATGAGGGCGACCTGACCACCAGGGAGGTAAGGTCCCTACCCAGACAGCACCCCAGCAGCGCTGATGGCCTGCACTTCTCCCTCACTGACCTGTCTCATCTCCGAACTTCTGTTTCTGTACATAGAGCACCAGTCAACTTCAGCGTGTTTTTCTACAATTTTAAAAATAATGTGTAACCTTCACATACTCCCACTTTGGAATCACCAGTTGCTTTTTATGAACTTGCTTTCCTGTTCCTCCTCATCCTTAGCCTAACCATCAACCTTTGGTGATGTCATTTTTGTCTAATTTGCCCACATTTCTTAACTTCTTGGTTCTCTTAGACAGCAATACTCTAAAATTGAATTTTAATCCAATTTTACAATCCTAAAACAGGAGAGTGAGAATGAAAATAAGTTAGGAGGAACTTATGTGCTGACACACATTAGACTTTTCTCAAAGCTTCTGGATTCTCCAGGAAGTAAATTTTTACAAAGGGCTAGTTAAGAGGGAGGCTACAATTTCTTAACTTTTCTGCAAGTTTAATTGAATGGAGAGCAGCTGCCAGGCGGTGAGCAAGGAGGGACTCAGCTCTTATCCCTGGACTTAGGCTCCATCAACACAGCTGCAGCTGTGGAATCTCACAGGAGACCCTGGAGGCTTCCAGAAGACACTTTCCCGGCTCCATCCCACACACCACATTAGTTCTTACAGCACAGGCCAAGCTACTTGGTAATTAGGAAGGAGAAGGCTGTCTCCCACAGATGGATGAATACTTTTTCTTTTGTTTTTTTTTTTAAATCCTCACCCAAGGATATGTTTTTATTGACTTTAGAGAGAGGAAGGGAGAAGGAGAGAGAGAGAAACATTGATTGGTTGCCTCCCATATGCACCCTGATTGGGGGATCAAACCTCCAACCTGGGTATGTGTCCTGACCAGGAATCGAATCCACAACCTTTTGGTGCATATGACAATACTCCAACCCCTGAGCCACACCGACCAGGCAACGAATACTTTCTTAATGAATGTAGTAGCTTGCCACCAACTCAAAGGCTTGCAGCGTACTCTGCCATCGTAGGAGGAAATGGTGGCACAATGAGGAATATAAATGTATAGAAGTATATCATGTCTGGGTCCTAGGAATGACGACTCTGATTTGTCACCACAGAATAGGTGGATGACCTAGTTGTCATCATATTGAGACATAATTAGAGTGTACAGGTGAACACCCATATGCAGACGAGAATTTGATTACACAGAGGAACACTGTATGCCCAAGGAATCTGTAGCTTGTGATGCTTACAGGACAGAGGGCTTAGGTGATACTCCACTACCAGGGGGCTAGGCTAGATGACCTTAAAGAACTTTGCTCGAGTACTCAGGATTTGTGCCGTGAAATGGTTTCTTGCCCATTTCCTGGAAACTTGCTTAGCCCTGACCACAAACCTCAGTGTGTTCTCATCTGAACATGAGTCATCCCAGTTGTCTAGTAGCTGCATTATGCAGAGCCTGTATTGCAAATAGCTTTGATATAATGTCCTTTCCTCCTAACAGCCAAGAAAGCCGCCGTGAATTTACTGGGTGATGAAAAGAAGAGCACCTAAACCACCGATGGGATGAAACCTTCCTGCCCTCTGTACCTTTCTATTAGAGCTTGATGTTGTGTTAGGGACTGTGGTATAATCATTTTAATGTTGCCTTGGAAACATTTTTGATATATTAAAAAATGGAATGTGTGTAAGTATTTTTTGCTTACTTTTACTGTCTATATACATAAGGAGCATTTTAATTTAATGCAATGGGCACTATCCAAATTTTTGGAAAATATATTTTGCCTCTGGGTAGGGAAAGACGTGTTACCATCCTACAGGAAATAATAAATTTAAAATTTTATGTCCCTTGGGCTTTGTACTTCAGTGGGCTCTCTGCATGCATTTTCTCTGTATTGTTTAAGGTTCTACTTTATGTAATGTACAATTTTGTATGAAATGTTTTTAATGTATTTGTGCATACATATATGTAGGGAAATGTACTGACTGTAACACATGTAATGCTCATGGAGAGCACCTGCCAAAAGCTGAAGGTTCTGTTGTGCTGGTGTGATCTCTAAAGAATACTTCAGTGAATTAACACAAATGAGTGATAATTCAAATGATAAATGTTAAGTGATACATGAGGTTGAATGGAGGTCTGCCTGGTTGTTTTCCTAACATTGTAGCAGCTGGATAGTAGAACAGTTTTGTAAAGCAGTCAATTTGCTGCTAAAGAAGGAAATGTACACACCTCAGTAACCTAAACTCCCAGTTACCTGTACAACTAGTAATACTGTCTTATGGCCTTTTAATTGTTTGTAAGCTTTAGATTAGTCTGTTTTTGAGATGCTAAAATGGAAATCATCCCTGGTTTCACCTTCAATGCTAACACATTGGTTTAGTCTTGCTTCTTTCCCAGTCTTTTTTAAACCAGTTTAAGGACCCTCCAGGGACTTGCCCACCTCTGATTACATGTTATGTTCTTGTTTATATCATTAGCTAGCAATACATACTAATAATGACACCAGGCTCCAAGAGCAATTCTGGGAGACTGAAAGGAAGTTTGGTATAACCTGTAATCTAGTTGGCAGTGGTTCAGTCTAACTGCCTTCACCTTCTTTCTCTGGTCTTTAAGGTCAAACACAAGAGGCCTCCCTGGTTTGCAGGTCAGAGTCATTTGTAGTCTGTTAAATGCCTTCATCTTTATGCTTTGTTTTTATAAACTGCATATAACCACATAGTTTAAGTACAGAACAAAAAGTTAAAATCAGTGTCTCCAGTTTGATTAGCCAAGTTGCTTACAGGGATGGTGAGAGCTTGTCTGGACGAGGAAGACTGAGCTCTACACCAGCCATACTGCTGGGACCTTCTGAATTAGACTGAGCTGTCTGAGGAGTATAAGGAAACTACCAAGCTCAAATACCAAGCCTGGAAAATATTTTTAAGGCAAGTAAAGATTAGTTCTCCTTTCAATAACAATTAGATAAGATCATAATGATGTCTTATGATGTTAAAAATATTAAAGATATCAAAAATAAGGGATAGATCACCTAAATATTATAATATGGATCAGGGCATTTATTTTTTTTCTGGGAAAAATAATGGTGATCATAAGGCATCTTATTAAACTTACCTTTAAAAACAGTTAGAAAGCAACAACTATTATCTGGAGAAAATCAAGCCTTACATTAAAAAAAAAAATTCTATTAGGAATATTTCAATCTCTTCCCATAAAGTATGCTTTTCTTGGTGGCAAAAGAATGAAAATTAGTATACAGAGTATATTTTCAGGCAAGATAGGAGGCATAAAAGTTACTAATGCTCATAACCACTTACAGGCTAATATCAGTTTAAATACATTCTGAATGCAAACTTGTCTTGGTAACTTTCTCCTATAGTGCATTCTGGAAGATATTTGGTACTGTTTTGGGCAGTTAAATTGTACGTTAAAGACAGAAGTTATGAGTTGAACGATTCTGTCTCAGCTTCAATTTCCCAAGTAATATATTGCCATACTAGAGTATTTGAAAAAACGAATTGAGTTTATGTCTAGCTAGAAGATAAACATTTATTTGTACATGAATGGTATTTTGGGGATATGTAAAGTTACAGAATCCCTACAATTCTTTCTCTACTTGAAAGGTTTCAGATCAACAGTTACTGCTACTCAAGAGTCTTCTGCCCAGAGGGCTTGAAGAAAATTAGCATAGCCTTTAAATAAGTTACCGCCTATCCTGAAGATGTGATATATTGAATGGAAATGGATGTAAATAAAATGCCATTATCTCACTGAACTCTGTTGCATTTCATTTTATTTTGTGGGCGGGAAGAGATTATCCAAAGAATTTATGTGCGTATATGCATAACCCATGGACACAGACAATAGTGCAGGGAAGGCCTGGGGTGGGGCAGAAGCCAGGTGGAGGGGGAAAATGGGGTACAAATGAGTGGCATTTTTAATACTCTCAACAATAATTTTTTTTTAATCTAGACTAATTTATGCAAAATCTGAATACAGATCAATGAACCATAAACACTACTGTTTATTAATCCCATTCCTCCCCTGGCCTGTAATTTTACCCTGGTGATTACTACCCATCAGAGTTAAGGCCTTCCCTAAAGAAAATACACCAACCAAAAACAAAGTTTCTATCAATAATTCGTATTAGATGTAAAGGAAGTCTAAACCACTGCTCTCTGCTCATGTGCTGCATCACACATCTCATATGATGTAAGTTGGTGTAGTGTGTATATTTTGATGTAATAGACACTTCTCAGTGCCTCCAAATTACTCTATACTTTGAGACTAAGAACTTGATGAGTTTATTAGAAATTCCTACTTCTGGAGGGTGTGTTAGCTTTGTCTCCTACACCTGCCTTTACACATCTATATGTTTGCTCAGTCTATATGTGTCTAGAACAACATATGATTCAGATCCATAGCCCTCTATACAATATGTCAGGAAAGTAAATATATTTGAATGACCTTAATTAAAAGTTTTTCTGGCACCTACCACATGCTTCTTAAACTACCTCTGTAAAATGCACACCTCAGATTAGGAACAATAAGAAGGTTCTTTGGTTACACAGTGGTTCTCAAACTTCCGTGTGCACCAGAATTTCCTGTAAGGGGGCAGGCTGTTAAAGCAGATGGCTGGCCCCGTCCCCAAAGTTTCTAACTCAGTAGGTCTGGGGCAGGGCTGAAAATTTTAAATTTCCAACAAGTTCCCAGGTGATGTTCGTGGTCCAGGAATCACATTTTAAGATAAAACCCCACTGTGTTAGGTAAATGCTATTTTTACACTTAGCATACAGAGGTTTTCAGACCTAGATGCCCATTACAATCACTTGAGCTTTCTACAAACACTGTGCTGCTATCAGACTCCACCACCAGAAATTCTGACAGTCCAATGTGGTACCCAGGTGCCAGTATGCTTTAAAAAGTCTTCAGGTGATTCTCACATGTAGCCACGTTTCCAACGGCTAAATAGAGACGACTAATGAAGCCAAGAATCCCAAGGTCTGGAGAATTTGTCTTAGCTGGATTATGCATCTGATGTGTTCGTTTCCTAGTGCTGCTGTAACATATTACCACAAACATTGGCACAAAACGACAGGAATTCATTAGCTTACAGTTCTGGAAGTCAGAGACCCAAAATGGGCTGGCAGGGCCGCACTCCTGGACACCGGAGAATCCATTTCCTTACTTCTTTCAGCTTCAAGACTAGCTGCGTTCCTTTGCTTGTGTCCCTCTAGTACTTGCTTCCCTTTCAGAAGGACCCTTGTGATTACATTGGCCCACCTGGATAATCCAGGATGCGGGCATACCTTGCTTTATTGCGTTTCATGGGTGTGTACTTATGGTGGTCTGGAACTGAACCCACAATATCTCAGACATGCTTGTACTCTCTCTAGTTCAAGATCCTTAATAACATCTGCAAAACCCCTTTTGCCATGTGAAGTAACATAATCACAGGCTGGGGGAGGTGGTGGTGATATTCTGCTTATCCTACATAGTCTCTCTTTGAATATAGAAATTTCATTATAGTCACACGTAATATCAAAGTAACTGATATTAAGAGCAATCTTTTTTTTTGGGGGGGGAGGGGGGTATGTGCTCCTAGCGGGAACCAAACCCGAGACTCGCTGGTCCTCAGGCCAATGCTCCAACCACTGAGCCAAACCGGTGAGGGCTCAAGAGCAATCTTAACGTTGGGAGGGAACTAAAATGAGGAGGACTGGTGAAAAAAAACTACCCTATCCCTATTCAAGTGAAAGACTAGAGGTTTATCCTCTGTACATAGTAAGAGGATCTTCGGGGTCTGGGAACCAGGCAGAAGTGATGGATGGAAGTTGTATTAAAAACAGGATTGAGTGACTAAAAGCTGAGACCCATTTCCCCACCCCACCCCACCTTCTCCCACAAGGCTCCCAGACCCTTATCCTCCTGAGAGCTCGTTAGATTTCTCTCTGGGGAAGCAGATCAGCTTAAGAGAAAACACCTCTGATCTTGGAAATTTCCCAGAAAACATCTCAGCCAAATATCCTTTCAATGAAACTCAGTATGCAAGCCCTTTTTGTGGGCTCAGAACTTCCAATCAGCTTTTTCATCTTTCACTTTTTTTTTATCCTTACCCGAGGACATTTTTCCATTTTTTGTTCAGACAGAGTGGGAGGGAGAGAGAGGAAGAGAGAGAGAGAGAAACACTGACGTAAAAGGGACACACTGAGTGGCTGCTACCCACACAACCAACCAGGGCCGGGGACAAACTGCAACCTAGGTACGTGCCCTTAGCGGGAACCGAACCCGGGTCTCTCTGGACCGCAGGCCTATGCTCTAACCACTGAGCAAAACTGGCCAGAGCTGATCTTTCACTTTTAAAAAATCCCATCAATCTAAGGAAAGTCACTTAACATGACAGGGATCAAAATAAAAACAGAAGAAAAAGAAGAAAAGTTAGAATATAAATCATAACTTCTGAGAAATTACATCCATGAAATAACAGAATGCTAACAAAAGGAAACATTCAGATGACAAGTTGAAAATACAAGAAAAATGAAAAATTCAATAGAAGGGTTGAAAGATAAAGCTGAGGAATTCTAGGAAATAGAATATAAAAGCAAAGAAATGGAAATAAAGTTCAGAAAGGGGGGAGAAACCATCAATGAAATATTTAAGAAAACTTCCCAGAACTTAATATCACCAAGTTTCCAGTTTAAAAGGGCCCATTAAGTACCCAGAACAATGGACAAAAAACCCACACCAAGCATACTGTGACATTTCAGAATACCCAGATGTTGCAGGTTTCAACAAGATTGATGAGGGTCCTAAGAGACCATAAAGTAATTAATACTTCTGAAATGATTTCCAAGGCTAATTTTATACCCAGCTGAACAGTGGGAGGGTAGAATGACAACATGCAAGGTCTAAGAACGTTTACCTCCTTTACATTTTTCCCAGGAAGATCCTGAAGACGCAATACACAAGACAACTAATTTAAGAAAGATGAATACACAGATGTACTAATACAGGATATCCAAACAGCAAAGCAATAGAGTCAAACTCCAGGTGATGGTGAAGAGAACTCAGAGTGAAGCTATGCACTAGGCCCATAGGGAGACCAGCAGATCAGAGCCAGGTAAAAGGCTCCAGGAGAAATTTCTTTACAAAGATAAAATTAATAGACTACCTGACGTGAACAAACTTTTGAAAGGACATTTTGGCCCTGGCCGGTTTGGCTCAGCGGTTAGAGCGTCGGCCTGCGGTCCAGAGAGACCCGGGTTCGGTTCCCGCTAAGGGCACGTCCCTCGGTTGCAGTTTGTCCCCGGCCCTGGTCGGTCGTGCGGGTGGCAGCCACTCGATGTGCTCCTTTCACGTCGATGTTTCTCTCTCTCTCTCTGTTCCTCTCTCTCCCTCCCACTCTACCTGAACAAAAAAATGGAAAAATGTCCTCGGGTGAGGATAAAAAAAAAAAAAAAAAAAAAAAAAAAAGAAAGGACATTTTGACAACTGATAATTTGTTGGTGAGTTAGTAATACTCAGAAAACTAAACAAATAAAAGAAAAAAATAATAGCTCCAAGGAAAATTTAAGCCCAGAAAACAAAAATACCCATAGCATACTTCTTAAACTTTAATGTGTGCTAAATATATAAATATAAATTTATAGTAGCTTAGTGTATGTGTGTGGGGGGACAGTAATAAAACTAGGCACCAGCTTTATATATCTCAATTTCTATATTTCATTTTTGGTTAATCCTCACCCGAGGATATTTTTCCATTGATTTTTAGATAGAGTGGAAGGGAGGGAGGGAGCAAGGGAGAAACATCAATGTGAGAGAGACACATCCATTGGCTGCCTCCCACATGACCCTGTGACTCCTGGGTTCTCAGGCCGATTCTCCAACTGCTGAGCCAAACTGGCCAGGGCTAAATTTCTACATTTCTATATAGTAAATTACTTTGAGAAATAAAAGTCATTTGGAGAAAAAAAACCCCAAAAACCTTACTTGTACACAAGAACTACTCAAGGATCTTGTTTGAATTCTGGGCTGGGGCCAGAGTCCACATTTTTCCCAAGCTCCCAGGGGAGGCCAGTGTTGCTTAACTCCTGAGCACACTTTTAAGTACCTTACTATATGGCTCAGCTACAAACAGAATATATGGTAATAATGTAAACTGTGAACAGTGACTAAAATTATGAAATATATTGGTAATTGATAAGAGGGAAAATGGGAAGCAGGCATGCATGTGGTAGGTTAAAGGAAGGAAAACTAAATTCTCCTCTTCTAAGAAGGAAGTTAATGCCTAAAATTGAAACCATTAAAACTAGCTGGCTCTTTAAATTATGTAAGGGTGTAATATTGATAACATTAAAGTCCTTAAAAAGTGGGCAAATGATGTGAACATAATTCACTGAAGTAAATACAAGTGGTATTTCAACATATGAATAAATACTCAATCTTGCTCATTAGAGAAGATTCCATTTTTCATTTGATTGGCAGAGAAAAATTCAATTATGCATTGATTACAACAATATGAAGAAAGAGCAATACCATGTTACAGCAATAGTTCTGAAACCTTTCTGACAACCCTTACTGCTCCAGAACTAAAACAATTTTCAACTCATCTTTCAAGTTAGCTGCCCTAGTATCCCCTCTCAAGTCCTTTCTTCTTGGCTGCCTCTATTATGAGGACTGAAAAAACTTATATCCATTGTCCCAGCCTGCCTTGCAGCTAAAGATGGACATGTGCCACAGTTCTCAACAATGAGACTACACACCTAGGCTATATGGTATAGTCTATTGTTCCTAGGCTACAAACCTCTACAGTATGTATTGAATACTGAAGGCTATTATAAGTATTCCTATATCTAAGCATATCTAAACATAGAAAAGGCACTGTAAAAATATGGTATAAAAGATTTTAAAATGGTTCACCTAAATAGGGCACTTACCATAAATGAAGCTTGGAGGACTGAAAGTTGCTTGGGTGAGTCAGTAAGTGGTGAGTAAATGTGAAGGCCTAGGACAGGACTGTACACTACTGTAGACTTCATAAACAATGAACACTTAGGTTACACTAAATGTATAAAACAACACGAGATGAATGAAATCAAGTAAAGGAGAAAATGATGTAATCAAGAGACACAGTAAGCACACAATGTATGGGGCTGCTGCTGGTATAACATGGCATATGGTTTTATAGCAAACTTTTTTTTTTATAAGTACAGAGTACACTCTAAAATAGTAATAAAAGTTCAGAATAGCAAATACATAAACCAGTAACAGTCATTTGTTATTATCAAGTATTATGTACTGTACATAATTGTATGTGCAATACTTTTATATGACTGGCAGCACAAGTGTTTACACCAGCATCACCACAAACACAAGTAATGCCTCGTGGTGCACCAAATTTATAATAGCTACGATGTCACTAGGTGATACGAATTTTTCAGCTCCATTACAATCTTATGGGACTACTGTCGTACTGACTGAAATAGTTATGTGGCGCATGACTAATAGCCCTTCCAAAAGTCTATAGTTAAAGAAGGCAGTTCCCCAAGAGATTCTCAATGGACAGAAATATATGGCTAGATAAGGATTCTCTTAAATTTTACAAAAAATTACCACTTTCAGAAACAGAGCTTTACAATAAAGTTAGAATCGGCAATCCAATTTAATTTATTTAAAAAGATGTATCTCAAGGTGCTAAGGCATAGGTAATTTTAGAACTCCAGTGAAAACAATGTTCTTAAGCCTACAAAATAAGCAAATCTAAAACTTAAACTCCAGCATTTTTCATGTCCAAAAACTAGTAATTGAATAATTCAATTAGAATAACTCATTAAAAGAATATGATCTAGCCCTGGCTGGGTGGTTCAGTCAGCTGGAGTGTTGTGCCATGCAGGTTGATTCCGGGTCAGGGCACACATAACAAGGTTTCGGGTTAGATCCCCAGTGGGGGAGCATAATGGAAGGGGCCAATTGATGTTTCTCTCTCTTGCTCAAAAAGAAAAAAAGAATATATGATCTATAGACTGGCTGTTCACAGATCTCCAAAAAGTGTTAATTTAACCACTTTTTCTTCTAGGTTTAGGCTCATACTAAACTTCCACTACCCATTTCATTCTTTTTAATTATCTCTTCTACTGGTATTGATTAGTTCATAAGCAAAAGCTACACAGTCAGTTTTAAATTTTATTTCATTAACTTAAAAGGTGAACAAAATGTGTTTCAAATCTTATTAAACTCATTTATCTGAACATGTTTACATAGAGGACAGATACAGGATTTCAAGTAACTTATGGTAGAGTCCATTGTCCATTTAAAAATAAGCTTCTTTCTTCCACAAAAACTCTGCATTGAAAGGCAAAAAAATTTTCTTTTATACTGCATAAGAGCTAGATGCAAACTTCTGATGTAAATTTATTTCATTGTCAACTCTGATGCTCAAGCTGGGAGGCACAAATGTTCATAGTTCAGTTAAATGATACAAACAAAAAGCTTCGGTTTCTCTGAGATACAAATCAGAAGCCTCCATTCATGTCTTTTACAGTAGTATCACATACTTGATTGTACTGCCAGGTCACTTCTTCTTCTTTCCTTTCCCTTTTTTACTTCCCTCTCCTTGCTGAAGACTTTGGTCACCACCTCCTGTTTTTTGTGTCCTTGTTTTTAGTTTAGGAATCATTTCCGCTGCATACAACATTACTGACTTACCTAAGAACCAGAAGTTAGGCTTAGTGTATAATCTGAGAGATAAGACATAAAAGGTCATTAACGCGAATACCATAAAGTTCAAGAAATCATCACACCACATCAAGAAAATGAGAAGGATTTACAGAGAAAAAAATAAATGACTCTGAAGACAATAACCAGTCAAGAGCGGGCCTTAGGTGGAAAAAAGTACTGGGAACAATGCTGGAATATTTAAATAAACACGATCAATGCTAAAATATTTAAATGAACACGATCAAAATTTAAAACACTAAGAGTGAAACAAAAATTTTGGTCTTGGTCCTAGTAATTGACTTGAAGATCAAAGGAGCACTTTTCTAAATGTAACAAATTTGAAACAGCTTATCATTATAACTTTTAAGCTATGGAAACACAGAGCCTCGGTCTTATAACAAAAGTCCAGTGTCATAAAGCTACAAAAGATGTTACTCATATGCTCAGATGATTTATGAATACATTTGTCCCTGCTCTGTGCACCAACCACCTCCTCCAGCCCAATAGCTGCCTTCCTTACCCCAACACACCAGGCCCTCAGCTTTTCTTTTTACTTTGTAACTATTTTCTTCCTGGAAACAGGAAAAAAACATCTTTTCAACTATAATTTTTAGATCAAAAGTTTGTGTTGGTTTTGTCTTTTAAGAGATAGTATCGAAAGATATCAAAAAGAAGGGGAAAAAAACCAATGGAATATACTCATCTGTCAGAATCTTAAGTTTCTAGAAATATCTACCAATCCTGATAAGTTCAGTATACAGAAACCAATCTATTTTAATTCAAGTAAAAACAAGTTGTCAGTTTGGGATTATTGTGTCAAAAAAATAAAAAGCTCCATTATGTAAAATTAAAATTAAGGAGGAACATCTGTAATACATTCAACAATAAAGATAAGTTTAAAAACAAAGTTTATATTTTAGAAATAAATTCAGAAAGTAATTAACATGTAAATAAATAATCCTCTTTCCAATACCCAGAATTAATATTTTGAAATATCAATGTCAGTTTTGATTAGTTATTGTTGTTTTTTAAAAAATAAAGCACTAAGGGATAAATGGTGATGGGAGGACACTTGACCTGGGGTGGTAAACACAAAATACAGTGTACAGATGAGATGTGGAATTGTTCACCTGAACCTGTATAATTTTGCAAACCAGTGTCACACCAATAAAAAAAATTTTTTTAATTCTCACCCAAGGATAATTTTACATTTATCTTCAGACAGAGTGGGAAGGAGAGGGAGGAGAGAGAGAAACATCGACGTGAGAGGGACACATCGATTGGTTGCCACCTGCACGACCCCAACCGGGGCCGGGGACGAACCACAACCGAGATATGTGCACTTGGCTGGAATCAAACCTGGGACTCCCTGGTCTGCAGGCCAAGGCTCTAACTGCTGAGCCAAATCAGCCAGGGCAATTTTTTTTTAAACAGGAATTAAAACACTTGGGATAATGCTGGTTTTCTCTGACCATGACCCCCCTGTCCCTACACTCCACCCCTTGCCTTGCTTGCCATTAGGTTAATTACTGTCTTATATGTCTTGTTTTTTATCACTAAGTATGGCTTTTTAGATTTATTAGTGATAGAAATTACAAGCAGACCTTAGGATGTCTAGGATCTGAAATGGCAATTAACATCTGACAATTTAATAATTTTATGCTCTTAAAATGGGAGCAATGATGGACTTCCAGAGGTTTATGAAATGTTCACAAAACAGTATTTTTAGAGGGAACTAGGTTTCATCACATTATCAAATAAGTTCTTTGAAAAAGTTAGAACCAGTGCAGCTACAATGGAAAACAGTACTGTTTCCTTAGAAAATTAAAAATGGAACTGCCACTTGACTCAGCGATCCCACTTCTAGGAATATATCCTAAGAACATCAAAACACCAATCAGAAATAATTATGCACCCCTATGTTCACAGCAGCACTATTTACAATAGCTAAGATCTGGAAAGAGCCAAGTACCCATCAGTAGATGAGTAAATAAAAATGCTGTGGTAGCCTGGCTGGTGTGGTCCCTAGTGGGGGTTGTGCAGGGGACAGCCGATCCATGTACCTCTCTCACACTGATGTTTCTATCTCCCTCTAAAAAAAAAAAAAAAAAAATCATTAAAATAAATAACTAAATAAGCTGTGGTACATTTACACAGCCATAGAAAGGAAGGATCTCTTACCCTTTGAGACAGCATGGATGGACCTGGAGAGTATTATGTAAGTGAAATAAGCCAGTCAGAGAAAGGCAAATATCATATGATTTCACTTATTTGTGGAATCTAATGAACAAAATAAGTCCAGAGGCATGGAGGCATCAGACAGACACATATCTTAGAGGAGGTGGGGACACAGGAAGAGATTAACCAAAGAACTTATATATATAGTCCATGGACACAGACAACAGTGTGGTAAAGGCCTGGGGTGGGATAGGGGCTGGGCGGGGTAGTGGAGAGAGGGGAAAGGGGGACGTCTGTAATACTATCAATAAAAATATATATATTAAAAAATAAAACATATAATCAGTTTGCCAGCTTAAAAAAAAGGAAAAGGTTAGAACCACTTTTTACTCCTCCATCAGTGGTAGTCCTTTCTCTAAATTAATCTGTAGAACACAATTTTTACTTTTCAAAAGATCAGAACCTTTTTTGCAGTGTAGAGGAGTAACCTATCCCCAAACCTTATTCATTCGTTTAAAAAAAGCTTACGTGATGGGAATTGTACAAGACAGAGGCTGCCATCTTCCTGTTTGAGTTGGACCCGGACTCTGCCCCTGTACTGAGCATCACGATTCCATTCTCTGGAGTACATTTTATTTTTCTAACATAAGAAAACAACAACAGGCTTTGTTTAAGAAAGTTATTATATCAATGAGATGAGTATGGAAAATAATGAAGAAAGAACCACATCATACCTCAAGAAATGCATTAAGTCCAACTGCTGTGCACACATCTTGAATCTCTGTAGCTGTAGGATTTTCAACAGCCTGAACAATTAAAAAAACAAAACACTAAACAAACACTAAACAACTTAGCTTTAAGTGGATACTGCAATATTGTTGTGTAAATTATTTCAAATACCATGATCAAAACATGTACTAAACCCTAGGTTTCTTTTTCTATTAGGTACAGTTGTGTCCATTGTAATTTTTTAAATAAAATTTAAAAATTCCTAGGAATAATACCGATTCATACTTGTGTATCCATACCCCTTCCAACAGAACATAAACTTCAGAAGTGTTAAGAACTATTTTGTTTATCAGTATATTCCCCAGCATCTGGCATAATACTTGGAATATACTAAGTACGCAATAAATACTGGTTAAAAAACTATTACAGATAAAAACCACTTGAGAAAATTGTTTGGTAGCATCAACTAAAGCCAAACGTATGCATTCATTATGGCCCTGAAATTGCACTTCTATGTATATATTCAAGAAAAATGCAAAAATGGGTTCACTAAGGACAAACTGAAGAATGTTCACAACAGCCCTATTTACAATAGCCCCAAACTAGAAAGAACCCAGTTATCTGTCAACAGTAGACTGGACTGTGGTTTTCTCATACAATACAATATTATATAGCAGTGGTTTTCATCAAGGCAGTTTTGCTCCCCTAACCAACATTAGGCAATGCTTGGAGACATTTTTGATTGTCACAACTACGGTGGCATAGGGCAATGGCATCTAGTGGGTCTCTAGCATGAATGCTGCTAAATAACCTAAAATGCACAGGCCAACCTCCACAACAAAGACTTTGTCTGGCTCAAAATGTCAATGGTGTTGCTATTGAGAAACAGTATTTCAAAACAATGAGAATTAAACTTCACTCAAAAATGTGGGTAATTCTCATTAGCTTCAAGTTTGGTGAAAAAAAAAAAAAAAACAAAAAACAGATGCAAAAGTACAGGGTGTATGATGCCATTTAAATAAAATTCAAAAACAAGAAAAAGTAATCTATGGTGATAAAGTCAGAGTGGTTATTCTTGTATATGAGTACATGTGGAGAGAACAGTGACTGAGAAGGGACATAGAGGAATATTCCTGGGTGCTTTTCTTTTCTTAAATTAGGGTGCTGGTTACCCATGTGTACTCATTTTGTGAAAATTCAGAGAGATATTTAAGATTTTTGTTTGTATGCTATATATATATCATTAAAGTTCAAAAAAATTAGTTATTCTCCAAATTATCAGAGAGCTTGCCACTACAGGCCTCTGTTACAGTGGTTTGAGTCAAGCAACACTCTGAACCAGTGCTCTCTCTGGTGTCTTCTCTTTTATCTTAGGGTAGCAAAACAGACTTTCCTTTACACATTTAAGCAAAAATGGAAGATATAAAATAATAAATTCAATGCTTCAGACCAAATTACTTTAAATCTGTTGTTAGATTACAAAATGTAATTCTTAAAAAATACAAAATGACACCATCAATTTTGAAAATAAAAGGCATCAACAAGAGCCCTTCACTTGACATTAAACACTTTGCTAATGCCAAGTAACTTTTTTTTTTTTAAATCCTCACCTGAGGACATTGTTGCATTTATCTTCAGATAGAGCAGGAGGGAGAGGGGGAGGAAGAGACAGAGAGAAACATCGATATCAGAGAGCCATATCGACTGGCTGCCACCCACACGACCCCAATCAGGCAGGGATGAACTGTAACTGAGGCACTTGCCCTTAGCGAAAACCGTACCGGGTTTCTCTGGTCTGTAGGCTGACGTTCTAACCGCTGAGCCAAACTGGCCAGGGCATGCCAAGTAGTTTCTAAAGTAACTTTACCCATCTCAAAAAAATAAAAGGTAGCTGATATAAAACTACAGAACTCCACGTCTGCCCTGGCCAGTTTAGCTCAGCAGTTAGTTAGAGCTTTGGCCGCAGAGCAAAGGGTCACAGGTTTGATTCTCCATCAAGGGCACCTACCTGTGTTACAGGTATCTGATCCCCAGCCCCAGCTAGGGTCGTGCAGGAGGCAACCAATCAATCAATGTGTCTCTCTCACATCAATGTTTCTCTCTCTCTCTCTCTCTCTCTCTCTCCCACCTCCATCTCTTCCACTCTATCTAAAACATAAAAAAGAGTCCTGGCCAGTTTGGCTCGGTGGTTAGAGCGTCAGACTGTGGTCCAGAGAGACTTGAGTTCGGTTCACGCTAAGGGCACGTACCTCAGTTGCAGTTTGTACCCGGCCCTGGTTGGGTCATGCGGGTGGCAACCACTCGATGTGTCCCTTTCACGTCGATGTTTCTCTCTCTCTCTCTCCTTCCCACTCTATCTGAACAAAAAATGGAAAAAAATATCCTCCGGAGAGGATAAAAATAAATAAATAAAACATAAAAAAACAAATAAAACTCATGTCTAAATTTTCTTTAAAAACTGAACTGCGCCCTGGCCAGTTTGGCTCAGCGGTTAGAGCGCCGGCCTGCGGTCCGGAGAGACCCGGGTTCGGTTCCCGCTAAGGGCACGTACCTCGGTTGCAGTTTGTCCCCGGCCCTGGTCGGTTGTGCGGGTGGCAGCCACTCGATGTGTCCCTTCACATCGATGTTTCTCTCTCTCTCTCCCTCCCACTCTATCTGTACAAAAAATGGAAAAATATCCTCGGGTGAGGATTAAAAAATAAATAAATAAAAAATAAAAAAAATAAAAACTGAACTGCATTGTGGACATTGCATTGTACAGTGACATAATTTTGGTTTCCTTCACAAATGGTATGATTGTCATAACTTTGGTTTAAATAAAAACTGTGCAAATTTTACAACCCTCCCCTACTCCTCTTTCAAATACAGGTTGAATCACTTAAAAAAATTCCTTGGGCCCTGGCCGGTTTGGCTCAGCAGTTAGAGCGTCGGCCTGCGGTCCAGAGACATGGGTTCAGTTCCCACTAAGGGCACGTACCTCGGTTGCAGTTTGTCCCCAGTCCTGGCTGGATTGTGCGGGAGGCAGCCACTCGATGTGTCCCTTTCACATCGATGTTTTTCTCTATTTCTCTCTCTCCCTCCCACTCCGTCTGAACAAAAAATGGAAAATGTCCTTGAGTAAGGATAAAAAATAAAATAAAAAATTCCTTGGGCTGTCCGGCCAGTGTGGCTCAGTGGTTGAGCATCGACCCCATGCATCAAGAGGTCACAGGTTCAGTTCCTGGTCAGGACACAGGCTCAGGTTGTGGGCCTGATCCTCAGTGGGGGGCATGCAGGAGGCAGCCAATCGATGTTACATCTCCGCTCCTCTCTCTCTAAAATCAATAAAGGAAAAAATATTTTTTAAAAAATTCCTTGGCTATGGCTTAGTGCCTTTCTGGTTTCCCCCTTATTAAGGAAAGCACCCAATTCGTGGCTACTGTTCTCCTCAGTCCCCTATCTCCAAATGCAGTGAAGTAAAAGAAGCCTTCCTGGCTCTAACTAAACCTCCCCTCGAGGACCAAGGAGCCCGCCTGCTTACCTTACTTATGGGGATTCGCCTGCCCTCCGCGATGGTCTTCTTGTTATTTAAATAGGCAGGATATATACAGATAAACCTGCCACAGAAGAAGCACAGCTGGTATCACCAGAGCAGTATTTCCAAAACTTCACTCATTCATTCATTCATTCATTCATTCATTCATTCATTCATTCATTCATCATTATCGCAACTACCGCTACACCTATACCGTAACTCCCACATTTTTTCTTAACTTAAAAAGGAAACTTGAACTCACTACCTTAACGGAACACACATCACTTGCTAGAGAATACTTAAAAAAACAGACACGACGTCGTAACTGTTCAGTCAGATACAGCTGCCTGTTACAAGTTCCCGGGGTGGGCCCCGTCCCGGATGCAGCACGTACGGCGCCAGAGGCAGTAGAAGCTTTAAAGGGCCCCAACGCGCCTTCCCGAACATCACAGAAAAAACCAGGAGTGCTTGGGGGGCGTGCAGGAGGCGGCCAACTGATGTCCTCGCTCATGGATGTTTCTCTCTCTCTCCCTCTCCCTTCCTCTCTAAAAAAAGATAAAAATCAATAAAGAAAAAAAAAAGAGTTCTCACTTTGTGATTCTGTTACTTAATGCCATGTCCACGTAGCACCCAAAGTCCTTTGTGTCACGACAGGTAAACAGTGGGCTACCTAAAGTCGGAGCTTCAGAGACTCCGAGAAGAGCCTGGAGCTGGGCGCCTCCAGGAGAAACGAGCGCCCGGGGCGGCGGAGCTTCACCGGCGAGACTGTCTCGGGGCTGGGAAAGCGGCGCAACACCCGTGGGCTCGCAGCAAGGCCCTCCCTCCCTCAGGACCCACCTGTCCTGGTCCGCCGGGGATCGCGCCGCGGCGCAGGCCATCTCCACCCGGGCCCACTCGGGTGAAACCACGCCGGAAAGCCCACCGGAACTCGGCTCGGGTTTCCCAGACCTCCCCATTTCCGGAGGAAGTCCTGCCCTCTGGAACGCCTACGCGTCCAGGGCTTTTCACTGTCCGTTCGTTCTAGCACTTGTCGCTCGGCGTCCGTCTCTCTAGTTTCTTACGTGGCGTTTGGCTCTATCTTCTCGCGATAGCATTCACGAAAGCTGCTAATTCTTTCCCTTCTGCTGTCAAAACGCGACGTCCTGGGCGCATGCGCCGTCGCTACATTGGATTTTCACATCGAGTTTGGAGGATGCTAGCTACTCTCACCAATAGACGAGGGCTCTACACTGCGGGTAATCTGTGTAGTTCGAAGCAGGTTGTTGGAGCAGGCAAGAAAATACCCCTTTATGTTTTTTCTTTATCCGCTTCTGGGCCTAGCATTTTGCTTTCAACTTGCCAAAATGGATTTTTATAGTGGTGGCACTAGCAAAAGTACTGGCACGTTTTTCGGTGTGCCGTTTAAATGTTAGAATTTGACTTTTTAGACTTCTGAAGATCATCTTCTACATAAAATTCACTATATTTTTTTATACCTTAGGTTAATTGCAAAGCACTGTTTCGGCATTTCCGTTCTTTAACCAAACACAGCATTTCTATTTTAGAAGCTGCTGTTTATTCCACACCTCAAAGGTGGTTTATTAAAAGCCGGGCAAAGGAAGATAAATAATATCTTTTACAGATGTAAGAAACAAACTAAACAAATAAAAATCCCAACAAAGCTTAGGACCACTGAGTTTAGGTAATTTGCCCATTCACGCTAATGATAGCTGCTCATCTATCTGTCTCACTGGAAGCCTCTGGCTTTTCTCCATGCCCTAAATGCTGTCTTTCGTTCTTCTTGTAGTTTATTAGTACCTGATTAGTTTGGTGCTAATGTAAACAAATAAATATTATTTCTTTGTAAGGTATATGTGATTCCTGTAAAAAAGAGTTTCATGCAATGACCAAATGAAACAAAACAAAACAAAAAAACATTTAGGGATGAAATGAACCCAAACTTTAAAAAACAGTGTAATTGTTTTAGGACTCTGCTTTCATAGTTTAGTTGCATCACGGAAATTCAAATACTTTTCAGAATGTCAACACCTTGTATACACATATGAGAAACGCGTGAAGTGAACAAGGTAGTCTGAGGTTTAATGTATGTAATAGCCTAGTTACCATGGAGTTGTTTTCTTAGAGCCATGTAAGTAATTGAAGATAAAAAGACCAATTTTTAAATTGGATACATTTTCTGGTTCATACACACTGATTTAATAATGGAGCTAATTACTTTAGAGTGCTATTCTTGGCTAGATTCATAACTCCTATTTAACTTCACACCACTGTTGAAGTAGTGTACAAATACAAAAAAGGGGGTGGGTGGGTTGGGAGACAGAAATGTCGTGACCACACTGATGGTTAAAGAAACAGTAACCAAATGTAAAGTTTTAAAATGCTTATGCTTGCCCTAGCCAGTTTTTCTCAGTGGTTAGAGCGCTGGCCTGCAGACCAATGAGTCTCGGGTTTGATTCCAGTCAAGGGCATGTACCTTGATTGTGATTCATCCCTGGCCCTGGTCGGGGTCGTGTGGGAGGCAACTGGTTGATGTGTCTCTCTCACATCGATGTTTCTCTCTTTCTCCCTCTCTCTCCCTCCCTCCCACTCTCTCTGAACAAAAATGGAAAAATATCCTCGGGTGAAGATTAAAAAATAATAAAAAATTAATTAATTAATTAATTAATTAAAACATGCTTATGCTTGTGAAAAAGCAGGTTGAATTAAAGGAGGCTAAAACTGGACTTGGAAAATTGTGGACATGATGAAAGGGCTTTGGAAATCAATGGCATTTGTTTTTTAATTTTTTTTTTTTTATCCTCACCCGAGGACATTTTTCCATTTTTTTGTTCAGGTAGAGTGGGAGGGAGAGAGAGGAACAGAGAGAGAGAGAGAGAGAAACATCGATGTGAAAGGAACACATCGAGTGGCTGCCACCCGCACAGCCGACCAGGGCCAGGGACAAACTGCAACCGAGGTATGCGCCCTTAGCGGGAACCTAACCCGGTTCTCTCAGGACCGCAGGCCGACGCTCTAACCGCTGAGCCAAACCGGCCAGGGCTAATTTTTTTTCTTTATTAATTTTAGAGAAAGAGGAAGGGAGAGGGAGAGAGAGATAGATAGAAACATCAATGAGCGAGAACATCTACTGGCGGCCTCCTGCATGCCCCCCACTGGGGATTTGGCCGACAACCTGGTCATGTGCCCTGACCCAGAATCAAACTAGCAACCTCTTGGTGCACAGGTTGACATTCAACCATTGAGCCACACCAGCCAGGCAATGATACTTGTTTTTAAATCTAAGTTTTATCAAACTGTCTTCCTTCTCCTCGTGCCACTAAATTCAACTTATCAACCTTGGTTGAGGCTGTTGGGTAGGGGTGGGGTTCATAAAGGTGAAAAGAGAAGATCGAGGTGGGCAAGAGAAATTTTCCTAAGATATTGAGTAAGAATTGAAAGCAGGAGGAGGAGGAGGAAAGAGGGTAAAAAAGAGATGTGATGTATATGTGTGTGTTGGTGGGAGGAGGGTGCTGGATATGTAAGTAAAATGACTTGTGAGTTTTGACAAGAAAAGTGATAAGGGGAAGGAATTGGCAAATTAGGTAATATCTGTGCTACAGATCACTCACTGGCCTTTAAACCATCCAATAAGAATATATTGAGAAGGTATTATGTGTCAGATACTCTGAGAGGTGCTAGGGATGCAGATACAGATAATAGAATAACTCTTGCTCAAGTTCCAAGTAAGTCTAAAGAGTGAGACTGACATGCATACAGTTATAGCAGGACCATCCCAGCCTGGGCATGAGTTGAATCAATCAAGAATTCAGGCATGCCTGGGTGTATTTGATTAACTAATGGAATTGTCTACCTATTTCACTTGTCTATTACTATGTAACAAAACAACCACCATTTATTTGTTCACAAAACTGCAGTTTGGGTAGGGCTCAGCAGGACAGTTTACCCCTTTTCTATGTGGCATCTGCTGGAGCTAGGACATTCAACGTGACTTCTTCCTTCCTATGTCTCTGCCTTAGCTGGGATGGCCAGGCACCTCCCTCTCCCTGTGGTGCAGCCTCTCCATATGGCTAGCTTGAACTTTGACAAAGTCTCTCTCCTTGACCAAACTTTAGACAGGCTCCTCCGAGTCCTCATTTTGACTAGGCCTTGACTTTGGCCCTTGTTCCATCCTCAGTCTGCCTAGCCTAGTTTTAGCAAGAATTCTACTAAGTTAAATGTATTCGGGTTCTTGAGAGAGCCAATAGGATATGTAAGAGGAGTTTATTATAGGAATTGGCTCATGCCATTATGGAGGCTGAGATATGCCACAATATGCTATCTGTAAGTTAGAGAACCAGGAAAGCCAGTGATATAATTCAGTAAGTCCAAAGGCCTGAAAACTCATGGCATAATTCCCAGTTTAAGGCTGCAGATGGCTGTCCCAAATCAAAAAGAGAGAATTCACCCTGGCCGGTTTGGCTCAGCGGTTAGAGCGTCGGCCTGTGGTCCCGAGAGACCCGGGTTCGGTTCCCGCTAAGGGCGCGTACCTCGGTTGCAGTTTGTCCCCGGCCCTGGTTGGTCGTGTGGGTGGCAGCCACTCAGTGTGTCCCTTCACATCGAAGTTTCTCTCTCTCTCTGTTCCTCTCTCTCCCTCCCGCTCCATCTGAACAAAAAAATGGAAAAATGTCCTCGGGTGAGGAAAAAAAAAAAAAGAGAGAATTCACCCGTCCTCTGCCCTTTTGTTATATTTGGGTCCTCAGTGAATTGGGTGATGCCTGCCCACGTTGGTGAGAGAAGATCTTTACTCATTCTCTCCTGGTTCACTTTGCTAATCTCTTCCAGAAACACCTTCACAGACACAGCCAGAAGCCATGTTTTCCAGCTCTCTGGGTACTCCTTAGTCCCGTCAAGTTGACATGTTTAACATCATACCAAGTTTAGCAAGAGTCTTTCTACTCTTGATATCTGATCACTCTCATAATATGATCAAATTCCTCATGCCCCACATTTCTGATGTACATATACTCCTTGACTTACAATGGGGTTACTTCCTGACAAACCTGTCATAAGTTGAAAGTATCAGAAGTAGGAAATGCATTCAATACACCTAATCTACTGGACATCATAGCTTAGCCTAGCCTACCTTAAACATGCTCAGAACACTTATATTAGACTACAGTTGGGCAAAATCATCTAACAAAGAGCCTATTTTATAAAGCGTTAAATATCTCGTATAACTTATTGTGTATATTGCTTTCTCATTATTGCAAAGTCAAAAATCATTAAGTTGAACCATCGTAAATTGGGGATCGTCTGTATAAATCCTTGGCCTGCCTTCAACAAGAATCCTGTTAGATCAGTTTAACAAGAATCCCCATACCCCAGATGTCCCCTCTTAGTAATTTTCCATGCGCTGATCTCCTCACTCTGCTCTTTCATTATAAATCTTAAGCTGTCTTTGCTACATTCAGAGGTGAGCCCCTTCCCCCTATTGCAATATCCCTTACTATTTAACAAAAGTCTTCCTTACTATTTAACAAATGTCAGAATAACATTTCACTTTTTAAAGTATATAATTTTATTGGTTTTTATTATTTTTCAATTACAGTTGACATTCAATATTATTTTCTATTAGTTTCAGGTGTATAGCATAGTGGTTAGACATTTATACAATTTACAATGATACCCCCAATAATTCTAGTGCCCACCTGGCACCATCCATAGTTATTAAAGTACTATTGACTATATATCCTATGCTGTACTTTACATCCTCATGACCATTTTGTAGCTACCAATCTGTACTTCTTAATCTCTTTACCTTTTCACCCAGGCCTTCAACCCTCTCCCATCTAGCCACCCTCAGTTTGTTCTCTGTAACTATGCGTCTGTTTTTAGAATGTTTTCTTTAACAGCTTCCACACAGCATGGTAATTTCAGAACTTCTTAAGTGGTGGTTGGCTTCTTGTAGTTTGCAATGTGGAAGCTGCCAGGTCTTTTTAATACCTGATCTTATCACTTCCTCCACGTGCTATTGGTCTAAGTAGCCATAGGGCCAGCTCATATTGAAAAAGCATGTGGGATGGGAGATACTGTACCTTCTTTGGGCATATGATCTACCATACTGTTGAAAGTCAATTTCTACAGAAGACTGAGAATTTACCCTAGGATAACTACTTGATCTAATGACAGAGCTTCCACTCTCAGGAAGAAAATTTAGAGTGCAACATGTTTATGACTAAGATTTCTCTACATTCCATACACAGCCTCTGTTAGATTCATGTCTGTGTCTTGGGGTGGGAGGGGAGATGCTAAGTAAAATTTGATTTAATGAGACTCTTTCATGAAAAGTGCTGTAAGGTGTTTGACTCAAGCAGTACTGCTTCAATACTTTTACAGAAGATTTAATACTAAACTGGAGGACAGGTGTTCTTCCCACTTCTGGAGGAAGTGCAACTTCAGGATATCAAGAACTCCTGACAGTATATTCCCCGCCAAGATTCTGGCTGGTTTCTGATGGACAGCGTCATTTTGGTGTTTCTGGTTGATTTGTACTTGGCATCCACTCCAAACTCTTTATATTATGGCTTGGTTTCTGATCCTGCAAAGCAAAGGAAAGGAAGTGATGGAGGAGCAGCAATAACATGAGAACATTTACTGTGTTGAAACTCAAGATTGAAAAGATTCAGTATAAAAAGACAGGGTTGTGGGGAAAAGACACAGCAGGACTCGTGCCAGTAGAATTTCTTGACTTCAAGGATAAAAACAAAATCCTGCAAACACCAAGGTAAGGAATAAAAGTTAGCTCTAATAGAAAAAAGTCACACTGATATTTTAACTTCTGGGCCACAATAAACACTAGAAGTTAAGAGTTTTGAGGAAAAAAGAATTGTGACTAGAGTTGTGATCCAAATTATACTTTGTGTGAAGGCAAACAAAACAATTTCAAAGAAGCAGGGATTTAGACAGTATATCCCCGACTTATCTTTTCTGAAAAAAAATTAAATACTTTTTGAGGACATACTCCAGCTAAGCCAAATTATAACAACATGAAGAACTAAAGGCTTGTAAAACAGAGGAAACAGTGGAGAACACTTAAATCTAATATACACTTAGATTTAAACAATTGATGTGATAGTGAAGCTAATTGTAACAGTTAAGAAAAGATTCTGAAAATTAAAAACCAGTGAATACACTGATATTAAACAGAGATTTTGCAAAGAACTGATGGTTCCAACTGAAGAAGTGTGTGTCTGTTTCACAACAATTTCAGCCAGTGCATCACTAGGGATTTTACTGGCCATGCCACCGGACACAGGACCTTGACTTCTCACCGTTTTGCAGCCTCCTCGTTCCCCTTGTCCTTCCCTCTCTCTGCTTCTCGGCCCTCCATTCCTGGAATACCCCAAGAACCCTAATTTCTTGCCTCTCTTAAGCAAACCAATGCAATTTTCTTTAATCTCCCTTTCGCCTAAACTCCAGGCTGAGCTATTTAGATCCCAAAACCATCAATGCCTTAAAGGACCTCCTGGGAACCTTCAAGATCCACTCTTTTAGAATGAAGTTGTGGTTTTAAATAATTTTTTTTTTTTTGCTTAAACAGAAATGTATTTTTCACAGTGCTGGAGGCAGGGAAATCCAAGATCAAAGATCCATTAAGGTAGGTTTCATTCTGAAGTCCCTTCTTTTGGCTTTCAGGCTACAATTTTCTTGCTGTGTGCTCACATGACCTCTTCTTTGTGTGTAAGTTGGGGTTGGAGAGGGGAGAGAGATAACTCGCTCTTAAATCTTTTCATTTACAATTTTTTTTTCTTTATTGATTTTAGAGAGAGAGAGAGGAAGGGAGAGGGAGGTAAACATCGATGACAGAGAACATCGACTGGCCGCCTCCTGCATGCCCCTTACTGGGGATCGGGCCCACAACCTGGGCACGTGCCCTGACTGGGAATCGACCTGGTGACCTCTTGGTGCATGGGTCCAATCTCAACCACTGAGACACACTGGCCAGGCTGAAATCTTTTCTAATAAGGACATGATCCTGTCAGATTAGCTCTTTTTTTTTAAATCCTCACCTGAGGATATATTTCCATTTATCTTCAGATAGAGGGGTGGCGGGGAGATATCGATGTGAGAGAGACGTATCGATTGGTTGCCTCCCACATGACTCCAACCAGGGCTGGGGACTGAACCACAACGAGGACCGAACCGCAACGTGCCTCTCACCAGAATCAAACCCGTGACTTTTTGGTCCGCATGCCAACGCTCTAACTGCTGAGCCAAACCTGTCAGGGCAGCTCCTCATTCTTTATTTTTTAAATTAAGTTTATTGAGGTGACTTTGGTTAATAAGATCACATGTTTCAAGTGTACATTTCTATGATACATGATCTGTATATTGCTATGTGTTAGGCCCTAACTCTCATAGTCTCATTTTACCTTAGTACTCTAGAGGCCCCATCTCCAAATATAGCCACTGGTTCCATGATTTTTTGTCAATTTTGGTATTTTGTTTCATACATTTGATGCTATATAATTTGACATTTAAAGAGAGCATCATAACTGATGTTCATTTTCTTTTCATTCTGTTTGTTTTTTATCCAGAATACTTTGTCTGAAATAAATTTGCCATCACCGCTTTCTTTGCATTTGCTTGTGCAGGTGTACTTGTACTTTTAGTTTTATCCATTCTGGATCATTTTAAGTATGTCTTTTGTTAATCATTGGAGGATTTTTTAAAAAACTTGACTCCAATCTGAGAGTGGTTTTTTATTTTTATAATCGTCACCCAATATTTTTTCCATTTATCTTCAGATAGACTGGGAGGGGGAGAGGGTAGGACAGAGAGAAACATCAGTGTGAGCGAGACAAATTGATTGGCTGCCTCCTGCACGACCCTGACCAGGGCCAGGGACTGAACCACATCAGAGGTACTGCCCTTGACTGGAATTGAACCTACAACTCCTTTGGTCCGAGATCCGATGTTCTAATTGCTGAGCCAGACTGGCCAGGGTGAGAGTGGTTACTTTACTCTCTCTGTTTAATCCACTCATTATTTGGTATTACTCTGTCATTTCATGCTTCTTTGTGTGGATAATTCTTCCTCTGCCATTTTCCATTCTTTGACATTTTGTTCAAGTATTCCTAATTGTTCTCTTTTGGCTAGTGACTTGGATGGGGCGTTTTATTTCAACATTGGAGTCACTACTAAGATAAAATTTTGAATTTGTATTAGGTAGTTCACAGGTTTTGTATATGGGCCAGAAAATTGTTCTTAGAAACTAGACAGTGGGAATAATACCCAAACCATTCTATAAGGCTGCCTTGGTCAAGATTCCGTTGCTGCCCCTAATCACCAGAACCTCCTGAGACACCCTTGCCAAGCAAGAAGATACGTGGCACTTGGTCCTCACACCGCTCACTTCTGAAGCCTTGCTTGGGTGGACATGATTGGCAGAGGCTATGTCGCATGCCTGTGCTGGATTCATAAAACATAAATTCTCCAATGAAGAGCATTTCAAAAGCACTGGCCAACCAGGAACCATGACCTATTTTTCTAAATTAAAAGTAAAATAGTATTTCTTAACACTGCATCAGGGAGATTAGAAATTTAGCATGCTTTTACATCTTCCCTCCCTTCTAAATATTATTCCCCAGATTGGGTTGGAATAACTTTGAATTTAAGATTATTAAAATTACTAAGAATTTAGTGTTGTTTTTTTGTTTTTGTTTTTTTTTAGTTACTTGGACATTCACATTGAGATTTATTATCAGATTAACCACAATTATTCACATATTTATTCAAGAAATTTTATTGTTCCAATTGTTTTCTTAATGCCTTTCTATTTAATTGCTTGGGCAGCCAGAATACTGAGTAGAAATAGGTCATAGTTTCTGGTTGCCCAGTGCTTTTGAAATGCTCTTCATTAGAGAATTTATGTTTTATGAATCCAGCACAGGCATGCGACATAGCCTCTGCCAATCATGTCCACCCAAGAAAGACTTCAGAAGTGAGTGATGTGAGGAAGCAAATGCCACATATCTTCTCGCTTGGCAAGGGTGTGTCAGAAGGTTCTGGTGGTTAGAAGCAGCAACTGAATCTTGACCAAAGCAGCCTTATAGAATGGTTTGGTTATTCCCACTGTCTAGTTTCCAAGAACGCTTTTCTGGCCCATATACAAATCCTGTGAACTATCTGATATTCTTTAAATGAGCGAACATATTTGGTCTTCTAGAGAAGGTCTTGTTGATAACCGTAATACAAATTCTGCATAATATTTCAGATAAATTAAATGGTAGTTTGGCTGGTTTCAGAATTCTTAGGTAATATTTCTATTCACTTCCAAATGCTGTATATATTTTTCCTTTGGGGGGGGAGATTATTTAGCATTATAGAGGAAATTTGATGCCAAACCCCCCTTTTTCGGGGGGGGGGGGGAGGCAACCTATTCCTCTCTCCCCACGGATGTTCTTAGAAAGTTTTCTCTTATTTTTGAAATTAACTAAGATGTGTCTAAATGTGGTTTTGTTAGTTCAAAGTTACTTCAGGAACACAGTGGGTTTAGAAGTTTACAAATGCCCCCAAATACAAGCAAAAGTAGAACTAGGTCTCAGACGTGGCAGGAACTGGGGTAACACCAGGAGCTAGTGAATCTCATCTTTCACTTGCTCTCTGCTTCCCTCCCATATCTGTACCCTTCTTTCTCTACTGGATGGTTTACCTTTAGTTTTAGCTTCATGATGCCAATCATACATAATAACTCTGTAAGATCTTTGAGTTCCAGCCCTCAACCACCAACCAGAAATTTCCTTTGTGACTCTTACTTCAAAATAATTGACCCAATCTTTTTTTAAACCAGACCGTACAAGTATTTGGTCACTGGTCAGTTAATGAGTCTCTCCCATGTCAGGGGTAAGACTGGGTATGTGGTTCAGTGACCAATTAGAGAGGCTGTTTGGATTCCAAAGGTGGTATAGGTGGAGCAGGTAATGTCTGACATTGTTCTGAATAGTTATTTTTCACTAATGTTGCTTTATAGTCAATGGTCACCTTTATTAGTATACATTATGAGTATTTTTAATTAAAAAATAATAACAATCACTTAATTTCAAGAAAATGAGCAAGTAGTCACAAATATAGAGAAAGAATTATCCTGAAAATCAGAGAAAAGAATGTATATTTAGCACCAAGAACAGTATTATACACATAGAGCATACAGGTTGAAAGAAGTATTAATGGCCTAACACAAACCAGAATATAGTTTTATAGATCACAGAACAGAGTAGGGGAATGGCAAGAAAATGACCTGGTGTTTACAGGAGTCAAAGTCCATAGGTTTCAACACTACAAAAGCAGTATTTTCAAGTCAGCATAATAGGAGGAAAATATGCTTATTGGAAATTTAAAAATAATTTATATACTTTATTTCAACCACCATGACTTTTGAAAAATTATTTTTGTTTGGTAAATTTTTATTATTTGACTACTCAATTCTTTCTTCAGCTCCTGGCAATATATTTTGCATTTCTGGCACTCTATTCTTTTCCTTAGATACAGAAACACCCAGTGATAACATGAATTAGATACAATGCAACTGGCTCCCATCCTCAGCAAGACACATCCATCCCTTCACTTAATCTTGTGGTAACATGATCTGTATTTGTCGATTTTTCTACTGTACTTACAGAACTACTTGATCTTTATGAGCTTCTATTTCATTATTTCCCCCTCATTAACTTTCCTTTCAGTGCCCAGGTAATTTGTAAAGCTTATTCTCAGATACCAATCTGATTTTCCATAGTGAATTGATTGCTAATCACTCCCACTGTACATTAACAAATTAAGCACATTTTCCTTTCACCTGAAATCATTTCAGTTCCTTTTCAGTTTCTTCTTATTGCAAATCCAAATTAGCTACTTGCTGAAATTATCACCTTTACAATAACTCTGTTTCAAAGGGAACGTTAGCTGATCCCTCAGACAATCATTGACTTTAAAACTGCTCATTCATTCATGTCTGGTAAGTTTGTCCACTATTGGGAGTTGAGATGGGCTATATCAGATTGCATAGCTCAATATTCCAGTTTTTCATACCTAAAGGAGAGGGAAGTTTATTCGTTGGTATAATTTAAAAACAGTAACAATTACATAATTTCAAGAAAATGAGTGAATAGTCACAAATATAATTATCCTGAATATCAGAATAAAGGTCCAGTTGTTTAGAGGAATAACCAGAACTGAAGGTAATAACTCATGGAGCTTCCTTGTTATAACTTAGGGCAGTCGTTCTCAAAGTGTGGTTCCAGACCAGCATTATCACCTGTGAACTGTAAAACTGCAAATTCTTGGATCCCACTCCAAATCAGAAACTATGGGGGTGTGACCTAGCTGTTTTAATAAGCACTTCTGGTGATTCAAATGCACTTGCTTGAAACCACTGCCTTATTGTTTGCTGCAGTCCTAAGCTAGATATTTCTCTCAACAGGCATCACAACTATTAACTAATCCCCAAAACTGAGCTCAGTATGCCATTAAAGTAACAAGCATAAACTGGGAATATCCGGTGTCATGGCAGCATCCTGTGAACTTCTAAATGTAGAATTAAGACTTGCCCCTTTACTAATTCTCTAACTAGAGGGTCTCACAGAACAAATTTCCCCCAGTGGGCAATATAGACTGATTGGCCCTTCTCCCAGTAGGTGTTGCCTACAGGATTCCTGAGTTTTCTGGCATGTGGAAGGCACCCTTCTTCTAATTTCCAACACTGGTAATATTTTGCCTTACTTGAAAAATACAGGTTTTCCTTACTTTAAAAGGGCAATTTAACTTTAATTGGCTTACATCCCATCTCTTTCCACAAGAATACTCGAAGTGGTTTATAAAAACTAGCATGCAGTAATGCAGGAAAAATAGAAAATCAGGATTGGAAGAGGAAAGAAATATGACCTATATGCACATGTCCCTGTTGGATAAGGCAGACTAAGCAAAATATAAATAGAATAAATTAGTATTATTCACAACTATTTTATTCAGATAAAATTTGACAAAAATTTAAATGTAGATATATTTCAAAGATCAGTAAAATGAGGTCTTTGCAAAGTGGTACAGTGGAGAATGGACTGTGGAGTAAAATGCCTTACTTTTTATCACAGCACTTTATTTACTGGCATTTTATTTTAAAAAAATCAGCCTCATTACTGGTGATAAACACAGGTAAGGGGTAATTAACTATATGATGTGCTTACTCCTCATCCCTCTTCCAGTGCCCCATCATAACTAAATATCCTTTTCCTTCTCCAAATGCAGAATGCATGACATTTATTATTAACAAAATTTCATTTATTCAACAAATGTATTTATCACTACCCTCACCCTCTTATCTTTTAGGACAAATTCTGGGAAGATAAATTAGTTTTGTTAATAAATGTATCAGTTTGTCTTCCTTCATGAAGAGGATTCTCCCTGCCATGTCAGGAAGGGGACACCAGAAATTGTATGTCACAACTCTACCTGTCAAAAACAAAGGTCTCCTCAACAGGCAGGGGTTTTTTAATAGTCTTGAATATCCTAATGGTATTACATCTACCTTTGCCGTTCCATGTGATCTGCATTTTCTGAGCATGACAAAGTACTGATTATACTTGGTTGCTGGAATTTTGCTATAACATACGGAGTGATAAAAGGTGTTCATTCCAGACTCAGCAGGAACAGGAAGAAGATGAAGAGACAAGACAGTTACATTCCAAGACAGGCTTGAAAGAGACTACTTGTACCTAATAGTAATCAAATAATTTTTCAAGTACAGACTTCTATTAAGAAAAAATAAATATTCGATGTGGGCCTGTTATGTTCAATGCCTAGTCTATGCTAGGCAATTTACACTGTTATTAAATGAATTTGTTTTAAATCAACTCCAGTGGAGTAAGAAAAGCAACATAAAGTGGAAAAATAGTAAACATTAGGAAGTGCTATTCACATATAAGAAAAATAAATTTCAGGAATGGTTAAGTGTCAATGCATGGAATGGTTAAATGCTAATGGTCAGCTTCAATTGTTTTTATTACAGGAGGAATTTTACTCTTAATGCATAGCATTTGAAGAAAAAATTTATATAAGCTTTTAAAAGAGGCCCTTTTGACAATTATTAATACAAATGTGAAATAAGACCCTTCAAACAAATACCAATTTCAGTAACAGTTTACATACAGCAATAATTTATTCTGAAATGTTCATTTAGTTTCCGTTGAGACACAATTCATGTCTCATTAATAAAAGAGCAGCCATCTCACCTCAAATACCAGAATATACAACAAGTTACAGCATAGCAAAAATTCTATCTACTTTCAGATAAAATCTAGTTCAGATAAAATAGTTTCATTCAATGTTTTACAATGAACACATTTTTTTGAGCACAAAAGAGTGTAAATTGTTACACTGTAGCTATCTAATGTACATCATGTGACCACAGAACTGTTAATTGAACCATCAGTTTCATTCATGCAGTAAAGCAAAGCAGGCCGGGTAACTTGTTTATCAGGAACCATATTACTGTGAATTTCACAGCCACATGATTAATTATGATGTTAGATGGACTCACAAGGACTGAAACAGAATGTATTTTTTTTTGCATAAATACCAATTTCTCCCTGATGTAAGTTTAGTCAGTTTATAATCTAGAAATGATTGATAACAGCAATATAGCATATCTTCTATCTGTAGTTTTCATTATTTTAAGACAAGCAATAATTAAATGATGATGGGATGCTACTTAAATACATGTAAAACATACTGTACAAATATACTCGGCTTTACCATTTTCTTCCTAACTATCAAGAGTGGCTCCCAAAATATGACCAGTGAAGACAAAGTATACTATCAAATATGGCTTCCAGAACCAAAACCTTCTAACAAGAATCAAACCTATTTACAAAATTTTTCAGTCTTTTAAAGTTTCATTTGAAACAAAATTTCTACATAGCAGTTGTAATTAACACATACTTTTCTTAGCTTCATTAATTCAGCTCTTTTAAACAGAGGTCACAAGGTAAGACCCAGAATGGCGCTTAGGACTTTGAGTTCCACTGGATTCTGTGTTGTCAGTTTTTGAATCTCGTTTTTTTGTGTTGTTATTCACTGGCGTGGGAATCTGAGATGGCCGGGCTGAAGTGCCGTCTGCACTGCTTTTCCTAGGGCTTGGGTTGTAATTAAAAGGAGTCACTCTGGCAGCAACAGTCCCACTAGGTGAACTGTGTTTGCTTGAGCTGCTAGAACCGAATGGGGTACGCTCAGCTATAGAACTTTCATTGGTCTCTGATGCAGGGACAGGATTACTTTGTCCCGGCTTTGCCTCAGTTCCTTTTTGGTCTGGGGCATCTACCTGCATAAAGGAGTTCAGGCGGTTTTCTAAACCCATAGTGCGTATGGGACCACTGCCATTCCCCACATTTTGTTTTCCCTGATTATCTTTCGAATCTTTACCATTTGGATTTCCCTTTTCTGAAATGCTGTCAATCACTGGGGGAGTATTTCCTGTGGGAGATCTTCCGGATCTAGGGTTGTTAATGGGACAGTCCTCAATTCTCACCCAAACGTCCTCTGTTTTCGAAACAGCAGGTGCCATTTGATAAATTAGAGTCTTTGATTCAGCACCATTTGCAGCACCTGAGGAAGCAATCTGAGAAGTACAATTTGTGGGAGAAATTTCACTTTCTTTTATTTTTCTCCATGTTCCTTTTGTAGATACTTGGTTTTCTTTAGTTTGTTTGGTTCCCGAAATACAGTTCACATGTTTTTCATCCTCACTTTTTGCTTTCTCACTGGATTCTGATGAAGCAGAAAGAATTGAAGATGAACTTCCAGTTCTTCTCCAAGTGCTTACTCGAGGAAGGGATGATGAATGTTTGCTGTGCTCACGTTTCCAGGTTCCTGACCGATTGATTGGAAGTCTGGAAGGACTTTCAGAATGGGAGCGTGCTATATCATGGCGCTTTGCTGGTCTTCCATCATTATACTCTATGGTGGGACTGAGATTAGGGGGAAGTTTTCGCCACCCACCAGACTGAACAGACGAATGTGTAGATAGAGACATATCAGGAAGGGAAGGACTTAAAACTGGAGTTTGTGCCTGGGACCTAGTGGGAGAATCTGGTCTAGAAGATGGAGAAAGAGATTCAAATGAAGCAGATTCCTCCAATTTTCTCCTTAGGGTTGGGCTGGGAGCTTCTTTGATGAAAGTTGACTGGCGTACTAATACAGGTCTCTCTGACCTATCAGATTCACTTCCACTTGATTTAGTTGAAGACATTCTAGAAAGTTCTACTTTTTTATTGGATCCATTGCTATTGTTCATTTGATTTAGTCCTTTGGAGGCAGACTCACTTCTTGGGATACTACTGCCATTCTTGGATAAACCTGTTTGCTTTGTAAGGTTCTGCTGACTCATCTGTCTGCCTGGAGATGTGTACGACATTTTTCCAGAACCCGAGGACTTCGTTGAAGCAGTACTAGGGGATGATGTCCTTGGCAGTTGAGATAATTTGTTAGGAGGACTTATTCCATTTCTACCAGGAGAAATAGAATTTCGCCCTGGAGACTGCATAGGTCTACTTAATGGTTGCTGGGTAGGTCTTGAAGGAGTGGAATCTCTAGATCCTGATCTAGATGGCCCTTTATTTGACCCAGCCTGTTGGGATGTCTGCCTGGTAACAGGGCTTAATTCTGACTTCACTGATGGCTTGGCTCCTCTAGGAGAAGTGGTGGCTGTCTGACCTTCACTAGGACTTTTGGAGGCTGGAGTCTTAAGGCATGGGCCTTTTTTAGAAACTGGACTTGTACTTGAAGAGCTATTTCGAACTCCTGGAATGTGAATCATTGTCCTACCTCGAGAGATTGAAGGCATATTAGCTTGAAGGGGCTGTTTCAATTGGCTTGAAACCTCTGAATTAGATCGAACTTTTCCAGTAATCAAACTCTTATAAACTTTTTTCCCTCCTTTGATTCCTTTATTTTCAGATTCTATCTTTTTAGCATCCAATGTACTTTTCTCCCCAGGTTTCAGAATTCGTGGACCTTTATTACTTGTAAAGGGTTTTTCTTCTTGATCAGGTGTAAGATGAAATGGTGACCCCAGAGAGATTCCTGATTTCAGTGAAAGGATGGAATCTGAATCGGATGAAGCTTGCCTAGATAAACATGCAGCAGCAGCAGCTTGATGTAAACTACTTACAATGGAATTTGCACCTTCCTGAATTGCTTTCCAATCAAAATTTTCTGAATCAGGGGATAAACCATGTTCTGAATCTGGTCTCTGTATATCTTTTAAATCAAGTGTTAAATCTTCTGCTAATATGCCACCCATATTTCTGGGGCTATGCTTTTCATTATCAGCCTTGAGCCTTGAAGGCTTTTTCTTTTTTGGCATTGCAGAACTTATACACTCCTGCAACAGGTCATCTTCAGAGTCAATACTGAGAGAACTGAGAGAACTGTTTCTTGAGAAACAAACAGGGGTATCTTCAACATGAAATGATTTAGGAGCATAACCTGAAGCCTGGGGTTTACTTGGTTCTCTCTGTGAGTCAAGGGGCTCTGTTTCTTTGATAGGTTCATTTTCTTTGTTGTTGTTGTTCTCTTGATCAATGTCACTAAGAGAACTTAGAGAGGAATTTTGAGAAAAGCAAACTGGAGTATTTTCAATAGCAAAATTCTGTAATTTTTCATCAGTTGCTGCCCCTCTGTCTGGTATGTCTTTGGATGACTGGGGGAAAGTGGACTGCTTCTGCAGCTTATTGGACTGTCCTCGGTTTATTGGATGCTTTGTAACAGTTTGTATCTTATTACCTGATTGTTGACTGGAGGTTAGTTCTGTGTGACTGGTAACTTTAGCTTCTGATTCCTTATTGTCTTTCCCCTTTCTTAATTCAGCCTTTTCCCTGGAAAGGTCAACATCATCATCATCATCAAAATCTAGAGAACTCAAAGAATCATTTCGTGAAAAACAGTATGGAGTTCCTTCAATAGGCGTGTAATGATGAGGTGAATCAAAAGTAAAACTTCCTCTGACTCGATCTTCATTGTTTGGCAGCTTATCATTGAGGTCCTTGGAATTATTTTTCAAGTTCTGTTTCTTTGAATCTTTATTTTCTGAAAAGGTTCTTTCAGCATTTATATTATTTTTTGAATCTGTATTTTTTTTTACACGTGTCCTATATTCAGTATTTTGTGGCATAGGTTTTACTGGTGAAGTAGGTTTCTTCTTCTGACCATCTAACTGATTCTTGCTAGTTCCAGATGAAGACATAGAAGCTTGTTGAACCTGGTCCATTATCTTTTTGACACGGAAAGGCTTGTGACTTTTCCCTTTGGGCATAGCAGAATTAATGCATTCTGCAAGAATATCACCTTCTTCTGTTTTACTGTCATCCAGTTCAGGTGCAGTTATAGATGAGGTTTTTCCTCTTTGAGCTTCATCCGTACTTCTGCCTTCTGTAGGAATGGTATCTCGTTTTTCAAATTCACCTGTCTGTGCCCCTGCTCTAATCCCTTCTCCAGCAGATAACTCATTTGGAGGGGATTCTATTGTTAGATCACTTAGAGATGTAGCTGTGGAAAAGTTTATAGGTGTCCCTTCTACACAATACACTCGTGGCATATCATCTCCTGGTGTAAAACTAACATGCTTTTGTGCTTGTATCCTGTTTTGTGATGGCAGAAGCTTGTACACAGGCAGTTGGCTTGGTTTTCTTGCTACAGGTGGAGGTAATTTTGAAGCACTCTGGGCTGGCTTTTTGGCTTTGCGTGAAGACTTTGTTGGCATGGCAGAAATAATACATTCTTCTAGTATTTCAATATCATCATCATCGGAATCATCTAACAGATCTTTTTCAGAACCAGTAGGTTTTTCTGCCTCTTTTTCCTGGTTTTCATCTGATTCTTCAGGCTGCTCAGATTCTGTTTCATTTGCATTGTCATTTTCCTGAACTGGAGGCATTATTCTTAATTCCACATCTTTCTGTATAAATGGCTCATCAAGGCTCAGAGCACTCAGGCTAGATGAACAAGAAAATCCATCTGGAGTACTTTCTGTGGCAAAATGTAGTAAAGTATCAGTATCTGGAAGAACCTGGACCCTCTGAACTGCAGCATTTACAGCAGCTTGCTTAGGTCCACTTTCTCTCTTTTCAGCATTAGGTACTTTTTTAGGTACTTCTTGTTTAGCTTGAACTGCTTGAGGAGGAGGAGGAGGGGGAGGAGGAGGAGGAGGGGGAGGAGGTGGAGGAGGTGGAGGAGGGGTTTTACTTCTGCTTGGTGGCATGGTTTGTCCAGGGCTATCTGGAAGATCACTGGGGCTTATAATGCCACTTACCATCCCACTGCAGGGTTCACTCTGAACAGAGCTGGCAATTGAACGACTCTCAAAACTATCAAGTGAACTGACAGAAGTACATCTGCTAAACATGAGTGGAGTCTCCTGAACATAATGCTCTGGTGGACTTTTAGGTGTCTGGGCACCACTTTTTGATGGAGATTTGGCCCCTGAAGAAAGTTCAACAGCTTTGTGCCTGGCTGATTCTGAAGATAAACCAGAAGCTGGGAGTCTGCTGGATTTGCTTCTAATGTGCTGTGACACTGTTGGAACTTCACTCACAGAACCTTCAGCAGATCTAGTTCCACTTTTTTCTTTTATTTCTGCCATCTTTCGTGTATTAGCAGAATCCGTTTCCTGTGTCCTCTGATCACATCCTATTTCATCTTCAGCTGATGACAAAGATGACAATGAACTGCACCTTGAAAAACATATTGGGGTATCTTCTACACAGTAAGTCTGTATTGTCTCTTGGTTGATAGATGGAACTTTGCAAGAGGTGGCTTTTTGAGTCTGACCACTTCTGCTTTGTGCTGAACTTGGATGGAGCTGATTCTGCCTCTTGGCATTAGATGAAGGTGTGGATGCATTCTCACTGCTTGTAGAGATATGTTCAGTTTTACTGCTTTGTCCAGATGAACTCTTTGAGAATGAAAATGATGGTTTCTGTGAGGAAGGAATGTCTGTGGAATATTTTAAACTATAATCAATAGGCTGATCCACATGTTTTTCTTCATTATATTTTATGCTATAGTTTGTTGGTCTCTCTTCTTCTTCATGCTGCTCTTCCTCAGAGTAACGTTCACTATAGTTGGTTGGCTTATCATCCTCATAGTCATCTGCTTGACACAAAGACTGGTTTACATTTTGATTAATTCCATGATTTGTATCTGAACTACTGGCTCCTCTTGACCTATATGGGGAAACACATTCTTGCTGTCCAAAATGTGGCTGGAATTTGAGGTGTTTATCATCATTGCTCTCAGTATATACGGGATAAGTTGTGCTTTGATTCCGTGATTGTCTTTGTTCACTGTGTTTCATTTCATCTTCTATTATATGTTTGGGTCTTGCCCATCTTTCATTCTGTGAAGGGCTTTGCCTTCCAGAGTTCAACTGCTCATCTGAATATTTAAGACTATAATTTATTGGTGTATCTAATTCTCCATCATTATCATCCATATGATTTGCACTATGTATTTTATGGGCTAGGTCAGCTGGATATTGACCATAGCTGCAACATTTGCTTTCATCATCTTCAGAATAAGATTCAATCGAAGGTTTCATTTGACCTCTTTTACCATAACCATCACTACTACTGACACTATTTAAACTATCATTTGAAGATCTCTTATATTCCAGTTTGGCATAAGGCATAGGACATGTCCTGTTTGAATTTTCTGACTTAGTGAAGTTGTAAGTGTTTGAATGTGTGTGAGCAGTAGAGCTTCTTCTTAGTGCATTCCTCTCATCTGTCCCACAATGTAATTCAGTAGTAGACCCGGAACTTCTGTCTTCCTGAGACGTGTGAATGGCTGATACCTCTTCCATGACTTTAGCAATCTGGGCTGCAGTAGTGGAAATCTGCAAGCCTCGCTTTGAAGAGGTTCCTGGATTTTCTGTTGTTGGGTGGTAGTTGCTTAGGCTAATTCCACGTTCTCTCTCCAAACTTCTATCTTTTTCAGAACGAGAACTATCTAAACTTCCCCTTGATGATGAGCTAGGCAACACTGTAGTATTTAAATATGGTGAAAGGACAGTCATGTTTCCAGTATTAAAATTGTCTGACCTATTCTCATCATGTCGATTGGTGTCAAACACATAGTCACCATAAAGACTTTGCTTGTGTCTTTGCTTACTACGATGAGATGTCTTGGGGCTTAAATTGTCAATATTGTCAAAAGTTTCTGATAAGTGCTGAGCATCTAATTCTGCTTCCAGAGCTTTTTGTTTCCTGACATGAAGAGATGGCAAGCTTGAACCAGGAGACATAATATTGGCATCCTTGTACTTTGCAGGTCTATTTGCCATGAGATTCCTCAAAGCTGCGGCACTTCCCATAGCAATCATTTTGTGCTTTGAGTGAATGAGGTTCTTGAGCATGCTGACTGCCCCCATGTCCCATAATGCTTCCTGGTCTTTAGGGTTTCTTGCTGAGAGATTCCACAAGGTTCCACATGCATTACTGACTATTGTCAAACTGTGAGATTTTAAGTGTTGTAATAAGGTCTGCAGGCAATTATTCTCTCTTAGAATTTGCCTGAAATAAAAATAAGATCACAAAATTAGAGTCAAATATGTTTGTAGTAACAACAAATAAAAGGATAGAATATAAATTTAAATCTAAAGATAGTACAAACTTATACTATAAATTCCAAGCATTCCACATCTCTTTTTGTTCTGTTTTAGTTCATTTAAGGTCTATTGTTTTAAAGTACTCCTCTGTTAGACTAAAAGAACTACAATGTTCATTTTAGTCTATTCTGCATTTCCTATTATGACTTGATAGCTTATTACATTTTTTTCTTGAGCAGATACATTTACTTTATTTAACATGGTGACAGTTTCCCAATTTAAGGACTATATTTGTATCATGCTGAAAGGGTTTTTGTGGTAAATTAATCAATCAATAGATCTTCATGTAGTCAAGGAGCTTGCTGTAAGCGCCTAGATCAGCAAACTGACTTTTAGAGCAATTGTTGTGTCTCTGGATGAATTCTGTGACACTGCCATCCCCCTCACAAGTTATCTCTGGAAACTGTGTGTAGTCATTATTTTTACCAAAAAAAAAAAAAAAGTTTTCAAACATTTAAAGGTAACCATAAAAACAAGGTTTGAGAATCAACATAATGAACTCTAGAACCTGAAGAGCTTAATGCAGGGTAAGCTGAAGTCAATGACAACATATTCAGCATTAGTGGACTTGAAAATTGACTGGCAAGGGTGTACAATAAGCTTTAACAAGGTCTTCTCTCAGAATTCCAGCAGACATCTGAGTGGTTATTGAGTTTAAAAAGACTTTTTTGGGCCCTGGCCGGTTTTGCTCAGTGGTTAGAGCACTGGCCTGCAGATCCAAGGGTCTCAAGTGTTTATTTTATTTTGTTTTTTTATCCTTACCCGAGGACATTTTTGCATTTATCTTCAGATAGAGCGGGAGGGAGGGAGAGAGAGAGGGAGAGAGAAACATCAATGTGAGAGAGAGAGAGACATTGAGTGGTTGCCACCCACATGACCCCAACCAGGACTGGGGACAAACTGCAAATGAGGTACGTGCCCTTAGCAGGAGCCGAACTCAGGACTCTCTGGTCCGCGGGCTGACACTCTAACTGTTGAACTAAACTGGCCAGGGCAGGTTTTAGGTTTGATTCCGGTCAAGGGCACATACCTAGGTTGCAGGTTCGATCCCTGGCCCTGTTCAGGGTCATGTGGGAGGCAACCAATCGTTGCATTTCTCTCACATCACTTTCTCTCTCTCTCCCCCTCTTTCCCTCCCTTCCACTCTCTAAAAAGCAATGGAAATCCTTGGTTGAGAATTAAAAATAAATAAATAAATAAATAAATAAATAAATAAATTTAAAAAAAGACATCTTTGCATAGTAGAAAGAACTATAAGACTTGTAATTTATACATCAAAAACTTAAAGAAAAGATGTTTACATTCTTTCTTTGTTTCTTTATTTTTTACTAAAAGTACCACAGAATCATTTTGAAAATGAGAGGAACAATACTGAATAAAATTAATATGCTATGAAAAATATTCATATTTTTGTCAGCATAATACAGAGTCCAAGTTCTAAAAATGTGTGCCCTATATCTGAGGTGCTCTCTTAGGTATCACAACTCTAGTAGACTGGATGAATGGCTGTTGGCTAAATAACACTAGGGTTACTGATGTTAAGAAACCATTAGAAAAATGTAAACCATTGTACTCTCTGGATTATATCCATAGGTTTTGTTTTTGTGACTTTTCTAGATATCTTTATGATACTATGAACTTTTGTTAGAATAAATATACTAATGAGTAAATTAGAAATTAATAGTTATTTTTTCACCACAATAAATACAATTTGGCTTAGAACTTGCATAGTAACACAAAACAAATGGGTCTTTTTGAGGAAATGAGTTCTACACTAATTTAATTCTACACTAATTAAAAGTAATATAAAACTATGTATTTACCTGTGGTCCTCATTTGTGGCTATCAAGCTGGACACATTCCGTAATATCCCACCTCCACTTTCAATAATGGCTAACGTATTTGTCTGGCTCCGGTAAGTTAGAGTGCCAACCAAAAATGCAAGCGCACCATCTACAGCACATATATCAGCTTTATTCTCAGTGCAATGTGCTGACAAATTCCATAAGGCACTCAATACGCTTTTGAGGGTTGATTCCTATTAAGAAACAAATTATGTGTCATCTAATTAGAGTTGGAATTTGTCTCTCATAACTTCTATGTTTACTTCTTTTGAGTAAAGTTTATCTCCCCTGTTGCTCACCCCTCACTGGTAAATTATTAGAAATTCCCCATTTAGAAAAACTTACATAAAATAACGAATGGAGGGAACTTGTCATTGATATCCCCACAAAATAAAAGCACAGTATCAAACTAATAACCTTTTTGAAATTTATTCTAAGTGTTTAGATGGTATACACATATCTTACAAGAGCTTATATCAGAATATGAACAGGACTGATGTGCATGCTGAAAAGATAACATTATCAGGATAAAAGAAACTATAAAACAACAACAACCACCCTCTATATGCTGATATGGAAAGATATCTAAGAAGTAATTATTGTATGAAAAAAGCAAGTTGCAGAGCAGTATGTACAATATTCTGGTTGTGTAAAACACACACATATATATTTATAAAAGTAACAGTACAACATATTAAAAAGAAAACACAATTCTTAAACCTCCCAAACAAAGTAATCACAAAACCAGAACTCCCTGGTATACAATATTATAGTAAGCTGTCAACTTGTAACGGCCACAGAAACACTCTGTATATACAATTAAAGACATTTGGGTAAATCCTGCCATGACCCTGATGCAGTCTTTCCTCTTACTACAACTCAATCAAGGAATAAACATTAATTAAAAATCTACTCTGTGACTATCACAATTAGAGGTACTCCAGAGGATACAAACACAGCAAACTGATACCTGCTTGAAGATGCTAATAATTTACTTTGGGGGATGTAAAAGCATACTTCAAAAAAGCAAAGTGCTCTAAAGGAAAGATAGTTGCCACCTAAATTTAATAAAATAAAATACTTCACGGAGGAGAGCAGCTTAATAGACCTGTACACTCAGAGACTGTTTCTCCTGGCAGGGGAAGTAGAATGAGGAAAGGCATGGAAATAGGAATCAGAAAGGAAGAACTGAGGAACAGAAAGAAGACAGAGAGGAGATCAAAGTCCATTTTGGGGAATAGTGGGAATTAAGGCCAGAGAGGTCAAAGAAGGTCATGAATGTCACAGCAAACATTTTGGGCCTAATCTACTAAATAGTCACTGTATTCTCTTCATCAGGACATTAACTGAATGAAACAATCTAGGAACAACTTTTATGAGAAGGCAGAGAAGTGCTTTCACCAATCGAGATGTGAGAAGGGTAAGATCTCAATTTTATGACTGACATAAAGGTGGGACATTCAAAGTATCCCGAGAACAGAAAAAACAGCAAGAGTTTAGAGGAGTGAGCTTTTAAATTTTTTAAAAATATGTTTTTATTGATTTTTTAGAGAGAGAAAAAGAAACATCGATGTGAGAGAGATACATTGATTGGCTGCCTCTTGCATGCCCCCAACTGGGCATGTGCCCTGACCAGGAATCAAACCAGGACCTCAGTCCATGGGATGATGCTCAATCCACTAAGCCACACTGGCTGGGTTAGAGGAGTGAGGTTTTAAACTGCAATTTTCCCAGAGGGAAAATTGAAGGTAGGAAAATAGTAGCTGCTCCCTACCAGACTACTTGTAGAGGGATGAGAGTTCTGTTTCAAAGAAACTTTACAGTCAGAAATAGAGGGAACAAGAAGAAATGGTTAGAGGCTGAAAGGACAGGTGGCAAAAATTCAATAAGGTGTGTGATCGAAAAGAATCAAATATAGGTGTAAGCAGAAAATAAAAACGCAAGTTAACGTATGAATCTAGATTTCGTTACAAGCAAAATTAGAAGGTATACCAGTTAAGCAATGGATCTTGGTTGTTACAGGAAAAAGAGAAACTAGGAATTATAACAAATAATTTTTTTAATTTTCAAAAAACAGGGCTTCCTATAGATAGTTGAAACATAAGAGGCTTTCTTCTGTCTATACAGTAGAGACGATATAAAAGACAAGAGTAAGGGACTAACATCTCTGAGTGAACAGCGACACTTGGGGCAAGACTGCAGGTGAAGGAAAGGTTCTATTGTGTAGAAGAATAATAAGCCAGCTGAATGAAGTCAAAATGATGCAATATATGGGAGATATGAAAGGTAGTTTTGATTTTCTTGGTCATTAGTAATAAATGAAATTGAGGAAAAGATGATAAATTGAGAAAAAGAATGTTCATATTGACTGTTGCACTGAATGTAGAAAGAGGGAACAAATAAATTTTAATACTGCTGACCAGAAGCAGGCCCAACCCAGAACTGGGTATCATAAACTTCTCATGGGCTAGTCTATCCAAGGTTGGACTTGCATTTAACATTTATACATGGCCCAGCTGGTGTGGCTCAGTGGTTGAGCGTCAACTTATGCACCAATAGGTCACCATTTCGATTCCCGGTCAGGGCATATGCCCAGGTTGTGGGTCAAATATCCAGTGGGGGGCATACAGGAGGCAGCCAATTGATGTCCTCTCATCGATGTTTCTATCTCTCTCTCTCGAAAATCAATAAAGAAAAATAAAAAAATAAAATAAAATTTATACATGAATTTAGGGAGAAATGATCTTTAAAACACTACTCTTCCATTATACGAACTAAGTACGTCTTTCCATTTATTATGGTCTTCTATGTTCCCCAGAAGGATGTTTTTTAAAAGCTTTTTTGGTTTGTAGCAATCAGTTTGTATGTAGATCTCAAAGGTCCTTGAGAGATAATAGTCATGAGCTATTCAGCAGCAGTACAAGCTCCTTTAATACAGACGAACCGTGAAATCTTTCTGAAAATATGCAGGGTTGATTAATTAGGACTTAAAGTGTGCACAGTACTAAATTTTTTTGGTATAACTTTACTGAGTTATAACTGGAGAACAATTAACTGCATACATTTCAAGTGTGTAATTTGATCACTTTTGATATATGTGTATACCATGAAACCATCACTCCAATCAAGAAAACAAACAATTTATCTCATTCCCTCACATTGACTAGGAACTCCTTGTAATCCATCCCAATCCCAGGCAACTGCTCATCTGTTTTCTGTCATTATAGATTACTGCATGTATCAGTAGTTCACTCTTTTTATAGCTGAATAGTATTCCATTTTGGATATTCCCCAATTTGTTTACCCATTCACTTTTTGATGGACATTAGAGTTATTTCCTATTGTTGTCTACCACAAGTAACATTGCTGTGAACATCTGTGTGTGAATGTAAATTTTTGTTTCTCTTGGGTAAATATTTATAAAGTAAAAGTCTGTGTTGTAAGGTAGGTGTATGTTTAACTTCTAAAAACACTGACAAATATTCTCCAAAGTGGTTATACCATTTTACGTTCCCACCAGCAGTGCATGAGAATTCCAGCTGTTCAACATCCTTGACAAAACTTGGTCAATCTTTAAATTTGACCAACATACCATGTGTAATGGTATCTCATTGTAGTTTTAATTTATATTTTCCTTGATGACTCATGTTGTTGAGTATCTTTTCAAGTGCTTATTGGCCACTGAAATATCTTCTTTGCTACAGCATCTATCTGTACAAGTGTTCTGCCAATGCAGTAGTGTTTTAAAGGTATCTTTATGCAGGCCCTAAGTACATTTGAATATTATCTTTATAACCAGTTATTTAGTTAAATATATTTATTTCAAATAATTTTCAGTTGATTTTATTGGGGTTTCCAGGTATAAAATAATTTAGCAAATATACATAAACAAACAAACAATATAAAACAAAACTTATTGCCTTCTCGTCAAGAAAATTTTAAAGAAAAAAATGTAGGCAATGGTTCTAGGAGGACTGGTGGGGTGAAAAGAAGCCTGGATTAGCTAAGAAGACTTGCTTAGTCCCTCTCAAATTTCAAGTTTAATTCCTTTTATAAACAAATTATTAATTGAGGATTCCTCACTCTTGAGTCTGATTACCTTTTGCTATGCTGACTACGAAAATTAGAGGACTTTTGGGGGATTGAGATTTTTAAGAGCAAAGAGGCTATATACTTATACCAATATTCTCAATTGTGGGTGATTCTGTCCCCCTCCATTCTGGGGGACATTTGGTAATATATGGAGGTATTTTTGACTGTCATGACTGAGGGAGTGGATGTACTGACATCTATCTAGTGAGCAAAGGCTAGGAATACTGCCAAACATCCTACAAAGCATAGGTCATTTCCCCCAAACAAAGAATTATGTGGGCCAAGACATCGATCGTGCTGTGTATGAGAAAGCCTGACCTGCAGTAGGCCACAGTACAACCTTTTCCATCTTAATACTTTAGGAGTTTGAAGCAGTCTAGACTAAGGATTGGTGAGATAAGTAAATCAGAAATTAGGGAATCTCAGTGGTGGAAGAGGGTGGCAAAAAAGTATCTAAAGATGAAATCCACAGTATAGCACTAAATGTTTTCAAAGGTACCTTTTTAACTTCCAAAGCACATTCCATCAATGCTTTCACACTTCCAACTTCACGCAATGTCTTTTTACTATTTACATCTGCTCTCCAAGACAAATTCCTCAAAACACTTGCAATAACCTGTAAATGAATCAATTTTAGAATATTTGTATTAAAATGATTTATACTAATTGTATTTTTTTGTTTTATAATGCTAGAGGTAAGAGTAGAAATCTATTAAGAAATTCCTCCTAAATGCTAATATAGTGTCAAAAGGAATTCCTACAATATAATTATTTTCCTTTATTCTCGTGTTAATGTAACCGTAATTTAAACATGAGATACTAAATACTGAGCCACAGCTTAAATTAACCTAAATCCAGATATTCACCAGCTGATATTCTAGAAAAAAACACTTGAAATTCTAAGTAGTACCTGCTGTAAGTCCTCACTCTCAGATTTTAGTTGGGCCACCAGTGCTCTCATGCAGCCTTTCATAGAGCATAGTGTAGCCTGAAAAAATTACATAGGGAAAGAGGGTCAGTAACAAGGCAACCTGAAGTTGTGCTTCATTTCTGACTACGAAACTTCAAATACAGTTTTAATAGTCCCATTTTAATTACAGCTAATATTTTACTCATAAAACATTTAGAATAAGATTACATAAATGAAAGACAAATACTCTCCTAGTACTTTGCTATCTGTTCTTCTCTTGGCAAACTGGAAAAATAAAGTGAATAAATGATAAGAAACGAGAAGCAAAGGGCATTAACGTAAGGCCTCTTATTTGGATACAACCAATATGCGTGTAACACTTGCACTGATCATCAGGATTTTCAGATTTTTTGCAATTAGATAATCCATTACTAAGTTCTATCTTTTGCTTTTGTTTAATCACAACACAACCAATGAATAAGGATGTACAATGGGATGTGAAGCAAAGGTTTTTATTTGTATTTAATGAGGAGAATGACAAAAAGAAAATCAGTGAAAAGTAGTTTGTATGAAAGTAAACTAACTCATACCTGAGATGTCTTAAGAAATGGATCTTATAAAACATACCTTATTAGCTACATCTCCAAAAGTCAAGTTTGTCAAAGCCATTCCAGCATATCGTCTTAATGTAATACTGTAGTGGTCATTAGTAAGCCCATACATTTCACAGTCCACTTGCAATAATTCTGCAATGGCCTGTAGTCCCCCTAATTTAAAAAGGGCAAGAGGAAAAAGACAATAATCTAAAATAAAACAAATTGGTACCAAGTTTATAACTTTAATATTAGGAAAAAAATCTCAAAAATGAAAATACATGGTTTAAATTTGTCTTAAGAATTACAAGCTACAAAAACTATTATAGGACTTTTGTGTAATACATTTATAAAGTGCAACTGACAACTATTCCAATCTCTGCCAGTTCCTCCACCCTCCAGCCCTTGCCTTTACTGAGTGAAATGAGCATTACACTCTTTTTACTATACACACACTGTTATCTTGTCAATGACGGAGAAGGCTATTTTTAACACTAGGATTTCCTCAATGTAACCAGAAAAGGTAATTTATTTTTAGTATTAGGACTTTATACTCTTCATTGTTGCACACTGTGACCTAATTACTTAATATTTTTTACCTGCTGAATAATTATCCTTAGTAATACTAAAAGTAAATGAAATTGTGCATGAAGCAAAGCTTTTTTTCATGAAAAAGAATTATCTGTTCAGCTTGCTACTACATTCTATAAAACTACTTATTTATTATTTTTTAAAAAGTACTTCTCTTTGATACTCACAGGTGTCAAATACCAACTATCCTAGGATTTAGTATTTTCTTTCCCCTTGATTCCCACCACTGGGTATGCTCAACAATGCCCACAGTGGTCAACACTAGGAAAGCAAGGAAGAAAATGATGAGAAAAGAAAGGGAAAGACATAAAGAAGGGGTAGTAAAAACAAAACAAACAAAGGTGAAGCAAAACGGCGAGGGAGTGAACAAAAATAAAAATGCATATGGAGGCTATTCAAAATATTATTCATCAATAATATTAATCATTGTGGGAATGAGAATATTGTTTTGTCACAGAGAAGTGGTTTGGACCAAAAAAAAAAAGGGATGAATATAAACAGATAATGCTTGGATACTGCAAGTCTAAAAGGTTAGTTCATTAATCTGAGAGAACCTGTACATTAAATATTTTTGCAAATAATCTAGAAAGGTCAGTATGTAGAAGAATCTGCAAGTTTGCAAAGCAGACAACATTCTATCTTGGGTCAAGAGTTTCAGGCCAGAGGATTTAAGTATAGGAAGATTCACACAAATTTTTATGATTAGCAGAAATGACAGATGAATTTGAATGTAGATAAGTGAACATCAATTTGGTTAGGGAAAATCCAAATTATATTTAGGAAGATTTCCTTCAACTACCCTTCCTGATAGAAAATATATAGCAGTGAACAAAATATAGTCACTGTCTTTACAGAGCTTATAAATTAGAGCTAAGATAGATACGAAACAACTCATTAAAGTGTGTTGGATTGTGTAAGTACAGCGCAAGATAACAGGTGGACTTGACTTAGACTGGGGAGATCAAGAAAAAGGCTGAGGAAAAAAGTTTCAGTTGAGACTTAAATAATGAAGGAGTATCTAAAAAGGTCGGGCAGGAATAATGAAGCATTTTAGGCAGATGAAATAGCATGTGCAAAGGCCCGAGGGCTTGAAATATACAGCATCAAGGTTACAAGATGAGGCTATAAAAAGGGGCAGAGGTCAGACCATGCAAGACTTTAAGTGCCACACTAAAAACTTTAGGCAGGGGAAGGAATAATTATATGTGTGTTTTAAATAGAGTCTTATGGTTACACAGTACAGAATGGGTTATGACCGAAGTTGGGACACAAATAAGACAAAGTACTGCAGAATAGATGATGGTGGCTTGAACTGGGGATGAAGAGAAAAGCAGGGATTTGAGATGTATTTAAGCAGAATTAAATCACTCAGTTACTAGATGTAGGTCATAAGGCTACCCTTATGTCTTCCAAGATTCTGGCTTGAGTGACTGGGTTTATTGGAATGCCATTTTCTGAGAAAAGAAACCCTGGCGAGGGAGAGAGAGGCATGGAGGGAGGAAAAGAGGGAAAGAGAGGCAGGGAGGGAGATAGATAGATCTGGGGATAGAGGAGATAAACATTTCAACTTTGGCAGCTGAGTTAGAAATGTCTATAAAATCATCCAAGTAAAGATGTCAGATTGATAATGTATTTAAATCTCAGGAGAAAGAACTTGGATTAAGATGTAAATTTAAAAACACTAACTAAAGTGGAGGATACTGCCTAGGGAGAGAGGAAGAGAGCCTTGGATAAAGCTTTGAAGAATTCCACCATGTGATGCTTGGATATAGGAAAAGGAGCCAGTAAAAGAAATGAATTGTGACCCAGAAAATTGACCTTGGGGAGGGAGGGAGGGTCACTGTTGACCTGAAGGCAGCGTGACCCTGTGTACTGATGAGATCATAAAAATGTCGAGCATTACAAAGCAGACTATGAATACCAAAACAAAACATACTATGCTTTGGGCCTACATAAAATCCTGCCTCATGTAGTGATATCTGTGATAAAGATTCCAAGAAGGCACTAAATGAGCAAAGAGCTGAGTACTCTTGTATGGAAAACGAAAAACCTTAGGATTTGATTCTGGAAAAAAAAAAAATTAAAGAAGGATATGGCCACTGTGAGTAAAATTACAAAGAACATGGCTAATGAAAAAGAACATTCAATAGAATTTTGGATATCAGATAAAACAGAGAGCCCTTTTTGTTTTCAGGCAAATTAAAAATATGATGGAAATTTATGACTGTTAGAATTAAAAATAGGTTACCCTGAGAAAAATCAGAATGTTTCAAGATAATACAAAGCTAATGAACATGCCCTTCCATATTTTTCTAAGTGCCTATATTAGAAAATAGGGGTCCAGATGGACTAAATAGTACCCAATATGGTATCTTATAACATTATAGATAGAAGGCCAACAGCTTCCGGTGACTTTCAACAGAATCTTTAATTAAAAAAAAAAGATAATAGAAAGATGATACAATTTTTAAAGTGTGTGTGTGTAAATTTGGTTTAGATAGTCACCATTAGCATAAAATGCCCCATTCTAAAATAAATATTAGGGACCCAACATCAATATTCTAAATATTGGTGTTTAATAAAATTTCCCGATCAGAAGAATTACCTGAGTCACTTATTAAGTTTGATTTCCTAGGTTCCCCCTCTGGAGATTCTGTTTTACTAAGCCTGCCTGCTATAGGGCCAGAAAACCTACATTATTTGACAAATACCTCTAGTGCTCCTTATGATCTGGTTTTGGAAATACTACTCAAATAAACCATGAGTTCCTTGAAAGTCAGGACTATGTCTTAACCTTTTTTTATATCTAGTACCTAGCAAAGTTTCTGGGACAGAGCTAAGAATGATTAAATTAGTAAAATATATCACTAATGTTATAGTTTAAAATTTGCAGTACTAACAGGTACAAACTTATATGACCCTGATAGATGTAGGATCTTCTTGTACGGACAAATGATAGTCCCAGATGACTGGGTTTAGGAATTTCCCTTCAACTGTTTGGGACTTTTTCCCTCATCCCTCATAGTCAGATACTTTGTGCTGTCTTACTCTATTTCTCCACAATCCACAAACCTTGATCCTTCTTTTGTTCCAGTGCAAATTCGGAGGCTAGGAATGAGAAGAAGGTACTCCTCTGTGGCTATGTCCCCAGCAGTCACACCCCAGAGGCCCCATCCTGCTCCTCACCTGAAAGCCCCTGCCCTAGCTCCTGTGATGAAATGCCCCGGGTAGCCTTCCTACCTGAAGAAGGAAGAGGAACAAATACTGAGTCTACGTTTTACTTTGAAATTCAGATGATTAATGTGTCAGTCCTAGTCTACAGTCCATTGGAACATAGGGACATTTATAGAAAAATCTTTGCGTTAGCTTAAACTTGGATTAATTTTCCTGTTTATTCATTATTTTTATCCCCTTCCCATTATTACTAGAATTTAAAAAAATCCCAACCCAAACATAACACTTTCACAAATGTTGAGACTGTATTGAGGAGGGGAGAACTCATAAGATTAAATTCAGTTCCACAGGAGGCTGAGGGAGGCAATGGGGGAGGCAAAGAGATTCAGGTGGGCCAACTGCCAGGGCCTGTGGGAAGAAAAGTATGGCTAGAGGACAGGCCTGAAGTCAGAAGTACATAGCCTCCCAAAGGAATGACTAAAGGAAATAACACTCAGTTAGGTTGTTCAGGTTCTCATGACTTTGTCACTTTTAAGATAAATGATGAATGATAATGATGAGGGTGACAGGAAAACAAAGTGGGGGCCGGAATGCAATGTAACATAAACAGCACAAAAAGCCAGGGCACAGCTACACTAAGATGGGAACTCAGTGTACGGTCTTGCTTGTGGCAACACTAGAGAGATCCAGTTCACATGAGGTGGGTCAGCAAGATGCAATTTATAAATACCACATGTGCAAAATGAACCTAGAAATCAAAGAAAAACCGTTACATAAAAAATGTGGTGCACAAATGCAGGTTATATAAGGATTAGAGTGATAACACATACCTAAAAGAGTAATCCTTCCAAAATTAAGGGAATATTTCTGATTTAAATTAGAGCATAATGCTTTTCCATAGTAACCAATATCAAAGATACCATGCTGCTTATCATGAAGATCCCGTAAAGGACAGATAATCACAAAGATAAATGAGAATCGTAATACTAATTCCTTCTGGTGTCTCAGTTCAGGAACAATGAAGTAGCTCCACATTTCAAAATAATTCAAATGATCCTTCCTGTCAATTGTCACATAGGGTCTACCTTGGCAACAGGGGCAAGGAGTGCCCCATTTAGTAATTTTTTTCAATCTAAGACTGAGATTTTGAAAATCCAAGTTAGTTTAGGGTAGCAGTTTCTGTTATTTAGAGCCCTTTCTCCTCTGGAAACCAGATTATAATCATTTGCTACAAGGAGGAAGCAGCTGGTAATAGAAGTTAGTGGCCTTATATTCCACTTCAACAATGATGAAGTATTTAGTATTCTTCTATGGCATTAAGAAACATTTTTGTCTTACCAAGTTCATTCATTGCATGCCTATGCTCTTCATCAAATGAAAGTTTCATTAGAACACACACAGCAGGACAGATTTGATGTTCAACAGGAGCTGGCACTAAAAAATAAAATTGACATAAACCATAATGCTTTACTTTCTTAAAAATACATAGGGCTCACTAACTTATTCCTAATGCATAGTTTAATGAATCAACAAATATTTGCTGAATATATATTATAAACATGGAAAATAAAATATGACTAAAGGGCTTTTTTTGGTTCCATAAAAATGTTTACCACTTATCTGCCCTTGATCAAGTCTGTTAGAGTAAGTCCCTTGCAGGTTCTTGATATAACTCAAGTAACTTAAAATTATGTCTACTATATGAAAGAATAAAACTGATTAATTTCATTTATAATTTCTATTTAAACTACTGTTGTGAGTGTGTGTTAGAAGCGTACCACTTCGTACAAATGTAAAGAAACTGAGTAGAAGCCTAGCAGAGGAAGTTTATTTACTATACTGACATACTAGATAGTAAAAATTTAAAGAAATGGTATCCAAGAAAATGTACCTCCACATAACCTATGCATAAGGTTTCAAAGCGTATCTGAAATAAAACTTAAAAAGAAAGTTTATTTTTCAGAAGTAATAATATTAATTCATTCTACTTAACTTTTTTGAGGTTATTAAGAGTACAAAATGCAAGTCATTACATAATTGTGAATAGCCAAATAAAAGAATCAAGAAAGACAATGTTCTTCCAGTAAACTATCTTATAATTTTTTATTCCTAGACAAACATATAAAGGACTATTTCTTCTGGCTTTTTCATTCTTGAATTTTTTACATTTAAAATAAATTCACCTTTATAACTAAGCTAAAAAAAAAAAAAATCTGCTAAAGTTTCACAGGTCATGTTCTTACCATCACTCCCCAGATCCTGTTTCTCAAATCAATAGGTTGATACAAGTTCTTTCTGTGTATGTGTTCTTAGGTGAAAGGAAGGTCTTACCTTACATACTTACTGCTTTTGGTTCTTGCTACAGGAATGAAGTAAGTTATGTCCCCAAGCGTCCCAGCTCCCATGTTTCCTGCACCTGAGGGAGAGGTGCTGGTGGCCAAGGGTCTCTCCCTAAGTAAAAAGCTGGGTGGCTAATCACCCCTAGCAATAGGGGCCCGTCGCCTGGAGCAGGATGGTGCAGTAGGAAGGGCACTGAGTTGAGAATCAGAAAATATGGCCTGCCCGGCCAGTGTGGCTCAGTGGTTGAGCATCGACCCATGCACCAAGAGGTTACCGGTTCAATTCCTGGTCAGGGCACATGCCCAGGTTGTGGGCCTGATCCCCAGTGGGGGGCATGCGGGAGGCGGCCAATTGATGTTCTCTCTCACTGATGTTTCTATCTCTTTCTCCGTTCCTCTCTCTAAAAATCAATAAAGAAAAAAAATAATAAATAAAAAATATGGCCTCTGTTCCTGGTTCCACCATTTACTAGCTGTGAGGCAAATCTTTTAGCCTTTCTGAGCCTCAGTTTCTTCATTTGTAAATGAAGATGATAATACCTCCCCTTACTATTTCCCAAGGTTGTTGTGAGGATCAAATAACAACAGATATAACAGATCTGTATCCACTGAGTAGAGTAATATGCAAAAATAAAAGATAGTAGCTTGATCACTAATAGCTGAAAAAAACTTATATAAAGTTACTTTTCTGAACTTCATCTATAAAAGAGATGGGTAACATAATTACTCAAGATCTTTCTAGATCTACTATGCTATGACTCTATAAGTCTCTCTTGATTTCCTGTTCTTTTATTGGCTGCATAGTAGTGCATATAACATTTCCCTTTGCTAAATTTTTCTTACTTTTAGACTTAAAAAACAGACTTAAGCTTTAAATTATGTTAGTAGTGTAGATGGCTAATATGCATTTCTCCTTCCTATTCATAAAGACAACATACTAACTAATAAAGTTTTCTTTTTAAAAACTTTTTTTTGTTAACACGCACTATGATGTACACTACAGGGAACATACTTGGATTTTTGTCCTGGTCCATGCCTTGTTCATGGGCTTCCTGCCACTCCCAACAGGTTTCACAGTAAGCTCGTATCTGTTCCAAAAGATGAAGGACTCGGATTTCACGCCTGCCTCTCTTGTCATCAGGCTGTGAGTGAATGATGTTGTGGAGTGCTGCACTGGCCCTGGCCCGAGCCTCTTTACTGCCCCGGGAATTTCCCAACAACACAGAGTCTTTGTCATTGCCATGTAAAAGCTGGATGAGGAGAGGAAGACATCCAGACTGCCGCATGGATATACAGCTGTCTTGGGAGCTAGACATAGCTAGCAAAGTTCGCGACATATCATCCTTATCATGAGTACCAAGCATTGACAACAATGAATACACCATTTCCACCTGTGGGCCAAATGAGTTTAGAAACAAAATTATGACTTTAATATCCAAAAGCCAACACCAATGAAGTGATGAATGGAATATTTATTGTAACTCATTACAAAAAATCCTTTCCAGAATGAAGTAATGAATGTTATTTCAAAATTCATATAATAATCACCAATTTGTTTATATGAGTAAATAACAGTAGTGGTAGTATACAGTACTGAAGAGAAAGAAGGTTCTTAAACACTTAAATTGTTATTTATCTGGATCAGCTGGTGATAATCCATTGATTATAATGAATTAAAAACAACTAATTTCACTCACATACACAGTGAGAAAGGTGGTCTATCTAAATTCTTTGGACAATTAAAATTTTTGTTTTACTTCTTTTAATCTACAACTATAATTAATAAATATAAAACATTTTTCAGTCATCATTCTTTACTAAGATTCCTCCCTTACACATATAAAAAATACTCTCATAAAAAGAATGCCATGATCACGAGTACAAAGCCAAGATTCTTATACAATTTTTTTTAAGCAACTGCTAAATATCAATTACTCCCTGACAGTAAAGTCTAAGGATTTACTTAGAAGCAGATTAGAAACAGGAAATAGTACCTTTTTTAAAAATCCTAACCCAAGGATATGTTTTTAATTGATTTTAGAGAGAGGGAGGGAGGGGGGGACAGAGAGAGAGAGAGAGAGAGAGAGAGAGAGAGAGAGAGAGAGAGAGAGAGAGATACATAGGTCAGTTGCCTACCGTATGTGCTCCAACCTGGGAACGGCCCCACAACCTGGGTATGTATATCGAGCCTGACTGGGTACCGAGCCCACCACCTTTTGGTGTACAGGACGATTCCCCAACCAACTGAGCCACACCAGCCAGGGCTGTACCCTGTTATCTTAGACTGTGATCAACTTCATTTTAAAGCTCAAAATTATTACAGAAAAGTAGAGAGTATTATATAAAGAATGTGTCATGTCTATAATCAGTGTTCTTAGCTTCTCGCAGCGCCTTGGAGACATTTTTCGTTGTCACAACTATAGGAGGAAGTGCTGTGGGTGCCTAGTGGGTACAGACCAGAGATGCTGCAGAACATACTACAATGCAACAAAGAATTACCCAATCAATAGTGCTTAGACTTGGAAACTAAATGTGTAAACACACATTACTCTAGATATAATAGTTTTAGGAAGGCAGTGTAGAACTGTGGGTAAATGGGCTTTCAAATTCTGGCTTCACCCCTTACAAGTGAGCTGTGTGACACTAACAGGTTATCTGATTTCTCTGAGCCCCTTTTCTCAGTTGCAAAATGAAGGAATTAACCTATTTGGTTAATTCTATTAACCTATTAATAGGTAATGAACCTATTAATAGGTCAATATTAATTAACCTATTAATCACTTCATTTAACCTGTGAAAATTAAATGAAGTTATTCATATATAGAATAGTAGTCGGCATTAAAAAATGTAGGGAGGTCTTATATGCATAAATTACTTCAAAAGGAAAAGGCATTCTAGCTGCCAGTTTTTATGCAACAGTAATGTTCAATATTAGAGATTTTCTTTATAGTAAAAACTATGTATTGATGTTGGATAGATCTGGGGCTGAATTCAAATTTAATTACACAATAGCTGCCTGAATCATTTTTGTATCTGTTTTCTCATTTAAAAAAAGAAACAAAAATATCTCACAGGTTTTTTGAGAAGATCAGAGATAATGTACATACAACTCCTAGCACAGGTGCTAGTATTCCAGAGGTTCTAAGTAGTAGCTATTGTGAGTTATTAAAATAATTAAGCCTTATATTAACAATATTATGGACTACTCTGAAATTAATTTATTAAACCACCATTAGTTATTTCAGTAGTGCTTTTCCCAAGAGCCATTATATTATTATTATTATTTTTAATCCTCACCCAAGGACATTCTTCCATTTATCGTTAGAGAGAGAAAGGGAGAAAGAGAGAAAAATCAACGTGAGAGGGACACATCAACTGGTTGCCTCCCGCACGACCCCAACCAGGGCTGGGGACGAATCACAACCAAGGTATGTGCCCTGGGCCGAAATCAAACTGGCAACTCATTGGTCCCTGGGCCAACGCTCTACCACTGAGCCAAACCAGCCAGGGCAAGAGTCATTATATTATTAAAATAAAGAAAGTATACAGAGTATGCTATGAAAACAATTTATGTAAGTAGACTCAATGAAAAAGATATTATTTAGTAATACTAGAATTTCATACTTTGTCAATATACTATTAATGTCTCTGGCTTTAAAACAATAATAAAATAATTACTGTCTTTTCAAACACACTATCCCCAAGTCTTAAGATATATGTATTTTTAATCCTCACCCGAGGACTTTTTTTTTTTTTTTGCATTTATCTTCAAACAGAGCTGGAAGGAGAGAGGGAGGGAGGGAGGAAAAGAGAAAGAGAAACATCAATGTGACATCAACTGGTTGCCACCCACACAACCCCAACTGGGGCCAGGGACAAACCTTAACCGAGGCACGTGTCCTTAGTGGAAACCGAATCCAGGTCTCTCTGGTCTGTGGGCCAACGCTCTAACCACTGGGTCAAACAGGCCAGGGCTCAAGTCGTAAGATATTTACTAACATCTTAGAGGCCCTAAGAAAGCTGACTTATCAACACTGGATAATATTCAATTTCAGTAAGTTTTCCATCTACTTAAATATTTATTAAACACTCATTATGTGCAGGCCCTGTACTAGATGCAGTACATGATACATAAAAAACTTGCCCAGCCGGTGTGGCTCAGTAGTTGAGTGTCGACCCATGCACCAAGAGGTTGCCAGTTTGATTTCTGGTAAAAGCACGTGCCCAGGTTGTGGGCCAAATCCCCAGTGGGGGGCACACTGGAGGCGACCAATCGATGTTCTCTCTCCTCGATGTTTCTATCTCTCCCTCTCCCTTCCTCTCTCTCTAAAATCAATAAAGAAAAAAAATTAAAACAAACAAAAAACCAGTCCCTGATCTCCAAGAGTTTCATGCCAACTGTAGTGATTCAAAGAAGAGAGAGAGACTACATGAGGAAGTGAGAGGACAATGGGAACCAGAAAATCTTTCGTAAAGAAGTAAAGCCTGGTCCTGGCCAGTGTGGCTCAGTAGTTGGAGCATTGGCCCGTGCAAGGGTCATGGGTTCAATTCCTAGTCAAGGGCATGTACCAGGGTTGCAGGTTCAATTCCCAGCCCTGTTGGGGCATATGCAGGAGGCAACCAATTGATGTGTCTCTCTTACATTGATGTTTCTTTTTCTCTCTCTCTCCCTCTCCCTCTCTCCCTTCCACTCTCTCTAAAAATCAATGAAAAAAATTACCTCAGGTGCCAGTCTGGTGTGGCTCAGTGGATTGAGCATCAACCCATGGACTGAGAGGTCTAGGTTTGATTCCCGAACAGGGCACATGCCCAGGTTGTGGGCTCGATCCCCAGTGGGGGGGCATGTGGGAGGAGGAAGACTCATCAATGTTTCTCTCTTGCACGGATGTTTCTCTCTCTCTCCCTTGCTCTAAAAAATCAATAAAAACATAGTTTAAAAAAAAATTACCTTGGGTAACAATTAACAACAACAAAAAAAGTAAAGCCTGAGAAGAGTTCTGAAGGCTGGCTAAGGTTTTGAGAGCAGTTTTGAGGTGGGGTAGAAAGTGAATGTACTCGCCACTGCAGGCAAGGCATGGAGGCAGAAAGTCATAGGGAGAGCACAGGAAACTAATTAAGCCAATGAGGCTGGAGCTTAGGATACTTGAGAAAAGTGGATAAGGCTGGAAAAAAAAAACTAGCTAATTTGGCACTTTTTATAATCCTTACTCTCCCTTTGTCTGTGCTTCTTTGTATAAAAAGGTGTCATTTTTTTTAAGAGACTGTGATGATGGAATCAGAATTCTCCTCTATGAATTCTCCACTTATCTAACAAATACTAGAGAAGTATTCATAGTATTAGTGACCAGGTTTATACTCTTCTGTTACCTTGGTTCCCAGATGACTTGTCAGCCTCCGAGGAGCAGAGTGTGTGCTACTAGAACTTAAAACACTGGCTGTTTCATGATCCATTCGTGTAGTCGAACCCTAGAAATTAAGCAAATTATATAGTGTAATTTAGATTATAAGTAAATATAGCTAACTTCATGTTAAGTTACTCTTTAGGGTAAACAGCAAAGTATACCATTAAAAGCTTGAACACTATAATTGCTTAAAACAAATGTTTTTACCTATAAATTTATTAAGTAAATTATTATTATTATTATTATCCTCACCCGAGGACATTTTTGCATTTATCTTCAGATAGAGCGTGAGGGAGAGAGGGAGGAAGAGAGAGAGAAACAACGACGTGAGAGAGACACATCGACTGGTTGCCACCCACACAACCCCAACCGGGGCTGGGGACAAACTGCAACCGAGGTACATGCCCTTACGGAAACTGAACCTGGGACTCTGGTCCGCAGGCTGAAGCTCTAACCGCTGAACCAAACTGGCCAGGGTTATTAAGTAAATTTTAGAGAAAAAATGAAGAAAAGGAGATTTATTGCAAAAGACAATTAAACTACACCACAGAAGTAACCAAACACTGAAATAATTCTAGGAGTAGTATTTTTTCACAGATACAAAGGTATGCAACCACATGGGTAGTATTCATTAATGGCATCATTATCTACCCACGTATCCAAGCTCAGCACTTTCAAGTTGTTCTTGACTCCCAACATCTCTTTACTCACATTCAATCAATGCTTCTCTTTCTCTCTCTAATAAAAAATAGAAGTGCCAACTTGAGAGGTCTTTTTATGTCTCATATAAAAGCATGAAGACTTCCTTATGTTCATTCACATAGGAAAATCTAGGGTTAGAGTAAGAATATTAGTACAGAGTCCCAGAGTGGCTACCCTTTCCAATCTCTACTTCTGTTGTGGGTCTGAATGTTTTATCCTTCCAGGGATACTTTATAATCTGGAGCTGCTAGTTAGCACTCCTCAAGGCAGGGAGAAGGCACAGATGCTGGGGCCTTTTATAATGGTTGTTCAATTCATATGAAACCTAACAAAAACTATTTACTGAGCTTCTGCTACCTTCTAGGAACCGTGCTAGTCACTAGGGATACAATTGAAGACAGTTCCACCCTCACTACGAACAGTCTTGAGGGTAGGTCAACATGTAAATATACAGTGGTAAGTGCTTTGACAGAGGCTTTGTGAACACACAGGAAGGGCATATATTCAATGTTGGGAGTATAGGGAAGGCTTCTTAGAAAAAGTGCGATCTGAGTTTGAACTTGAACTACGAGGAGTTGTTTAGCCAACAAAAAGGAGGGCGATTAGCCATAGGGCAGCCTAGATGAGGCAGAAGCAGAAGCAAAGGTTGGAAAGAACATGGGGTGTGTGTGTGTGTGTGTGTGTGAGAGAGAGAGAGAGAGAGAGAGAGAGAGAGAATGAATGAATGAATGAATTCAGATCTTTCTTGGTCTACAGTGGAAGGGGAATGACTCCTTATTCTGAAGTAAGCATACCATTTGTATTTTTACTATTTGTGGTGGGTAAGCTCTAACACAACCCCTAATAATCCTTGTCTCTTGGTATTCATGCCTTTATGTAATCTCTTCCCATTGAGTAGGGGCTAGATTTAATGACTGACTTCTAGTGAACAGTATGAAAGTCACTGAGAAGACAATGTAACAAGGACTGTGGCTTCCATCTTGGGTACCTTCTCTGGTTCTCTCTGAGGGAAGCCAGCTACTATGTTGTGAACTGCCCTTTGGAGAGGCCAATGTGTCAAGAAACATATCTCTGGTCAACAGCCAGTGAGGACAGGAGGACTGACAATAGCCATATGAGTAATTTAGAAGCAGATCTTCCCCTAGTCAAGCTTTTAGATGCCTGGCCCCAGCCAACATCTTGACTGCATCCTTGTGAGAGACTCTCAACTAGGCACTCGGCTATAGAAACAAATAACCAATGTTTATTGTGTAAGCTGCTAAAGTTTCTTGTTTCAAGCTGCTATCTGTTAGGCAGCAATGAATAACTAACACACTATTTGAAACAAAAGAGAAACCAGGGGTTAAATATGAAACAAGGGAAAAACTATTTCCACAATAAAATGTTCCTGACATTCACCTCAGTGTAAATACCAAATCTTCTTTAAGCTTTAGTCTTAGTATCTCCCTGTCTCCAGTTCCTTGATTTTGGGACACTCCTCCTTCCCAGTATGTCTAGCTAGAAATCCAGATGCATTTATTATAAGACATCATTATTATAAGACATCAAGAGAACATTTCCATGGCGAAACTCACTGTTAAGTCTACAACTTGGGCCTCGAGGATCTATTCTGGCCCCTTTATTATTGGTTGACCTTAGCCAACATCTTTCAGAGACCAGTCTCTCTCTAATGCAAAAAATGGTAACTTCATAAGAAGTGTTCCCTACCCAACTCATGACTACATGTGATTAACTCCCACAACCTCAAGACCTATTAAAATCAGTCATGAGCCTTGGCCACTTTGGCTCAGCGGTTAGAGCCTCAGCCTGCGGTCCAGAGAGACCCAGTTTTGGTTCCCGCTAAGGACGCGTACCTCGGTTGCGGTTTGTCCCCGGCCCTGGTTGGTCGTGCGGGTGGCAGCCACTCAATGTGTCCCTTTCACGTCGATGTTTCTCTCTCTCTCTCCCTCCCTCCCTCCCTCCCTTCCTTCCACTCTACCTAAACAAAAAATGGAAAAATGTCCTCGGGTGAGGATAAAAAAATAATAAATAAAAAAATAAAATCTAAAATCAGTCATGATGCACATTCCTTAAATCAGCCTTGCTCACTGTCCAAAGATATAGGTTCTCTCTGTACCATTCCTGACTCTTGGCCCTCAAATGTGAGACCCTATTTCTCACTGTTCTCTTTCCTATCTAACCTTTGTGGAATGTGGGTTCCATGCTTTATAAGTACCACTACATTTTCAACTTTTTTTTTTAATTAAAAGATTTTTAAATTTTGATTTTTAAAGAGAGAGGAAGGGAGAGGGAGAGAGAGAAACGTCATGTGAAAATGGAACATGGATCAGCTGCCTCCCACATGCCTTCTACCAGGGATCAAGCCTGCAACCTGGGCATGTGCCCTGATGGGGAATCAAACCAGCAACCTTTCAGTGCATGGGATGATGCCAATCAAGTGAGCCATACCTGCCAGAGTGACATCCTCAACTTTTCACTTAATGCTCCCTTTATTCCAGGCCTTAATTGAAACCTAGCTCTCATAGGACATGACTTCCCCCTACAGCCCTTTCTCACATCCCACATTCTTCAGAGTCAGATGGTAGCATATGTCTGTTTTCCTCCCTCTTCAATACCAATTTGAAACCATTATTCCTCCACTTGCCTGTAATAGCCCCAAATCTTTTTTGTGTTATATTCACCTTTCCCCTTCCTCTATCTTCAACTCACCTCCCAGTCACTGTCCTCAATCATTAAATACTTTGGTACAAGGTTCACTAACTTTCTTTCACTCCAATTACTGCTATTATTCTGGGTAACTCCAACATTCATGCACATGGCCCATTCAAAACCCTAGCCCCTCAGTTCATTGATTGCATCTTCAATGACATTCTTCTCCTTTCCATTTTATCTACTGATATCCATGGCCATATTCTAACCATTTTCTATAACTCCAAAATACACCATCTCTGAATAATGCATTTATTTATTTATTCTGTTGTAACTCCAATAGCCTATTCATCTATCAGTCTCCTTTATCCTTTCCCAAGAAAGCTTCTTTGAAATGACTGGCATATCCAGTGTGTAGATCTCTCTATATACTCCAATTTGGATTTCTTGTGGTCTATCACTTCCATAATCCATCCTCTTGCTAGTTTTCAATAGTTCTGCAGCAGTAATTCTATCCCACCTACTGGGAAACACTGCAATTGTAGATGAATCCAAGTGTCTGTTTTCTCTACACCCTGATATGAACTCCTGAGAGGTATTTGAGAAATGTGAGCATGGAAGAAAATCACACAACACTCCAGCATGCTGCTCATATATCTGTGGTCACCAATACACTTGGGTCCTTAGTATTGCACCTGCAACCCTTGAATATTCCTAGCTAGCTCTCCTATATTTCTTCATAGTGGCTATTTTAGACAAGCCTAGTTCTACACAAATGGTGGCACTTCTCCTTCCTTTACCACAAATAATTTTACTTTGTAATTTACAGAGAAATAGAAGCTTGGACACACTTAAAGACCTGAAGAAGTTGAGCTGAGAGAGTGGAGAGAAACAGGGCAAACAGAAATACTGCTGGAAGAGCAGGTAACATAAAGAATCTAAATACTATTCTATGGGTGGTGGTTAGCCACTGAATTGTTTAAAGAAATAAGTGACATGATCAGATTTGTGTTTTAGAAAGATCACCCTGATTATAATTTGAGGAATATACTAGAAAAGGCAAGGTTGAAGATTAAAACAAGTTAGATTTCAATATAAACAGATGTAATTTGTCATTTTTAACATTTATATGGATGTACCATTTAAGTTCCATGACACTAGGGACTGTCTTTTTCAATTCTCGATTTCCAGAGTCTAACACATTATCTGGCACAAAATATTTATTTATTTATTTTTTTGGTATGTGCTCCTAGCGGGGGCCAAACCCAAGACTCTCTGGTCCGCAGGCTTGATGCTCCAACCGCTGAGCCAAACCGGCCAGGGCAAAATATTTATTTCTTTAAAAACTGCTCTGGCCGGTGTGGCTGTTGGTTGCAGCGTTGTTCATGAATCGAAGGGTCACAGTTTGATTCCCGGCCATGGCACATCCCAGGTTGCGGGTTTGATCCTCTGGTTAGGGCACATACAGGAGGCAACCGATCAATGTTTCTCACATCAATGTTTCTTTCTCTCTCCATCTCCCCCTCTCTCTAAAATCAATTACAAAAAAAAAAACTACTACTACTTTTTTTTTTTTCGAAAAAATTTTTTTTTTTAGATAGACTGGGAGGGAGAGAGAGGAAGAGAGAGAGAGAGAGAGAGAGAGAGAGAGAGAGAGAGAGAGAGAGAAACACTGATGTGAAAGGGACACATCAAGTGGCTGCCTCCCGCACGACCCAACCAGGGCCAGGAACAAACTGCAACCAAGGTACATGCCCTAAGCGGGAACCGAACCCGGTTCTCTCTGGACCGCAGGCCGATGCTCTAACCACTGAACATTACTAATTATTTTAAATCCTCGCCTGAGGATATTTTTCCATTGATTTTCAGAAAGTGTGTGTGAGAAAGAGAGACACTAATGTGACAGACACATCGATCAGTGGCTTCCTGCAAGACCCCGACCAGGGCCAGAACAAACCGCAACTGAGGTACATGCCCTTGACTGAAATAGAACCTGAGACTCTTTGGTCTGCAAGCCAACACTCTAACCGCTGGGCAAAATCGGCCAGGGCCTATTACTAGTTATTAACAACGATGTTACCTTTAATGAGTATTTACTATATGCTAGGGACTATGTTAAGTACATATTGCCACTTAATTCTCATAATTATATCATCTTATTTTATGAAGTGGAAACACTAAAACTCAGAATTTATGTGAGTTTCATCTCTTAGCTAGTTAGTAGAGAAGTGGGATTTAACTCTGGGTCTGCTGCCTCCAGAGCCACGTGATCGGTTATTCACAGTTGACTGAAAATTTAACTATTTATTGATTAATGTACATTCAGGTTCTTTCTATTTTTGCTATTATAAATAATATGATGAATCTCTTTAAATAGGTAAGCACTCTTGTGTGGTTGCCTCATTAATGTAAAATCTTAGATGCTGCAATTATGAGCCACAGAGCTGGCACATTATAAGTTTAGATACATATTACAAAACTGATCTTCAGAAAGGCTGTTCCATTTCACAACCTTTCACACAAATAGGCAGTATGTGAGAATGCCTGTTAACCACTACCAACACTGAGTGTTACTGATCTTTGCCAACAAAATGGTCTCCATAAATCTTATTTTGGTTGTAGTTTATAGGTATATATCATTACTAATGAAATTAATAAGCTTTTTGTTTTTTTTCCAAATCCTCACTGGAGAGTATTTTTTCATTGACTCTTTTAGATAGAGTGGAAGGCAGGAAGGGAGGAAGAAAGAGAGAGAGAGAGAGAGAGAGAGAGAGAGAGAAACATCCATGTGTCCACATTGATTGGTTGTCTCCTACAAGATCCCAACCAGGGCCAGAGGTCATATCTGCAACCTAGGCACATGCCCTTGAACGGGAATCAAACCCATGAGGATCCTTGGGTCCATAGGCTGACATTCTAACTGCTGAGCCAAACTGGTCAGGGCAAAATTGACAATCTTTTCACATGTTAAAAGTCATTTCTATTTCCTTTTAATTCCTGTTCATGTTGTTTGCCCATGTTTTAAGTTTTTAAATACTCTTTATATATTTTGAATTTTAACTTTTTCTGTGTTATAAGTATTTATAAATAATGTGATCCTAGCCCTGGCTGGTTTGGCTCAGCAGTTGAAGCATCGGCCTGCAGTCCAGAAAGACCCAGGTTCGGTTCCCGCTAAGGGCATGTATCTCGGTTGCAGTTTGTTCCCGGCCCTGGATGGGTCGTGCGGGTGGCAGCCACTCGATGTGTCCCTTTCACGTTGATATTTCTCTCTCTCTCTCTTCCTCTCTTTCCCTCCCACTCTATCTGAACAAAAAATGGAAAAATGTCCTCGGGTGAGGATAAAAAAAAAAATGTGATCCTAGTTTTTGTTTGCTGTGTAACGTTGCTATGATTTTATGGCACTGAAGTTTTACATTATGTGAAATCTACTAATCCTTTTTTGTTTTTATGGTTTCCTACCTATTTCATGATTACAAAAATTCTATCCACATTTTCTTTTAATGTTTTAATATTTTCAATAGTTTTCATTTTTGACATTAAATCTAATTTACTTAAGCCCAGCAGGTGTGGCTCAGTGACTGAGCGTTGACCCATGTACCCAGAGGTCGCTGGTTCAACTCTTGGTCAGGGCACAGGCCCAGGTTGTGGGCCAAATCCCCAGTGGGAGGCATGCAGGAGGCGGCCAGTTGATGTTCTCTCTCATCGATGTTTCTATCTCTCTCTCCCTCTCTTCCTCTCTTTCTAAAAATCAATAAAGAAAAACACAAAACAAATTAATTTACTTAGAATTAATTCTGACAAAAAAAGTGTGATAAGGATTCAATTATTACTCTTTTAAATGGATACCCAGATTATTAGATAGGTAAGGCTTTAAAGTATATAATAATTGGAGTACGGTACAAAGCACCAGTGATAAGTCTAATCTCAAGCAGAGAATTTTTTTCTGTCAAGAAAGAACTTTACTTCTTTCCACATATGTGTAGAAACATGTAAGCTTCCCAAAGAATTCCCTAACCAACAGACAAATAACTCAAATGTGCTATTTAAATATAATTTCTTTTGCACAAATTTACTATCCATAACTTAGTTATCCCCACTGCAATGCTAACTAGTAATACTAAAATGAAGTCTCTCTACGATTTAACTTAATAAATTTAAATACTTAAGCATGAGACATTTTAATGGAATAAAAGCATGCTTTTTAAATAAAAATATCAAAAGTAAGCTATAGACATTAAAGAAATAGTTCATATCAACAGTAGAAAAATTACCTTAAAACTTAGTGAAATTCTTTTTTTTTAATCATTCATGACTAGCATAAAAATATTCATCCAAACAATATGGAGCACACAGAACACCCCAAAGAAAAATTCTGTCATATTAGAACACATCAAATAAAAGTAACAGAAAATTGATGGCAGCACAATAAGACAATAGCTCTCTCTCTCTCTATATATATAATCAAGTTGACTTCCACAATGTTGATAAAAATATGATAATAGTTAAACATGACTAGGCTGTGTCTCTTTACTTTTTATGAGCATTAGAGTCATCTTTTCAAAGATAAGACTTGGGATTTTTAGATTTATGTAATCTTGAAGTATAAGAGAACACAAGAACTACAACAAAGTACTTATGATCATTTTTTAAAAACATAAAAATATCTTTGCAAAGAATTCTTTAGAGAAAGAGCAAACCTATTCAATGCAAGCAATAACTAGGTCAAATCACGCATATAACCAAAATACAGCTTAGTATTTATTTTTCAAAAAACTCTACTCATAACCAATCATTTTAGACTAAAACAGAAACACACAAGTTAGACTATAAATTAGACTTAGAAATTTGAAAACATTATTGCTAGATGTAATAAAGAAAAATGATAGTATTTTGGTACCAAATTCTTCTGAAAATATCCATTCAGGACTAAGAAAACGTAAACAAGATTTACAGATCATTTTGAGAATCATCTCATATTTCTTTGAAAATATTTAAATAGTTAACTTAAAAACATAATTTATTTACCTGACCACTACCAGAAGTTGCCATGTTGATTTCTGCCACTCCTTGACCTTCATTCTGCCGCTCAGCTTCATGTAAGCCAGGTTCATGTTTGCTCTGAGATGACCTCTGTTAATATGGAGTTAACATCATTACATACAAAAACAGAGCACACTTTTTTTTAGCTCACAGTTTTTTTCCTTTCTTGTTTTAAAAGTCTGAATGCATCAATTATACAGGTTTACAAAAGCATGGAACTGCAGTTCAGTCTTCAAAACCTCCAGCATGGTTGGCAGTCGAGAGGAAAGTGAAGTGTGTCCCTTGAGCATTAGAGCTGCACAAGACAAAGGATTTTCTGAGACTCACAGAAACACCATCCTCCACCAGCTGTGCTCACATCACTATCAGGAGTATAACCCAACTAGAACAAATAACTGTCTTTTCTGCAAGGTCACATGATTCGGGCATTTAATGGTGCTGTAAATATAACACTTAAACTATTACCAAAGCTTATAAATACCTTCTGTGTAAGTATACTTATACATAGAACATATATACATGCTAATAAAAATCATATGAAAAAAACAGATAAGCCCTTAGATTCTGATAGAAACTAAAAACCTTTTCTAATGTAACCACCATCTGTTATATGAAATGAAAATGACAGATTATATCCAGTAAAAGCAGTCATTTAAAGATAGATTATGCCCAGTAAAAAGCAGTCACTTTGTAAAAACAACACTGCAGAATCAAAGAAAATAATCTTCCCATTATTTTTTTTATAGAAACAATTACAAATGTGATTACTCTAGGAAAATGACACTCTAAAATAAAAGTACTTTGAAAAATGTGACATAATAGTGGATATCTTACAAAATGGCTATCACTGGAACTTCATTTGCATTTGATCTTCTGTTCATCCTCTATTCCTATCCCTCTTCCTAAAACTCCTATTTATTCGTCAGATCTCAGTTCAAATAGCACTTCCTAAGGAGGTCTCTTCCAAACTCCGAGACCATATGACTCTTTCTGTTACATATTCTTATAATACCTTATACCCTTCTCTTTTAGAGCATTTGTCAAAGTCTTAACTTTATAGTTATTTCTCTCATTATTTGATTGATAGTGTCCCTGACTGGACTGACTGTAAGCTCTAAGAGTGTAGAGAACAAGACAAAGCTTCTTCAAGCTTTCCTAGACCATTTAAAATGTGACTTGAAAATTAATTTACATGCAACATTTCCATCAATAAACTAATATAGTTATATGTAGGCTAAAAGTGAGGTAGCCCCAATAATTCAGAAATAGAAGAAAAAATAGTACCATCTGAAAATCACACTATAAAATTTAACAAAATCAACAAAAGTAGAAACATCAAACAAAATCAATCTAGAAACAAAATGAATCAAAACCCATGGAAACCACAAAGATTTGACAGTAACATCACTGAAGATGTCAACATAAAAGTAATTACTGAGCATCTGTTATGTTAGTTACTTCCATTATGTGATAAGGAATACAGTGCTAGTAAAATCAGACATTGTTCTCTACACTCTTAGAGCTTACAGTCAGTCCAGTCAGGGACACTATCAATCAAATAATGAGAGAAATAACTATAAAGTTAAGACTTTGACAAATGCTCTAAAAGAGAAGGGTATAAGGTATTATAAGAATATGTAACAGAAAGAGTCATATGGTCTCGGAGTTTGGAAGAGACCTCCTTAGGAAGTGCTATTTGAACTGAGATCTGACGAATAAATAGGAGTTTTAGGAAGAGGGATAGGAATAGAGGATGAACAGAAGATCAAATGCAAAGAAGCTGAGGTGGAAGGAAGCATGGCTTGTTTTAGCACATCAGAGAATCATGGTATGGAGAGTAGAACAAAAAGAGTAAAATAATCTTACTGATTTTAGTGAGATTCTCAGCGCTCTTTACCACACATAATTAATACTAGGATATTAATGAGAAAAGTTGCATGTAAATTAATTTTTAAAGTCAATTATTATTATTACTTTAAGTGTTTTTATTGATTTCAGAGACAGGAAGGGAGAGGGAGAGAGAGATAGAAACATCATTAATAGAGAAACATGGATTGGCTGCCTCCTGCATGCCCCCTACTGGGGATGGAACCCAAATCCCGGGCATGTGCCCTGACAAGAAATCAAACTGGTGACCTCCTGGTGCATGGGTTGATGCTCAGCCACTCAGCCATGCCGGATGGGCTAAAGTCAATTTTTAAATGGTGTAAGTAAATAGGAAAAAGGAGATCAGTTTGGAGGCTAATGTATTAATATAAGTGTGAGATGGTGGTACTTTGAACTGGGAAAGCAGTGATAGAGATAAACCAAGTGGAGATACAGAGGTAAATCTGAAGGCCTTGATGACAGACTGGATATGGTGACTGAAGAAAGAGATCTGGTGTCAATAATTACTCCTATGGCCCTGGCTGGTTTGGTTCAGCGGTTAGAGCTTCGGCCTGCAGTTCAGAGAGACTGGGGTTCCATTCCTGCTAAGGGCACATACCTCGGTTGCAGTTTGTCCCCGGCCCTGCCTGGTTGGGTCGTGCAGGAGGCAGCCACTCGATGTGTCCCTTTCACATCGATGTTTCTCTCTCTCTCTTTCTCTCTCTCTCTCTGAACAAAAAATGGAAAAATGTCCTCAGGTGAGGATAAAAAAAAAAATTACTCCTATGTTCCTTAGCTCACACAGTTGAATAATGATGATGTTAATCAGAGACAAGTAATAACTTAATGAGGATAAGGGTTTTCTGAAGGAGGTGGGTGGTAAGCAAGGCTTACGAAGAGATCATTTATTATGTTTTAGGTGTATGCTGAATTTAAAGTGCCTTTGAGTCACCTAAGTGGAGATGCAGAGTAGGCACGTATTATTTAGCAGTCTGGAGTTCAGGGCTAGAAAAATGAATTTGAGATGGTAACTGAAGCCCTAAGCACAAATGCTTAGGGAGAGACAATACACAGAAAAGAAAAATAAGCCTTAAGGAATGCCTATAATAAATACCACATAAAGGAACATGAACCTTTAAAGGCAAAAGAGGTGGGATGAAACCAAAAAAGTATTGTCATAGATGCCAAGAGAAGAATATTTCAAACAACAGGAAGTATTCAATAATGTGAAAAGTGTCAAGATGAAGACTGAAATGTCAATTTAACAATATAAAAGTCACTGATGGTCCATGTTAGTGAAACTATGGGAGCAGAAATTAGAGTGGCTTGCACTCAGTGAGTGGTGGGGAGAACAGGTAGACTTGGAATCTATATATATCTTTGGAGTGAGGACTGGGAAAAGATAATGAGGGAGGAAGGGGACAGATGAAGAGAGTTGCAGGGAGAGGTGGGACTGAGGAAGGTTCATTTTATTTATTTATTAAAAAAATTTTTTTTTCCCTTTATTGATTTTTAGAGAAAGAGGAAGGGAGAGGGAGAGAGAGAAACATCAATGAGAAAAAACACTGATTGGCCGCCTCCAGCATACCCCCCACTGGGGATTTGGCCCACAACCTGGGCATGTGCCCTGCCCAGGAATTGAACTGGTGACCTCTTTTTCTTTTTTTTTTTATCCTCACCCGAGGACATTTTTCCATTTTTTGTTCAGATAGAGTGGGAGGGAGAGAGAGGACGAGAGAGAGAGAGAAAAACATCAATGTGAAAGGGACACATCGAGTGGTTGCCACCCGCACGACCAACCAGGGCCGGGGACAAACTGCAACCGAGGTACATGCCCTTAGTGGGAACCGAACCCGGGTCTCTCTGGTACGCAGGCTGACGCTCTAACCGCTGAGCCAAACCAGTCAGGGCGTGACCTCTTGACGCATAGGTTGACGCTCAACAACTGAGGCACACAGGCTGGGCTCGTTTTATATGTATATTTTAAACTCATATTTATTGTTGAATGCATTACAGATATTTCTCCCTTTTTTCCCCATTGACCCCCTCCTCCCCATTCCCGCCCCCTCCTGCCTTCCCCACAGTATTGTCGGTATCCATCCGTTGTGCATATATACATAAAAGTTCTTTGGTTTATCTCATCCCACCCTCCTTCCCCCTTTCCCTTTGAGGTTCACCAGTCTAACCACCAATTTGTACTTCTTAATTCCTTCATCTTTTTCACCCATCCCCCCAGCTCTCTCCCATCAGGCAAGCAACAAAAATTTCTTTGTATCTATGAGTCTGTTTCTGTTCCGTTTGCTCATTTTGTTTGTGGATTCAATTGTTGATAGGTATGTATTAATTGCCATTTTATTGTTGATATTTTTCTTCTTCTTCGCCTTCAAGAAGACCCTTGAACATTTCATATAATAATGGTTTGGTGGAGATGAACACCTTTAGCTTTTTCTTGTCTGGGAAACTCTTGATATGGCCATCGATTCTAAATGATAGCTTTGCCGGATAGAGTAATCTTGGTTGTAGGTCATTGCTTTCATCACCCTGAATATTTCTTGCCACTCCTTTCTGGCCTGCAAAGTTTCTTTTGAGAAATCAGCTGACAGTCTTATGGGAGCTCCTATGTAGGTAACAAACTGCTTTTCTCTTGCTGCTTTTAAGATTCTCTTTGAAGTTAACCTTTGGCATTTTGATGACGATGTGTCTTAGTGTGGACCTCTTTGGGTTCATCTTGTTTGGGACTCTCTGTACTTCCTGGACTTGCATGTCTGTTTCCTTCACCAAGTTAGTAAAGTTTTCTGTTGTTATTGTTTCAAATAGTTTTTCAATTTCTTGATCTCTCTTCTCCTTCAGGCACCCCATATGATACGAATGTTGGCATGTTTTAAGTTGTCCCAGAAGCTCCTTACACTATCCTCATTTTTTTGGATTCTTTTTTCCTTTTGCTGTTCTAGTTGGGTGTTTTCTGCTTCCTTATATTCCAAATTGAGGGTTTGCTTCCTGGCTTTACCTACTCTACTATTGATTTCCTGTAAATTATTCTTTATTTCAGTTAGTGTGTCCTTCATTTCAGACTGGCCCTTTTTTATGTTGTTGATGTTCTCACTAAGATCCTCAGAGGTCTCCTAAAGTTCCTTGAAGGTGTCACTAAGTCCCTTGGATGTCTCACCAAGTTTCCTGATCAACCTTATATCCTGTGTTCTGAACTCTGCATCTGGTAGATTGCTTATCTCCATTTTGTTTAGTTCTTTTCCTGGAGTTTTGTTCTTTTTTTCATTTGGAACATGTTTGTCTCCTTATTTTGGCTGCTTCCTTGTGATTGTTTCTATGTATTAGGCAGAGTTGCTGTGCCTCCTAGGCTTCGTAGGGTGTCCCACTGTTGTAGGTGTGCTGTAGGATCCAGCGGCACAATCTCCCTGATCACACCAGCTGGCCCTCGCAGTGCACCCCTAGTGTGGACTGTACACCCTTTTGTTGTAACTGAGTCTTGACTGCTGTTGGCACACCAATGGGAGGGGTTTATTCAGGCTGGTCAGCTGCAAAGACTGGCTGCGCCCACTCACCACTACCTTGGAGGATCAGCTGCGTAGGGGCCCACCACACAGAGCAAGACTTACTTCAGCAGGGCTCTGGTACCCACTGAGTCCACTCATTGAGTGTGTCACTTGTGGAGGTGGTTGGGTGGTGGTGTTTCGATGTTGTCTGAAGCTGTCCACCAGCTGTGCTGGCTCTCTGATAAGGTCAGCCACTGACTGTGTTCTATCCAGGGCCACCCAGCATAAGCTATAAAGTGATCTGCAGATGGCTGCTTCTTGTGCTGGGCTTAGAGGTGTCCAGGAAAAGCTAAGTTGTGAACCAAGGCTAGTTGCTTCTAGTGCCAGGCCTGGGGCTACTTAACAAAAGATATGGGGCTCACTGAGACTGACCCCTCTCAGGCCCCAGCTCCGCACCGCTCTTAGGGGCTGCTGGGTTGCACAGGGCCCTATGGAGCTCCCCGTCCGCCGCTGGTGGCTGGGAAATGCTGCTGCCCAGTGGGGCTCAGCTCCTGCTCAGACTTTGCTATAATTTTTTTTTTTTGCGGGGGGAGGGGGAATAGTTCTCTGCTGCTGGTCTGTGTTTCTGTTGCCTGGGGATGGATGTCTGCTCTCTGGCCTCTGTTGCTGGGGGTGTATCTCGACTCTGATTGGGTTGCTACTGTGGGGGACGGTGCTGGACTCCCGGCCGTTTGCGGTTTCCACAACTGGCACCTTGACAGCTCCGCCACTGTGCACTGGTGTGTGTTGACACAGGGTGCCCACTGGCCCTATGGTGCCAGGTGCACTGGTGGGCTCAGGTACCAGATGCTGCTTGTGTGAGAGATTTTAGGAAACACTGAAGCAGGATCCAAGACAGGCCAAACCTATGGTAAAGCCTTTGGAAACAGCTTGGGTGGGCCCAAAAGTTGGGTGGGGTGAGGCCTCAGGGAGTCACCAGGGCGGGGCTACCAGTGTGACCAGGTTGCTGGAGTCCCAGATATGGCGGCTCTCTGCCGCCCTGGGGAAGGGCTCACCAAAGGAAAAATGGCCTCCACCAGCACCTCTGTCCAGGAGAAAGCTGCCCCTCCAGCCCTCGTCCGGAGGCCAAACAGCTGAGTTCTACCCTGTTCTCTGGTGCCCCTCAAACTGCCTCCCCTCAGAGCTCAGAGGGAGCGGGTCTGAGTAGGTCTGTGTGCGGGCCCTTTAAGAGGATCTGCTGGAGCTTCCGCAGCTGCAGCCTCCCTCTGCCTCAGTTCCCGCTGGTTTTACAGCCAGAAGTTATGGGGACTTTTCCTCCTGGCACTGGGACCCTGAGCTCAGCGCCTGGTGTGGGACAGGGAGCCCTCACTCCTCAGGAAGGGCCTTCCCAGCCGGGGTATCCCTCCTGATTTTTATCCAACACACGTGGGTGTGGGACCAGCCCATAGCGCCTCCGCCCCTCCTATCAGTCTGTGGCAGCTTCTTTAATTTTGTAGTTGTAGGACTTCCATTCAGCTCAATTTCAGGCGGATCTGAATGGTGGTTGTGTTGTTTTGTTATAATTTTGATGTGGTTGTGGGAGGACACGACAAAACATTTGTCTACACCGCCATCTTGACCCATCTCCCTCATTTTATATTTTTAAACATAAGATTTAAGTCTGTTTAAATGCCAACTGAAAGGTGCCACAGAAAAGGAAAAAGGTAACTATTTGAGAAAAAAGATGAGTAAAAAGTTCCTGAGAAGGCAGGAGTTGAGAATCCAAAGCACAGGAAGAAAGGCAGAATGCTTCCTGGTAGGGAGGAGAGGTAGTTCCTATGACAACTTCTGTCTCTGTGAAGGAGGTGGAATTATTAGAGGGAGGGAGATAAGGGTTGAAATAGTTATTTCCAGAGGAAGAATGGGGGATCCAGAGAAACACAGTAGGCATGCAGAAATGCCAGGCGCATGTGATGATGGCGATAAAGTTAAAAAACACATGTTTACTATGCATTTATCACGTGTCATCTATTAATTTATTTAATTCTGATATCAACTCTATAAGGTAGATAAAATTATTATCCCATTTTACAGATGAAGAAACCAAGACACAGAGAAGATAAATATATGGACTTAGGTCACATAGTCCTAGTAAATAACAGAGCCAGAGCTGGGATCACAACCCAGGTAGTCTGATTCCAGAGCCCAAACTAATATTTAACACTTTCTACCTACACTTACCTTTGTTTTATTTCCTCCTTCCTTATTTACTTCCCTTTGTTCTTTCATTGATCCGAGGCTACACACTTGCCTGTACTCTCTGATCACTAGTGCTAACCTTGAAGGCAACTGATTCTAATTCCTATGAAAGAATAATCCTGAGTTTCCTTATTTCTATTGTTGCTGGGTAACTTACCCAAAGTTTTCTAGCCTGAGACTAAAAAATGTTTTTGTTGTTGAGGTATTTACATACCACAAAATGCACCCATTTTAAGTGTACAATTCAATGATCTCTAGTAAATATATCAAACATTAACATAACCCAATTTTAGAACATTTCATCATTCTAATAAATTCTTTGTGCTCATTTACAGCTAATCCTCATTACTGCCCACAGCTCCAGGCAACTACTGTCTTTATAAATTTGCCTTTTCTAGACATTTCTTGACTTATGTGTCTGGCTTCTTTTACTCAGCAAGTTTTTGAAGTTCATCCATGCTGTAGCATGTATCATCAATTTGTTTCTTTTTATTGTCGAACAGTATTCGATTATAAGAATAGACCACATCTGTATATCATTTGTATTCATTCACCAGGTGGTATATATACATTTGCATTGTTTCTACTTTTGGGCTAGTGTGAATAATATTGCCATAAACATTCAAATTAAAGTTCTTGTGTAGACATATGTTTTCATCTCTCTTAGATACCTAGAAGTGAATTACTGGGTCACATGGTACCCTCTATGTTTAATATTTCAAGGAACTGTCAAACTGTTTTCCAAGTGGCTGTACCATTTTACAGTCTCACCAACACTGTATTTATTCACATCTTTGCCAATGTTTATTACTGTCTTTATGATTATAGCCATCCTAATGGATTTGAAGTGGTATCTAATTGTGGTTTTGATTTGTATTTCCCTAATGACTAATGATGTTGAGCGTATTTTCATGTGTTTATTTTCTTTCTATCATCCATCTATCCATCTATCTATCTGTCTATACCTATATCTATCTATCTATAGATATATATATCTTTTCTGGGCAATGTCTATTCAAATCTTTTGTCCATTTTTAAATTGAGCTGTTTCATTATTAATGAGTTGTAAGAGTACTCTGCATAGAATTTTAATAAATATTTCTCGCTAATTATTATCTAGAGAGTTTTTAAACAACATGTTACAATTTTCCTCACAGTTCCTTAAAAAACCTGTCCGAAATAATACACAAGTAAGTTGTAGCACTGGTTGCCTCATATATCCTTTTGCAACTTTTGGAATTTGAATCATTTGCAATTACACCACCTGAATCTTGTCCAACATCTAGACACTAAACCAGAATTGTAAGAAGGTAAGACAAAGACAGTGCAATAAGCAATATGCTTAGTGGTGAAGAAATTACTTGGCAGAAATCTTTTCTTGTCTATATTGCATATGAACTAATTTAGTAAGTGTCGAACCTCCAGTTTTCTCCATTTTCTAGATTCTCCCTCTGATCTCTATTAGAAGTACGACAATAATGGAATAAAGATACTCTAAACAGCAAAATTTTTAAAAAGGGTTTTGGTTCTTTCTTTTTTTCTAGAGAAAGTGGAAGGGAGGGAAGGAAAGAGAGACAGAGAGAAACATCTGCGAGAGAGAGACATATCGATTGGTTGCCTGCCTCCTGCACAACCCCAACTGGGGCCGGGGATTGAACCTGCGACCCAGGTACATGCCCTTGACTGAAATTCAAACCCTCGATCCTTCTTCAGTCCTTGGGCTGTGCTCTAACTGCAGAGCCAAACCAGCCACTGCTTTTGGTTCTTTCTTAAGTGTGACATGACACCTTCCTTTAGTTTATTTCATTGAACTATTAGACTAAATGTAACAACTTTAAGCTATGACTTATATAGCACTTCTATAACACAAGGAAGCAAAACAAGATTAAATTACAGTGGTAGACAGCCATAAATCCAATATGAGTCAAAATTTTGAACAAATAAAAAACCAACAAGTCCTCAAGCTGCAATAAACTTATAACCATGCTGGCAAATGAGGATTAATATTAAAAAAATGACAATTTTTTAGGAATTTTCCTGAGGCCGGAGTGTTGGTAAAATTTGGAAACAGAAGCAGGGAATCTATTATACTGAGAAAATGATAACAAAAACAAAGTCAGTGTAGTAACATTAATAGTAGATAAAATAAAATTCAAGGAGAGCATTAAATGGAATAAGAAGGGCCCTGGACAGTTTGGCTCAGGGGGTAGGGCAACGGCCTAAGGACTAAAGAGTTACAGGTTTGATTCCTGGTCAAGGGTTTGATCCCCCGCCCTGGTTGGGGTCATGCGAGAGGCAACCAATTGATGTGTCTTTCTCACCTCGATGTTTCTCTCCCCCTCTCCCCCCTACTCTAATTTAAAAAACAACAACAACAAAAAAACAATGGAAAAAATATCCTCAGGTGATGCCCAGCTGGTGTGGCTCAGTGGCTGAGCATCGACCCATGCACCAAGAGGTTGCCGGTTCGATTTCCAGTCAGGGCACATGCCCAGATTGTGGGCCTGATCCCCAGTGGGAGGCATGTAGGAGGCAGACAATCGATATTCTCACTCATTGATATTTCTCTCTAAAATCAATAAAGAAAAAAATATATACATATCTTCAGGTGAGGATGCAAAATAAACAAATAAATGGAATAAGTAGGGATATTTCACAGAATAAAAGATTCAGTCAACTAGGAAAAAACCACGAATACTGAATTGGAAATATAAAAACCTGTTAGATGTAGCCAAGTAGTAACAATCAGAATATGAGATTAGGGATTGGGGGGGATGGGAGGGGGAGACTGACTAACTATAAAAGTGAGAAAAACAACAGTAGCAATAACTAGAAGCAGAAAATATCAAGCAAAAATATAAAATATAGTGCTGCTCAATAAAAACAAAGAGCTGCCTTTTAAAAAATAATTTTTAATAAGATGTAGTCTTCTCCAAAGAAAACATACAGATGGCCAATAGACATATGAAAAGATGCTCAACATCACTAATCATCAGAGATGCCAATTACAACCACAATGAGATACTACTTCACACCTGTCAAAATAGCTATCATCAATAAACCAACAAATAACAAATGTTGGTGAGAATGTGGAGAAAAAGAAACCCTTTAGCACTGCTAGTGGGATAGCAGACTGGTGCAGCAACTGTGGAAAACAACATGGAGGTTCCTCAAAAAATTAAAAACGGAACTGTCTTATGACCCAATGATTCCATTTCTAGGTATATATTCAAAGAAATCCAAAACACTAATTCGAAAGGATATATGCACCCCTATTTTCACTGCAGCATTATTTACAATAGCCAAGACAGGGAAGCAACCCAAGTGCCCAACAGATGAGTAGTTACAAAAGCTGTGGTACATATATACAATGGAATATTACTTGGCCATAATAAAAAGAATGAAATCTTACCATTTGAGACAATATGGATGAACTATTATGCTAAGTGAAATAAGTCAGTCAGAGAAAAACAAGTACCATATTATTTCACTTAAATGTGGAATCTAAAGAACAAAATAAACGAATAAAATTGAAATAGACTCAGATACAGAGAACAGGCTGATGGTTGCCAGAAGTGAGGGTGCTTGGGGGACTGGGTGAAAAAGGTGAAGGGATTGAGAAGTACAGATTGGTAGTTACAAAATAGTCACAGGGACGTAAAGTTCAGCATAGGGAATATAGTGAATAATATTGTAATAAATATGTATGGTGCCAGCTGGGTACAGGAAGTATTAGGGGAAATACTTTATAAAGTATATGACTGTCCAACCAATATGCTGTATACATTTGACACTAATACAAAATAATATTAAATGTAGATTGCAATTGCAAAATAAAATAAAATGAATAGTGTAGTAGATTTGATCAAGAGAAAAAAAAGACAGATAACCTACACTGGAAAGCCAAAGGGGGCATAACAACCAGAATACTGCATACAACAATGCCAAAAAAACTGAAAAAGGAGTAAAGAGATACTGTTTTTGTTCTGTTAGTTTTGTCCTTAACACATTTTTGACCACTCACAAGTTAACTCTTGTTTTCCTACCCAAACATTGTGGACCGCGCACGAGTTAACTTGGGTTTGCACTTGCATTAGCTATTTCAGTTTTTGAAACTCAGGGTAACATAGGATTATTGTATTTGTGACTCTTTGCCCTGAGGGTCGAAGTTCGAAAAACAGCGCACCGTTCTATATTCTTAAAGTAGGTAGGGAATGGATATCTGCTGGTTCAAATGAGTGCAGCTCAGAACCTAATGTGCAATGTGCCCAAAACGTGCGGTCCCTGGCGTATGTCTTAGAGATTTTTATGTGGTACGCAATATGTTAAGAGTCAACACTGTGCCCTGGACAGTTTGGCTCAGTGGTTAGAGTGTTGGCCTGCGGTCCAAAGAGACCCGGGTTCAGTTCCCAACAAGGGCACGTACCTCGGTTGTAGTATGTCCCCCGCCCTGGCGGGGTTGTGCAGGAGGCAGCCACTCAATGTGTCCCTTTCACATCGAAGTTTCTCTCTCTCTTTTCCTCTCTCCTTCCCACTCTATCTGAACAAAAAATGGAAAGAATATCCTTAGGTGAGGATAAAAAAAAAAAGAGTCAACATTGCAAAATGGACTTTCTTTTTTTTTATCCTCACCCGAGGATATTTTTCCATTTTTTGTACAGATAGAATGGGAGGGAGAGAGAGGAAGGGAGAGAGAGTGAGAAACATCGACGTGAAGGGACACATCGAGTGGCTGCCACCCGCACGACCAACCAGGGCCGGGGACAAACTGCAACCGAAGTACGTGCCCTTAGCGGGAACCGAACCCGGGTCTCTCGGGACCGCAGGCCAACGCTCTAACTGCTGAGCCAAACTGGCCAGGGCCGGACTTTCTTTATATTACAAATATTTGATTTATACTAGCTTAAAACAGCCAGGTTAAACAGCTTTTATAAACAAAACTTTGCAAAATAATCTTTTTTAAAAAATACTTAATTTACTAATATATATTTTTATTATAGATGTCCCTCCTTTTTCCTCCTTTGACCACCCCCCGCCCCACCACTTTCTTAGTACTGTTGTCTGGGTCTCTTGGTTATGCATATATGCATATAAATTCTTTGGTTTATCTCCTCTTGCCCCCGATCCTCACCCCCCTTCCTTCTGAGGTCTCTCAGTCTGTTCCCTACTTCCACATTTCTGGATCTGTTTTGTTCATCAGCTTATTTTGTTGGTTATATTCCATAAATAAGTGAAATCACATGATATTTGTCTTTCTCTGATTCACTAAACTGCTTTTAAGAATAAGACTATTGTTGCCCTGGCCGGTTTGGCTCAGCGGTTAGAGCGTCGGCCTGCGGTCCTGAGAGACCCGGGTTCGGTTCCTGCTGGGGGCATGTACCTCGGTTGCAGTTTGTCCCCGGCCCTGGTTGGTTGTGCGGGTGGCAGCCACTCGATGTGTTCCTTTCACATCGATGTTTCTCTCTCTCTCTCTCTGTTCCTCTCTCTCCCTCCCACTCTACCTGAATAAAAAAATGGAAAAATGTCCTCGGGTGAGGATAAAAAAAAAAAAAAAGACTATTGTACTTAACACTGCCTACTTAAGCCCTGGCCCGTTTGGCTCAGCAGCTGGAGTGTAGGCCCACAGACCAAAGAGTCACAGGTTCGATTCCGGTCAAAGGCACATACCTCGGCTGTGGTTCGGTCCTCGGCCCTGGTCAGGGTCATGCAGGAGGCAGCCAATCGATGTGTCTCTCTCTCTCCCCGCCTCCTCCTACTCTGAAGATAAATGGAAAAATATCCTCAGGTGAGGATAAAAAAACAAAAGGAACCCCCCCCTCCAAAAAAACTGCCTACTTAATAAAAACAAGATTCCACACATCCCAAATTCAGATGTACTGCAACCAAAGTTCCTAAGATATTTAAAAAGTCTGGCATAGATGAAAACACTCTCAAAAAAGGGTAAATGAGCTAATAAACTTCTGGACTCTACTCCTTCAAAAATTAAACTTTTAACATTAGAAACAATTGTCTTCCCTGTGTATAGATGTGTCTGCACTATATTTTTGCTTTAAAACAGAACAATACATTTGAGCAAATACTCCTAGAATGGGTACATGGGTGGAAAAATGTGCTGGTGATGATAGGACATACCAAATTTGTTTTGTATACAAAAGTTTTCTCTCCTCATAAAAGCTGTATGTAGTTACTATTCAAATGTCAAAACAAGCCCAGCCAGTGTGACTCAGTAGTTGAGTGTCGACCCATGTACCAAAAGGTCACCAATTCGATTCCTGGTCAGGGCACATGCCCAGATTGAGGGCCCAATCCCCAGTGGAGGGCATGCAGAAGAAGGCCAATCGACGTTCGCTCTCATCGATGTTTCTCTCTTTCTCTCCCTCTCCCTTGCTCTTTCTTTCTCTAAAACCAATAAAGAAATTAAAATAAAAAATATAAATTTCAAAACAAAAGGTCAAATTAGAAAAACAAGGAGGCATTAAGGATGGCTATCTGCATTTTCAAATTATTTCTCATGCACACATGTGTATCCTTTTAAAAATGGGATCGAAGTGTATGTACCATTTTATATATTATAAACATCTGAAAAGATAATATATTTTTATTGATTATATTTAGAAAATGGCAGCATGCTGATATTTTATTCTATGCATCTTTTTTTCCCACGTGGCCATGATGAATCTGAATCTGGCTGTACATTTGAAAATTTCCATTTCTTCCCTAAGTACTAAGCCAATTTTTTTTCTTAGCAAGAATTCTGTTCTTTATTGTTCAATGTAAATTTTTATTTAGCTTTTTAAAAATCCCTTTAGCTCTTCTTTACCCACTTTCCTTTACATTTCATCCATGCCACTTCACTCTACTGTTTCCGTGTGACTCTGCTCTTGTTGCACAGAGACACGTCTTCCTGTAATTGACTTATGAAGCAAATACTTTCTGAAAATTTATTTTTTTCCAGCCAGCCTCCCAGATGCTACTCTCTTTTCCTTATTCAGCAATGGTTTATTTAAGGCCCATGTAGGTTTTCTTTTTATTCATCTATAAACAGGTGAGAAGTGCTTAAATTTGGTGGCTGTCAACAGGTGAGGGAATGGTCTTTTAACTCACACTCCCCATTCTTCTGCATGGTGATCAAAACCTAATTTCAGATATTTATTTAGTTGCAGGGCTGACAGATTTGCACAAGACCCAGTTAAAATTCAGTTTCCAGTAGGTATGAATACATTGTATTTGTGTTCCACTGAAATAGTACCTTCCTCTTACTCCCACTGCTTGGTCTGTACTGATAGTATATTAAACATGACTTTTCCCAGCACGTACTACACTATTTCTAATGTTTTTGCTCTCTCTAGGCTCCTCTCAAGTTCCTTACTAATCATCATTATCAAGGTGTAATTAATAAGCCAATCTGGATTGTAAAGGAAAATAAGTATGCACATCTTCTAAATTATGACTCTGGCACTTTAGTTTATTTTTCTTCTTCACAGTTACATATTTAAATAGTTTAAATAATCATTATTTCTAAAGACTCATGGCAATAAACAGGTCTCTCACATTTGCCTGCCCTGTCCCATTTCCTATCTTTTAAAGGCAAATATTTCACCTCTTTCAGAGGATTTTTTTGGGGTGGGGGAACACTTACCTCCCTATTTCTAAATAACCTGCTTGTATTGCTGGTTCTGTTATTTTCAGTTGAATGCATTATTTACTGATTTCCTATCCTATTATGTAAGATGAGGTCTGGGTTTTCTTTTAGTACTATCCCACCCTCAATATCCCACTCATCTTGTCCCTCCATCCTTCCAATATTGCTTTACAGTTAGATAAGTTTTCCACTATTTACATTAAATTCTAATTATGGATGATAGATAGTGTATTATGATTATTTTCCTTTACAACTTCTGGTTGTCAATGGTGTTAAAAGGTTATCATTTTTGTTTTGTGTATTTAGGACATCATCAGTTTCTCTCCTGTGTAAAGTACTCTACTGATTTTGTCTTCTTAGATTTATCTCTTCTAGAATCTTCTCAACTGTTCCAATATGAACTGGTTACTTTCTCTTATCATTTGTCTTAGAATCTCCCTTCATCTTCATTCTGGGGAGTCTTTTATCTTTCTCTTGTATTGTACTGCTTGTGTCTTGGATCCCAAATCTTAATTTTTCTTGCTTTACATCTTCATTTAGTTCAACTAAATCCTCTCATAGCTTCCAGAAAACAGCTTACATAAAAAACAGATATTTTTGAAACTTTGCTTATCTAAAAATATACTCTACTTATAAATTTAATAAGTAGTTTGACTAGAGGTAAATTTATAGGCTGGTGGGGTATAATATAAAATATAAAATATGTCTTTGTCCCTTCATTTCTGTCACAGAACTTCAAAAACACTTGGAATTCACCGAGTTTGTTGTGCAATTAGGGTGACTCAAGGAGGGCCCCTAGAAAGCTTCAGGATGGGGGCTGGTCACCAGAAAGATGAACCACATTACTAGAGCGCTGAAATTCTGGGCCAGACTGACCTTCAGGGAAGAAAAAGGGCTGGAAACTGAGTTAAATCATGTAGCCACTTACTTGATCACACATGCCTACATAATGAAACCTTAATAAAAACTCTGGACACCAAGCTCAGTGGAGCCTCCTGGTTGATGAACACACTTATGTGCTAGGAGAGTGATGTGTCCAGATTCTGTAAGGAGAGAGCAGGAAAGCTCTGCATCCTCCATTCTTCACCTTCTCTAGATCTTGCCCTATGTATTTCTTCATTTGGCTGTTCCTGGTCTGTATCCTTTATAATAAAACTAATTGTAAGTGTAGTACTTTCAATGAGTTCTGAGTCATTTTAATGAATTATCAAACTAAGGGGGCTGTGCAAAGCTCCAAATTTGTAACCAGCTGGGTGCCTTGGCATCTGAAATGGGAACAGTCTTGTGAAGGACTCTGCCCTAATCTATAGGGTCTATGCTAACTTCAGGTCATTTCAGAACTGAATTACACTGTGGTATACGAATATGTGGTGAAATTTATAGCAAGGTGGGCAAAGTGAAGGTGGCTTAGGGACACTGAAAACTTGCAGGTGGTGTCTGAAGTGAAAGCCATCTTGTGAATGACATTACCCCAGTTGGGTATACATTAGTTCTGGGTAGTGTCAAAATTGAAATGAATTGTAGGACACCCAGTGGGGATGTCAGAGAATTTCTCCATTCTCTTTCAGGAACTCTTTTTTATTTGGATATTGAACACTAATATAATAACACTGTGCTTTTGTCATCTTTTCTATTTTCCATCTCATTATCGTTCTGTTCTACATTCTGAGAAATTTATCTTCTAACCTTTCTAGTGATTTTTTTTACTTCTGCTCTCACAATTTTAATTCCCAAGAATTGTTTTTTAAGTTCTCTGAATGTTCCTTTTATATACCATCATTTTCTTGCCTTTTATATGTATTATCTTTTACCTGAGTATATTAATGTTAGCTTTATTTTTTAAAAAGTTTTCTTCTTCTTGCATAGTATCTGTTCCACGAAATCTTTCTTACCAGAAACTTAAAAAATATGTCTGGGAGGTCTTGCTTGGCTGTTGGGGCTCAGTGGCTGAGTGTCAACCCATGCACCGAATTCACTAGTTCAATTCCTGATCAGGTTGTGGGCCTAATCCCTAGTAGGGGGCATGCAGGAGGTAGCCAATCGATGTTCTCTCTCATTGATGTTTCTCTCTCTCTCTCTCCCCCCCCCTCCCTCTCTAAAAATCAATAAAGAAAAAAAAATGTCTGGGATGTTTAGCTATGCATCCATATTTAAGAGTGGGCCACCTATGAAGAAGTTAAGTGAAACTCTATGCCTGAGGAATGAAGTCTGTCATCTATAGCTATGCTATAAGGTGGTCTGGCTGCATTGTTATATTGAAGAATCCTCCAATGTTAGTGTCTTTAGATCTTCTTTTTGAGGGGTTAGTCATATTTCTTAGCAAAGTTGCTACTAGAAACTTGCCTGTATTATAAGCCTGGATGCTAATGAAGGTTTCAGCATCCAATAAGTAAATTTTTACTTAATTTAGCACTTAGTGTGGTACCTCCAACTTCAATTATAAGCTTACTCTACCCAAAGATCCATTGTTTCCTCTTCTGAATAACTTTCACCTTTTGCTGGGATTGGAAAGGAGCAGTCACCCAGCCATACAGAGTTGAAGAGTGGCCCTGGAGTCTCCACCAACTTCTTAATAGATTTTTAATCATACTCTTGGTTTTAGCCTTCATTTGAATTCTCACATCTAGAGGTACCTAGTGTAACCAATTCTGGAATCTTGATCATTCCACAGTATAAAACAAATTGCTTCATAACGTCCTACTGCTGAGTTGGGGTCAACTCTCTATCATGTTGGAATAGTGCATTTGTTTACCTGCCTTCCAGCTCCAGAACTGTATTGATGTTACCTTCCCTGGTCTTTGTGCCTGTTTCATTTTGTCCTTTTACTGTCAGTTTAATGGGGTTGTGGAGTAAGCATAGATAAATGTGCATGATCAATTTTAACTACAAATTACTACAAAAAAAGCTTATTTACTAGTTGATAATAGCTAAATTAAGTTAGTTATTTAATTATATGTAAATTGACAACTGAAATAAGGTATCTGTATTTTATGGTTCTATTTTTTTTTTATTAATATGTTTTCATTGATTTTTTAATAGAGTGAGGAAGGGAGAGATAGGAACATCAATGTGAAAGAGAAACATCAATCAGCTGCCTCCTGCATGACCCTCACTGGGGACTGAACTCGCAACCTGGGCATGTGCCCTGACCAGGAATCAAACCGGGAACTCTCAGTCCATGGGACGATGCTCAATCCGCTAAGCCACATCAGCTGGGCTCTATAAACTTTTGCCTAAAAGTTATAAATAAATCAAAGTAATCAAGGTTTTCGATAATTTAATTTCATGAAAAAGTTTATAAAGTATCTCAATTCTCTAGAACATCTATATTTCAATGTCATCACATTAATTATGTATTCCTTTCTTAGAATAACTACCTATATTTATACCTGCAAATAATAAAGATAATTTACTAACCTCTGCTTCTGTTACTTGGGACTGTAAAAGCTGTCGTATTCGAAGTATGTCCTTCTCTATTTGTTGAATTCTGGTTACTCTTCGCTAAAATAAAACAAGTGATCAAATTAGATTTATTTTTATTAAAGACATTAGTGTAAATAATCATACTATGGCTACCAATTAACATGTCAGGATTACGCCAGACAATTAGAAGTTAGATATTTATATTCACACACTAATGACATTTAGGTTCAGTTCAATTTTTTAGTACATCTAACTTTACACAATAGATCTATAGCTGTTTAGCAAAATGGTACAATTATATGTCAAACTGTATAATCATGTAGTATAAAAAATTGGTGTTTAAAAGCTATTTTCAAAAAATATTTCAACAAAGAAAATTACACCCGAATTTAATCTCTTATATTAAACTACTCCAGATGTCAATATAATGTAATAAATTTATATAAAACATGGTATACCTGTAAAGGGAAAAAATATCTCATTTGTTTCAATAAACATCAAGGTTTAAACAGTAAGATTAACCTTCCTCAAAGTTATTCCTATTATAAGTCAGTAGTACTTTCAGATTTAGCTTTTCCAAATACCTACTGCAGCTAAACATTATTTTTATTCTCAACACTGGGATCACAATGATGATCGAGCCTTTGCTTACTCACTATCCCGAGACCATCAGTGAAAAAAAAGCAGTAACTACAAATCAAACATTGTGGAAATGAAATAATGGAAAAAGTGCTTGTAGAAAAGGCTAGATTTTGCTTTAATTTTTATAAATACTAACAGAAGTGGAAAAAACCAAATCACCTATATATAAAAATTTTGCAAACTGAAATTATTTTTAATTAGCTTTATGATAGATCAAACATACAGGTTTTAAAAACAAGTACTGCCAATGCTGTATAATTTTCTGAAATAATTCTATAGTTGACATCCTAATAAGGTATGAAAAACTGTATTATAAGAGTAAATATTTTGATGGGAGAAAAATGTTAGAAGCTAGATGAGAGTTGTTTCCAAACACTTCTTTTATTATGAGCCCCATCAATAAAAGATCTCTGGCCCTGGCCGGTTTGGCTAAGCGGTTAGAGCGTCGGCCTGCGGTACAGAGAGACCTGGGTTTGGTTCCCGCTAAGGGCATGTACCTCGGTTGCAGTTTGTGCCCGGCCCTGGTTGGTCGTGCGGGTGGCAGCCACTCGATGTGTCCCTTCACATCGATGTTTCTCTCTCTCTCTTCCTCTCTCTCCCTCCCGCTCTATCTGAACAAAAAATGGAAAAATGTCCTCAGGTGAGGATAAAAAATAAATAAATAAATAAATAAAAATAAATAAATAAAAGATCTCTGAACATGTATAACCCAATAGATAAATAAAATTACTGTAACAAATAGCTTTAAGCATATATAGTTATAAAACTTATCAACAAAATTCACCCTTTGATCATATCTAGTTTTGCGTAAATAGCCATGTCCTCCTTTTCTTATTACAATAAAAATGCTTATTGCTGCTATTATCCAATGTTATGATAAACACAGAAAAGCTCAAAGAAGTGCTCACACACAAAAAAATCCTACTTCTTCTCTCCCTTCCTTTGTAACACTACAACTATGATGATTCTATCATGGTTCTGAAAATAGTGAATAATATTCTCTAATAAACAAATCTTACTAAGTCTAATTTACATAATGAAAACATGCTGAAGAAGAAATGTACTTTTGGTAGCCTTCTAAAGATAATGCAGAGATGAGTGATCACTTCTACAACCAGATGGTAATATTTCCTGATTTTACAGAAACCGAACTACACACAATTACTAGCTTTGTAATATTTTATTGTTTCCCCCTTTCTCTATATAACTAGCTCCCCTCCACCAATAAAGTCATAAATTAAAAATTTTAATATTTAGAGAATGAAAATGGAAATTATATCTACTATTCTTCTCCATAACACTACACTTCTATATTGCCAATGTATCACGAAATCCTAAGTCAAGTCTATGTCATAATGTCCACTGAGGTGGATGATTTCTGACATGACTACACTCATGCTTCCGTTTTACAACATGAAAACAGAAGAGGCCAGTAGTATTTTTCTTTTTCTATATGGTAATCTCGAATATTTATTAAAATATGTTTACTAAAAAATGCTTAATTGTTCAGGAGTATGGCGTTAGTATGACTTTGAAAAATAGATTTAAAAAATTACAATAGCAATATAGTTCAATACAGATTCAGGATAACCTCAAGAAATTAGGAACAGAGAATAAATTAACTTGATAAAAGGGTATCTCCCATAAACCTTGAGTAAACAAAATATTTAACAATGAAATTACAGAATCCCCTTTAAAGTCAAGATAAGACAAAGGAGATCAGTGCTTCTTATTCAAAAATATATTAGAGTTCTTACACAATACAAAGAAAAAACAAAACACTGGAAAAGATAAACTTGTTATTATTTGCGAATACTATGACAGTTTATATAGAAAAAAATTTAAAAATCTTAAGCTAATAAGACAATATAATAAAACAGTTCAGTCCTGGCTGGTTTTGCTCAATGGTCAGCCCCGCGGACCAAAGAGACTCTGGTTCGATTCTGCTCCACGGCACATACCTCGGTTGTGGTTCATCCCTGGCCCTGGTCAGGGTCATGCGGGAGGCTACCAGTCGTTGTGCCTCTCTCACATCCATGTTTCTCTCTCTCCCCCTCCCACTCTATCTGAATATAAATGGAAAAATATCCTTGGGTGAAGATTAAAAAAAAAAAAGAGCCCTGGCCAGTTTGGCTCAGCGGTTAGATAGAGCATTGGCCTGTGACCCAGAGAGACCCGGGTTCGGTTCCTGCTAAGGGTATGTACCTCGGTTGCAGTTTGTACCCGGCCCTGGTTAGGTCGTGCGGGTAGCAGCCACTCGATATGTCTGTCCCTTTCACGTCGATGTTTCTCTTTCTTTTTCTCTCTCTCTCTCTCCCTCCCTCCCTCCCTTCCTCCCACTCTATCTGAACAAAAAAAATGGAAAAATGTCCTCGGGTGAGGATAAAACAAAAAAAGAGTTCAGGAAGATTATTGGATACTTATTACTTAAATGTAATGTAGTAATGTAATTTTTAAAAGCCCACTCACAGTATCAACAGAAACCATAAGATATCTAGGGATAAATCTTTAAAATACTGTTTCTAGAGCCCAGCTGGTGTGGCTCAGTGGTTGAGGATCGATCCATGCACCAAAAGGTCACGGGTTGGATTCTCGGTCAGGGCACATGCCAAATACCCAGTGGAGGGCACGCAGGAGGTGGCCAATTGATGGTCTCTCTCACTGATGTTTCTGTTTCTCTCTCCCTCTCCCCTCCTCTCTCTCTAAAAATAAAGAAAGAAAAATTTTTAAAACCCACAAAACTGTATAAGACCTGGTTTTGCTCAGCAGTTAGAGCATCGGCCCACAGACCTAAGAGTTACAGGTTTGATCCCTGGCCCCTATTGGGGTGGTGTGGGAAGCAACCAATTGATGTGTTTCTCTCACATCAATGTTTCTCTCTTTCTCACACCACCCCTTCCAGTCTATCTAGAAATCAATGGAAAAGGTATCCTTGGGTGAAGATTGACAACAACAACAAAAATACATTTAACATAATAGAAAATGGTAAAGATATGAACAAACAGAAAGAAAATAAAAAATTCTAACAAATATATCAAAAGATATTTAACTTCAGTAGCATTCAAGGAAGTATAAAGTAAATGACAAGTTAAAATGTCATTGCCCAATGGTTGTTAATTATCAAGTCAGACTTAAGTACTAAAGAAGACAAGCAGAAGAATGAATTCTCAAATACTAATCAACAAAGTCCTTTTGAGTGCAATTTGCCAAACATTAGTTCAAAACACGCATACCTAATGGCCAGCAATTATACCTTTAGATATTTACCCTAGAGCAGAAGTCAGCAAATTAGGGCCTGAGAGCCATCCATTTTTGTGGATTGTTTTATTGTCACATAGCCAGCCATGTTCATTTGCTTACATACTGTTGTCTATGGTTGCTTTCTTGCTACAAAGGCAGAGTTGAGTAGTTGTGACAGAGACTATATGGGTCACAGTGTCTAAAATTTTTACTATCTGGCCCATTAAGAAAAAGATTGCTAATTTTTTTTTATCCTCACCCAAAGACATTTTTGCATTTATCTTCAGATAGAGTGGGGAGGAGAGAGGGAAAAAGAAAGAGAGAAACATCGATGGGAGATATACACATCGACTGGTTGCCACCCACACGAACCCAACCGGGGCCAGGGACAAACTGCAACCCAGGTACGTGCCCCTTAGCGGGAACCGAACATAGGTCTCTCTGGTCTGCGGGCCGACGCTCTCATCACTGAGCCAAACCGGCCAGGGCAACATTGCTAATTCTTGACCTACAGAAACTCTTGCAAATATCTACAACATATGAATAAGTATGTTTATTCTAGATGTTTTAACAGTGAAAAAATTATTAACAACTTAAATTTCTATCAACCAGGAAATAAACTATATTAAACTATACCATTCATATAATTATAAAAAATTATGACAATATAAAAATGTAACTAACCTTCACCCTACCACTTCTCACTTCCCAGAAGTAAGCTCTAATTAACTTGATGTACATTTTTCCAACCTTTGCTTACATGTATGTTTATGGGAGAGTAGGGACCACCATAACATGTGCCTAAATAAGTGTTGAACAAATAAAGTAGTAAACAAATAAATAATCAAACTGTTAATAGAGGTAGCTGAAGACTAATAACCTCACATAGGAATGAGTAAGAGTGGATTTTGTTTTGAGTTTCTCTAAAATGTTTACCAGTCATTTGTATGTGTTTTACTAGTCATTTGTATTTTCTTTTCAATATACTGACTGATTGTATCCTCTGCTGAATAAAAAACAGGTTGTCTTTTTCTTATTAATTTGCAGGAATTCTTATAATTTTAGGAATATTAACCATTTTCCCTTAATGTGTTACAAATATTTTCCCTTAATTTATCTTCTTCAAATGTTTTAAAGTGTTATAAATTCCTTCATTGCTTTTGAGTTTCCATTCTTAGTTAAGAAAGCCTCTTTTGTCTTATATTTTTTCTATGAATTTTTGATTTATTTTTCACATTTAGATATCTAATAAATCTGTAATCTTTCTTGTGCAGATGTAAGATAAGAATCTGATTAAACTTCTTTTTCCAAATAGGATGCTAGTTTTATTATTATTTACCATTTCACCCCAAATCTATAATGTAACTTTTATCATATAAAGATTCCACATTTTTTGCATTTCCTTCTACTCCCCATTCTGATCCACTTGCTTATGTATATTTCTGTGCCATCACAGTGATTACTGACATCTTTACAGTAATTTTCAACAAACGGTATATCCCCACTTATTGTGATGTCTTTCTTAAATAATTTTGGAAATTCTTACACTATAAACTCTAGAGTCATTTTTCCAAGTTCTAAAAAAAGTATTTAGATTATAATTAGAATGGTATTATACTTATATATTAATTTAAAAAACAGACATTTTTAGCATATTAAAATGTTCTCATCCAGGCCTCTCTACTTTTCAAAAGACTGAGTTATAATTGAAATACAACAGTATATTAGTTTCAGGTGTACAACATAATGATTCAATACCTGTAAAATGCTGTGAAATGATCACCTTAATACATCTAGTTATTATTTGATTTGCAGCATCTCTATTTTTAAGATCATGTTTGGAGCCTCCAAAGTTAAATACTGTGGTGACCCCCACCACATTAGTGACTGAAATGGTAATAATCTAGTTAACTCTATTTTTTATCAAATTAATGTAAAGTTTGCTTCTGGCTTCTTATAAATATTAGTTTGTTTGTTTTTTAATCCTCACCCAAGGATACTTTCCCATTTATCTTCAGATAGAGTGGGAGGGAAGGTGGGAGGTGGAGAGGGAGAGAGAGAGAAGGAAAGAGAGAAACATCAACGTGAGGGAGACATCGACTGGCTGTCTCCCGCACGACCCCGACCAGGGCTGGGAAGGCACTGCAACTGAGGTACGTGCCCTTGACCAGAATTGAACCCATAACTTTTTGGTCTGCGGGCCAACACTCCAACCGCTGAGCCAAACCAGCCAGGGCTAAATAGTTATTATTATTATTATTATGTTTTTAATCCTCACTCAAGGACATTTTTGCATTTATCTTCAGATAGAGTAGGAGGAAGAGAGGGAGGAAGAGAGAGAGAAGAGACACATCGAGAGAGACACATCGAGTGGCTGCCACACACATGACCCCAACCAGGGCCAGGGATAAACCGCAACCAAGGTACATGCCCTTAAACGGGAATTGAACCTGGGCCTCTCTGGTCTGCAGGCTGACGCTCCAACCGCTGAGCCAAACTGGCCAGGGCTAAATAGTATTTTTTTTTTTTAAAAAAACTTCCATTCTGTTCTTATATCTTATTTAGAATTCTTATCCATCCTGTCTCCTTGCAAATGAGATCCCACATTTTTTTCTCAGGGCCTCAAGTCCTCTTGGGAACCACTTCCAGGTTCAATTCCTGGCCATTCTTGCTTTGTTGAGTCAGTCACCAAAGCAGAGTTAGGATGGAAGGGAGTTCTCTGGCCAATTTATTAAATAATTCTCCCAGCACATGAACACTAAAGTTGTCTCTTTTTGCTAATGTCTCACAGTGTAGCAATGACAAACATAAAATCTATACCTATATTTTTGTTGCCTTAAGTAAATATTTCTGTAGGACATATTCCTAGAAGTCCTATAGAATTACCAGGTCAGAAGGCACAGGTATTTTAGTTTTCACAGGTAGTGCCAACATGTTCTCTGTAATGTATCAATTTATTCTTACAAATCACAGGGTAGACTGCTTCTTACTTTCACCAGTACTATGTCATCAAATTGTAAAGTTTTTGCTAGTCTGACAGGTAAAAACACAAATAAACAAAACCACCACCATCACAACTACCAACATAAAAACAACCTATTTTGTTATATTTCCCTGATGACTAATGATGCTTAAGCATCACAATTGTTTATAAACTACTTGTGCTTATTTGTGATGGGACTACTCATATCTTTTGATTATTTTAATTCCTTATAGTATGTATATGCAACAATCTACTTCTTTAACCCTAACCTTGCTATTTCCAGAATGAATGCTTGTTGTATTTCTAAAAATATGAATAAAGCATTCTAGAATATTTACCAAAATGAAGAACACTGTATTCCAGAATAAAATAAAATGGACTATATTAGCACATACTGAACAGAATGCCCAAGAAAGAACTTAAATTAATCTCTCTTCTAGGATATAGATTAAACTGCCTGGAATACACCTATTTGTGTTACACAAGAATTTTCACATCTACCATGTCATTTTGTTCCTTAAGGATCTCTAAAAACAAACACGGTAACAAAAACAGAAAAACTAACTTCTGTATATAGCATTCCATATATTCACATTCTAAAAAGACAAATTCGTATAAACCAAAGTACTATTTCTCATGTTTTTTCTGTAAACAAAACAAACCTGCCTGACATTTTAAAAGTAATTCCTTTAGCCCTGGCTAGTTTGGCTCAGCGGTTAGAGCACTGGCCCTCGGACCAACGAGTTGCGGGTTCGATTCTGATCAAGGGCACATACCTCGGTTGCAGTTTGTCCCCAGCCCTGGTCAGGGTCATGCAGAAGGCAATGAGTCGATGTGCCCCTCTCACATTACTGTTTCTCTCTGTTTCTCTACCACTCTATCTGATGATAAATAAAAAAGTATCCTCGGATGAGGAATGAAAAAATAAAAAAGTAATTCCTTAAAAATCCCAAATATTACAAATGCTAAATTTAAAATAGAATATACTTTTTAAAATTTTTTATTTATTCTTAATTTTAATTATTTGTCAGTTATATGGTGAAAAGTATCTTCTCTCAATTTGTAACTTTTTTTCCCACTTTCTTTAAGGTCCCTCATGAAGATAAATTCTTAATTTTAATACAGTAAAATTTATTAATCTTTTATAACTGGTGTTTTTTATCTTAAATCCTTATATTTTCTACTGAAAGGTTTATTTTTAAAATTTTACTTTTGGCATTTAAAACATTAATCTGAATGATAAGAGGTGAAGGAAAAATTTTAAAAAAGAATGTATTATATATACTATAATATTTATACTATATATATAGTATAACTAACATATGTATGTATAAATTGAGCATCTAGCCTCATTATGAAGCTAACAGGTATGGACTATGAAATATATCATGGTTCTGCTGTTTAAGTATCACCTTAGTCTACCACCACACTCCAACAGAAATAGAATATACATTATGGTTAGGAAGCTACCTCATAAAAGATAAAGACTTTGGGGAATGCAAAATGTCCTGTATTAGTGATTTTAAAACTATGAAATAAACTTTCCAGAATACAAAAATGCAGTTACATCACGCATATGAATGTAGGTCATCCATTTTACTTGCTAAAAAAAACCCAAAAAACTTTCAAATAATGTTTTCCTCTCAATTTGTTTGAATATTTTGTTGTTGTTGTTTAATTTCCCTGCTTGCTTTGAAACAGACAAGGCAATCAACAAAGCCTCTTTCAAGGCTTAAAAATATTAGTAACCTAAATTCAATATATGTAGATGCTTAACAAATAACAAAGCCAGTTAATATTCTTTCATGACATTAGTTGAAGGTTGAAATATGAAAGTGCTCTCCATCCAACTCATTTCATCTTTCCCAATGTTCTCTTTATATGCTTCCTTCCTACTTCCTTGAATGAGGGCTTACTTTTTCTTTTTAGTGTACAAGTTGAAGAGCAGTGTTCTGAATGTCATTACACACACTTACACTATAAGTAAAAATTTCAGAGAACTGGAGCTACCCATCAGCTATCAGGTGACTTATCATCTAACTCTTTTCCAAGAATTCCAAGGCAAAGCAGAACACTATCAGGAAAATGAAATATAGTGGGGGCAGAATTACATGAACACTTGTTATGTTGCCCAACAGACAGGGTATATTATTCTTATTTTGAAATAGTGTCAAATACAGATTAATAATTTAGCTAGTACTGGTTTTAGTTTAATAAATTAGTTACCTGTGCTCGTTTTTCCATATCTTGGCACGTTCCTAATTGTTCTTCCATTGCAACTCTGATTTGCCTTGCTTCATATTCTAATTGCCTTCTGGTCATATCTGTTTGTAAGGAAAACTAAAACCACAAATAAAATTAAAATGTTAATATTTCATGTTTGTGGTTTATCAGTAAAAGCAAAGAAAGTACACAAATAAAACAAAAAAAAAAGAATAAATAAATATATGTAAGTTATGATGCATGAGAAAATTATATTTGACTCCAAGAAGTCCTAAAACTTAGATTCTTGGTATTAGGCTTAGTCTGGGTCCCTAACATGAAATGCAGAATTGAAACATTTTTATTGCCCATAGCCACAAATGTCTTTAATTAAATTGTACTATTTCATTTAATATATATAATTGGTCCAGTAAGCCTATCTTTAGTTCCCTTATGATTATTCTTCAGTGAAGAGGTATTACTTTTTAAAAATTTTTTAGAAATCTTTATCGTTGAATGTATTACAGATGTTCCTCATTTTCCCATTAACCCCCCTCCCCAATCCAGCCCCCCTCCTGCCTTTCCCCACACTGTTGTCTGTGTCCACTGGTTATGCATATAAGTTCTTTAATTTATTTCTTCCCATCTCCCAACCTCCCTTCCCTTTGAGATTTGTCAGTCTAGCAACCAATTTGTACTTCTTAATCCCTTTACCTTTTTCACCCATTGCCCCAACCCCCCTCCCATCTGGCAACCAACAAAATGCTCTCTATATCTATGAGAATGTTTCTGTTCTGCCTGTTCATTTTATTTGTAGATTTAATTGTCGATAGATATGTATTCATTGCCATTTTGTTTGTTCATACTTTTTATCTTTTTATTCAAGGAGACTCTTTAACATTTCATATAATAATGGTTTGGTGGTGATGAACTCCTTTAGCTTTTCCTTGTCTGGGAAACTCTTTATATGGCCATCAATTCTAAATGACAGCTTTGCAGGATAGAGTAATCTTGGTTGTAGGTTTTTGCTTTTCATCACTCTGGATATTTCTTGCCACTCCCTTCAGGCCTGCAAAGTTGCTTTTGAGAAATCAGCTGACAGTCTTATGAGAACTCCCTTGTAGGTAACTAACTGCTTTTCTCTTGCTGCTTTTAAGATCCTGTCTTGAACCTTTTGCATTTTGATGCTGATGTGTCTTGGTGTGGGCCTCTTGGGATTCATCTTGTTTGGGACTTTCTGTGCTTCCTGGACTCGTATGTCTGTTTCCTTCACCAAGTTAGGGAAGTTTTCTGCCATTATTGTTTCAAATAGGTTTTTGATTTCTTGTTCTCTCTCTTCTCCTTCTGGCACCCTCAAGATGCGAATGTTGGCATGCTTGAAGTTGTCCCAGAGGCCTCTTACACTATCCTCATTTTTTTGGATTCTTTTTTCTATTTGCTGTTCTATTTTTTGTTTCCTTATATTCCAAATCAATGGTTTGCTTCTTGGATTGACCTACTCTACTATTGAATCTGGGTAAATTATTCTTTATTTCAGTTAGTGACTCCTTTGTTTCTGACTATGCATACTTCATTTCTGACAGGTCCTTTGTTATGCTACTGAGGCCCTCACTAAGTTCACTGAGGTTCTCACTAAGTTCATTGAGCATCCTTATAAGCAGTGTTTTGAACTCAGCATCGGTTAGGTTGCTTATCTCCATTTCGCTTAGTTCTTTTCCTGGGGTTTTGTTCTGTTCTTTCATTTGGGACCTGTTTCTTTGTCTCCTCATTTTGACTGTCTCCCTGTGTTTGTTTCTATGTATTACTTAACGAGAGATATGGGGCTACCTGAGACCAGATGCTGCTTGTTTGAAAGAATTTAGTAAAACCTGAAGCAGGATCCAAGACAGGCCAATCCTATGGTTAAGCAACTGGCAACAGCTTGGGTGGGCCTGAAAGTTGGGCAGGGCGGGGCCTCAGGAATCACCAGAGTGGGGCAAACAGTGTGAGCCAGGTTGCTAGAGTCCCAGATATGGCAGCTGTCTGCCACCCCAGGAAGGGCTCACCAAAGAAACAAAGGCCTCTGACAGCACGTCTGTCCAGGAGAAAGCCCCCTCTCCAGCACTCGCTCCAATGCCAAACAGCTCAGTTCTTCCCTGTATGTCTCTGGTGCCCCTCAAGCTTAGAGGGAGTAAGTCCGATAAGTCCGTGCGCGGGCTCTTTAAGAGGAGCTGCCTGGGGCTCCAGCCGCCTCAGCCTCCCTGAGCCTCAGTTCCCACTGGTTTTTCCAGCCAGAAGTTATGGGGACTTCTCTTCCTGTCACTGGAGCCCTGAGTGGGGCGCCTGGTGTGAGATGAGAACCCCTCAGTCCTCAGGGAGGACCTTCCCAGCCGAGGTATCCTCCTAATTTTTATCCACCACACGTAGGTGTGGGACCAGTCCATTGCGCCTCTGCCCCTCCTACCAGTCTCCATGTGGCTTCTTTAATTTCGTAGTTGTAGGACTTCCATTCAGCTTGATTTCAGATGGTTTTGAATGATGGTTGTTCTGTAGTTTAGTTGTAACTTTGATGTGGTTGTGGGAGGATGCCAGGTATTACTTTTAATTATTAAAAGCTAGCATATTAATGAGGACAACATAGAAAAATAAAAGAACCCAGGTCCATTATCCGTAAGTTTACACCTCAATTTAAGGTAAGGATTACCATATACATGCAGAATAAACAGAAAGAACTTATCCATTTGTAAAATATAGAAAATGAAATAAGAAAAAGCCTTTATGTAATATAGATAATCATAAATCGTGAGGACAAAGTCAACACAAACTTTTTGGTAAAAGTCCGAAAGTGAAGCAAAGTGGAAACAAAAAGAAGTACTTCTTCACAGAGCAAGAGTTAATTCATTCAGTAATCTATTAACTCTAATTACAATTCCAGGCACTGTGATAACTGTTAGACATACAAAAAGATAAAAAAGGACAAAGTAATGAAACATAAACACATCCCCTAAGTGGTAATAGACTAAAAATATGATTAAATGAAGTAGGTAATTAATGTGCTATGAGGGAAATAAGGAAATGCTATAGATTTTTCATGTTCTTTATGCTCAATAGAAAACTGTGTGTGACATGTCTGATTCAGAAGAGCATTCTGTAAGCCCAAGGATTCCAGATTGTATTGTCAGTTAACTGAGAGGAGCTCTGACCCTTTCCTGTTCCTATGCAGAATGTATTCCCACAGGCATATCCAAATTGTGGGTTGTAATATGGAAGAAACTCTGCATGTTATTGCTAATTCCCAATTAGCCAGCTGTAACTCCACTCAAATGTCCTCCACTTCCTAAATCCCCCTGCAAAAAAAGATGAACATGACAGTGTTGCAATAATATGCTTTAGATTTGATATTTTAAAAGCAATGTCTATATCTTGATACATATTTCCATATGAAAGTGTTCTTAACTTGGCTTCCCAATAGTAAAAGCAAATTTGTAAAATTAAAAACCATTTATAAAATGGAGGCAACTGAAATAGGCTAATGTTGCTAAATAACCCATAATAATGTCTTACATAATCTATTAAATAAATGTGATTATTAAATAAATTCATAAAGGAATAATTTAGAGAACTGATCTTTGTTTCAGATATTAACCAACTGCTCTTGAGTTGTCACATACATCTGAGCCCTTTCCTAAATCTGACTACATGCAGACAGTGGTCCCTAAATTTTGTATATTCTAATTACCAAAGTGAATGTTGAACAAAACTATACTTTGGTATTTTTATTTAAAAGAGTAAAAATCGCCCTGGCCGGTTTGGTTCGGCAGTTAGAGCATCGGCCTATGCTCCAGAGAGACCCAGGTTCAGTTCCCGCTAAGGGCACGTACCTTGGTTGCAGTTTGTCCCCAGCCCTGGTTGGGTTGTGTGGGTGGCAACCACTTGATGTGTCCCTTTCACGTTGATATTTCTCTCTCTCTCTCTTCCTCTCTCTCCCTCCTACTCTATCTGAACAAAAAACGGAAAAAAAATGTCCTCGGGTGAGAATTAAAAAAAAAAAAGAGTAAAACTCCCACCAAACCCTCCCGAATTCCTAATCCTTGTTTGCTAATAACTCTCCAGTAAGTTTTCTTTCACTATTTGTGTCTCCTTCATTCCCAGGAAGGTGTTAAGGACACTGTCAGGAAGGGAGATCTCTTCTCTCCTTCTCAAAACCCTGCAAGATTGTCCTAGAGGAATGACTAAACACGTAAGCTTTTAGTTCCAGCTCCTGCCAGACAATGCCCACTCAGGAAACCTGGCTAACTACATGTTTTGGAAAAGGGGTTTTCTTCTTTCTATTTCTGCTTTTTGTTTCTTATGTTCCCTGAAAAGTGGTATTAGAAAATAAAAATCTAAGCTAAGAAAGGAAGATATATTTTAAATATATCTTCTTAAAAATATTTTTTTAAAAATTAAAAAAAATATTTATAAACAACAGCTGAAATAAAGTCTTGTTTGACTTATTATTAATATATTTCAAAAATGTTCTTATATGTGCCACCCCCAAGAATGAAGACAGTGGACATGGAGAGGTTAGGTGGGGAGGAAGAGGCAGACAAGACTAAACTCTTTTTCACACAGTTATATTTGCAAAATAAACAAACTTTTGTATATGCAAAAAGTTATAAGATTCATGTAATTTGTAATAACTGAAAATAGCACTCAAATTATCTTCAAAGATATTTTTATTCAAAAACTATCTGGCAGGATTCCTGTAATATGGTTCAAAATATAGAGATGGTAATAAACACTTCTACAGAGCATGTCTGGCAAGTCAATACACAGAATAAAAAACTAGTTGCCTAGTTAAATCCTGAGTCCTTCAGGATTCAAACTTCATAGATTTTCGTAACCCAGGGCTTAAAATAAATATTTCCTTGAGCACAATTAAGTTTTATCATCTTTATAAACAAAAATTCAATAACTATTATATATTCAAGTTTAAAGTTAGAGAAAACATATTTTAGTTTATGAATAATTATAAATGCAGTTATCCTAGATTTTCAATAGATAATTTAGGTACTTTAGAAAATCAAATTATTAGCCCAACCAATGTGACTCAGTGGATTAAGCATTGTCCCATGGACTGAGAGGTCCAGGTTCAATTCCCAGTCAAGGCACATGCCCAGGTTGTGAGCTCGATCCCCAGTGTGGGGCGTGCAGAAGGCAGCCAATATTTCTCTCACATTGATGCTTCTATCTCTCTATCTCTTACTCTCTCTCTAAAAATATCAATAAAAATATATTTTAAAAAAATTAAGTTATTAAAGTCTAAAATAAGTCATATTGCCAAGCTACTTACATTTTCAGTTAAAGGAAGACTATCTATTCTTTTAGTGAGATTCTGAAGTTGAGCATAATACCAGTCTTTTTCCTTTTCTTCTTTGTCAAGATCAGCAAGAAGTAATGATCTGTTGTTTTTTTTTAGAAAAAAGGTTAAGGTTACACAATGTTAGTCTAGAGTACATTACAGCAATTCTTATTACCTGTTCTCTCTGTAAGCTAAAGTATTAATAATGAATAAATGAAATACACTGATTTTGGATTTTTAAAGATGGGACTTATAATGTTATAATCATTAAAAGTTCAATATTAAATTTTTAAGATTTTTTTCAGCTAAATGAAATGCCAATCAACCTTACTAAATGATTTACATTTCACCAAAGGCATTGTCTTCACATTCATGCACAGTTAAATAATATAATGATGGTTTATAGTAACAAGTACAATATAGCAAACCCCCAAATTAATACAAGAAAAAAGGTTATAATAAAAGAGAAAAGAAAAGCAGTAGTTATGCAGAAAATGAACCTAGAGTACAAGAAGCTGCTGCATCGGACACAGATGTAGTTATTTGCTTCTCTGCAGCCAAAATAATAAAAAATATATTGTCACTGTATAGTAAGAGGGAGCTATTCTGAGGGAGACAAATTTTTTAGTTTGGAATTTGAAGATGAATTTATATTAATTTCTGAACTACCCAAATGATGTTGTCCTCAATAACAATCTATATCAAGATACTCTATCTGAACATTATAAACATAAATGCAAAATAAGAGTGCTACTGAGATAAAACTCAGTTGGAACAAAAGGTATATAATCTCTTCTTATGTGGTTCTTTCCCAAAGCTGTCACTAATACCATTTTCTTGTTTATATTTCCAGAGATAGTCTACAGAAATGCAAGGATGTACATACATTCTTAAACATAAGTAGTACCATGTGTTGTCCTATAACTTATTTTTCACTAAAAAACCTACACTGGAGATAATTTTATATCAGAACATAAAGGTCCTATGTACTTTTGGGCAGGGGCATAGTATTCCACAGTATTCTTGAATCCACAACCAGTTCTATGTTAGAGGGCACTTAGGACATTTCTAACCTTTTGCTATTATAAAGAATGCTGCAATGAATATCCCTACATATAACCTAATTTCACACATGTACAAGCAACTATATAAGATACATTTCAAGGGTATGAAAAATTTTAACATATTGCACTTATTAGATGTTATTTATGCACCTATTACCAATGTAAATGTTTTATCAAACTTTTTTACTGAAGCAAATCAAGTTTGTTTTTCCTCCAAAAATTGTCTATCACTATGGTTTTAATCTGACTCCTTTTAGTATGAGGATAAGCATTTTTTCAATAGCCAGTTGTATTTTCTTGTCTGTGACTTTTCTTACTTATAGAACCTTTACTATGTTAAGAATAACAGCACTTTGTCAGTTATATGGGTTGCAACTATAATTTCTGTTTATCACTTGTCTTTTAACTTTGTTTACAATGTTTGCCATAGAAGTTTTTTGATACTCCTGTAGTATCTGGAGTTTGCTCATACACGGAGAAAAATGTTCCCCACTCAGATATTGTTACTTTAAAACCCTGTTTGATTATAATTTCTTGGGAAAATCTGTATGCATCTATATGGAAGATTCTATTCTTTCTAAAATTCCTTCTCCTTTACTTGAGAAGTAATTTTTAAAATAAGCTCTCACTTTTGTTTGTTTGTTTTTAATCCTCACCGAGGACATTTTTGCATTTATCTTCAGATAGAGCAGGAGGGAAAGAGGGAAGAAGAGAGAGAGAAACATCGACGTGAGAGAGACACATCAAATGGTTGCCAACCAGGGCTGGGGACAAACTGCAACCAAGGTACGTGCCCTTAGTGGGAACCGAACCCGGGACTCTCTGGTCTGCGGGCCGACACTCTAACTGCTGAACCAAACCAGCCGGGGAAGCTTTCACTTTTGATGTAACCTCAATAGTAAGGGAATTCATGGCAGAGAAGTAAGACCCTGCTTATGATGTAGCAACTTCGGGGGAGTGTGGACTAATGAGAAGCTGCCCCCTCCATCCCTAACAAAAGAAGCAGGAAAAGGCACTGCTGAAAGCCTGAACTTCTATCAAAAGCTGAGCACCAAACTAACACAAAGATATGATTCTACTTTTCAACTTTTCTTGGTGAGGACCCAAACGACCCACCAGGACTAAAGTGAGGAAAAGAGAGGAATAGACGGTGATCCTCTGATTGGTCTCTCATAAATAGGCTTTTGAAATAAGAGCTGGGTATGTAAAGTGCTTATACTGACAGACCAATGTAATTGATTGTGGTAGAGTGCGGGGGAGATTAGAGAGAACAGGGACAAGTTGTTACTATAAAATTTAAGTGCAAACTGAAAAAAATGCTCTGGGAAAGCCAAAGCTGTAATGTCTTAAACCAAAATGATAAGTGATAAAATGATAACAAGGAGTTGACCTTGTAACTCACACAGCAGTGCTTAAGGCTCAGAAATGAGACTAGGTCTAGACCCAGAAGCAGGTAGGTCTTTAGGATTTAGTGTACTAATGACTTATTTAGTGACTGTCAATAGTCTTCTTTAAAAATGCTTCTTCGTGTAAGCCTCATGTCTTCTTAGCCCTCTAGCTAACTCAGAGTCACCTAGAAGAGCATGGCACTTATATATTAAGTATTTGATAAATATTTGTTAAATAAGTTAATGGCTAACATGACAATAGCTAACATTTACTGAATGCTCTATATACAAAATATAGTGTGTTAAGGACTTTTTAAAAAATAATCTAGGCATTTTTTTAAATTCTTGCATTTTTTTAAATTCTTGCATTTTCTGCTCCTCAGTTTTGAGGAATGATTTTTAAAAATTTATCTTTATTGTTGTAAGTATTACAGATGTCCTCCCCTTTTTCCCCACTGTCCCCTTCCACCTGCTCCCTGACACCCCCACCCCCACCGAACTCTTCTCTGTATCTATCAGTTATGCATATATGCATATAAATTCTTTGGTTAATCGCACCCCCCCCCCCGAGATTCTCATTCCATAGACTGGAAAACTGAAGTTCAAAAAGCTTACAGAGCTATGAACCTGGGTTTGAATCCTAATTTGACTACTTATTAGCATTTATCTTGTGTAATACAGAAAAAGAGGAAAAAAGAGGCAGAAAGAGTTAATCTATAACTTAAGGAAGGTCTAGAAAGAAAGAATAGAAAAAACTGAGGGAAGGAGAACATAAAAGAAATAACAGAATTTTCAAAAACAGAAGAAAACAAATTTTCAGATCAAAAGGGCACACTAGTATCCAGCAAGATGAATGAAGAAAACACACACACCAAGGCATTGTAAAAGCTTCAAAGAGGAAAAATGGCTGCCTACAAAGGAAGAAGAATCAGACTGGTTTCAAATTTCTCATCAGCAACATTAATAAGAGGAAAATGAGTGTGAACCTAGACCTATTCGAACTATCAATTAAGTGTAAGCCTAAAATAAAGATACTGTCACATAAGCAAGGTCTCAATATTCTTCCTTCCAACACAGTGAGAACCAAGAGGACACAAGATATATCAGAACTACACACACAAACACCCCCTCCCCCTCCTATTAATAAAATCAGAACTTGACCTACATGAAGCAAAGTTTCTAGAAAAGTCAGTATGCTCACATGTCCTTTGCCTCTTAATAGAGCTCAAAGGTGACAAAGAGATAAAAGACTGTGGATCCTAGTTAGCTTCTTATTTTTCAGTATAGTATTTCCTACACTGTCAGAGAGAAAAATAGTCCAGGTTCAAGGTACAAAACAGACTCATGTGAATTTGAGATGAAAAAAAGCTTAACACTATTGGTCCAGGTGATTATACCTATTTTTGTAGATGGACATACCTAAAACCATAGAGAAAGTAATAAAAGGTCTTTTGCTTTTCAGTGAGATAGACTGGACATTTTTCATGTTATTATTCAATTTTCACAACTCTACAAGGTAGAAGAAGCATATTCTTATTTTACAGAAGAAAGCGACACCGAGAAAGAAAACTTTCCCTCCAAAGTTAGCTTGACCAAGGTTCCAGAGCTAATACGTAACTTTTATACATGTTAACATTTCTTGAATGTCTAACAGAATTTTTAGGAATATAAAGATAGTAAGCTTAGTTTAATTCATGCATGAGGAAATGTATACTTTTTTAGGACATATAAATACTTGACAAATTTCTTGATAATGATATATATTCTGATATTTATAATAAGATAATTTTAACTGAAGGAAGAGAAGAATACACTGTGACATACCAGAACTAATTCTGTATGTCAAGCAATGTTTTTCAACACTGAAACTGGTAAATTAAGAAATGCTTTATTTGTGGCACTTGTAACAGGCCTTCCATAATGCAAATAGTCACCTTACACTAGATCTAGTAGTTATTTAGTTCAAAGGATAATCAGAAATGCAATTAAAAATCAGTTATATATTTTAACATAGAGATTGTGATCATGTGTAGGACCCAATGTGCAGAGCATTTGGAGTATATAAGTGACAAAATAGAAGACTTACAATCCCATGAAACTGCCTCCTTTAAATTTTTAGGTTCAAGATAGGGACAATTAGCCACATATTATCTCTGAGTTAATAAATGCAAAATGCTCTCTCAATGTCAGTGGTCACTTAGCATACATACTTCATAATTCATATCTTATATTACAAAATGATAAAATAACAGCAAAGAAAAGTTACCTTTCTTTCTCAAGTTCTTCTAAATAACCAGTATTTTCTCTGCTTCCATTTACAAACCCTCTTCTTGGAAATGAACCCGTAGGAACAGGACTGCACTCTCCTGAACGACTAGATACAGATCCTTCCCGGCTTCCATAAGAACGGAGGGACATTTTTGACCGTAGTTTTACTCCAGAAAAATTACTGCTATCTAAGTTAAGCTCTAAATAAAATAGAGGCAAGTTTTAATATAATAATTGCTTTAAGTAGTCTAATGCAATTATATTTGTTTTAAAAGTGAAATCTTAGGTTCACACTGAGTTCTCAATTTTAACCAATTTTATATAATTGAAAATAGTTTATATATGTTACATAAGGCCTATAGGACTAGAAAATTAATGCAGCCATTGAGCAGCCAATTTATGCAGGGAACAGAAGAAATACTTATCACAAATACTGATGCTCAGAAAAATTCACTGACTCCTGGTTCTAGGCAAATGTAAAGGCAGGAGATATAATAAGAATCCTGAAAAAACAAAAAAATCAGAAAATAGCTAAGCCTTGATGAGGTGGGCTCTCTGAGAGCCTGCAAAAGGACAGTGTACCAAAGCATCGAGTCAATAAAAGGACACACTTCTTGGTTCAGAAGCCTATAAATTTCTGACTGAGAAAAATCACAAATATGTATGAATGACTAATAAACTGTTTAGAAACAGAATGGTTAAACTTTTCCTCCAAAGTTAGCTTGAGTCAGGAGGAAAGGGAGTTAGTTATAGGAAAATTAGACAAAATGTCCTTCCTTAGATTCATGCTAGATAATAATACATTTAAGGACCAAAAGGTAATTTCTTTGCATAGATTCAATTATAATTAAGCATTTTCCCTATAATGACACTGGCATTTTTAATCAATAAAATGAGACATTCTTTTAAAATTCTGCTAAAATTGGCTTACAATCAACTTATATATGTGAGAGGATAAAGCACTTCTATTCCAGATGAAACAGAGAAGGACACTACTTCACATGAGGCAATGGGCCCAGTCTGTGGTATATAGCTTACAATAGGCCTATTTAGTGACCAGCAGAGTACCAATGAGCTTTAAAAAGAGCTTAAAATTAGCAAGGAAGGCATCTAAAATAGTTTATTCAAAGCCAGTAAAACGTTTAACTTAAGAAATAACAAGAAAATAGACTTTTTACATATTTGTACTTTAACAATTACATCCTAATGAATAGGACTGTTATTCCAAGAGAATTGATACCAACACTCAAATCAAAAGAAGTTATACTTGGCTATACATATCTAAAGTTAACAAATGATGCATAAAAAATTATTTTAAAACACTTTTTACAAATGTACCTTTGAGGCGCTCTAATAAATCAACCTGTCCAGAAGATGTCATAGCTTCATCTTCAATACTTCCTTGTAGTTGTTTAAGTACTTCCTGCAATAAAGAATACAACAAAATTCTAAAAATCTTTTTGAAGAACAATTCTAACTTTCTTGGTACTTAGGTATGGTAGGAAGAAAAGTTATTTCAGATCAATCTGGAACATATCACAAGCTATAAAGCACTCCACAGATACTGCCTAGTATGATTTAAGAGTAACAAATTATATCCCAACAACGTTAGTGATATTTTGTGATAATGAGTAGTCTACTTACAAGATACTATATGGAACCCCTAAGACATATTATCTCTAATTTTAAAACAATACAAGGTGGATTATTCTCATTTTCGGATAGATCAACTGAGACTTAAAGACTTGACCAAGCTAGTGAGCAGCAAATTTATACAGGAAGTAGAGGTCATCTTTATCACAAATGCTGATGCTCAGAGAAATTTACTGACACTTGGTTCTAGGTAAATGTAAAGGTAAAAGAGAGAATAAGTAGAAGAATCCTTAAAAACACACACTCTCTCTCTCTCTCAAACAGAAAATGGCCAAGCCTCAATGAGGCTGGCTCATCAGTTATGTATTTAGAATCCATATCTCTTAGGCTTGACCCAACATGACCATGAAAAACATGAAATTAATGCATTACAATAGGCTGTTTTATTTAATACCCTAAAAATATTCAAGCTTTTATATATCACATTTAAGTATATTCTTCTAGTATACTGATTTGTATTCAGCAGCTTTTTAAATGACTATATCCACATTGCCTTCTGACTTTTGATGCCATTATTTCTCTCCCATCTAAATCCTTCTCTTGATTTGATTTGCCAAGATCCTTGAATGTGTCTCTCCTTCAAATTTAGACTGCAAATATTACAGGTTTCTCTCTCCTCAGTCCTTGGCCTCCCACTCTATACAGCTCCGAAATCTGACATTTATCTTTAAAGAAAAATCGGTCATATCTGATACAGGCCCCTTTCCTCTAGTAGGTCCGTCTTTCTCTCTCAAGGATTGCAAGATTATGGGCTGTTTTCTTTGCCTTCTAGCTCTGCCTTATTCTCAGGTGGCACCTGACTCCCTAGCCCTAACGTTCTGTCCCTTGGAGGTTATGAGTCTTTAACCTCCTGCTTCCACAAACTTCAAAGTCTGGCAAGTGTCTTAAGGAGACCTGTGGTGTGAAAGTTATGTGTTTCTCCTACAGCAGGACTTTACATAACATTCTGCCTTCCTAGTCCATCCCCAGTATCCTTCACTACAAAAAGACTCAGTCAATGTTTCATGGGGAAAACTATTCATGCATTTGGATCTCCTCTAAATGTCAATACTTCTCTGTCTACATGTCTGTCAAGACCTCCAATAGTTTCTTTCCTCCACTGGAGTCCTTCTGCCTGTTCCAATGACAAATACCAGTCTGTACACAGAATCAACAGATATCCCTAGGGAAGAAAATCACCAGAGATCTCAACTCATTTAGAAAGGGCTCTTTCCTGTTTGTATTTTAGTTAATGCCGTCCTTGATGCTTTAATTAATACATCCTTAATGTTTTTAAAAGTATGGCTTTTTGTGTATGTTAAGCCAGTGGTTTTTAGTTGCTGCAGTAGGATTAATAGCCTGAGGCTGTTTACTACACATAGTTAAAAGAAGTCGTCCTCAATTTCAAAGAGTGTTTACAACACAACTGGTAATTCCAAATAAAATATTTTAATAAGTGCTTTGAGATATGGCAGATTTTAAAATTAATATGTGGCCCTGGCCAGTTTGGCTCAGCGGTTAGAGCGTTGGTCCGCAGACCAGAGAGTCCCAGGTTCGGTTCCTGCTAGGGGCACGTACCTCGGTTGCAGTTTGTCCCCAGCCCTGGTTGGGGTAGTGTAGGTGGCAAGCAGTCAATGTGTCTATTTCACTTCGATGTTTCTCTCTCTCTCTTCCTCCATTTCTCCCTTCCTCCCTCTCTCCCTCCCGCTCTATCTGAAGATAAATGCAAAAATGTCCTTGGGTGAGGATTAAAAAAAAAATGTTATTTTGAAGGAGACAACATTTATTTGTATTTATAAATTCTGGAAGCTTGGTTTTTAAAAATTAGTTACATTATATAATCACACGTTGGAAAAAACATTTTAAGATTTTAGAAACATTTGAGAATTATTTTTTAGAGACAAAATGTGTTACGTTAATATCAGTGAATAGAAAATATTTACCTATGAGCAACAGTCATGGGGGTTGCTACTTGACCCACTTCTGTCTGGTTTTCTCAATACATTACAGTTATAGATTCTTTTCATTACCAGATATACATACATTTGATAATTAAATCTCTAAAATAAAGTATGAAATATGTCAATTTTAATATTAATTTTTCATTTTTTCCATACACTCTGAATATAGAAGATACTTTACATGTATATGGTTTTAAAACTTATAGAGCAATTTATAAATATTTCATTTTGTCAAAATACAACAGGTACAAATGTTTCATTAATAATTTCCCTATAATTAATACATAACTATCAACAACTGAATCTACAAACAAAATGAGCAAGCAGAACAGAAACAGACTCACAGATACAGAAAACTTTTTGTTGCTTGCCAGATGGGCAGGGGCTGAGGGGATGGGTGAAAAGATGAAGGAATTAAGAAGTATAAATAGCCCTGGCCGGTTTGACTCAGTGTTTAGAGCGTCGGCCTGCAGTACAGAGAGACTCGAGTTCGGTTTCCGCTAAGGGTACCTCTGTTGCAGTTTGTCCCAACCCTGGTTGGGTCATGTGGGAGGCAGCCACTCATGTGTCCCTTTCATGTCGATGTTTGTTTCTCTCGCGTGCACGCACGCGCTCGCGTTCTCGCTCTCTCTCTCCTTCCCACTCTATTTGAACAAAAAATGAAAAAAATGTCCTCGGATGAGGATAAAAAAAAAAAAAAAGAAGTACAAATAGGTTGTTGCACTGATGAACCTCAAAGGGAAGGTGGGAGAGAAGGCGGGATGAGATAAACCAAAGACCTTCTATGCATATATGCAAAACCAGGGGACACTGACAATAGTGTGGGGGTGGAATTGGGGGAAAACAGGAGGGACATACGTAATACATTCAACAATAAAGATAAGCTAAAAAAAATTTGCCTACAGATAATATTTTCTACATCATGCCATCTTTTAGTTTAAATGTTTCACATCTTCCATAATTACCATGTTGATATGCACAGCATTTGAAATCAATCAAACTGAGTTTTAGCCCTGGAGTAAAAAATACAGTACATACTTTATTAAAGTTTAATCACAAGTTCTGCATTTATCTGATTCCAGGTCAATGAAATCCTCTGAAATCTCTATTATATATTATATTTTTATTACAGAAAATGTCAAACATATACAGAAGTAGAAAGAACATTATAATGAACTCTCATATATCTTCACATCCTCCTTCAATAATTATCAACTCATGTTTTAATTCATACACCTATTAACTACTTTTTTCATTTTCCCACATCTATTCAGATTTATTTTGCAAACAAATCTCAGATATATAATTTCTTCTGTAAATATTTCAATATGCATATTTAAACAAGGATTGTTTCTAAACACAATCACAATGCCATCATTATACCTAAGAAACAAACATCTCCTTAATATTCTCAAATATACAGTCAGTGTTTGCAGTGTTATATACTTATACTACAAAAATATTTTTATAGTTTATATCAATGCCATGTAATCAACAGCAAACAGTTTTCTCTTTTGCCACTAGATGGTACTACTGCATAAACTGCAGGCATCCTTAAATGATCTAGTTGGAGAGGACACACCTTGTCTTTCTTCAGGATAAAGAGCTTAATGATTAGGAAACATGATTCAAGACTGCACAATGTATTCCAAAGTCTGATAAGTGGGGGGGGGGGGGGGAGTGAATAACTATTGTTTTGGATAAACTTTAATCCAACATAGAAAGTGCCAATGTTTCTAAGTGTCTTTTTACAAATCAATATTAAAGTCTCTCTCTCTCTTTTTTTTTTGCATTTATCTTCAGATAGAGTGGGAGGAGGGGGAGAAAGAGAGAAACATCGATGTGAGAGAGACACACTGAGTGGTTGCCACCCACATGACCCCAACAGGGCGGGGACAAACTGCAACCAAGGTATGTGCCCTTAGCGGGAACTGAACCCGGGACTCTCTGTTCCACAGGCTGATGCTCCAACTGCTGAGCCAAACCGGCCAGGGCAATATTAAAATCTCTTAAGGAAGAGATATATGTTATAATTTCCTTATAAGGTTGCAATTGCTATGATACCATATGCCCAATCCTAAAGAAATATGTGCATAGATAAGCAAGAATGTCTTGTGGATGCACATGCTGAACAATTATCAAATTCACGGTTGAATTCAGATATATCTTAAATGCCATTATTCAATGCCTATTTCCAAAAGGATGTCATATATTATATCACCCTGATAAGTTGTCAACCATTGCAGAAATTTAAGGGTCTGATCTGTCATTTACTCTGACATTCCACTTCAGAATGGAGATGGATCTAAGGGTAGGTTAAAATGTCTACCAAAAATGAAGTTTGAATTTACTCAAGTAGTTAAACTTAAGTCATCTCAGAGCTCTATATTACAAAAGAGACATTCAGATAGGCCAGCCAGGGGTTCTCTGCAAAATACACCTCCAAAGTAGATGAAAGAGTAATTCTGCTGGGAATTTTTAATTTTGTATCTTTAAAACTTTTAAAAACACAAGTCATGTAAACAGTTTTAGATACATTGTGTTGATCAGTGTTAAAATACCAAACTATTCTTTTTTTTAACCTATTAGGTATTGAATTCTGCTGTTTTTAAGGTCACCCATAGTTTGTGGTAAGAAAATGTTTGTTTATATTCTACCTTATTTCCAAATGGATTTAAGGTAGATATCTTGTAGATTTGTCGTTTCTGGGTATAGTTTTTACAACAGAAATAGGCAATTAGAGCAGAAAAGATTTATAGACAGACAGAGAGAATAATACATATGAGTAAAAAGGTTGAACTGTTATGACTTTTAATATAAAGAATAAAAGAGGAATAAAAATAGTTCAGTGATATACAGAAGCTTGAAGAATAAGGGAGACCTCAAAATGCATAGAAAAAGAACTCAGAAGAGAATAAACATTCAAGAATAAGGAGTAGTGAACAGACAGGAAGAACAGAGTCAAGAACCCAGATATTAAAATAGCCAAGGGGCAGAAACAACATAAAGCAGGAAGAATTTTTTAAAAGGGAAGGAGGTAACAGTTTTATTGATGATCTCCAATTTTACAAAGTTATTAAATTCAGTGAGAAGAAAATCTACCTCAGTAATTAAAAATTAAAACAGTTCAAGTTTTGCCCTGGCTGATGCGGTTCAGTGGTTAGAGCATCGGCCCACACACCACAGGGTCTCGGATTCGATTCCCAGTCAAGGGCACATACCTGAGTTGCAGGTCCGATCCCCAGCCCCAGTCTGGGTACACGCAGGAGGCAACCAATCAATTTGTCTCTCTCACATCTCTCTCTTTTTCCCACTCTCTCTAAAAATCAATGGAAAAAATAACCTTGGGTGAGGATTAACAACAACAAAAAAAGCTACAGTTTTAACCTTGATTATTTTGAAATCAGAACATGTTTTCCCCAATGCAGACTGAATATTTTATATCTCTTCTTGGAGGTTATATAGCTTCTCAATGTTATTTGGCAAACCAATTTTAGGGCTTGAAGGTGTCATGAAAATCCTCTAGGCTAGTGCAATGCCTATATTTTCCTAATAAGGCAACTTAAACTTAAATCCAGAACGGGACCCAAAGGTGATGCAACTTAGCTTGTGACAACACCAAGAACAGGGCTAGGTAATGACTTTCATTCAAGTCGCTTCCCACTAGGGCATCCTGATTTTCTTGATAATCTATTAATGCAACATTTAAGTAGCAACAAGATCTGAAGAGAGTTGTGGAAGAAGGCTATATTTAAAAATTGAGATATATTCTAAAGTTGTGAAGCTAGTTCCTATGAAATACATATGACATCCAGCCTCAGTGGAGTGATGTTAAAGTGATGCTTAAGCTTAAAAATAAGTTAAGAACTAACTAACCAGTCACTGAGGTTTTACCCTTATTTCTTTATATGATTCACTGGATGAATAAAAGACATTTTATATAAAAGTATAAATGTTAACATTTGTAAGAAAATAGTTTACATATTACCACTTAACTTAAAATATATATTTAAGTAAGTGAAGCGTCTAACCCCAAGTTTGCAAGAGGGAATACTGAATAAAAATGGATAAACTACAATTAAAAGTCACAGTCTTGATACCTTCATATTAGATGCCTCAGTTTCCAGTTTTGTAAGATGATTGGAATTATCTTCTAGCTCTTGTCGAAGATTTGAGTTCTCCATCTTCAGTGCCTCAACTTGCTTTAACAACTGATCATATGAAGCTGCAGCCATCCTTGGCTACCCTTGGACCTATAAGGTTAAAAAGGATTTTGAAATTCACTACTAAAAATAAAGTGGCTGCTTGTTTACAAAGAAAGGGATAAAGAAATAAAACTCTTGAGACATTTAAGAAGAAGAATTGTGTTAATATGCTAGTTTAGTCCTCAAAACAATATTGTTCAAGTAGCAGCATCTAAGAAGATGAAACAATTGAGTCTTAGCTGAAGACAAACAGGATTAAAATAGAAGAGAATGTCGGAAGTATCTGAATACATCTGACTTTCACAGTGGATGAAATCTTTATCAGGTAAGAAGTTTTTCAAGGTTTTAAAGATATTTACCTGGTTTAACAGGTAAAATCTAGGAAATGTAGTTATTGATAAGAAATTTATTTATATTAGTAATATTAACTTATTTCTGAATTTTGTCAACAGTCAGAATTTTAGAGCCAGAATGGATTAATGAGATAAGGTAGTGCATTCCATCACTTTTCATTTGATAAAAGGCTAGTCTTAAACATCATCCATGGAGAAATAGTTCTGAAGTTTCAAGAAGACCTCATTAAAAGGCAGTCATTTAACAAAATGAACACAAAAGAAGAACATTAGATTGAGACTTCAAATCTTTTTGATAAGAAGACGATAAATAGGAATTATTGATATCAAGTTATATTATTACATTTATTCAAAAAAGAATGAACATAATAAGCCTAGCTATGGCATATGAGGTCTTGGAACCCACTGTGCTCAGATTGAGGCCAAAAGGCATTTATATGAATGTGAAAAAAGAGGGAAGAAAAGAAAATGTATAGAAGTCAGCCAGTTAATAAGAGGTCCTTGCCATGAAGAATTATAGAAAGCAAGGAGTTATATTTAGACTAAGTTAGGAAGACCCAGATTCTCTTTTTAGTTTAATCCCCAAATCACTTTGGAATAATAAAATCTGACTATCATAATTCTTATTTTTTCTTAAAAAAAAATGTTTTTATTGATGTTTTTAGAGAGAAAGAGAGATAGAAACATCGATGTGAGAGAGAAACGTTATCAGCTGCCTCCTGCACGCCCTCTTCTGGGGATCCAGCCCACAACCTGGGCATGTGCCCGGATCAGTAATCGAACCAAGACCTCTGAGTCCATGGGATGACACTCAATCCACTGAGCCAAACTGGCTGGGCATTCTTCTTCTTTTTTTAATCTCCACCCAAGAATATGTTTTATTGATTTTAATTTTTTTAGAGAGAGGAAGGGGTAGAGGGAGGGAGGGACAGAGAGAGAAAGAGAGAGAGAGGAGAGAAACAGAGGGAAACATCGATGTGAGAGAGAAACATCAATCAGTTGCCTCCCGTATACACCCCAGCTGGGGATCGAACCCAAAACTGTTTGGTGAATGGGATGATGCTTCAATCAACTGAAACACCTGGCCAGGGCAAACATAATTCTTTAAGAGTTAAAACAATATTACAGGGAGAAAAATGGTGGCAGAGTAAATGGAAGCTACACAGACAGTCTTCCAAGACCAAACTGGAATTACAACCAAAATAAAGACAAGTCATCTGGAAAATCCAACTGAAGAGCACCTGAAGAGAACCCTTATAACCACGGACATAAACAGGACCCTAAATTGAGACTGGTAAGAGGTGCGGAAGCACGAGAGGGCTAGCTGGGTTCCCACAAGCAGCAGCTAAGGGCTATTGTAGCTGTGGGAAGGTCCTTCTGACAAGTCAGAGGATTAAACCCCAAGCTGGCTCCCCAGCACAGGGTGGTGGAACAGGGAAAGGTGCCCACATAACACCTGGCTGAGAAAATCACCAGGCAGAGGTTTTGTCCAGTAGGGAAAGGCGCAGTGAACACCAGCACTTCCCTGAAGGGCCAGTGCTCTAAATTACAGCTACAGCCACTCACCTTAAACTCCCGTTGAGGGAGGGCAGACTGGACTGGAACTGTGTGAGGAGAGTCGGGGGTTCATGGAACTGGGGAGAGAACTGGGAAGACGGCCATCAGGGGTCCTATGCTGAGTCATTTTCTCAAAGAAGCCCACACCAAGACACGTCATAATTAAAATTCCCCAAATTAAAGACAGAGAATCTTAAAGGTACTAAGAGAAAGCAACAAGTTACCTACAAAGGGGCTCCAATAAAGCTATCAATTGATTTCTCAACAGAAACACTACAGGCCAGAAGGGAATGGTACGAAATATTCAAGGTAATGAAAAACAAGGATCTGAATCTAAGACTACTCTATATAGTAAGGCTATCATTCAAAATAGAAGGTGAAATAAAGAGCTTCCCACACAAAAAAAGGGCTAAAAAAATGCATTAACACCAAACCAGCACTGCAAGAAATGTTAAAAGGACTGCTGTAAAAAGCAGAAGAAACAGAGAGAGAAACACAACCATAATAAATAAAAATGGCAGTAAATAAGTACATATCAATAACCTTAAATGTAAATGGATTAAATGCTCTAATCAAAAGACACAGAATAGCTGAATGGATAAGAAAACATGAGTCACATATAGGTTGTGTACAAGAGACCCACCTCACAAAAGACTCACAATTTGAAAATGAAGAGATAGAAAAAAAATTTCCAAGCAAATGGAAATGAAAAAAAGGCTGGGGTAGCAATACTCACATACTCTGATAAAATAGACTTCAAAATGAAGGCCGTTACAAGAGACAAAGAAGGCCACTACATAACAGTGAAATAATCTATCCAATAGGAGGATATAACCTTGGTAAACACCTATGTACCCACTATAGGAGCACCAAAATATATTAAAAAACTTCTGGAGGACTACAAAGGAGAAACTGACAGCAATACAATCATAGCAGGGGACTTCAACACTCCACTGACATCACTGGATAGATCCTTTAGACAAAAAATTAACAAGGAAACACAGACACTAAATGACACACTAGATCAAATGGATTTAATAGATAGTTACTGAGCATTACACCCCGAAACTGTAGAATACACATTCTTCTCAAGTGCATACGGAACATTCTCAAAGACAGAGCACATGTTAGGGCACAAAGTAAGTCTCTACAAATTCAAGAAGATTGAAATCATATCAGGTATCTTCTCAGATCACAATGGCATGAAACTATAAATTAATTACAATAAAAACACTCAAAAACATTCAAACACATGGAAGCTAAAGAGCATGTTATTAAGTAATGAATAGGTTACTAAGGAGATCAAGGAAGAAATAAAAAAAAACTTTCTGGAAATCAATGAAAATGAACACACAACACAAATCTATGGGACGCAGTAAAAGCAGTCTTCAAAGGGAATTTCATAGCCTACCTCAAGAAACAGGAAAAATTTCTAATAGACTATCTAACTTCACAAATTAAAGAACTAGAAAGTAAACAAAAAAACCCAGAGCAAGCAGAAGGAAAGAAACAGTAAAGATCAGAGCAGAAATAAACAACACAGAGACTAAAAAAACAATTCAAAAGACCAATGAAACAAAGAGTTGGTTCTCTGAAACAATAAACAAGATTGATGAACCAGACTCACCAAGAAACAAAGAGAGAGGACTCAAATAAACAAAATCAGAAACGAAAGAGGAGAAGTAACAACTGACACCACAGAAATACAAAGGATTGTTAGAAAATACTATGAACAATTATACGCCAACAAATTAGATAACCTAGGCAAAATGGACAAATTTCTAGAATCATACAATCTCCTAAAACTGAACCGGAAGAGTCAGAAAACTTGAACAGACCAATAACAACTAAGAAAATTGAAACTGTAATCAAGAAATTCCCAGCAAACAAAAGCCTGGGTCTGGATGGCTTCACAGGGGAGTTTTACTGAACATTAAAAGAAGAATTAACACCCATTCTCCTCAAACTATTTCAAAAAATTCAAGAGGAAGAAAGACTTCCCAGCTCTTTTTATGAGACCAGCATAATCCTAATTCCAAAACTAGATACACTACAGAGAAAGAAAACTATAGGCCAATATCCCTAATGAACACAGATGCCAAAATCCTCAACAAAATATTAGCAGATCGGATCCAGCAATATATTTTTAAAAAATTACTCAACCATGACCAAGTGGGATTCATCCCAGGGATACAAGGGTGGTATAATATTCACAAATCAATAAATGTGATACATCACATAAACAAAATGAAAGATAAAAATCTTATGATCATATCAATAAACACTGAAAAAGCATTTGACAAAATCCAGCACCCATTTCTGATAAAAACACTCAGCAATGTAGGAATAGAGAGATCATATCTCAAATAATAAAGGTCATATATGAAAAATCTACAGCCAAATAATTCTCAATGGGCAAAAACTAAAAGCATTTCCCTTAAGAACAGGAACAAGACAGTGACGCCCACTTTCCTCACAGCAATTAGACAAGCAGAAAAAATAGACTCAGGTCTAGTCAGTTCTCCAAGAGCAAGAATCACTGATAAACCTGGTACAACCTATTTTCATCTGAGGAAGAAAGGAAGTCCTGGGAGGTGAGGATGACTCACAAAAGTCTTTATGATAGAAAAGAATGAGCATTAGACTTTTACTTGGAGACCAGGGTGTTAATTTCAGGTTTAGTCACAGTTTAACCATTGCCCCTTCATTTTAATTCAGTTTACTATTTGTAAAATGGACAATTTATTACCTACTCTAATATAATTTATAGGGACATGGTTAGCATTAAGTAACAAAAGGCAGGATGAAAAATAAAAGTGCTGTGTAAATATAAGTTATATTATAAAAACAGACATGAAACATAACTTCCTTATTAAGACTTAATGTTGATTTACTGTTATAAGACCCTGCCCCCCCCCCACCAATGAACAAGAGATGAAGAATTCACCCTTTTGAAAAGGACAGAGGAGATGTCTCGAAAATAAAGAAGAAATTCTTACATTGAAACATATTAATAAGGTCTGGAAATATGCAGCATATTAAAAGCATGTGATAAGAGGTAGGAATCTGACAGAATTTAATAATGTAAGCCCTAAAAGTCTTTATTTCAAATAAAATTTTAACAGATTATTTTGCACTAAAATAATAAAACAAGGCAAGAGGAAAGGTAAGTAACACAGAGACAGGTACAAGATAGGTACGCTAAGACATAGAGGACATTACCTTACACAATCACAAAAAGAGCCAGATGGGCAAGAGGAGCAGAAACTATTAAAAGTGATCTTCAATAAAGGGGAAAATGTTCCATCTTTCAGATGGACAATCAGAACATTCTATCATCTTTTTTTTCCCCTCTCCAGAATGACAATAATTAATTTCTGTTCTAGAAAGCGAATGTTTCATGTAATTGTACCAGAAAAATAAGATGTTTCATGGAGTAATACTCTACCTTATATCCTTTTAAGATACTGCAGCTGGCCCTCCCAAACTCAAAATTGCTTTATGTAAAATTTAAGAAATTATAAATTTACTTTGAAATGTTTTATACAATCACAATAATTTCATATCAAATACAACTTAAATGCAAGTCACTCGACAATGTTTTAAACGATCAAAACTTATAAAATGAGAAAAACATCTAAATCTTTCACTTTACTGACAGCATTCAAATATCCTGATTTGTTTTTCTATAGTAAAGATGCCCACTAAAGAGATCCCCACCTCATAAGAGTAGAGTAAGAGAGAAGAAAGGAAAAGGACAATTACCCACCTAGACTTTTATCCAAATGTTCATTGGAAAACAAATTTACAAGTATCCTAAGATATTATTTTAAGGAGACGGAAAAGTTTTATGCATGCAGGGGATACTCCATTAGAATTAACCGTGGAAGATTAAATATTACTAATTCAAGAAGTTTGAGGTCACTTTTTTAAAACTATGTTATATGTAGAGCTGCTTTTACTGTTTTGTTTTAATGAGTAGGGGGGAAAAAAGATGTATTTACCAGCACTTATAGATGGTAATAAGAGCAAAATACCAACAGAAAGAGTAAGAACCCAAAAGAATCAATCATAAAAGACTATTTTGATCAACTGTATGCAAATAAATTTGAAAACTTAAATGAAATAATTTACTAGAAAATATAATTTATCAAAACAGACCCCTCCCCCAAAGATGGAAAATATAAAATTTACAATAAAAATCACTATTTGAAAATGTGTATCATTCAACATATGAGATCTACATAAAGGGAAAAATTAATTCAATGCTCATTCCTGATGAAAATACTGAATATAAAAGGAAACTTCTTTTAAAAAATATTTTTACTGATTTGAGAGAGGAAGGGAGAGGGAGAGAAAGAGAAACATCAATCGGCTACCTCCTGCAAAATCTGGGCATGTGCCCTGACCGTGAATCGAACTGATGACCTTTTGGTGCACAGGATGACACCCAACCAACTGAGCCACACTTCTTTAACATGATATATATATCAGCCCCAAAGCCAACACTATACTCAATGAGGAAAAACTAGATATATTCCTAAAGTCAGGGAAAGTTCATTTTTACTACTCTATTACTTATAATTCTAGTCAACATAACGAATGAAATTAGAATTTCACACAAGGCCTTGATTATCTCAAGCTCTGACTTACAAGGGACCTCAGACTAAGATACAAATTACCTACAATTCAAAGGCAAATCTGGGTTCAAAAGCATTGACAGACCACTATGGCAGACACATCTTGCTGAGAAAACTGAGGAAAGTGTTCAGAATGTAAAAGCCATTTAAGAAGGGACTTGAGATAGCTCGATATAACAAACATAAATATGACAGGACAGTATTCCAGAAGAAGGAACAGCATGATCAAAGCTCCAAATGAAAAAATGATGTATTCTTAGGAGAACAAACACCAGTCTAATTTAGCTGAAATGCAGTGTGGAAGAATCAAGAAAAAGGAAGTTAAAGCATAAATATGGACTGGAACCACATGTGACTACGTTACTTCACAGTGTAAGAAGAAAGAGGTCTGGATAGAGTACCCACAGAAATGGTGTGATAACAGAGGTACAAGGCCATGTTGCTTAAACATTTCTCAGTTTCTGTTATAGACTATGTCATAGTAGTTCATAAACTGACATTAAGTGATAAGAAGACCAGAAATCTAAAAACAGCTAGTGGAAAATATATTTCAATATTCTTCAATAAATATCTGCTTATGCTTACCATTTTAGTGACCATTATATGCTATGCTATAGTTTAAACAAATCTGGTAAATGAAAGTCTGTATTTACTCAATAGTAACATTCATTCACAAAGTATAAGTAACAAAAAACCCCAACACTTAAGCTTAAAAAAAATGTGTATGCCTATAGTAGAGAGAATAATGGCCCTGCAAAAATGTCCATGTCCTAATCCCTAAATTTTGTTAGCCAGGTAAGGTAGCCAGGTGTTTACCTTACATGGCTAATGAAATTTTATAGATATGATTAAGGATCCTGATATAGGAAGATTTTCCTTAATTATATGGGTGGACCTAATGCAATCACAAGGGTTAAAGTCAGAAGGGCCAGAGTCAGAGAATATATGACAACAGAAGCAGAGGGTCAGAGTCAGAAAGAGATTTGGTATGCTGTTGGCACTGAAGATGAAGGGGCCATGAGCCAAGGAGTGCAGGTGGCCTCTAGAAGCTGGAAAGAAGCAAGGAAATGGATTCTCCCCTACAGCCTCTGAAAGAAGTGCAACATTACTGCTATCTTGATTTTGGTCCAGTGAAAACCATTTCAGATTTCTGATCTCCAGGATTGTAAAAGAATAAATCTATGTTTTATTTATTTATTTTTTAATCCTTATTCAAGGCTATTTTTCCTATTGATTTTTTACAGTAGAAGAGAAAAAGGGAGGGGGAGAGGGAGAGACATGGATGTGAGAGAGACACATCAATTGGTTGCTTCTCGCACATGCCCCAACCAGGACAGGGGATCAAACTTGCAACCCAGGTATGTGCCCTTGTCCAGGAGTCAATCCCAAGACCCTTTGGTCCATGGGCCAATGCTCTAACTACTGAGCCACACTAGCCAGGACAATTTGTGTTGGTTTAAATAGGTAAGTTTGTGGTATTTAGTTACAACAGCAATAGGAAAAAAATGCCCTATGATCCAGTGATCTCTCTCCTCGGAATACATTCCAATGAAACCTTCTTATTGGTCCATGTAGTAATCTTAAAATATACCCACAATTTCTTTTACCCTGCATCTTTAAAAGGTAGAGCTTAATCTCCTCTTGTGTTACCGGATTTAGTTACTCACTTCTAATAAAGAGAATATGATAGAAGTGATAGTGTGTTATCCCTGAGACGGTCACAAATGGCTTCTTTCTTGCCCTTTCTTTCTGTGATCACTGGAGGAAGCCAGCTATCTAAGACACTCAAGCAACCCAGTGGAGAGATCATGGCAAGAAAGTGAGACTTCCTACCAATGACAAGAAGAAACAGACTATTTAAGTGAGCTATCTTGGAAGTGGATCCTCCAGTCTAGCCTAGCCTTCAGATGACTGTGGTCATGGCTGACAGACAGAAACTTCATGAGAGATTCTGAGCTAGAATAGTGACAGAATCTATAGAACACTATATATACAGCAGAGTCAGCACCACAAACTAGATGGACATAAGATAGAACTTAAAAACACTACTGAGTTTAAAATGATCAAAATTATGTAAATTAAAAATATAAATTTAGGTACATATCCCTAAGAAGTGAGAGCAGGAACTCAAACAGCAGGTTCACAGCAAAATTATTCACAACAGCCAAAAGGTAGAAGCAACCCAAGGGTCTTTTGACAGATGAACAGATAAACAAAATGCAGCATATACATACAATGGAATATTATTCAGCCTTAAAATGGAAATACTGATACATGCCATAATATGGATGAACTGAAGATATTATTGCAAGTGAAATAAGCCAGTCACAAAAAGGCAAATATTGTATGATTCTTCTTATATAAGGTTCCTAGGGAATTCAATTTCATAGAGACAGAAAGTAGAATGGTGGTTGCCAGGGTCTAGAAGGAGGGGAAAATCGGGAGTTACTGTTTAATGGGTTCAGAGTTTCAGTTGGGGAAGATGAAAAAGTTCTGGGGACGAATGGTGGCACATTCACAACAATATGAACATACTTAATAACATTAAAAAATATATTTTTTTGCCCTGGCCAGTTTGGCTCAGCAGCTATAGTGTCGGCCCACAGACCAATGAGTCACGGGTTCGATTCCAGTCAAGGACACATACTTTGGTTATAGTTTGTCCCTGGCCCTGATTGGGGTCGGGCAAGAGGCAACCAGTTGAGGTATCCCTCCCAAGTCGATGCGTTTCTCTCTCTCTCTCCTCACAATAGAAAAATATCTTTGGGTGAGGATTAAAAAAAAAAAATATATATATATATATATGTATATATACACACACACATATAAAATATATATATATATTTTTAAAATCGTTAAAGATGGTAAATTTTATGTATATATATTTTACCACAATAGAAAACTCATGTGTGTTAAAAAAAAAAGGGGGGGGGCACACAAAATTATGCCAAATATTTCACAAGAATTAATGCATATTTAAGAATACATTTGAATAAATGCTTGAAAGGGAAGTGGGAGAGGGTATGGGAATAAAAGGGAGAATGCTTGTCTTATACAGATTGACTATGTCATAATTTGGTTTACAAAAACAATTAATTTTTTTATTATTTATTGATTTGAGAGAAAGAGAGAGAGACACTGATTTGCTGTTCCATTTACAATGCTCTAACCAACTGAACTACCCTGCCAGGGCTACAAAAACAATTTTTTAGAACATGACTATTACATAACATATGAGATGCCACCCGTACCAAAACAAGAGCTGGTGTACCTTTCTTTTTTTTTTTTTAATCCTCACCCGAGGATATTTTTCCATTTTTTGTTCAGATAGAGTGGGAGGGAGAGAGAGAAAGAGAGAGAGAGAGAAACATCGATGTGAAGGGACACATCGAGTGGCTGCCACCCGCACGACCAACCAGGGCCGGGGACAAACTGCAACTGAGGTACGTGCCCTTAGCGGAAACCGAACCCAGGTCTCTCTGTACCGCAGGTCGATGCTCCAACCGCTGAGCCAAACTGGCCAGGGCTGGTGTACCTTTCTAACAATTGACCCCACATAAATCAAGAACCACAGATTCTTGACTATTAAAACTAGAAGATCTAGAAATTGCTTCATCTAACCTCATTTTACATTCAAGACACTTAATACTTCAAAAGTAATTTACTTTTCAGAATTATCTGTGATTCCTAGAAGAGTTTACAAAGCACAGTGTTTCAAAGAGCAAACCACCATATTCCTTTAAATTAGAAGCTATTTTAGATGATAGAAATCTTTAAGTATCCTAGGAGTAGCCAAAGCAATCAGTGTTTAGTGAGCAAATAACATTTCACATAGTTCTAGTATTATAAGTTTCTTAGAGGTTAGCTTCCATATCTTATTTGACTCTTCAGCACTTTTCATAGTTCTAGCATTTAGAAGGTACTCAAATATGTAGTGAATGAATTTTCTCAAGTATCATTTATCTTTTCTAGCTCATAAGGCCCTATGCCATGCCATCTTTTGTGCTATGTAAAGTTTCACTTAGACTGCAATACCAAAAAAAAAAAAAAAAAAGGAAAGTCAAAATCAGAACATTTAATAGCATAAAAAGATTGGCTAAATTATGTAAAATTAGTACCAGTAAAAATAGAGAAAAATGGTAAAATAAAAATCCACAGCCCTGGAAGGTGTGGCTCAGTTTGCTGGGCATCATTCCATGCACCAAAAGGAAGTTCAGTTCAGAGCACATACCCAGGTTGTGGGTTTGATCTCTAGTCAGGGTGTGTACTGGAGGCAGCCAATCAATGTTTCTCTCTCACATCGACATTTTTAGCTCTCTCCCTCTTAAAAAAAAAAAAAAAAATCAATAAAAACATATTTCTTTTAAAAAGGGGGGAATTAATTTTTTTAAATCCACAAAACAATTTCTACATGAAAAACATCAATAAATAGCTTTGATTCAGTTCATAGACATACTTAAGAATATTTAATTTTTTAATTCCTTAATCGCTCAATCCTGGCCATATCAGTTAACAATGAATAATTTCAAAGACTGCTAAAACCAACAGTTCAGTCTTATATTAGGTAGTTCATACTATAAGGGGGGAAAAAAACTTTTCTTATTTTAGTTCTTTATTTCTTATTTAGTTCTTAAAAATATGTCAAACTCATGCTGTTTTATTTTGAAGTGTGCATATGATTAATATGACGACCTAAAAAAGTATGTTATGAATGTCATTAAGAAAACTGCTGCCTCTCCATTTCTTTAGCTACCAGGTATTTTATAAAGCACTCTTACAGGGTAGTTAAAAATTCATAACCAAGTTAATATTTCTTTTTTAATCTGTTGATTTCTCAATGATTTATATTGCTTTTCAAATAATTTGTTACATACTATTTTGTATGTTATGTAGGAAGAGAGATAATTTAAAATAGTTATATAGAGTTAGAATAAAATAGAAAATTTAAGTTTCTTACATCCTATACAATAAATGACCTTGGATAAAGTCACAACATACCTAATTTGGAGTATTCTAACATTTGAAATGAAAATAATGCTACACTGAGATATTTAAACAGTAAAATGAGATAATTTACTTGAAAATAATAATCATAAACTATCCAAGACTATACTAATCAGGATTCAAAGAAGGTATTAGCTATTAAATTTCATTTGGAATTTTAATGTGACATCTTTAATTCTAGCTACAGTTTCCATCACATTTTAAAAAGAGATCTTAAGGACTATTAACACTGATATCCATGACAAATAATTCTTAAAGCAGAAATATTTTTTTAAGAATAAAATTGCTTTAATTAATCATTGAAAAGTTTATGGTCTTATTTATTCAAAACCAAGTCTTTTTTATCTTGATAAAAATCAGTAAAACAAAATTACAGATTCTCTGAAGACTTTCTATTAGATAAGTACTATTTAAGAGATACTTTCACTTATCCTGGAGGGCTTTACAAAGCCATTGCCACCCTGTTCAGCGTATAGGGAGGTATGGTGGGCTGGCTACCATAAATCGGCATAAAGATAATCCATTCCAAACCATATCAATCCAAAAACATGCTTTTAGACATTTCAGTAAAGAAAAATAATTTTAACTACAATGAAAACACATTAGTTATATCTAGAGTATATTTAATGAGCAGTCACTAAACAGAAATGCATCTAAAAGAAAAGCCATGGTACTTTAAAATATTTGCCTGTAGCCTTTATTTAATGATATCTAAAAGTAACCAGAGAGTAATATACAATTATTTAACACAGATCTTAAATATTAAGTCTATAAAAATTTATCACTGTAATTTTTCACAAAGAAATGGACATAATAAAGTGATTTACTCTTGAATAATCTAATTAATGGCATAAAGCTATACTAACAAAGGAAAAGATCCACTGCTTCATACATAATTAAAGATTTCCTATAAGATTTATGTTAGAGCAAAAAATTTGAGCATCTCTTTTGAGATGTAGAATCAAAGTGTCTGATACATTTCACTGTCAAAACATCCATAGCCTCATATTTTTCCTACTTAAAAGAAAAACAAATATTTTTTTCTCCTATTCAGGTTGCAATGATAAACTATGGCTTCTTGTAATGGACTTCTACCACCAGCACTGCTGCATGGTTTCTTATTCCTCTGCAGTTGTCTTTTCAGCCTAACAGAGGGAGAAAAAGCGCTGCTGCAGTCATTTGCAAAAGCCACTACCACTGCGCTGTGTAACTAACAAAGACGCTGGTATCTTTCTGCCACTCTATTCACAGGGAGTGAGTTCACTTGGATGTTTTGCAAAAGGACGCACTTCTGGTTACCAAAATTTCACCAATCAATCAAAACCACCCCCAAGCTCTGCAATACCTGCCTCCTCCTCTTCCCCTACTTGTAAGTAGCCCTTTCCAATAGTTCATATCAGCCATCATCAGCTGCTTTGTATCCACTCTTTTGGATGACACTGCATGTGTCCCCTGTAGCAAGGGAGGAAAGAAGCCTTTCAATGGGTTAGAGCTTTTGCTCTCCATCATGAATATGCTCCATTCTTTGTTGTCCTCTACCGGTTTCCTTAGATACTGTTATTCCACTCTACTCTGTCAATAGGCATTATAAAAACAAAACCTTCTATCTTCGAAAAATCGCTTTCTCACCAGCCTCCCTTTAACACTCTGACCCCTCCCCCCTTCTTCCTCTTCTGTCAAAAACCCTGGATCAGAAAGCACAGGAAATCCATCTCCTGTGCTGCAGTAGAAGGGGGGAGGGGGAGGAGACGCCCCTGCCTCCAGGCTTGGCATGTAGCAGTGGACCCTGTGCCAAGGAAAAACAACCGGTTTCAGACAGTACTAGGAAAAATAGTCTCCCTCTCCCTCTGCAGCAAGCTGGGCCATCGTGGCTCCAGCACCTACCCCATTTCCGAGCCCAGCAGCACCTCCATTCCGTCTCCAGTGACACCCGGGCGGGTTGCGCCAATATAGCCACATGTCGGTCACATGTGCCTGTGCCCAGCCAATCAGCAGGTCCCCGACGGGAATGGGAAGCGCCTTGGTCCGCATCCAGCGGATTACACAGCTGCTTCACGCTCTGCTTCCCAACCCGCAGCCCGCACTCCGCACTGGGCAGCAGGGCACCGTCCCGTCCCCCCCCCCCCCCCCCCCAGCGCAAGCAGCTGAGTCCTAACCTGCACTAAAGCTTATGGGTATGCCCTCACCACCCCTACCCCCTAGGCAACCCACCCAAGCTTACGGAAGCTGATATGCATAATAGGATGGGGTGGGGGAGGTCCACACGGTGAAAAGATTAGCATGAGATGCTGGAAGTGGGTGGGTACTAGACTATATCTTGTTCGCTAAAATTTACATGTTTGCAGCACAGATTAAAAGAATATAACAAATAATTTTACATTACCACTCACTGATTTGTTAGGTAAATCATTCAAACTCTGTTTGAATTAAAAAAATACAGTTACCAGAAAAGCCATGATGGCAGCATAGCCAAATCATGGAGTCACTGTCTGGGTTGAATCTTTGCTCCTGCCACTTACTAGCAATGTGATGTTAGTCATTTAAAGGCTCAGTGTTTCAATTTCCTCTATAAAAACTTGAGAAATAGAGGAAGTAATACATATATAAAGCAGTATTTAGAACAGTCTCTGAAACTGTAAGTACTGTTGGCTAATATGAATCTGAGATTTAAATTTAATATTTTAATGCAAATTCTGTATTTCATTTAAACCTAACCAAGTAAAAGCTTAACTTACTAATTTTTATGAGTTAGAAAGACAAAATCCAAATTGTCAAAAATTTAAAGTGGATTTAAATTCTGGCTTAAATAGGAGGAAACCAGTCTCAGTGATCTATTATTACAATTTAAAAGGATAGGTACTTAACTTCAGATCTTTAAATAAAACATATAACACCTTTCCTTAATTTTTCTAATTAACAGTATGAAAAGAAGCAAGCTATTAAACAGCTGTGGACAAAAAAGGAGTCGCAAACTCAGGGGAAGTCTGTATGGTGGGCCCTACAAACTCAGCGACCAAAAGTAACCACACAGAATGGTCTGAACATGAAAATTCCTAACTAAAAGGAGGTCATGGCAGGTAGTCTTATCCTAGGCCTATAGTTTCCTTGACAAAAGTCAATCTTTACCTTAAGTGAGCTTATTTATTGTCTTTTTGCATCTAAGATAACATACCTTTGAAAAGTCAGAGTACTCTTTTCCAGATCCCTCAAGTCACAACCACCAGAGCATGAGACCAAAGAACCCCTCAGTGTTGTCTTCCTCCCCCAAATACCATCTCTCTGTGCTGTCAATGTTAATTATTAAGTATCCTGTAACCACCAATGTAAAAGTACGTGTTTCTCTATTTTGCCTTTTTATCCAATCCTAGAGATCCCCCCCCACCCACCCCCTTTGCTTTTGTCTGAATCCTTAATCTACCACCAATGGATTGCATGTATCCCTCCTTACATCTCCTTTAATTGTTAAGTATGAAATCAGCTGCAAAACTGCCATTCTCTGGAGCATTTTCTGAATCCACTGAGATTTTTGCTTACTAGAATTGTCGTCAGTTTGGCTCAAATAAATTCATAAAATTCTCTCTACAAGTTTGTTTCTTACACTGGATACAGTATATTTGGAGTAATTCCAATTTACTAAAAATTGTTTAAATTAGAAAAGGAATAGACACACAGCAAAATTCTCACAGATACACACATAACAGATGTTCATAGTGGCTATCCTTGGAAGGTGGGATTATGGAGTGATTTCTGCTATTACTTTATGCTTTTGAATATTTTGTTCTTTGTCTCTGTATTATAATGCCTGATATATAACAAATACTCCCTAAATATCGCCTGTTGCATTAACAAATGAATTGGCCATATATTACTTAGTAACTAGAAAAATTATGTATTAGAAGTTTAAATGTATTTAGACACAATTTCCTTCATGTTTGAAATAAAGAAAACATGTCAATCAATTTGGTTCTAACTTAAATATCCCTTTTGTCAGGATGACTTAGTGTTACAAAAGGCTTTCAAGATCCTCTTACTCAAAGTGCATGATTCATTGGACAGGACTTAATTATTTATATAGTCACTGACTATTTGAGACAGATTCAAACAGATTTCTCATAAAGCCTAGAAAAAGTACCCGTTCCTTTCTGCAAAGGAAAAGTACCCTTCAAAACAAAGAATACATTGTAGAAGCTCCTAAAAATAACTTCTTAGTACCCTAAGAAACAACTCTATTACTCTTTGACTCAGATTATGATTCAAGCTATTATTCAGTAAACCAGTTTGTAGCCAAAATATTTGTCTAAGTTTTTACTGTATGTATTGTAGAATGACAGAATTTTAAAGAAACCTACGACATTACATGTTCATTGATCACTATGATTCAAATCTAAAAGCAAGCCAATCTAAAAACTTTACATTTTACAATGTTGCCAACTGAATTACTCAGTAAGATTTTCAAATCAGTTTCTTTTGGGTTTCTACAAAGCTTTGATTTGAGTATTACTTTAAAAATAGATTTACTATTTTAAAAACTATAATTAATAATATATAATTAATAATAATACTATAATCAGCCCTGGCCGGTTTGGCTCAGCAGTTTTATCCTCTGGTGAGGATAAAAAAAAAATATATATATATATATATATATATACACACACACACACACATACATACATACATATATACACAATCAAAATATATTGTGCCAAATCTGAATACAACAAAGGTCTCTGCAGCATTAATTTGTGATACTAGGTTTCTACATATCTCAGAATAAAGCTCCTGCCATCCCTATTTAAAATGTTACACTGGTCCTGGCCGGTTCTGCACAATGGTTAGAGCGTTGGCCTGTGGTCCAGAAAGACCCAGGTTCGGTTCCCACTAAGGGCATGTACCTCGGTTGCAGTTTGTCCCCGGCCCTGGTTGGTCGTGCAGGTGGCACCCACTCGATGTGTCCCTTTCACATCAATGTTTCTCACTCTCTCTCCCACTTTATCTGAACAAAAAATGGAAAAATGTCCTCGGGTAAGGATTAAAAAAAAAAAAATTACACTGATAAGAGTATCATACATACTATATATATATATATATATAAAATTTTATGATGAAAATTAAATACAGAAATGAATTGTATATTAAGGCTATTATTATAAGACAGCACTGACAAACATGCCCCTGATTCCAAATATCTGTGGTTCATTATTATCAGCTTGACTGTTTTTAGTAAATGTTCATAAGTAAATGTATAAATATGAACATACAGCCCACCTTTAAAAAAAACTTCTGAACCTTCTTCAGCTTAAAAAAATTTAAAGGCTAACTAGGATTAATAGGATTCTTTTTTTTTTTTTTTTAAGAAGAAAAAAATTGTGGGTTAATAGGATTCTTAGTGTCAAGTCTTGCATTTCATTTTAACAGACATGTTTGGCCTAATTTGAGGCAATTTCAAAAACTGAGAAGAAAAATATGAGCAACAATATTAAACTAGTATAAAATGAGTTGAAATTAGTACTCCATTCACTTGTCTTAATGGACTCTTGTGCTTTGTCAATACGTAACTCTTGACTAAAGACCTCAGATACAGACCAGAATGTATTTATGCCTACAAAGAGACCAACAAAAGGTTTTTTTTTCTTTAAAAATAATAATTATGCATTGAAAAAAAAATACATGCTAATGCAAATCTAAGTTCTCCAGGCGCTAAGCCATCAAATAAAGCTCAAATTCTTTGAGAAATCTACCAGTCTTTAGATTTATACTGGGTTATGGTATGACGAAAATACGTAAGAGAATAAAATTTCCAAGAGAATAGATTTCCAAGGCCAAATTGGTTGTAAAGACCAATTCTCCCATCTTTTCTATATTTCTCATGGGAAATGGGAAAGAGCTGAAATGTTGCAATGACAATGGGATTTTTAGTGATGTATAAACCAAGTGGTAGGTACACTCAAGTATTCTACAAGCCAGATTTACCTGTGTGTTCTGTTACCTCCAGGGACAAAAGTTACTCAAAAGAAATATTTCTAGCACCAATAATAGACTCTTAATCAGTTTTTCTCCCTCCAATTTTTCTCTTTTCTAAGCAGAAAATATCAAAATAGTTTATTTATATCCCTGCTCAAGAACATTTCAGAGCTTTCCACTGCTGGACAGTAGAATTGAGATAGTTTGGAGTTTAACAATGGAGGGCCCTGGCTGGTAGTATGTCAATTAGTCTTCCTACAGTATTAAGTTTCCTATGGCTGCCATTACAAATTACCACAAATTTAGGGGCTTAAAATAAAATTATTTTACAGTTTTATAGTTCAGAAGTCCAAAACAGGTCTCATAATCAAGGTATCTATAAGGGCTGCATTTATATGCTTAATATGATAATGACTAGCTTGCTTTTTTAAAAAGTGAATTATATATGAGCACAGAGAAAACCCAAAATATCAAGTGTCCTCCCTCGGTGTGGGATTACAAAAAGTTAATCTTTTCTGAATTTTATAAAATTTCGACACCCTAACACATAATATTTCTGTAATTTGTTTCGAATGTTAAGTACTTCTAAGTTGGACACAATTTGAAATCACAACATTTGAAGCAGAGAGAAATTAACATTTATTTCTCATCTAACCCAAAGGCAAATTTAGATTTTGTGGGGGCCAGGAACATATATAAATTGTGGGGAAGTCTTCCTTAAGGACAATTAATCAAAATTGCAAAGGTTACTGCAAAAGGGCCTAGGAAGGGCCTATGCAATAAGATTAAACTTCATTAGTTTCATGATAAAGTTGTTTCTAAACCAGTAGCAGACATGTTAGGCAAATATATACAATCTCATCTAACCCTAATAAAACTCATGTAGAGATTTAAAAAGAAAATACTATTCACTCTCACACACACACACACACCTGACACTGAAGAAAAACAATGAAGAAATTTTAAAATTCAGCCAAGTCACACAACAGTAAAGTGGCAGTCTAACTGCTAAGGCAATAAATACCCTCCAGGTCTCATGAATACCTCCCTGTACTAAATAAGATCTAAGTATGCTATCTTTCAGAGCAGCTTGACTTCTTCAGAGCCTCATGCCCCGAAAAGTTATTTGTTCAATTACTATCATCCTGATGCACCTGGCTCTGTAATAGTAGATGCTCAATAAATATTTATTGAATTAATGTACAATTAATAATCAGAATAAGTGAAAACAAAAAAACTTCAAACAGCTTTCAAAATGTCTATTTGGAACCCACAATAAATATCTTTATACAGAATTTATCAGTGAATAATCACAGATTTATCTGAAACATATCTATAACAAAATTTCTTTAAACACAGGAGCCTTTTTTTTTTTAAATCCTTACCCGAGGACATTTTTTTGCATTATCTTCAGAAACAGCGGGAGGGAGAAAGGGGGGAAGAGAGAGAGAGAAACATTGATGAGAGAGAGACACATTGAGCGGTTGCCACCCACATGACCCCAACTGGGATGGGGACAAACTGCAACCAAGGTACGTGCTCTTAGCGGTAACCGACCCCAGGTCTCTCTGGAACCACGGGTCGACGCTCTAACCGCCGTGCCAAACTGGCCAGGACAGGAGACATTTTTTTTTAATCCTCATCCCAGGACATTTTTCTATTTATCTTCAGATAGAGTAGGAGGGAAGGAGAGAGAGGGAGAGACACGTTGACTGGTTGCCTCCCACACGACCCGACCAGTGCAGGGGACGAACAGCAATCAAGGTACATGCCCTTGACCAAAATTGAACCTGCGACTCTTTGGTCTGTGGGCTGATGCTCCAACCGCTGAGCCAAATCGGCCAGAGCACAGGAGATATTTTTATGTTAATCTAATTAAATAATGAAAGAGAAACAGAGCCTGGAGCAGTGCCAAATACAAGGCAATGTCTGGTAGTGGGCACATCAGTAAAGGCAAAAGAAATTAGAGAAACTATGAATAACTCAATAATGTCTACTCTAAGTTAATTCTGCTTTACTTCCCCTGTATGTTAAATATGTGTCAGGTTAAATATGCCCTGGTGTTACTCTAGTGAATATGCTACATTACAGAGTAAAAAGGACTTGGCAGATATAATTAAGATTATTAATTAGCTGACTTTAAAATGGGGAGAATATCATGAGTGGACCCAAAAAAGCCCTTAAAAGCTTCAAACCACTCACTGGCTTCCCAATGAAATTAGAATAAATTTCCTTACCTTGGTTTATAAGACTCTGCACATAATCTTACTCCTGTTCTCACCCTTACTCTCCTCCCCTGCCTCTTCCTCCTTCCCCTCTTTCTTACACCTATTCACTGCCTTTCCTTCAGCCTCAAGAACTCTGATCCCAAATCCTCAACTGACTGCTCCATCATATCATTCATGTCTTGATGTACACATCACATCTTCAAAGAGACCTTGTATGATCACTTTATCAAAACTCGTTACCATTCTCACATCCTTAAACTTTCTGTCACATAGTACTTGTTTTGTTCTAGAATCATTTAAGATCTGAAAGGCTCTATTATGTATCTATCTATTTAGTTTTCTGTCTCCCTCATCACCATTTCCCAAACTGGAATAAAAATTCTTGCACACTGCTGTTTTCTTCACACCTGGAACAGTGCTTGGTACAAAGTAAGCATTCAATACATTTTGTTCAATATATGAATGTAGATAATATAAAGAGGAATACGACATCAACTTACAATCTAGTAGAGCACCTAAAACATTTACAACAAAAATTTTAATACAACACCACATATGTCAAGGATGAGAGATTACATCATTTCTGGCTAGGTAATCAAGAAAGATTTCAGAGAGAAAGCAGAAACAGAACTAGCCTTGAAAGGTGTAGAGAAATTTTTCAGAACGGAAATGTATTTCCATCTTGTCAGGTTAAAAAAATTAGAATTCTTTGTACAGACAATGAAAAACAAAGTTGTTTCAAATAAGGAGAGATACAAGATGAGAGCAAAGCCACAAAAATTAACAGGATTAGCCTCTAGTTTCTACTTAAGGGGAGAAATAATCAGAATTCATATGCATACTAGTACTAATTTATGTTAAGTTTAATGACCAAAGACTTTTTCAATTGGAAAATATGACAGCAGAAAAAAACACTAAATTTCATACTCTATAATAAATTGTTTTATTTGGTGTTATTTTTGGCAATTTTGACAACAGTTATTCATTAATTTTATGTTGTTAATAAAAAACCAGTATCTCCATTGGCAACAATTTTATTCAATTAATAAAATATTCAAATATTTGTGCATAAGTAAAGGGAAGACATTTTTTAAAAATTCTTAACATACTCTAATCTGGTAAAGTTCCTGTTTTAGGGCACCTGATATTTTAAACAATACTTCCCATGGGGGAAAAAAAAATTCTGATTAATTTTTAAAAATTAAATGCTTAAAACAAAATTTTATGCTTGTCTGTTTTTTTTTAAACCATGTCTTGTTTAATGTTCTAAACTTTGATCTTTACTAAAAACCTAAAACATCGATAAAATTGTTCCCAAAGGTACAATTTGTAGTACAAACTTATAAAACCTATTCTTAAGGATGACACTGTTAGCACTAAAGAGCTCAGTGACATAAGGTCACCAAAACAGCACCAAATGTTTATGGTATCACTGTGAATTTAAGAAAGAGGTGCACACAAAACTAGCTTTTTTTGGTTTATCCTCACCTAAGAACATTTTTCCATATTTTTGCTCAGATAGAGTGGAAGGGAGAGAGACAAAGAGAGAGAAACATCAACGTGAAAGGGACACATCAAGTGGTTGCCACCCGCACGACCCAACCAGGGCCGGGGACAAACTGCAACCGGGGTACATGCCCTTAGCGGGAACCGAACCTGGGTCTCTCTGGTCCGTAGGCTGACGCTCTAACCGCAGAGCCAAACCGGCCAGGGCCAGAAGTAGTTTTTTAAAAACGTCTTTCTCACCTTGGCCGGTTTGGCTCAGAGGTTAGAGTGTTGGCCCATGGACCAGAGAGTTGGGGTCGTGTGGGTGGCAGCCACTCGATGTGTCTCTCTCACATCGATGTTTCTCTCTCTCTCTCTTCCCCCCTCTCTCCCTCCTGCTCTATCTGAAGATAAATGCAAAAATGTCCACGGGTGAGGATAAAAAATAATAATAATAAAAATAGAAACGTCTTTCTCCCAGGAAAAAATTAAAAATTACCATCACTTTAGCCCAGTCGGTGTGGCTCAGTGGTTGAACGTCGACCCATGTACAAAGAGGTTGCTGGTTTGATTCCTAGTCAGGGCACATGCCCAGGTTGTGTGCCAAATCCCCAGTGGGGGACATGTAGGAGGTGACCAATCAATGTTCTCTCTCATCGATGTTTTTCTCTCTCTTCCCCCATGTTTCTCTCTCCCCCTCTCCCTTCCTCTTTCTCTAAATCAATAAAAAAAAATTTTTTTTAATTATCATCACTTTAACATTTAAAATATCATAAAATACCTAGCTTAGCTAATGAATCATTCATCAAGTTATGTAACACACAAATTAGCCCCTGAAATACATCAGAATTGATGAGAAAAAAAACAAAACAATTTTAATTGATGTTAAAAACAAACTTTGGTGTACATGAAAGAATATGACCTAATAACAGTATTTATTTATTAGAACCTTACCTTAAACCAAACCCTTGGGTTAAGACTTTTATTCTCATACCAATATTCATAAATTCTTCCCTTGGATATGAAAATAATCATTTTCAACACCCTGCATACCAATTGCAGGTGATACTGCCTAATTCTATACCATTTCCTTTCTTTTTGAATGTCTTCCCTCTCTCTTGCTTTGTGCTCAATTCTAAATATAAATGTTTGCTACTATAGGCTAAATAATCAAAATTTATTAATTAAAAGGAAAAAAGTCTACCTAGACTTACTAGACGGTGTAAATGAAATCAGACACCTCTGGGTCAACTTGGATTACCCCCCCCCCCCATAGTACCTAATATATAGATCCATTTTAAGATTAGTAGAATGAGTCACCTAATAAAAGAGTTCAAAATGAATACCTAAAATCATGTTCTAAGAGGGAAGAGAGAAAGAAAAAAAAAAGTAAAGGAAACTAATAAATGTAATTCCTTCTTTCAATATAGATAAATGGTTTTGGGTTTTTTGTTTTTCTTTATTAGAGAGAGGGAAAGGGAGAGGGAGAGAGAGATAGAAACATCAATGAGAGAGAACATTGGCCACCTCCTGAATGCCCCCCACTAGGGATTTGGCCTACAACCTGGGCATGTGCCCTGACTGGGAATGGAATCGGCGACCTCTTGGTGCATGGGTTGATGCTCAACCACTGAGCCACACTGGCCGGGCTAGATTAATGTTTTAAAACTAAACCTTCATGTTTACTTTTTAAACTTTATTTGCTAAATCTTCCAAGACGGGGCAGAATTATTTGAAGTGTCACATAGCTTTTCTAGAAGCAAAAAGTAAGATTTTTTAAAGAACTGGATTGAATTTCTTTCACATCCAAATAAATACCTTACTAATAGAGACCAACAATCAATAAGCATCTTGATCCCAACCTAGTCTGTACCTAATAGAATATGATAAAGATATTTCCTTAATCTTTTCCCAAAGAAGGCCTGCTATTTATCTCAAACAAATATATCTATTCAATAAAACACTTGGGCATTTCATAGAAAAGAGATCTTTTTGATACTTGTTTTTTTACAACAGAAAACAAAACACAAAATTCTTTTTTTAAAGTCTCTTATTTATTGGCTGGATTCACCAACCATTTATTTTATGCAGTCTATATAAAATCTTATTTGCCTGGAAGCTAGGAAGGTTGATTCCCACACTACCCACCATGCCCCCCACTACTTCTTCTGAAATAATGTTTTGTCTAATACTATTCTAGTATTAAGAACACTATGTTGTTGAAACATTACTTAAAATACTGAAGAAACTTAAGTGTAGTTTCCTCTGGGGAGTAGTAGAATCAAGTAGCACTTTTTTAGTGTTTAAATTTTTTAACAATGATCTGTACTACTTTTTACATTAACAAGAACAAACAAAAAATCCAACCCAGCACTAAGTTAAAATTAACCAAAAATTATCCATAATTACCAGCTTCTAGAACGATCCTTCAAGATCAGTGTTTTCCACCTTTCATAGCTTTCAATAGATGACAAAAGAAAAATCCAAGTTCATTAGCACTACATGTAAGGTCTTTTATGATTTGAGCCCCACATACCTCTCCAACTTTACCATGGCCACCCAACCACTTCAGTTATACTTGGATTTTTGTGCACTCACCACTTTATTGTACTATTTTGTCTCCTGAAAGGTTCTCAATCCCACTTTTTTACCTCGCTAATGCTGACCCACATTTTAGGACTCAGTTTAGATGACATCTCTCAAAAGCCTTCTCTAAGTCCTCTTGCCAGAGTTAGATCCCTTCTCCCCCAATATGCTTACAGAGGTTCCTGAGCTTACTTCATTTACCACACATCTGGGATTACTTAGCAATATTTCTCACTAAGCTCCTTGAGGACAAGACTCTTCCCTTATATGTCATCATTGTTTTTCAACAGTCAGTATTCTGCCTGGTCCAAAGTAATTATGTACTCAAATATTTGTGGAGTATGAATGAACTCTCTCATATGTCAAGATCCAATCCTGCCATGCTATCACTAACTACCCTAAGAAGTCAGATGCTTTTCCCTCTATGTTCTTAAATTTCCCTCTATGTATTTAAATTAATTATCAGCTCAACTTAGATCTATTTCTCCTCACAGACTGTGAGCTTCTGAACAAGCTCTGCTTTCATCTTCTTAACTACAAGTAATGTCCTAAGTATCTAGCAGAAATTAAAATATTTGTTGAGTAAATGAAGTGAATATTCCTCAAAAAGTACAAGTGAAAAAAAAAATAAAGCACAGGATACCTTGCTCATTATTTATTTCTCCAGCTTTACTAATACTAAGAGGCCATAAAGCTCTAAAAACATTTTATGCTTGTTTTAGGATTAGGGACAGGGAGTCATTAAAAGACTAAACTATTCCTCAGCCAGCTCCTCGACTTCCTGAAACTCTGCTCTTTTTCATCCAAATTCTATCCTCACTTCTAACAATAACTCCCTTGACCCTACAAACCTAGAGCCCTACCAGTAGCTTAGAAGCAAGTAAGTCCCACTTTAATAGGGATGTTAACGGTAAGGAGAGAAACTCTTACTTTAGGACAAGAAGAAGAGATGAAATGTTTCTGACACCCCAAATTGAAAAGCTGAATATATTAGTGTTAGTGTTAGAATTAGTGTTCCTCAATGTTATACACATGATAGTTATGGGAGTTAGCACTGCATATGAATTAAATAGTCTGTGGGCAGGGCTGGGGACATAATCATTAGTCAACACTATTCCTAAGGGACTGTACCAGATGTCTGGATTTTTGAATTACCATATATTCCTCTTTTCATATTTTCCCCTCCACAAAAGAAATTCTGAATTTCAGAACAGGTTTGACATTATCATATTTAATATAACACATATAAATTTATGTAGCTCATATAATGAAACATTATACTTTAATACTGCTATATTAAAATACAAGAGACTAATGATCTAACACCTTGGCTTCTTTGTTTCTTAACTTCTTCACCTCCAAATACCCACTCCCACGATCACTCTCAGGACCTTGCCATCATCCATAACTGTACCAACTCCAAAATCCTAATAGAAAATCTCAATTACCACCCAGCCAGTGTGGCTCAGTTGGTTGAGTGTCAACCCATACACCAAGCTGTAGCTGAATGATTCCCAGTCAGGGCACATGTCTGGGTTGCAGGCTAGATCCCCAGGAGGGGGGGAATGCAAGAGGCAGCTGATCAATGTTTCTCTCTCATCAATGTTTCTATCTCCTTATCCCTTCCTCTCTCTCTAAAATCAATAAAAAGATATTTTATTTTTAAAAATCTCAATTACCAAAGTTTCAGTCTCTGAAACATACCTCCTATCCCGCTAGTTCACTTTACTACCTCCAAATACAGTATTCTTTTACCTCATTGAGTTCTTCAATCCATGTTCTCACCATTTTTCACTATCATCTTTGTTTTCCTCCTTAGACCCAAGATTAACCATTCCTGTTCAATAACTCAAACCTTTCATCCCTTTCTCTTTCTATTACATTTAGCTGGTAAAACCCCAACTCTGGTTGAACTGAACGTATTGTTCCACTCTGTATGCCTGCATCAGAGCCCCGTATTATTCAGGAAGGGGGAGAAAATCAGATAACAGGACTGGCTGGTTTCACTTTAAATCCACAACTATAAACATGAAAGGATATTTAACACTGCCTGAAGACACTGCTGTCTGTCTTAGAAAATCGCTTTCCCAGTCTCCAAGTTAAATTTCATACCATTTTTCTCTCTTCAGACCTGTAACACTCTCAAAACCTATGACACTCTCAGTTGAAGACCTACTGCATTCCATTAGAGAGAAAATCCCTCATATTTCCCTACCAAACTTACAGTTTTCCTCCTATTAAGATGGAAAAGGCACCCCTGCTCCTCGCTTGGGCAATGAATTAAAACTATTCCTATCTTTTCAAGAAGTCACCTTTGATTAGCTCCTCTCTCCTTTATAATAAATTTTTCCTTTTCTACTGGATCATTTTCATGAACACACAAACATACTCTAGTATCACTCATAATCACAACCCCCCCCCCCCACACACACACACACACACTAAATATGACCTCACGTTTTTTTTCTACTCACAGCAAAACTTCTTGGTCTAGTAGCATTCATTTCCTGCCTCTATTTTCTCACCTTTAACTCACTCTTTAACCCACCTTAATCCTAAACAATTTCTTGAAGCTCAACTGTCCAGGTCACCAATGACCACAATGTGGCCAAATTCCATTGCCCTCATCTTAGTACAACACCTCTTAAGTAATATTAGAAAAAGCTAATCACTCTCTTCAACCTAAAACAGACATCTTCTCATGGCCTCCAGGTTTTCCTCTGTCCTCTAATTTCCTTGAATGGTTCTGTCTCTTCACATGTCTTTTAAAAGATGGAGTGTTTCAGGGCTTGTTCTAGGACTGCTTTCTCTCTTCAATGTTTTTCACCGAGTCCTACGGTGACTTTAAACATCATCTATATAATGCTAAATCTCAAGTTTCTATCTCCATCCTGACCATCTCCTCTAAATATCCATCTAGCTGATACTTCACTTGGATGTCTGAGACATTGAAAACTAAACAGACATTTGATCCATAAATCTCCCTGCACCCTCCTGACCAGACTTAAATCTTTCAAATTCTTATTCTCTGAAGATCACCCTCAAACATATTACACAGGCATTTTCTTTTTTCAGTTTCATCATATAGTGGCAGCCTGATTTTTCCCTAGTATTCCAGCAGCATAAATATGCCAGCACTTTAAATTTTTTATTACAGTCAAAATTCGTTATTTTGTAAATGATAGATAATCATATCCACTCAAATTTCTGAATGACATCTGGACCCAATAGTTAGGCTAAAGTATTACTAAATGCAAAATGCAAAATGCAAAATCTATAACCAAGGTAGCCACGGTTTCACTGTATTAAAGCTAGAAAATGCATCCTACAATTTCTAAGAGGAAGTTAGCATTAGTATCTTTATACATTCCCAGTTTATATGAGTTTTCTTCTCATCACACATAAACATAATAAAAAATAAATCACTGCAAAACTCTTGACAATCAAACAAGCATTCTCCTGAGCAGTGTATAAAACATAAAAAGGTGTGTAGCATTCTGAAAGCCTTAGGCTTTTTTTTGTATAAATTCACCTCGAAATCACCACAAACACCAAATTATAAGAATGCTGATCCAATCCTTATTTAAATTGGGGGGCTGGGGAGAATATGGTTTAGCAGTACCTTCTAAGAAAATCCCCAATGATCTTTAAATCTTTTAGATCTATTCTAGCCTTTGTGCAATGCTCTCCCATGTTGACTAGAGCAGACCTGTATGACCAATAAGATACTGCAGAAGTGTGTGACTTCTGACGCAAGGTCAAAAAGATAGTGTAGCGAGGACTTCCTGTCAAGATGGTGGCGTAGGTAAACGCGGTATCGCGTCCTCCCACAACCACATCAAAGTTACAACTAAACTACAGAACAACCATCATTCAAAACCGCCTGAAATCAAGCTGAATGGAAGTCCTACAACTACGGAATTAAATCAGCAGCTACATCCAGACTGGTAGGAGGGGCGGCAGCGCGAGGGGCGGCGGCGTGACGGGCTGGTCCCACACCCAAGTGTGGCGGATAAAAATCAGGAGACTCCCACGGCTGGGAAGGTCCTTCCTGAGGACTGAGGGGCCCCCGTACCACACCAGGTGCCCCGCTCAGGGTTCCAGTGCCAGGAAGAGAAGTCCCCATAATTTCTGGCTGGAAAAACCAGCGGAAACTGAGGCTCAGGGAAGCTGACGTGGCTGGAGCCCCAGGCAGCTCCCTAAAGGGCCCGCACACGGACTTATCGGACTCTCTCCCTCTAAGCTCGGAGGGGAGGCAGCTCAAGGGGCACCAGAGACATACAGGGAAGAACTGAGCTGTTTGGCACTGGAGCGAGGGCTGGAGAGGGGGCTTTCTCGGGGACAAATGTGATGTAAGAGGCCTTTGTTCCTTTGGTGAGCCCTTCCCGGGGGCGGCAGACAGAAGCCATATCTGGGACTCCAGCAACCTGGCTCACACTGGTAGCCCCGCCCTGCTGACTCCCTGAGGCCCCGCCCCACCCCGCCCAACTTTCAAGCCCACCCAACTTTCAAGCCCACCCAAGCTGTTGCCACTTGCTTAACCATAGGACTGGCCTGTCTGGGATCCTGCTTCAGATTTTTCCTAAATTCTTTCAAACGAGCAGCATCTGGTCTCAGCGAGCCCCATACCTCTCATTAATACACTGAAACAAACACAGGGAAGCAGCCAAAATGAGGAGACAAAGAAACAGGTCCCAAATGAAAGAACAGAACAAAACCCCAAGAAAAGAACTAAGTGAAATGGAGATAAGCAACCTAACAGATGCTGAGTTCAAAATACTGCTTATAGCCCTGGCCGGTTTGGCTCAGCGGTTAGAGCGTCGGCCTGCGGTCCGGAGAGACCCGGGTTCGGTTCCCGCTAAGGGCACGTACTTCGGTTGCAGTTTGTCCCCGGCCCTGGTTGGTCGTGCGGGTGGCAGCCACTCGATGTGTCCCTTCACGTCGATGTTTCCCTCTCTCTCTCCCTTCCTTCTCTCTCCCTCCCACTCTATCTGTACAAAAAATGGAAAAATGTCCTCGGGTGAGCAAAATACTGCTTATAAGGATGCTCAATGAACTTAGTGAGAACCTCAGTGAACTTAGGGAGGGCTTCAAGAGCATAAAAAAGGACCAGTTAGAAATCATGGATACACAGTTAGAATTGAAGGAGGCATTAACTGAAATAAAGAATAATTTACACAGCTTCAATAATAGAGTATGTAAATCCAAGGAGCAAACCATCGATTTGGAATATAAGGAAGCAAAAAATCCCCAATCAGAACAGCAAAAAGAAAAAAGAATCCAAAAAAAATGAGGATAGTGTAAGGAGCCTCTGGGACAACTTCAAGCGTGCCAACATTCACATCTTGGGGGTGCCAGAAGGAGGAGAGAGAGAACAAGAAATCGAAAACCTGTTTGAAACAATAATGGCAGAAAACTTTCCTAACTTGGTGAGGGAAACAGACATACAAGTCCAGGAAGCACAGAGAGTCCCAAACAAGATGAACCCCAAGAGGCCCACACCAAGACACATCATCATCAAAATGCAAAAGATTCAAGACAAAGAGAGAATCTTAAAAGCAGCAAGAGAAAGGCAGCTAGTTACCTACAAGGGAGTTCCCATTAGGCTGTCAGCTGATTTCTCAAAAAGAAACTTTGCAGGCCAGAAGGGAATGGCAAGAAATATTCAGAGTGATGAAAACCAAGAACCTACAACCAAAATTACTCTATCCTGCAAAGCTGTCATTTATAATCGATGGACATATAAAAACTTTCCCAGACAAGAAAAAGTTAAAGGAGTTCATCACTACTAAACCGTTATTATATGAAATGATGAAGGGTCTTTTTGAAGAAAAAGATAAAATGTATCAACAAACAAAATGACAATGAATACATATCTATCAACAATGGAATCTACAAACAAAATGAACAGGTAGAACAGAAACATTCTCATAGATACAGAGAACATTTTGTTGGTTGGCAGTTGGGAGGGGGGTTGGGAGAATGGGTGAAAAAGGTGAAGGGATTAAGAAGCACAAATTCATTGCTAGACTGACAAACCTCAATGGGAAAGGGGTTGGGGTGTGGGAAGAAATAAACCAAAGAACTTATATGCATAACCAATGGACACAGACAATAGTGTGGGAAAAGGTGGGAGGGGGGCGGCAGTGGGGAGGAGAGGGTCAATGGGGGAAAAATGTGGAACATCTGTAATACATTTTACATCCAACAATAAAGATTTGAGGGGGAAAAAAAAAAGATAGTGTAGCTTCTACCTTAGTTTCCTAGATAGTACACTCTGGAGACAGCCACTGTGTTGTGAGAATACTCAAATAACCCTATGAAAAGGCCAATATGGGGCTCCGACTAGCACCAACTTGCCAGCCAAATAAGTGAATGACTGATCTTGGAAGCAGATCCTCCAACCCCAGTCAAGTCAAAAAATAGTGCTCATGTAGACAGAGAATAAGCAAAATATACAGATTCTCTCACCTTACTGTAATCCACAATGGAAATTCCTCACATCCACCTTCTTGTGTGGCTAGTAAATAAGCTACCCTAGCCAGATTTTTCCAAATTACCTTTAATCATGGGATCACTTTTGTTAAACAACAAACCAGTAGAATTTCCACACTGAAGTATCAGATAATGAAATATCGGTAGAGACTGTTTATCCTCTTTCAGTATCTGATTTGTATATTTTGTTTTTTATCCTCACCTGAGGACATTTTTCCATTTTTTGTTCAGATAGAGTGGGAGGAAGGGAGGGAGAGAGAGGAAGAGAGAGAGAGAGCGACGTGAAAGGGACACATCGAGTGGCTGCCACCTGTATGACCAACCAGGGCCGGGGACAAACTGCAACCAAGGTAAGCACCCTTAGCGGGAACTGAACCTGGGTCTCTCTGGACCGCAGGCCCAACACTCTAACCGGCCAGGGCTGATTTGTAATTTTTGAAGTAAAAAAACTTCTGGAGCTTGAATAAGAGTTATCATCAAGATTTTAAATTCTTAAGTATGCCATATTTGAGAATGATAATTTTTAATGAAAATACAAATTAGATTCTACCATAATAGTATATGTATTTGCCTTCCTAAAGAACATCCACAGTCTGACCGGTGTGGCTCAGTGGTTGAACGTCGACCCATGCACCAAAAGGTCGCCGGTTTAATTCCTGATCGGGACATATGTCCAGGTTGTGGGCCTGATCCCCAGTGGGGGGCATGCAGGAGGCGGCCAATCGATGTTCTCTCTCACTGATGTTTCTATCTTTCCCTCTCACTTCCTCTCTCTCTCTAAAATCAATAAAGGAAAAAAAAAAAAATTTTTTTTAAAGAGAACATCCACAGCTATGTTTGTCAAATTTTGAGTTTCTGTGGATGACAGTCTGAAAGGGTAAACAAGAAACTGATAATAGTGAAGGGGATGTGGGTGGCTGAGGGACAGGGGGAGGATATTAATTTTCATTTTATACATACTCTCTTGTACTTCTGAAATGTGTACTACAAACATGTAATATCTGCTTAAAGATATAATATTTATGGCTCTTTTCAATACAAAGCTGCACTTTTTTATGTTTAAAATGAGACCTAAAACAATTTTTATACTTCAAAAGTGAAATTAAAGGAAAACTTCACTAAAAAGAAATCAAGAGGCCAGAAGGGGGAGCTCTCACACTGTACCACTTGAGGTCAATTACAGGAAGCAAGGTCAATCACAGACCCCCAACAGAAGAATCATCAAATATAGGCCCCAAGAAATGAATATTTAGCAACTCAACCAATGAGAAATCTTCATTTCCCTGAATTCTCACTTTTCTCCAATGAATGTCAAAACAACCCTTCCCAACTTCCTCCTTTTTTCCCATAAAATAGCATTCCTTTCTTTTTCTGTTGGACTTGTCTATGGCTTTTATCAAGGCTTGCTTGTCCCTAATTGTAATTGTTTGCTGTTCTGTAGTAAACCCATTCTTGCTGGTAAAATAACTGACTTATTTCTAAGGCCAACAAAACCATGTTCACTATTCATTTTCGTCTACCAAGTAAGACATTGTATCAGTATCTTATTAATGCCTACATTTCAGTTTGAGGCCAAGAAGCAAGTTATGTGTTAGAACCCTGGAAACAACTAACAAAGTAAGAAACAATCTGGCTTTAATAACATAAAACTGGAATATGATTTTTAAATTTGTATGTACATCAGCTTCAGAAAATTTATCTGAGATAGTTGTTCACTATGTCACTTCAGAAAAATCTAACTATATTTATTTTTAACAGAGAGCTGTCTTTCCATACCAGTGGTTGGTCCTTAAATTTCACTAAGAAATGGACAAATATAATGAGGATATGTCTGCCAAGTAAGAAAAAATTTGTAGGAAATACCATAATTAAATTAAATGTTGAGTGTCAGTAATGTAAGTAATAAAACCAAAGCCTCCACTATTAGGTTTACAAAAGGCCTTCAAGAACTTTATTAAGAACAAATTAAAAGACAAATAAATGATTTTAATTTGTAACTGAGTAACACCGAGATAGATTAGAAATAGAATTTTTTAAAAAGGACATACAGTAATCTCTTTTTCAGGCATATAAAGCAGCATTCCAAACATAGTTACAGAAGATGAAAGGAACTCTTTTCCCATTTAGCTATCATTTTGATTCCTTACATTTAACATTTTGGTAAGAAAATTGTCATGTGTCATGGTTGAAGTCAAATCCTCAAGGTCTCCAGAATAATATTTAATTAGCAGGCTGTTACCTGTATTGAAACAAAAACCTTTTGTCCAAGACCTACTTCTACACTAAATCAAGAATCTCAATGATCCAATATCAATAAGAAATCATAGCATGTGGCAATTCATCATAAGATGTCATTAAGTTCAAAAGATAGCATGTAAATTCTTCTATGAAAGTGAAGCAATAACTGGATTTTAAAGCTGGCATATTATTTTGGTATGACAGTACTGACTTTTCTCCTATATGACTTGGTTTCTGAGTAAGCGTTAAATTTCTGGGAAAATCAATACTTAATGCCAACTGAGACCCAACTCAGTAACTCAAAAGAATATATATGATATGAGTGACTGTTAAGCCAAATGAGCATAAAAATTAAAATACATTTGTAGCCCTGGCCGGTTTGGCCCAGCGGTTAGAGCATCGGCCTGCGGTCCTGAGAGACCCGGGTTCGGTTCCCGCTAAGGGCACGTACCTCGGTTGCAGCTTGTCCCCGGCCCTGGTCGGTCGTGCGGGTGGCAGCCACTCGATGTGTCCCTTTCACATCGATGTTTCTCTCTGTCTGTTCCTCTCTCTCCCTCCCACTCTACCTGAACAAAAAATGGAAAAAATGTCCTCAGGTGAGGATAAAAAAATAAATAAATAAATAAATAAATAAATAAATAAATAAATAATAAATAAATAAATAAAATACAATACATTTGTAGGTTTTGTCCATTGACAATTTTTCCAACCTACAAGTTTACTTTCCTAACTGATGGATAATATCATCTTTCAGTGATACTAATATGTAAACTAATATTTGTTAGAGAAGGCAGAAGAAAAACTCTTCTGTTAGAACTAAGAAGTCGCAAAAGAAATGTTACTGAAATATTTAAAAAAATATTAGTCTTTGAAATGAAACTATGGCAAACACAAAGAAGACAGAAGAAATAAAAAGAATGACTAGAATGAGAAGCTTAGGATACCAAAGGTCTAATTAGAGATACTAAAATCAAGTTCTAATCAACATGGAAAAATGTAAGAGGGAAAATGTGTGTTACAGTTGTGTAATAAACAATGCAAGATATTGGAAACAAGTTAATAGTAATTAAGGTACATGGACTAAGTATGCTAAATGTTAACAGAACAGTATCAGTCATCCATTGTCTGAAGTACTTAGTCTAACATAAGAACTATTTCATGGGGGATATTAGTGAAGTAAAACTTTTCAGAAAAAAAAAAACATGAGTGGAACTCAGGAACAAATGCTGAGATTGAATACCGAGATCAACTGACATCTTAATTTAGTCATAGACAGCAAACTTTAAGAAGTTAAACACTAGACTTATAAATTGAATTTAGGAAGTATAAAGTTGATTACACTTATAATGAACATATGGATAATCAAGACACATTAACATTGCCCTGGCCGGTGTGGCTCAGTTGGTTGAGCATTGACCATGACAAGTTACCAGTTGGATTCATGGACAGGGCACATGCCTGGTTGCAGGTTGTAGGGGGCATGCAAGGGGCAGCCTATCAATATTTTTCTCTATTTGATGTTTCTCTCTCCCTCTCCTTTTCTCTCTCTAAAATAAATAAATAAATAAATATATATTTCTAAAAAGACACATCATTTGTCAACTATTAATAGTTACTGATAAATCATCACATTAGCCTTACCCTAGTATAGTTAATGGTATATGGCTGCAAAGAACTGCAGGAAACTATGAAGGAGGAGAGAGATGGATTTTAATTCAGTTTAATTTTAGGATACTTGAATTACCCATCTTTCTTGGGCCTCTGTTTTCACATGTCTAAAATGGGAGATGGGTAGGAAGGACGGGCACATAAAAGACCTACTGGTATCTAGGATCTCTTCCAATTTTAAAACTCTGTCAACTCACTTCACCATTCAGTTTTATGAAGGGAAATAAGCAAACCTAAATTAAGAGCTGTTTAAATCTAACATAGCAGGGAAGTGAAGGAACTATAAATAACAAGAATTTTCAACTTAGTATTTTCTTTTATTTGGGAGAAAAAAGAGCCAAGTAAACAAATATAAGAATTCTAGGTTTTCTTAAAAGAGAACTGAGTCTGAATTTTGATGCACCAATGTAGTCACAAAGTGATAGATGGTATTTCATGCTAACAGCTGTGATGAACTCAAGTCAAATATCTTTAAAACAGACCTGGCCGGTTTGGCTCAGCGGTTGGAGCGTCCACCTGCGGTCCGAAGAGACCCGGGTTCGGTTCCCGCTAGGGGCGTGTACCTCAGTTGCAGTTTGTCCCCAGCCCTGGTTGGTCATGCGGGTGGCAGCCACTCGATGTGTCCCTTCACATCGATATTTCTCTCTCTCTCTCCCTTCCTCTCTCTCCCTCCCACTCTATCTGTACAAAAAATGGAAAAATGTCCTCGAGTGAGGATAAAAAAAAATATATATATATCTTTAAAACAAAAATATAATGGTATGTTATACTAAATTGTCAACATCCCCCTACCCTCAGAAGAATGTCAATTTATGTAAAGACTACTACAGTTTAGTGCACCTGTATTTCTTATCTCTGTCTTTGTCCTCTAGTTTAACAGATTTAATCTGAGAAATCAAATGCAAATTATACATATATTTTTTAAAGATGTGGGTAAAAATATTAAAAAATCATATTATGTCCCTGAGATATACCAAACATTAAAAATAAAATATATTAAAAAACACAACATCCATCCAGCATATAGAGAGTTGTCATTAATTATTGGAAATAACCCAGTTCCACTCAAAAATACTAAAGAACAAATTTGTTTGTAGTCCCTCCTCAGCTAAGTGCATTCTCCCTCCCTCTTTACATATCTCCACTTCAAAAATGTTCATATTATATTCTCTTTGTTCACTTGAAGGGTAATTCCTACACCAATGTACTACCTACATACTACAAGTATTTCTGTCTATTACAGTCAAATAAAATATCCTCTGCCCCCTCTCCCTTGGGACTCTGTAAAGTAATAGGAATTTATGTGATAACACATGCTGAAGTATTAAAACAAAACATAGCTTAATGTTTACATTTCCCAGATATCTCATTTATACTACAAAAGACACCTTAACCCAAAGGAATGACATGTAGAAATGTTGAAGCCCTCCTTGAACAAGTAAGTCAAAGAAATATATGGACTTCCTCTTGTAGAAATAGCAAACTAAAGTCAATTTTAAAAGCTAGACAAAATATTAAAATAATCTTCTTAAACACATCAAATAACTAACAACATAGTAAGGAATAAATTACCAGCTGAAGTCCACCAAAAGTCAAAACCCAGAGGCAGCATTTAAGAAACTAAACTTTGTGATTTGTTGCCTGCCTTGCAGGACTGGAAGACAAAGGTCAAAGTGTAGGACCTTCCAAGGGTAAAGATTGTAGCAAAAACACCCTTGGCATTGGGCTGGGACTCCAAAGAGATACACCCTAGGTAGAGTAAGAAGGAACCAGAAGGTGGCCCAGAAAAGTAAAAATTTTGAAATGGGATTAAGATGATCTCATACTCCCAGGCAATAGCAAATGAAAATCTTCTCTAGAGATAAAGTAACATCATCTTATATATCAAATTATTTCTACAACAGAAAACAGAATCAGACAACAGAGACTTGACAATATTGGAATTATCAGACACAAACTGAAAAGTAAATATGTTTATTACATTCAGGGGGGATAAAAGGCAGCTTAACTATTTTTGCTTGGAACTGAAAACTACAAAAAGTGACATGGTTGATATCAAAAAGAACCAAATAAAAATATAGTACTAAAAGATAAAATAACCTAACCTAAAAATTTATTGGATGGGACAACAACAGATTAGACCTCAGTGAAAAAACTTTGAACTCTGAAGATAGGTCAGACCAAACTATCCACAATGAAAACTAGAGGGACGAAGAAAAGGAAAAGAACAAAAGAGTGGGTAAAAAATAGAATAAGATGGTCTAACATACTAAACTGGAGTCCCAAAATAATAGGAGAAAAAACATGGAGTAAAGGAAATATGTGAAAAACTAATGGCTAAGATATTTCCAGGACTCAGAAAAGACATGCCACACATTCATGAAACCCAAAGAATCCAATGCCTAACCTGAGCATAGTAAAACAACAGAAAAATCAAAGGAAAATGATAATTTTTAAAGGAAGAAGAGACACAAAGAGCTGAGGTTTCAAAAGAATGCAATGTGTTTAAATAAAGTAACCACCAACACAGAATGTGCTGAAGCAAAGTAACTGCTAACCTAGAATTCTGTACTTAGAAATATCCTTCAAGGGTAGGGTAAAGATGTTTTCAGGTAAACAGATTAAAAGAAGTTAGTTCTAAAGGGCATATTTCAGACTCTTCAAGATTAAAGAAAATGATCCCAAGTGGAAAACCATAGGAAACATAAGAACATGGTAAATATGTGCATTAACCTAAATATTGACAGTATAAAGAAAAAATAATAACAATGAGGGAGAAATAAATAAGAATGAATTAAAATGCACAACAACATGCCCTGGCCAGTTTGGCTCAGCGGTTAGAGCGTCAGCCTGCGGTCCGGAGAGACCCGGGTTCGGTTCCCGCTAAGGGCATGTACTTCGGTTGCAGTTTGTCCCCGGCCCTGGTTGGTCGTGCGGGTGGCAGCCACTCGATGTGTCCCTTCACGTCGATGTTTCTCACTCTCTCTCCCTTCCTCTCTCTCCCTGCCACTCTATCTGTACAAAAAATGGAAAAAATATCCTCGGGTGAGGATAAAAAAAAAAAAAAAAAAAGCACAGCAACAATACTATATAAGTAGGGCTGTGAGTAAACAGAATTAAAATGAAAGTACATCATCTGGGAAGAGGATAAAGGTATCAGTTAACACCAGACTTTATAGATTCATGTTGTAATTTCTAGAGTAACTAGTAAAAGAAGAGAAAAAGAGGTCATAATTTCCAAATAATAATGGGAAAAAATCTGAATGATAAAAAGCCAACTCATCTAGTGGCAAGAAAGGAGAGAAAAAAGGAACAAAGTACATGATAAAACGGGAGATTCAAACCCAACCATGTCACACAAGGGACACAACTAAAACACAAGAATATAGAAAGGCTGGATGTAAATACATAGTATGAAAAAAGAAAAAGAAAAATACCATGCATGCAAACAACAATAAAAAGAGTGCTGGTGTTGTTATATCAATCCCAGACAAACCAGCCCTTAATACAAAAAGCACTATCAGAATAAAAGAGGAACACTTCATACTGGTTAAGTTACTAAGAAGATATAACTATTACATATTTCTAATAATCTACTGTGTAGCCTCAGATATCTAAAGCAAGAAGTTGAGAGAACTACAAAAGGAAATAATCAAATCTATAATCAAATCCACAATCATGATGGGAGATTTTAATATACCCTTCTCTGTAACTGATTGATACAAGATCAAACAAAAGATCACTAATAATACTAAAGATCTGAAATACAGGATTAACAAACTTGACCTAATAAATATAGAACACTGCACTCAATAACAGCAGAGGGAAAAAAAGAGAATACACTGGCCATAATTCAGATCTCAAATTTTAAATAAATCACAGACCTTTGAAACACAGATGTGTTCTCTGAGTACACTGTAATATTACAAATCAAAAACAAATTTAAAATAACTAGAAAATCTCCATGTGTTTAGAAATTAAGAGATATAATATAAACTTCCAATTAATACAAAAGTTAAAGTAGAAACTAATGAAAATTAGTAAATAGTTAAAAAATATTTTAAAAAGTGAATTTTAAAAACACTACATATGGAAGTTAGAGTACTACATCTAAAACAGTGCTTACAGGGAAATGCTTAGCACTGTGAACCAATGTCACCCCAATAAGTCAATTAAAAATAAATAAATAAAATTTTAAAATGTATATATTTAAAAAAGAAATGTTGAAAAGTAGTGAACTACAAGAAGTTAGCAAAAGAACAAAACAGTAAGCCCCTCAAAAGTAAAAAAATAAAGAGCACTAATCAATACAATGGAAAACAAGCATACAATAAAAAGAATCATCAAGATTCAAAATTTGGTTCTTTTTTTTTTTTTAATCCTCACCCGAGAATACTTTTCTATTTATCAGATAGAGTGGGAGGGAGGGGAGAGAGAGAGAAGCATCAACATGAGACACATGGACTGGTTACCTTCCGCACCACCCGGGGATGAACCGCAACCGAGGTACATACCCTTGACCAGAATCAAACCCGCGCTTCATTGGTCCGCAGGCCAACGCTGAGCCAAACCGGCCAGGGCCAAAATTTGTGGTTTTTTTTTTAATTCCTCGCCTAAGGATACTTTTCTATTTATCATCAGATAGAGTGGGAGGGAGGGAAAGAGAAACAGAGAGAGACAGAGAGAAACATCGATGTGATAGAGCCACATCGACTGGTTGCTTCCCACAGGACCAGACCAGGTCCCAGGAAGAACCGCAACCAAGGTACATGCCCTTGACCAGAATTGAACCCATGATGCATTGGTTTGGGGGCTGACGCTCTAACCGTTGAGCCAAACCAGCCAGGGCAAAATTTGGTTCTTTTAAATGACTACTAAATCTCTGATGAGACTGATAAAAGAAAAAGAGAAGGTACATATAGCCAACTATCAGACATGAGAAGGGAATTTTTTCCTGCAACCCTTAAAGGGAAAAAAGACTATTTAATCTAAACAACTTTATAATAGTAAATGTAAAAATTTAGATGAAAATGATAAACTCTTAGAGGAAAAATTAGCAAAATAATCATGAGACAGAAAACCTGGCCAGGCTTAAAAATGAGAAGTCAAATTAGTAATTTAAAACAAACAAAATAACCTTCCAGCCCATATGGTTTTTCTCCCAGATTCTAACAAACATTTAAGGAAGAAATACTTGCAATCATACATAAACTCTTCCAGAATAGAAAAGGTCAGCTCATTTTATAAAGCTAGGATAATATTGATTTCAAATCTGATAAAGACAATATATAGGTCATCTCACTCACAGACACTGATGCAAAAATCACAAAATATTAACAAGCTGAATCTGACAATATATAAAATGATAATACAGCAAAACCAAATTAGGTTTATCCCAAGAATCAGGTTACATTTAACATTTAAAATGAAATATAATTCAATATATTAACACTAAAGGAGAAAATTTATATGATAATGAAAAGTTGTCCCCCAAAAAGCATTAAATTCAGACAGAACAAAAACCAAAATTCTTAGCAAACTAGGTATAGGGAACTTCTTTAATATAAAGGCTTTAGCAAAAATAAAAGAAACAAACACAAACCTTCAGTGAACAAATTTGGAGTAAAATGTTAAAAGCTTTCTCTTTGAGATCAGAAACAAGACAGGGAGAATAGCTCTGGGATGATGGATGTCAATGTTCTATTTCTTGACTTGAGTAATGATTTCCTGTGTGCTTACAATAACACATTAAATTCTTCGTTTCATGTTTTATATACTATTTAGAATATATGTTTAAGCAATACTTGGAGATGATCAAAACGCTGACTGACTTAGACTATCACTCAAGCATGGCCATTCTGAAAAGTCCTATTATTTTTCCCTATTACGATTAGTATTAAACCAATTAACATATATTGGGCCACTAAGACATTGAGCAATCTGGCAACATGCATTACGAACCTTAAAAATGTCTGTATCCTATAATCCAGTAAAACTCCATTGTCGATGAACCTATCCTAAAGAAATGGTCAAAATAAAGAGGAAAAAAAATGTGCTAAGATGTTAATTGTATACATGATAAAAAAGATGGGAAACAACTAAATAACCAACTACAAGGACTTGTTTAGAAAAATAATTCCTTCAATAGGATTATTATACAGTAAATAAAAATAAGATTTACAAAATATTCTAAGAAATGTATATAACCTAATGTTAAAAAATTAGAGATATATGTGGGAGGACTAAAAAGGCCTAGTCACAGAAAAAAAGAAAATGAGAAAGGGAAGGAGGGAGAGGTAGAAACAGACAAAAACTACACTGGTTTTCTTATTTATTTACTTTTTGTGGTACGTGCCCCTAGCAGGAACCGAACCCGGGACTCTCTGGTCCGCAGGCTGATGCTCAACTGCTGAGCCAAACTGGCCAGGGCTACACTGGTTTTTTTAATATAATTAACTCATGGATGTGATCTGTACTTTTTATTGCATTTCCTGAAATTTCTTTAATGACTATATAAAACTTTAATAGTGGGGCATATATTACAAGAACTGAAGAAAATAATTACAAACCTAATGTATCCTAAATATAAAAAAGTAATTACTTCAAACTGTAACTTTAAAATTTCAATTTTTACTTCAATATGATATTAAGGGAAATTATTTCCTAATATTTAAATTATAAAAATCTACAATATGCTAATTATTTAGAGAAGAGATAATTTTTAATATTTAATATCTAAAGTGCTATAACTTTAAAAATAATTAGACCTCCAAAGATATATCATCTCCAGTTTTCTTGCTAATATTCCCATAATTCTAAACTAGTTTGCTACTTGACAGCTAAAAGAGAAAAAGATCTATAAACAGGCCTCAAGTAGTCATTTCTATAAAAACAAAATAACTGTTAATCCGCGCATAAAAGATTGTTATGGCTCCTCACTTTCTTGAGCAGCCATTTTTCAACCTTAGTGCTGTACACACCCTAGTATTTTCTGACCAGTTGTGAGGTATATCTCAAGTAAGTTAATATTATAAAGTATAAATGTTTTTAATGCTCACCATTAGAAATAATACTAAACTGAAGCAACTGTAGGTCATCTCTATATCACTAACATTGTTTGCATTCCAGTATACTTTATTGAGGAGAGAATAGAGATAAATCTTACATGATGGGAATTGCACATTCACTCATTCAATATTTACTGGGCATCTATCTATTAGAGACCAGGAACTAGAGGCACTATACTAACAACAGAAGTAGAACTGAAAATCATTAAATCATAGGATTAAACATAACTGTCATTTTAGCATATAAAGCCTTGACTAGACTAACACAATCCTACTTTTCACTACTGCCAACACACTATCTTCTCTATTTTTCTTTCTTTTAAAACATTACCAGCTTTGCCTGCTGCCATACCTCTGCTCAAGCTATTCCCTAGCCTAAGGGCTTTTTGTTCATTCACTAGCACCTGAAGAATGCTCACGATATGCCAGACACTATGCTTGCATGAGAGAAGTCCAACCTCTTTCTCAGAGAATTACTCACTATCCTCGCCATACTCTGAATGGATAACTATTAATGTCCAAAACAGTGGCTCCCAATTATTGATGTAAGAAATCTTTTTTTTTTTTAATCCTCACCCGAGGACATTTTTCATTTTTTGTTCAGATAGAGTGGGAGAGAGAGGAAGAGAGAGAGAGAGAGAGAGAGAGAGAGAGAGAGAGAAACATCGATGTGAAAGGGACACATCGAGTAGTTGCCACCCGCACGACCAACCAGGGCCGGGGACAAACTGCAACCAAGGTACGTGCCCGTAGCAGGAACCGAACCCGGGTCTCTCTGGACCGCAGGCCGACGCTCTAACCGCTGAGCCAAACCGGCCAGGGCAAGAAATCATTTTTAATATAAAAATGTTTCATGAATCCTGTGTTCACTTCCCAGGTGATCTCAATTGGCCCTGTGGCCCTAACTACCATCTTTACAGTGATAATCTCCAAATGTATACCTTTAGTTCCACCTCTCCTTTAAACTCCTAATATATATGTATGCCTATTCAATGTCTCCGCTTGAATACCTACCTGATAGGTACCTGAAACACAGCCCCATCCAAAACAAAACTCCTGATTTAAATCTGCAAATCTGCTTCCCACCAACCCTCTACTCCATCCCATAGTCCCTGTCTCAGTAAAATCTTCCACTTTTCACCCGACTGCTCCTGTCAAGAAACTTGGGAGTCATCCTTCACTTCACTTTCCCTCATACTTCACATCTAATCCATCAATAAATTCTAACTACTCTACTTTCTAAATATATCACAAATCTGACACTTCTTTGCTTCTCTACCACAGCCCCCTTGTCCAAGCACCACATTTCCAACCTGGTTTTCCTGCTTCTACTCTTGCCTCATACAATCAATTTTCTACACATAGCTAGAGAGTAATCCTCTCAAAAAACAAGTCAAATTAAACAAGTCCCAGCTTAAAACCCTTCAATGGTTTCCATCTCACTCAGAATAAAATGAAGACTTTAAATGACCTTCTATGCCCTACCTGATCTGGCCTCAGCCCACTGTCCTACCACCTCTCCTATCACTCTCACCTTTATTCACTCACACTGGCCTCCCTGTTGTTCTCCCAACATACCAAACGCACTTCCTTCTTTAGAAGTTGCTGCTTCCTCTATCTGAACATCTCTACCCCCGTACCCCCCCAGTTCCATGACTTATTCTAGCACTTCATTCAGGTCTCTCAGCTCAAAGGCCTTCTCAATAAGACCTTCCCTCACCAACCTAAAGTAGCATCTCCTTACTCCTTACCCCTGAACCTATTTTATTTCACTTCAAAGCCTACTAACTACTTGATAATATGGTGTGTGTGCCTGAATGCACAAATAATGTTTATTGACTGGGTCCCTCACTAACATTAAAAAATTTTTTTCTTTACTGATTTTAGAGAGAAAGGAAGAGAGAGACAGAAACATTGATGAGAGAGAACATCGACTGGCCACCTCCTGCATGCTCCCCTATGGGGATTTGGCCCACAACCTGGGCATGTGCCTAGACCAGGAATCAAACTGGCTACCTCTTGGTGCATGGGTTGACGCTCAACCACTGAGCCACACTGGCAGGGCCCTCACTAATATTTAAGCTCAAATAAGGCACAGGCTGTTTTGTTCACTACTGTTGCTACATTATGTGCACATAGCAGGCCCTCAAAAATATTTGTTGAGTGAATGAATAATGGTAATTGCTTTTAATTTTGTTGAGAAAATGTCAAAAACATTACTAGAATTCAGTAAGGCTTTCAAATGAATTCATACTCTATTACAAAAGAGCGTCACGTACATGTTTTGGTGGTGGATGAAGTAAAACGTACATAACTCAAGGTTCAATAACAACTACTGAAGGAACAGGCCTTCTTATGTTGTTCTTTCCCTTGTCACAGCCTTCCTTCCTGTGTCATTTATTATTTTAATTATTGCCATAAGCAGTTATTGTGTACCACTAAGCCAGAGAGTATTCTAGACATTATGAATACAAAAAATACTTAAGACAAGGTAGTACGTGAAACATATAAGAATAATACCCACAGCCCTGCCGGTTTGGCTCAGTGGTTGGAGTGGCGGCCCACGGACCAAAGAGTCTCAGGTTTGATTCTGGTCAGGAGCACATGCCTTGGTTGTAGTTTGGTCCCCGGCGCTAGTTGGGGTTGTGGGGGAAGCAGCCAGTCAATGTGTCTGTCTTACATTGATGTTTCTCTCTCTTTTTCTCTCTCTCCCCCTGACCCTATCTGAAGATTAATGGAAAAAATATCCTTGGGTGAGGATTAAAAATAATAATAATACCCATAGAGCACAATAAATAATAGAGGTATATAAGATGATAAAACTGTAGCATGATAAAGGAAGTAATCAACTTTTTAGTGGTAGGTGTTTAGGTAAGGTTTCAGCAGTGATGTACTCAACAAGTACTTGCAAAATCAAATACAAAAGACAGTCTTCGTTTTACTTTATATGTGAGATGAGAGTATTGGGTCTGAAAGTGCTACTGTAACTTGCTACCATGAGATAAGCTAGCCTGAGAATGAAACAAAAACAAGGGGAAAGACAGAGTAGAACAAATCACAAGGAAACTGAGCTAAGTCCTTGATGACTTCATGTGAGCCGCCTTAGTAAAAGTTTAACTCCAAGATCTAATCATTCCCTTTATTGTTTAAGCAGTTTGAATTTGGTTTTCAGTCACTAGCAATATAAGAATACAGATAAATCTCAATGAATTATCTTAAAAAGCAAAGCATTTGCCTATTTTAGTGTGTAGGGGCACTAATGGCATTTTTTAAGAGATGATTCTTGTTTTGTAGGCAAACATCACAGGACGCTCAGTCTGGCCTTTACTCACTGGCCTACTGACCTCACAGTGAGGTCACAATCACTGTGACAATCAAAAACGTACCCATATATTTCCAAATGCTTCCAACCCTCAAGGGGAATCACAAATCTATTTCCTATTAGTTATTATATGTACCCAATTCTCACAGTGGCTCCACCAGGTATACTTGAATGTACTTAACATCAACCTTAAAAGAACTGGGAAAGCCCTGGCCGGTTTGGCTCAGCGGTTAGAGCGTTGGCCTGCGGTCCGGAGAGACCCGGGTTCGGTTCCCGCTAAGGGCACATACCTCGGTTGCAGTTTGTCCCCAGCCCTGGTTGGTCGTGCGGGTGGCAGCCACTCGATGTGTCCCTTTCACATCGATGTTTCTCTCTCTCTCTCTCTTCCTCTCTCTCCCTCCCACTCTATCTGTGCAAAAAATGGAAAAAAAAAAAAAATGTCCTCGGGTGAGGATAAAAAAAAAAAGAACTGGGAAATATCACTCGAATATCTTAATTTCACATAATAATCCAATTTTAACCAGTCATCTATGACAATCTAAATGTTTGGCCAAAATCCTATGTTTATATCAAATCCAAAATCCTAGCTTATATCAACTCTTGGGGAAAGCAGTGTTTTAAGTTTGCTTCTACTATCTGAAAATTCTTATTTATTTAAATTTACTTCTCCATATAATACTATGAAGTACGTAAATGACATTGTTGGTTACTATCCCTTCAATCATCTACCTAAATTCTTCCTAGACTGAAATGCCAGAAATTAGATTTTGCTGCCCCCTTGCAACTAGGGCATGGGCGTGCCAGGATAAACATCTGATACTGGTCATCTATAAAAGGTTTACTTGCCTAATCAAGAGATAAGAGGGCAAACTTCCTCCTGTTTTTGGTGGGTGGCTACGTGAGAATGTGATGCATGGGGCAGAAAGAGCAATCTGTAAACATGAGAGGGCAAGCCTAAGCACAGCGGTCACCACACTAAGAATAAAGGTGAAAAGGACCTGGATCCTTGATAGCATCGTGCAGTTCTAACCATGACTAACCATGGAATCCTCCAACCCTGAATTTTATGTGAGATACTGTTTAAATCACTGTTAGTTGGGTACTATATAACCTTGGGGCTGAACTAATACAAGATACATTCAAGGTCTGACAACTGATTCAAAGTGGGAGAAGAGCCAAAATGACTGTAAGGTTTCAAGACTGGGTGGCTGAGAGAAAGGTGGTTAGGAAAGAGAAAATACACACATGCACATGTAAACAGACTAGGTGAGGGTAGGTGGGTGAAAATCAAATGGTTTAGCCTTGGCTGGTTTGGCTCAGCGGTTAGAGCATTGGCCTGTGGACCAGAGAGACCCGGGTTCGATTTCTGCTAAGGGCACGTACCTCAGTTGCAGTTTGTCCCCAGCCCCAGTTGGGGTTGTGTGGGTGGCAGCCAGTTGATGTCTCTCTCTCACGTCGTTATTTCTCTCTCTCTCTTCCTCCCTTTCTCCCTCCAGCTCTATCTGAAAATGAATGCAAAAAAATGTCCTTGGGTGAGGATAAAAAAAAAAGAAAAAGAAAATCAAATGATTCAGTTCGGTATGGCTTACAGTAACACATGTAGGATAGTGATATACAGTGAGCAGTGGAAGTGGGAACTAGAGCTATAGAATTGAGAATCACCCACACAAAATGATGATTTATATTGTTAAAAAAATGATATGGCCCTGGCCAATGTGGCTCAGTTAGTGGAGTGTCATCCTCTACACCAAAAGGTGGAGGGTTCAATTCTCAGTCAGGGCACAGATTACATACGGGGAGGTCGGGGTGTGTGAGGGAGGCAACCAGTAGATGTTTCTCTTTCACATTAATGTCTGTCTCTCTCTCCCCGTCTACACTCCTTCCTTTCTCTAAAAATCAGTAAGAAAAAGGAAAAAAAAAAAGAATCCGATCACCAAAAGAACCCAGTGAAAAGCACAAAGACCCTTGAGGACACTGTCTATTCTACCTCTCTCTCATTTTAGATGGAATTCATTCACTGGCTAGGCCAATTAGAATAATTTCATCTCTCTTGACAAAGATATTGTATCAGATATGGCAGCATGATCTTCTTTGGTTATTCAATAGAGTCAAGGACTTTTTGGAAAAGTGTGAGAGAGAAGCTTCTCTCTCCCTTTGGAAATAAAGAAGGCTATAATATGAACACTGCAGATAGCCATCTTTTTCTTAGGAGGGAAGCCAGTCTGAGCATGAAGCCCAAACAGGTGGACAAAGTTGACAGAATAGCAGAAAATGGAATCTCAGTTCTGATGACATGAGCCTATGAACAAACTATTCTTTAAGACAATTCTATCTATGCTTTTGCCACTTACATGAGCCAATACATTTCTCTTGTTTTTAAATCCAGTTTGCACCCTAAATGATGTAGAGTAGGAAAGAGCTATGTTTTAGGGAAAGAGCAAAGTTAAAATGATGCAGGAAACATGAAGAAACTTTCAAAGTAGGAGAATTAGGAACTACAATGCAGAAGAATCAAGATCATTTATTTCATAAATGGTCTAAGGAAACTAAGGATGACTGAGGAAAGGTCATTAGATTTGGTGATTAGGAGGTCATAAATGACTTTTCAATAGCAATTTCAGTGCTGAAATAGTAAAGGAAATCAAGAGTACAAAGGAAAAATTAACTTATATATTTATTAAGAACTCCATCATATACCACACGCTTGGATGGACATTTAACATATGTTAAACTCCTTCAATTACAACTCTGTGAGATAAGTATAACATTTTACTTTAATAGTTAAAGAATAGAGTCTGAGTAGTAACTTGCCCAGCCACTAAGTGGTTTTAACAGCCTTCAAAAACCAGATCTATCTGGCTCAAAAGTTAATGATCTTGCTACTATATCAGGCTAGTGGGAAGAAAGAATGAGTCTTTTAAAGAATGAAAATACAGTGGCAGAGCAGGCTCAAGATTCAGATTAGCTTCCTTAAGTTACGAAGCACACAGCTCTGCATTTGGCAGCCCAGGAAAAGATATAAGCATGGTATGTAGGCTAGAGAGGGAAAGGTTGGAAGGAGTGATAACGGACAGTTCTAGAGAAAGAAAGATGAGGAGGGATGATCATGGACATCTCTGGAGGGGGTTGCTCTTGAAAAGAAGGAGGTCATTTCTTCCTTTAGATAAGGGTAAATAAGGAAATGATACTGAGATGGAAGAAAGGGAAGTAGAAGGAGTACACCTTAGATGACTAGGATTTCTCTCACTAAAGGAAAAGATCAAGTTATTAGCTATGGAAACCTTTATGAAATGAGACAAAAAGGAACACTAAAGATTCAGCAGAGAGTAGAGCACAAATTGCTCTATATGAAAACTAATATATATGAAAACTAATATAACTTACAAACTGTCTCTTGCATCCTTCAGTATTTCAGGGGTCAAAATGACAAAGCTAGTGATGGGTCTTATTCAGGATTGAAGATTACAAAGGTAAACCTACAGAAAGTAAACCATCCTAGGGCATCAGTAAGAACTTGGTCAAGGCTAATGACCAAGGGATTCTGGTTATACAGGGAAGCAAATGAAGTCAGCAGTAGACGAATGGGTTGGATGAACAGAGAGTTTGCAAAGAGGAGTTCATAACAAGAGGGTGAGAGAGAGAGAAAATAGGTTCTGTAAGAGTGGAAGAGTGAGATATTTTAAGGAGTGTTCATGGTTAGAAATGTCTTTTCACACAATGCTTCAAATTATTTTGTCAAAGGCAGTGAGCCATTGATTGGGACTCAGCAGTCCTACTCTTTCTTCAGCCAAAAAGCACAGAACTGAGAGACAATCAGTTCTAAAAACATTCAGGCCTTGGTTGTAGAAAAGTGAAGTCCAGCAACAAATAAATGAATGAACCAGCCATACACTCAAACATAAAAATATCTCCCTTTCTTTTAAACTGAAAAATTCTCTAAATTTGAGAAAATTATTAAGAGGTCATAAAGTCTACAGCAAAGGAGAAAAACATGTGTCATGAGGTCGAATTTTTGTAAACAAATATGTCAAGCCAGTTATAACTCACATGTTAAATGTTTTTAGTATGTAATTCCAAAAGGGCAAGGATAGTTTGTACTTGAATAACTTGAGAGCACCCAGCATAGCTTAAACAAAATGACATTACTCATTTCATGTTAATAAAAAGGGTCCATCCATTTGTAATCATAAAGGACATGCTACCGTTTTTATTATAATGCCACTTTTACAATTTTGACGCTCTTGAAAAAATTATCCAATTATAGGAAATGATGGAAGAATCAGCCATGGCAACTTCCTCCACTACTACCACTACAGTTTTGCAGTTTACACTTAGAAACTCCGGCACCATACCACATTATATAGCACAGTTCCTTATACCATTAGTTGACTCCCCCTTGCACCAGTAATAAAGGAGGGAGATCTAAGGCTGGCACAGACTCAAGTTTATAGACTATATCAAGTACGATAAGGGTTGTTCAGTAGTAGCCACAATGGAGAAACCAAGAAATTTGAAAAGTTTTGAGTTTAAAAGCTTTTCTCCATTTTATTCCTTGCTAAATAAAACAAAGGGCTTGTACAATAAGGGATTCTTCAGTAGGTAATTTAATCTAACACTGAATAAAAGAATAACTCACTTATCCCTTCTTGTGTAATTACATGTTATTTTACATTCATAAGGCCTTCTTTTTAAAAACGAACACGTCTCAATTCTTCCACTAGATCTAGAACGTTTACGCCGCTCCTGAAAAGCTCAGACACTAAATAAAGATTTACTATAGTCAGAAAGAGATTACTGGAGACGGACAATCATTTGCCATCACAGACACCATTCCTCTACTCTGCAGGACTTCGACGGGCCGAGGAGTCCAGCTCTCCCAAACCATCCCGGTCTCCTGGGGACTCAAGTCCCTCTTCAAGATGAACAAAATTCACTGGCTTCTAGATAACAAGCCTTTTCTTTGTAACTCTATATGCAGGGCTATCGGGTAATCTTCCCAGTTAAAAACTTTTAAAGGAAAAAGGTCGAAACGAGGAAGAGGGGGGAGGCGACTGAAACAGGAGGGGCGGACGACCCACCCACCGCTCGGAGCCCGCTCGGAGCCCGCTCGGAGGGGTGAGCCTCCCCGGGGCAGGAAAGGTACGGGGGGCGGCAGGCGTCACGACCCCCACCCGCGGTGTGAGAATGGAGGCCCGAGGGGGCGCGGCGCGGGGAGGGGGTGGGACGTGGACACCGGAGAGCCGCGGAGTCGGGCCGAGCAGCACCGGGGTCCCGAGCAGCAGCGGGGCAGAGCGAAGATAGCCGGGGAGGAGACGCCGATGCCTGCAGCCTCACTCACCTGCCACACGTCCGCCCCGCGGCCAGAAGCACGGACGCCGCCCGGGCGCTTCCTCTCCTGCGGGACACAGCCTTTGCCGCCGCCGGAGCTCCAGAACGCGGGAGTAGAGAGTGGTCCCGAAGCGGGCAAAGCGGCCTCCGCACCCGAGCCCAGGGAGGCGTACATAGGGGGGCCCGGGAAGGCAACTCCTTGTTCACCTTCCTCACCGGTACCCACGAACGCTCCCCGGGAACAGCATCGCGCCAACCTCGGCCCGCTGTTCCCGGGCGAAGCCCGCAGCTCCCCCCAGCAGCGGCCGGGTTTCCGGCGGCAACACTCCGCCCCCTCGCTACTTGGCCTCCGCCATCTTGGTGGAGGCGGGAAGAATACGGTGCGCATGCGTATTTCGGGATTGCCGGCGTCCCGTCCTGCGAAGAGGGGACTGGAATGCGCAGCCGTGTTGGAGCCTACGCTCTGGCCCTACGGTCCAGCTTCATCTCCCTGTCGCGTGAACTATTGCTACTTGGAGGCTGAACCTCGAAGACCTCAGACCTACTTGTTTCTGGAACCGTGCTGCAGCCAAGTTAACAGAACCTTCTGCGCACCTCAGTTACTCTGCAATCATTTATCCAATGCCTACTGTGTGTTAAGCCCTCTGTTAGGCGCTGATGATAGGTTAATAAAACCTGGCTCCAGCCCTTTAGCAGCTCCTAATCTAGTGAAGGAGACGCAGCTGAATAATTACCTAAATTCCAGTTTTGTAGCTGTGCACTCCCATACACAGTTTTAATTCAAAACATGCCTTCTAAGGAAGTCCTCCCTGCTTGTCTCATAGATTGATCAGTTCTTCACCTTGCATTACCTCTCTAGCTTAAGTCCATTCAACATTAATTGAACAAATAATATTTGAATTTTCATTATATACTAGAAACTGATCTAGTCTCTAGGTTTATAGCAGTAAGAAATAGAAGCTCATGAAACTCACATTCTAGTTTGAAAGAATAGCCAATAAAAGGCTAAAATAAGTCAACATTACAAGGGATGGGAAGAGAGCAAACCACAGGGGCTAAGAGTCACATGAAGATTTGGGTTAGAGCCTTCCAGACAGAGGGAACAGCAAGAGCAGAGGCTTGGAGTAGGAATGAGACCAGCTGTAGGAAGACAGAGAGAACAGGTGAAATGGACAGTAGGAGGAGATGTGGTCAGAGGGAGGTAAGGACCAAATAAGGCAGGACACTGAGGGCATGGTAGGAGTTGGATTTTACTCCAAGTGGCCCCCCTAACTTGCTGACACTGCCCCAACTACTCTTCAAACACCCCTAGTTCCTGTCTGCCTCACTGTTTTGCACATGCTGATTCCACTGTCTTGAAGACCCTTACTCTTGTTCTTTAGGCATCTAGCTTGTCATCTTTCGGGTTTCAGTTTAAATGTCACCTCAGAAAGAACATTCTTCCTAACCTAAGTCTCCTTCATGCTCTCCCATTAGTCTCCATCATTGCACCTGATCATTTCTTTCATGACACTCAGCATATTTTGAAATGATACATTTATTGTCTCCTCTTTAAACTGTGAACTCCATGATGGGGGAAGATGGTTTGTTTACCAATGAATACCCCATGTTCAGCACCATGCCTGACATGGAAGGTCACTCAATGTTTGTTGAATTAACAAATGGTTTGTCAGTGCCTAAGTAGTCAGGAGCATATTACTTTGTTTTTTACTTGTTGGTTTTTAGAATTAAATGTAATTCATTTCCTATTAATATGTCTCCTCAGCTAGATCATAAATAGAACTTTGGAAAAGGGGATGGGAATGAGATGGAGAAGAGTAGGTGATGATGTGGCAGTGTGCAAAAGTTGTATCGCATATGTTTGTAGGGTTGGAAGAAGCAATTTAATGGAGCACCTATTATATGTGCTGTGTACTATGTTAGGTACTTAATCTTCACCAGAGCTCTGCTAGGTAGTTATCCTCATTTTTTTTTGTCCTCACCCAAGGACATTTTTCCATTTTTTGTTCAGATAGAGTGGAAGGGAGAGAGAGAGAGAGAGAGAGAGAGAGAGAGAGAGAGAGAGAAACATCAACGTGAAAGGGACACATCGAGTGATTGCCACCCGCATGACCCAACCAGGGCTGGGGACAAACTGCAACTGAGGTACATGCCCTTAGCAGGAACCGAACCTGAATCTGTCTGGACCGCAGGCCGACGCTCTAACAGCTGAGCCAAACTGGCCAAGGCTATCCTCATTTTTATGCACAGGGTAATTCAGAGAGATTAAGTCACTTGCCCAAGGTCACATATTAAAAAATAATGCTGACCCTATAGCCCATGCTTTTTCCATCTAGAGAAAACGGATTTGGAGATGGGCTTATTTGGTGATTTGGCTCTGTGTCATTAGCCGACTTCCATTAGAGATTTCAGTTACTGCCATTTAAGAATCCCAATCAAATTACTATTTTTGTATAGGATCTCACACAAAAAAAAAACACCTACTTTCATTCTTTTATTTTAGATGGAAGCAGAGCTTATTTTACCATTTCCTTTTAATGTGTTTAAGAATTGTTTGTTTCAGTCCTGACCAGGTAGCTTAATTGGTTAGAGAGTTGTCCAGATACAGCAAGGTTGCAGATTTGATCCCTAGTCCAGACACATACAAGAATCAACCAGCCAATGCATAAATAAGTGTAACAACAAATCTCTTTCTCTCTCTCTTTCTCTCAAATCAATAAATTAAAAAAAGATTTATGTATTTTTTTTATTTATAACTTCAATATGTTTCATCAAAGGACAAGAGACACCAGAAAAATGGATGTATATCCTGAATACTAACAGTATTCTCTAGGTTAAGCTTGTTACTATACTACTAGCTCTCTCATCTAGGTTCCAAGTAATACTTTAGACATCAAAGACAGTTCTATGAAAAACAGTGACAGGCTCACCGCAACAATCACATCCCATTTATTCATCAGAATTACACACCATCATTTCTGTCTAAACATAGTAGCTGCTGCAGGATAGCTGGAGAGAACCACGAGAAAGGATGGGGCTTCTATCTTACATACCAGGGCCGTTGGGTCCTTATATAAGGGAAGTGATATACTATAACTCATGATAACATACACTTGTCAACACAATGTAGTTAGTATATGCAAACCAAGTAGTATGTGGGAATGCATACCTAAAAAGACTCCCCACCTTCTACCCCACTGCAGTCTAATTCTACCTTGGACTAAACCCTGGAATCAAAACAATTTCTTCCTTTTCTATGGTATTTTCTCCTCTTATAGGTTGAATATACTGGCCAAAAAAACAACCCCACAAAAAAATGATATGTTGAGGTCCTAACCTCCAGTACTAAGGAATATGAACTTATTTGGAAATAGGGTCATAACAGATATAACAGTTGACATCTGTAACAAGGGTATAGTTGACCCTTGAACAACATAGAGGGTATGGGTGCCAACCTCCTGTGCAGTAAAAAATCTGCATGTAACTAGTAGCTAAGTTACATGAGGTCATACTAGAGTAATGTGGACCCCTGATCCAATAACTGGTGTTCTTTTAAGAAGACAGCCATATGAAGAAAGAAACACACAGGGAGAAAGCTATGTGATGACAAAGGCAGAGATGGAGTTACAAAGCTACAAGCCAAGGAACACCAAAGACTGACAGCAAACCACCTGAATTTAGGAAGAGGCAAGCAAGGAATTCCGTATAGGTTTCAGAGGGATGGTGGCCTTGCCAATACCTTGATTTTAGACTTATAGACCCCAGAACTATGAGACAATAAATTTTCATTGTTTAGCCCGGCCGTTGTGGCTCAGCAGTTGGGCGTCAACCCATGTACCAAAAGGTCGCTGGTTTGATTCTGGGTCAGAGCACATGCCCAGGTTGTGGGCCCAATCCCCAGTGGGGGGCATGCAGGAGGCAGCCAATCAGTGTTCTCTCTCATCAATGTTTCTCTCTCTCCCTCTCCCTTCCCTTCTCTCTAAAATCAATAAAGAAAATTTAAAAAAAAATTTTTTTTATTGTTTTAAGTCACCCATTTTGTGGCATTTTGTTATAGTGGTCCTGGACAATAATACACCATTTTATGTATATGGCAGGGCCTGAAATAGAGGAAAGAGGTAGGAGTGGGCAGTGAGGCAGTCTGGGCTATTGCCCCAATTTGGCAGCAAACCAGCTACAGGACCTCAGACCAGTCACTCGACCCCACTGACCAACTTCCCTCATCTGTATGAACAGGGATAATGATAACTGCTCTGTCTACCTCAGTGATCTGCAATGATAACTAATAAGTATTCCTCCAGAGATTCTGTGACCAAGACAGCCTGACAGCTACTGAGAAACAATTTTGCAAAGACAGGGTTTCTGCTACAAAGAATTTTATAGTCTGGCTGTGAAGAAAGGCACTTTCCTATAATAAGATAACTAGCACTGGCCAGGTGCCAAGTGTGTGGTTTGGATCTGATTCACTATTGATGTCAAAAGCAGGAAGGATCATTGTGGACTGGTCTGGACAGGGGAAACTTCATGAAGGACCTTAGCAACAAAGGAATTTATTAGAAGGATACTGGATACCTTCATGATCTTCAGGATCAACACTCAACATTATGCCCAGAACTATTCCTAAGAAGCCACCACTACAGCCACTGCTGGTTACAGATACCAAAATTGGGACCACCAATACCACTTGACCTAGACACTGGATGATGCCACGGCTGCCCCTGGAAACTAGATACAGTTACTGTCACTGTCACTACTCTCAGTAGGAAGAAGGAGGGTCACTGTGACTTCACCACACTAGTGTTTGGTCCCAACCCTGGGGACAAATGATTGACATAATCCAGTAATATGTTAACATTCTAGCTCAATGCTGTCCAGTAGAGATATAATGCAAGCCATACATATGATCCCAAATTTTCTTGTAGCTACATTAAGAAAATTAAAGAAGAAAGCCTTTTTATGAAGATGGCGCCGAAGGCAAAGAAGGAAGCCCCCGCCCCTCCTAAAGCCAAAGCTAAAGCAAAGGCTTTCAAGGGCTCAATAGCTGTATGGGGCCAGTGGCTATCATATCTGGTAGCCCAGTTCTAACTGATAGAGAGGCCATAAAAATGAGTGTATGGCCTTTTGAGTTCCATGGTGTGATATGGGTCCTGCTTCATGAAGAGGGCAATTTCCCAAACACAGAAAGAGGATTCACATGCAGTATTGTGAATGGAAGATGAAGTTGAAGGAAAACCAAGACTGGATTGTAGAGAAAGCAAAATGGTGAACTAAGGACTTTTATTATTAATTGTGTTGTGTACTGATGGTGAGCCACTGAAAGTACCTGAACTGGGGAAGTACCACGCAGATGTAGTAGAACTTTAAAAACATTAGAATTGTGTTAGAAGTGCTGGCTTTTAATTACATCTAATTGAGTCAGATGTCCTGGATTTTAGCTATGCTTTCCATCTGTGCAGGCTTAGGCAAGTTGCCTCTCTGGATCTTCCTTCTCATTTTCAGAAATGGGGATGACGATTTCTATCTCTCAGGCTTGTTGTGAGGATTAGATGAAATAGTGTATGTGAAAATAAGTACCACCTAGCAAGCATTCAATACATGTTAATTAAATCTAAATAAATCTGAGTGTATAGAGATGTAGATAAACAGCTAGGAGGCTGAACTATTTCCCAAAAGCCAAAGAAGAACATTCTAAAGTAAAACAAACAAATTAAAAAACAGAAGTATGTATTTCATATATCTCAATTCTGCCTCAGCTTGGACAGGTTAAAATAGGTACTTGTTTTCTAAGTAGCCCATTTCTTCCCTAAAGCTTTTAGTGGTCATTCCTAGCTTGAGGTGATCTCTCCTATGGTCCAGAGTTCTCTTTTGGGTAGTATGACATGGTTTCTTAGGTTTGTCCTTCATCTTCTTCACTAGGTGCAGACATGAGGCCAGAGACCATGTTTCATTATTATCTTTGTATCTGTCCTTCAGAATGTCTTGAACTGGAGGCATCCACACAAACAAGATCAGCAAAGTTTGATAATTTTAGAAGCTGAATGACAAATACCATCAATATTCATCACACTATTCTTGCTACTTTGAATATGCTTGGAAATTTTCATAACAACAAGTTTGTTTTTTGTTTGTTTGTTTTTAAAAAGACATGTAAGTCACTTCTGCTTCAAGTTGGTGAATTAGGGCCCGGCCAGTGTGGCTCGGTGGTTGAGCATCGGCCCATGCACCAAGAGGTTGCCTGTTTGATTCCCGGTCAGGGCACATGCCCAGCCTGTGGGCCTGATTCCCAATGAGGGGCATGCAGGAGGCGGCCAATTGATGTTCTCTCTCATTGATATTTCTCTCTCTCTCTCCCTCTCCCTTCCTCTCTCTCTAAAATTGATAAAAAGAAAAAAAAAATGTTTTTTAAAAAAAGATGGTAAATTAGGACAAGTATTTACCTATCTTCTCTTTGTTTCCCATTAAATGTCAGCAGAAGGGCTCAGTTTTCAATGAAACAAATGAAGGTTAAGCTTCAAAGGCCCTCACTTGCATGGTCTCTTTCTAAGGTGCTGGAAGGTACCTTGGCAATACGCTCACATGTTCAAACGTTTTTTTAAAAACTGCAAATGTAATCTATTTCAGCCACAATTGGTTAAGGGCATTGTCTTTATTGTCTCTTTTTACTCTGACTTCCACACTGTCACAGTTCTCCTGGTGTCAGGTAGTATTACAGGGGCTATGGTCATTTTTGGGATCCAGATAAAGGGAAGTTAGGTTTTGGGTACATCCAGTTTGAATTTGGTAGGAGGATATTTATGTGATTCACAGTCACTTTGTGTGCAGTATCTATTGCTCACCTGGAATAACTTCCAGAAATACTCCTACAGCTTAGCACTGTAACACAAAGTTGCAGGGCCAGAGATTGTATTGCAATATGGACATGTCCTATGCTACTTGTATCAGAAATATGGGCAGAGTTGGAAGCTAGTCTGTAGAACATTCTTCCAATTTTACAGCTCATAATTTAAATGTAATAGAAGATCCCCAAATAGCCCCGCCAGTGTGGCTCAGTGGTTGAACATCAACCCATGCACCAAGAGGTCGCTGGTTCAATTTCCCGGTCAGGGCAAGTGCCCAGGTTGTGGGCCAAATCCCTAGTTGGGGTGCATCCTGAAGGTGATCAATCAATGTTCTCTCTCATCGAGATTTCTATTTCTCTCTCCCTGTTCCTTCCTCTCTCTCTAAAAATCAATAAAGAAAAAAAAAACATTAAAAAAAAGAAGATGCCCCAAATATTACCACAATCTTTAAAAATTACAAGTTATTACTAATAACAAGTTGTCAAGGTTAAAATAAAACTATCAGTAATAAAAAAAAATTCGATCAACCATGCTAAAGAAAGACTAAATTATCTATATTCAGTCCATACAAATATGATAAAACAAAATTATTGTATCTGAAGAGATAATTTAAAAACATCTGGGCAAAAAAATGTAGGGAAAAGGTATTATAGAAGTGTCAGGCATTAAAATAATAAACATATATTGTTTTTTGGATGTTGTGTGTTTGTGAATTTTGTGTCAGCATTTTAAAATGTGTGATTTTTCTCATTCTAAATAAATATTCACTTTTAATCTAAATTTGTATTCAAGATTTATGTATTTTCTCTTAAATGAACACTCCAAAATTGATCTTTCATAAAACATGGATCTCTGAAATTATAATTGAGAACTTCAACATCCCCTTCTCAGCAACTGATAGAACTAATAATCAGAAAATGAGCAAATATAAAGAAGACCTGAACAACTCAATCAACCAGGCTCTAATTGACATTTATAGAACACTACACCCGCAACAGCATAATGTACTTTTTTTTCCAAGCAACTATAATAGACCACATGCTGGGCCAGAAAACAAGTGTTAATAAATTTAAAAGAATTAAAATCATACACAGTATATTCTCTGATCATTATGAAATTAAATTAAAAATCAATGAGAGAAAGGCAACAGGAAAATCTCTAAACACTTGTCAATCAGCACACTTATAAAAAAACTACCTGGTCAAGAAGAAGTTTCAAAGGAAATTTTAAAAAATACCCAGAAATGAATGAAAATGCAAGTACAATCTATCAAAATCTGTGGGCTGCAGCTCAAATAGTGCTGAGAGGGAAATTTATTCATTAACCGATTCCATTAGAAAAGAGAAAAAGATTACATAATAAATGTTCTCAAATCAATAACCTAAGTTCTTACCGCAAGAAGCTAGAAAAAAGAAGAACAAAATAAACCCAAAACAAGCAGAAAGAAGGAAATAATAAAGATAAAAGCAGAAGTAAATGAAATGAAAAAAGAAAATAATTTTTTTCAAAGTTAAAGAAAAGCTGTTTAATAGATTTCCAGCAAGACTGGCAAAATAAAAAGAGAGAAGACACAAATCACCAGTGTCAGTAATGAAACAGTATAGCATTGCAGTTCCCACAGCCTCTAAAAAAGAACAATAAGGGAACACCAGAGGAATCTTTACGCTTATGAATTCAATGACTTAGGAGAAATGAACCAATTAAACTACTGTAGCTCAAACAAGATGAAATAGAATAGTCCTATAACCATTAGAGAAATTGTACTTGTCTTTAAAATTCTCTGGAAAAAGAAATCTCCAGATGGTTTCACTGGAGAATTCTATCAAATATTTTGAGAGGAATTAGCACCAACTTTATAGAAACTCTTCCAGAGAATAGAAGAAGAGGGAATTCTTCTCTACTTACTTTATAAGGCCAGTATTACTCTGATATCAAAACTAGAAAAAGATCATATAATAAAGAAAACTAGAAATAAATATCTCTCATAAGCTTAGATGAAAATATCATCAACAAAATATTAGTAAATCAAGTCTGACGACGTATTAAAATAGGACACGAACAAATAGGATTTATTCCAGGTATGCATGAGAGACCTTGAGCCACAGGCAGCCACAGGCAGCCAGCTAAACCAAGCTTACCTCCCTGATGTATAGAAACTGTGAAATAATAGCTATTTCTTGATGTAAACTGCTAAATCTTGGAGTAATTTGTTCTACAGTAATAGAGTAACATAGGAAAGCAGACATAAGAAGGTGTGAATTCCATTTCTAACACTGCTGGAATTGGTCAAAGAGCAAGCTTGAAAGGCTTCCATCACCAATCATGCATCTTGATTCTTTTTCTTCTATCTCTTGTACCTACTTCAACTTTTCATTCATGATAGAATAAACTGCCCTTCTTCTAAGCTCCACCTATTCCTGAAAGCTTTCCAACCAAATGGCTGAATGCAATAAAGCAAGCAGCCAGAGACACTGTGCTTTTCCATCTAATGACAGAAAAAAAGACAACACTCCATCTGGGTAGAAATTGATAATTGGCCATATCCAATTTCTGGACATCTGGCTTTTAAATGAAACTGAACATAGTAATTAATGTCTGTTTCCTTGGGCATTCTTTTACCGAAATGCTATTTATTCTTCTAGTCTATAAAGAACAGCATCAGTGCAATTTCAAATGTCATGTAACCAAATATTTGTTTCAATTTTTTTTCTATTACCAAAGTGTTATATATATATTTATTATAGAATTTGCAAGCTACAGAAAATCACAAGATGAAGAAGGGGCGGGGGTGGGGGGGTGGAATCTCACTAACCAAGATGATTATTAACATGTTGACGGATATCTTTCCCGATTTGTCTTTAAAACATACAAAAGAGTTTCAGAATAACATTTTTTCATCACCAATTAATCCTCATTTTAAAATACTCAACAGAATATTTTAATGAATACAATTTAATGGAGAAAACCAAACCATTTCTTTCCACTGAAATCCACATCCATTTCCTACTATAGTTTAGCCTGATGGCATTGATAATTCAGCCCTAACAACCAGGCTGAATAGTTCAGGGAAATGTCCCATGCGGCTAAAGCAGCCCTGGCAGCATGTCAAGAGTAATGGGGTTCAGGGACACAACATATGTTTCACCCACTGTCCTTTCTGCTGCTACTGCTGCCCCAGAATTGGAAGTGGGGGAGGGGTTCACGAATTTGTACTGGGATACTTAATGGACTACAAGCCAGCTCAAAGAAGCACTAGAGAACACAGACTGCTAAATTTCAGGAATTTTGTGAGCTGATTATTAAACACAGTCCATATTAAAAATTAAATCATATAGCCCTGGCCGGTTTGGCTCAGCTGTTAGAGCATCGGGCTGCGGTCCAGAGAGACCCGGGCTTGGTTCCTGCTAAGGGCATGTACCTTGGTTGCAGTTTGTCCCCCGCCCCGGCTGGGTCGTCTGGGAGGCAGCCACTCGATGTGTCCCTTTCACATTGATGTTTCTCTCTCTCCCTCTTCCTTTCTCTCCCTCCCACTCTATCTGAACCAAAAAAAAAAAAAGAAGAAGAAGAAGAAGAAGAAGAAGAAGAAGAAGAAGAAGAAGAAGAAGAAGAAGAAGAAGAAGAAGAAAAAATGTCTTCAGGTGAGGATAAAAAAAAAAATTAAATGATATAAAGTTATAATTAAATAAATTATATTTCAAAACAAAGGCAATAAAAACTCAAAGTTTATTCTACATTTTGCCATTACCTTTGTTCATGATGTTGTTTCTATCTGTCGCATCTATATGGTGGATATACTATACAGTGGTGTCCTGGGCACATCCCTTCCTAACTCTGTGTTCAGAGATTTCACATTGGTCATTTGAAACTGGTCAGGGTGAGTAAGTATTTACACCACAGAAATTAACAAATGCTCCAAATCTGGGCTTCATTTATTGTTTTGTTGATTGATCAGTGATGGAGAAACTTAATCATGTAGATTAAATGAAAAAAAGTGTCCCTGGCCAGTTTGCTCAGTGGTTAGAGCACTGGCCCATGGACCAATGAATTGTGGGTTCGATTCTGGTCAAGGGCACATACCTCGGTTGCGGTTCATCCCCAGCCCTGGTCAAGGTTGTGTGGGAGGCAGCCAATTGATGTGTCTCTCTCACGTGGATGTTTCCCTCTCTCTCTCCCCCCTCCCTCCCACTGTATCAGAAGATAAATGGAAAAATATCCTCGGGTGAGGATAAAAGCAATAATAATAATAATAATAATAAAATAAATAAAAATAAAATTAAATGGAAAAAAAGTGTCATATTTATAGTTGTTACATTGTGAATAACACAAAGATCAAGGAAATATTTCTCCAGTATTCAAAAATGATTATAATATTTATCCTAGTCACTCACATTATCAGTAAATGAGTAAAGTTCCAACACATTTATTTCTTGTTTCACTTTCATCTTAATCATTAACATCAAAGAAAATATCAGCCAAGATTCTTGTCAAAACTATACTTGTTACTTAACAATGATAGGTTGGCCTCAGATAAAAAAATTCAGCAAAAAAAATCAGTGAAACATTCTGTGGGAATCAACTGGCTACATGGAATTCACATAAAAGAATGTTGTATGTTTTATTATTCTAAACTATGTGCCCTACACTCTTTTTTTTCTTTTTTTTAATTAATTTATTTTTTATTAATTACTTTTGGTTACAGATGTTTTTCCTTTTCCCCCCACTGATTCCCCCCTCCCCCTCCCTCCCTGCCCTGTCCCCAGTTTGTTGTCCATATCCACTGTTCATGCATACATGCATATAAGTTCTGTGGTTTATCTCTCCCCCACCACCCCCTCTTCTGTGGATTGTCAGTCTGTACCCCACTTCTACTCTGGGACTACCCCATTCCTCAGACTGTTGTGTTCATTATATTCCACAAATAAATGAGATCATATTATACTTGTCTTTCTCTGTTTGGCTTGTTTCACTTAGGATGATATTTTCCAGGTCCCTCCATGTAGTCTCAAAGGATAAAAGATCTTTCTTTCTTACATCTGCGTAGTACTCCATTGTGTATATGTACCACAGCTTTTTGATCCACTCGTCTACTGATGGACACTTGGGCTGTTTCCAGATCTTAGCTATTGTAAATAGTGCTGCTACAAACATGGGGGGACATATATTCTTTCTGATTGGTGTTTCAGGCTTCTTAGGGTATATTCCTAGAAGTGGGATCACTGGGTCAAATGGAAGTTCAATTTTTAATTTTTTGAGATAACACCATATTGTTTTCCATAGTGGCTGCACCAGTCTGCATTTCCACCAGCAGTGTACTAGAGTCCCCTTTTCTCCACACTCTCGCCAACACTTGTTGTTTGACGATTTGTTGATGGCGGCCATTCTGACAGGTGTGAGGTGATACCTCCTAAAAGAAACTGTAGGCAACAAAATTTCAGACATCATACGCAGCAGAATTTTTACTGATACATCACCTAAGGCAATAGAAACAAAGGAGAAAATGAACACATGGGACTACATCAAACTCAAAAGCTTCTGCACAGCGAAAGATACAATATCAAAATGGAAAGGCTACCCACTGTATGGGAGAGCATAATTGCTAATGATATATCAGATAAGGGGTTAATTTCCAATATATCTAGAGTTTTCATACAACTCCACAAAAGGAAGACAAATAATCCAATTAAAAAATGGGTAGAGGAACTAAATAGAGACCTCTCCAAACAGGACATACAAATGGCTAAGAGACATGAAGAAATGCTCATCATCACTAATCATCAGAGAGATGCCCTACACTCTTTATATCAGTAAAATTTAAAATAAAATTGTATGTGTGTGTGCATGTTTGTGTGTTGCAGAGAGAAGGTTGCTAATCATTTACTAAACTGTTACTGATCAGAGCAATCGCTTCCTTTTGCCCCACTTGTCATAACCTCCAGCAGATTCATTTCAGCTAGGCATGAACTGATAAAGAGGGAAAGGAAGTAAAAGAAAACTATGAGCTCAAAGGAAAAAGCAGAAAAGCGAGGAAGAATAGAAGAGAAAGAAAGGAAAGAACAGGTAGAGAAAATTCTCCTCATCTTACCTTGTGCCTTATCCTGCCTCTTCTCAGTCTTTCCTCATCACCCAACAGCTGTTTATAAGAAACCATTGCACAACCCTTCAGGATTTCTGGAGTCACAAACATGCCTGGGATTAGCTGGCGACCACACGGAAGGGGAGCTAAGGGGTCAGCAATCTCTATCAACAATGACCATGCTGACTCTGGGTCAGAATATTTTTTAGGTCTTTGTGTTCTGTCATTAACATTTTTAAAAATTGAGGTAAAATTTTTCATCTTAGAGTACAGTTCTCTGAGTTTGACAAATGCATATAGTCACTTAACTACCACCATATAGAACATTTTCATCATCCCTCAAAATTCACTCAAGCTTGTGGTGATCAGCTGGCTCCTCTCCCTGTCTCACCCCACTGCAACCACTGATTTTTGTCCTATCTTTCTTTTGTCCCCCCCCCACAATGTCATATAGAAGGACTTATACAATATATAGACTTTTAATTCTAAGTTCTTTCACTTAGCATCGTGTATTCGAGATTCCTCATGTTGTTGCATGTATCTGTAGCTCATTTTCTTTTATTGCAGCACACAGATTACAGCATATGGTACCATAGTTTGTTACCCATTTGTCAGTTAAAGAATACGTGGTTGTTTTGAATTCAAAATGATTATGAAAAAAATCATTGGGTGGTTGGTTTATTTCCTTAAAGTCTCAATATTTTTAGAGTAGATTTAGATCACAACAAAATTGAAAGAAAGGTAGAGATTTTCCATATACTTCCTCCCTCCCAAATGAATAGCCTCCCCCGTTATCAACATCACTCACCAGAGTGGTACACATATTTGTTAGCAAGTATGAATCTACATTGACAACATCAAAATCACCCAAAGTCCATAGTTTACTGTTGGGTTCACTCTTGGTATTACACTTTCTATGGATTTTGACAAATACCTAATATGTACCCATCATCATGCTACCATACAGAGCATTTTCACTGCCCTAAAAATCCCCTGTGTTTTCTGCCTACTCATCTCCCCACAATACCAGCAACCACTGATGTTTTCATTATCTCATAGTTTTCCAGAATGTCATATAGTTGGAATCATAATGTTTGTAGCCTTTTCAGATTGACTTTATTCACTTAGTAATATGCATTTAAGTTTCCTCTGTGTGTTTTCATGACCTGATAGTTCATTTATTTTTAGTGCTGAAAAATAACCCATTGTCTGGATGTACCACAGTTTATTTATCCATTCACCTACCGAAGTACATCTTGGTTGCTGCCAAGTTTGGCAATTATGAATAAAGCTGCTATAAACATCTGCATGTAGATTTTTGTGTGGACATAAGTTTTCAGCTCCTGTAAGTAAATACTAAAGAATATGTTTGCTGAATTGTATAAGAGTGTGTTTAGTTTTGTAAGAAAGTGCCACACTGTCTTCCAAACTGTTTTTTTTTTTTTTTTTAATTCCAAAATGGTGGTGCCATTTTGCATTCCCACCAGCAATGAATGAGAGTTCCTCCACATCTTGTCAGCATTTAGTGTTCTCAGTGTTCTAGATTTTGGCCTTTGTAATAGGTGTGTAGAGGCACTTTAAAAACAAATTTTTTTTTTATCCTCATCCGAGGACATTTTTCCATTTTTTATTCAGATAGAATGGGAGGGAGAGAGAGAGAAACATCGATGTGAAAGGGACACATCGAGTGGCTGCTACCCGCACGACCCAAGCAGAGCCGGGGACAAACCGCAACCCAAGTACATGCCCTTAGCGGGAACCTAACCCGGGTCTCTTGGGACCGCAGACCGATGCTCTAACCGCTGAGCCAGACTGACCAGGGCTTAATAGTGTCTTTTGAAGAGAGGTTTTAATATTTTGATGAGGTCCCAATGATCAGTTTTAATTTTAATGAATCATGTTTTTTGCTATATCTAAAAAATCTTGCCTAACCCAAGATAAAAAAAAAAAAAGTCTCCTATGATTTCTTCTAGAAGTTTTATAATTATGGGTTGTAAAATTTATGTCTATGATCTAGTTTTGCATTAATTTTTGTGTATGGTACAAGATAAGGGTTGACATTCTTCTTCTTCTTCTTCTTCTTCTTTTTTTTGCATATGGATGCCCAGTTGTTCCAGCACCATTTATCCAAGAGATTATTCTTTCTTTATTGAATTGTCTTTGCACTTTGTTGAAATTCAATTCACCATGTGTACATATATGGGTTCTGCTAGGATTTTAAAATAAGACCATCTGTGTCAAGGGCTATGAACTACTCTTTTCTGGGGAGGAAAAGGCAGAACTTGGAGGGCCACAGACACCATCCTTACCAGCGTGTAATACATTTCTGATGCAGAAAGCTTGGAGGAAGACTCGGGCCTAGGCTTGTTTGATCTTGAACTCAAGGTTTGTCTGATTACTAGCTACCCTACTCATTGTATACCTTATATGCCTGAATATAAAGCAATCCTGAATATAAGGAGATTCTTTATTTAATAAAATAAAATAATATAAAATTTTTAAATTATTTTAGGCCAACCTAAATATAATATACACTTCTATAGCAAAGTAGTCAAATGTCTCTCTTTAAAAAAAAAACTTTGTTATAATTAGTAATTATAAAAATCCCATGTTATTTAAAATGATATATATATTTAGGAGTGTTGCTTTTTTTCCCTGTTGCATATAAAGACGCAGTTTCACTTAAGTTCTTCACATGTATCTTTGTCAGAATCTTTGCCAACACGAGGGCCACTTGTGTCCTCTAGCCCAGTTTTTCAGAGCACATCAGCAGCTCTATTATTTGACATATGGCACTTTTTGAACCTCTGCATGAATCTGCCTTCAGCAATTTTATCACAAGCCACAAGTACCTATTTGCATAACATGGAGTAGTTGACATTTTTATTCATTCTGAACCCATACATTTGTGATTTCTAACTCATAATTATTTAAAGTGGGGTGTTTTCTTAAAAAAAAAAAAAAAAAATATATATATATATATATATATATGAAGGGATTTTATTGCTCCTCTTCTAGTCTCCCTATCAAGAAGGATGGGGGTAGGAAAGGGATAAAAGTAAGGTACTAATAACTCTGTGACTCAGGGATTGATAAATGGGATGCTTACATGGGGCAGGAGAGTGAGCTCTGGAAGGAGAGGAAAGCATTATTGGCTTCAGGGTAACGAGGACAGTCAGAGTCTTGGATACCGGGTCCCTGGGGTCTTTAGTCCTTGTCTGATGAGGCAGAGCTGGATTCAGGATTAAGGGTCTCACCAATAGAACTGGTCAAGAGGCCTATATTTTGATTTCTCCTTTGTAAGTCCTGGGCTTTGTTCCTGTCTCTCATTTGGAGACCCTCAGATATCCTTATGAGATGCAAAGCAGTGAGTGTGTGCCTCTTTTCCTATGTCTCCATAGAAGGCAACTTAATACCTCTCTCCGTGTTCCTGAAGAGGGCCAGAAAATATTTCTTGTGCCTAAATTCACTGTCTCCTGAAGCCCTTCTCATTTCCTTGTGGGAAATTACTTTTTTCAGTAAAGCTGAGCTGGCATGGGTCCTCTCGGCCTCTCCTGTCTACGTTCTTTCCCTATTCCATCTTCCTTGTGTCTTTTTTTTTATCCTCACCCGAGGACATTTTCCCATTTTTTTGTTCAGATAGAGTTGGGGAGAGAGAGAGAGAGAGAGAGAGAGAGAGAGGGAGAGAGAAACATCGATGTGAGAGAGACACATTGAGTGGTTGCCACCCACATGACCTCAACCGGGGGACAAACTGCAACCGAGGTACGTGCTCTTAGTGGGAACCAAACGCGGGTTTCTCTGGACCACAGGCTAATGCTCTAATCACTGAGCCAAACTGGCCAGGGCTTCCTTGTGTCTTACAGGAAAGATGTGTGTGTGTGTGTGTGTGTGTGTGTGTGTGTGTGTGTGTGTGTGTTTCCCACTAGATGGTGAGCTCCTAGATGAAAGGCGCTTCTACTGACAAACTTCACATTATGCTAGCTGGTAGAGGAGAAATAGTTAGAATCGAGCTCCATTATCGCAGAGCAGACAGTGATGGGTAAATTTAGAGTGAAGAGTTGAAAAATTGAATTCAGAGCAGAGTGTAGACAAAACCACAGCATCTCATACCTGAAAAGTTCAGTCTTGCTTAAAATCAGTCTTCCTGGAGATAGGGACTCTTTAGTGCTCCAGGCTCTCACTGTGGCAAAAGGAGAACTGTGGTATGATACTGGGGACAAGAAAGAAAATCCTCCCACTAAGAAAAAGGAGAACCACAGTAACATCACTAGATGCTGTCCAGGTCCTTGGTGGAGGTTGAATGCTGCTGTGGATTCCATTGCCATTTGCAGACCAAGGGTTCCTACATCTGGGTGGAGATAGGGGCCACCTCTGGCTCTTCTTTGTATCTAATGAACCCAGTCAATCAGGTGGATATTACAGGGTTGTCTTGAGCTACTCATATGAGGGTCATGTAGAGCACATTAGCAACTCCTACTTATCCTTGAAGTAATAATTTCTCTCAGGCGTGTTCAGTGATATGAAACGTCACAAATGTGGCAGTGAAGTCCTGGGATACTGCACAGATAAGCAAGACAAGTGTCAGTGCTTTTGCTGCTCATCTGTATAAGATCCCCAGTACCGGGGGGAGGCATGGGCAGTGGAGGAGGTAGGAGGAAGCCCCAGGTGCTCTGTGCCTCCAGCTATGGAAGCCAAAGATACTTCATGAAGTCCTCCTAGAAAGCCGAGGTGAGTAAAGCTGGCTGTCTCAGGACACCATTCCCAGGAAACACAGCTCCCAGTGACACTTGAGGGCCTTCCAGACCACAGCCTGTATTCCTCCAGAGTCGCTAGTTTATTCACAGTTGTAGAAAGGGTGTCTTCCAAGCTTGAGTGTCCCTGATAGCTTTCACTCCCACATACCAAAAGCACTTTGGCCTAGTTCCCAGACTGTAGCTTTCTACTCCAGGAGCACCTCGTGGAGAACTTGCTAGGGAACTGATGGGTTAGAGGTGCTGAAATGATCTATTGCTGCCCCTTTGCCCATAGAAAAGAAGCTGAGGCCAGCAAGAATGAAGCTGTGCAAGTCATCACATGCTGATGAAAAATGATAGAATTTGAAGTTTCAAAGTAATCTGTAACAAAGGAGGCAAGAGCATACAACAGAGTAAAGACAGTTTCTTCAATAAATGGTACTGGGAAAATTGTACAGGTACAGGCAAAAAATGAAACTAGACCACCAACTTACATCATATACAAGAATAAACTCAAAATGGATAAAAGGCTTAAATATAAGTTGTGAAATCATAAAAATCCAAGAAAAGGAAGGAAGACAAACAATCCAATTAGAAAATGGGCAGAGGATCTGAATAGAAACTTCTCAAAACAGGACATACAAATGGCCAAGAGACATATAAAAAATCGCTCAACGTCACTAATAATCAGAGAGATGCAAATTAAAATAACAATGAGGTATCACCTCACACCTGCCAGAATGGCCGCCATCAACAAATCATTAAACAATAAGTGCTGGCGAGGGTGTGGAGAAAAGAGGACTCTAGTACACTGCTGGTGGGAATGCAGACTGGAATTAAAAATAGAACTGCCATTTGACCCATTTGATTCCACTTCTAGGAATATATCCTAAGAAACCTGAAACACCAATCAGAAAGAATTGATACACACCTATGTTCATAGCAGCGCTATTTACAATAGCTAAGATCAGGAAACAGACCAAGTGTCTACCAGTAGATGAGTGGACAAAAAAGCTGTGATACATTTACATAAAGGAATACTCTCAGCTGTGAGAAAGAAAGACCTCTTGTCCAGCGGGTGCGGCTCAATGGATTGAGCATCATCCTATGGATGAGAGGTCCCAGTTCGATTCCCGGTCAGGGCACATGGCTGGGTTGTAGGCTCAATCACCAGCAGGAGGCGTGCAGGAAGCAGCCTATCGATGTTTCTCTCTCACATAATGTTTATATCTCTCCCTAAAAAAAAAATAAAAATCAGTAAAAACATGTTAAAAGAAAAAAAAAAAGACCATGTTGTCCCTTTGAGACAACATGGAGTGACCTGGAAATAGGGAACAGATTGACAAACCTCAGAGGGAAGGGGGTAGAGGGGAGGGAAGAGATAAACCAAAGAACTGCTATGAATAACCAATGGACACAGGCAACAGTGTGGAGAAGAGGGGTGGCGGAAGGAGATGTCAATGGGGGAAAAAAAGGAGGGACATTTGTAATACTTTCAACAATAAAGATAAATTTTTAAAAATTAATTAATTAAACGCATGCTCCAAGAAAAAAAACAAGTGATCTGCAAGTTCAACTAAGAAAACACTAGATTAGAATTGTTAGAATTTGGATTTCAGCTATTATTACTAAGAATAAGAATAATATTATAAAATAGGGTATCAGATTAAAATCAATTTTTCATTTTATTTGCAAGGTTGCTCTAAAACCTAATCACTTCCTATAGGAATAGTTACAAAGTTACTTGATTTTGAACTAAAGAGTGGATTGTGATAAGCTAATATACCATTTATTTATTTTTTAAATCCTCACATGAGGACATTTTGTCATCTTTGTTCAGATAGAGTGGGAGGGAGGGAGGAAGGGGGAAAGAGAGAGAGAGAGAGAGAGAGAGAGAGAGAGAGAGAGAGAGACATCAATGTGAGAAGGACACATCGACTGGCTGCCTCCTGCATAACCCTGACCAGGGCCAGGGAGGAACTGCAACTGAGGTACGTGCCCTTGACGGGCATCAAACCTGCGACTCATCAGTCTGCGGGCCAGTGCTCTAACTGCTGAACCAAATTGGCCGGGGCAAGATAATATACCTTTTAAAATATCTCCAAATCAGCCCTGGCCAGTTTGGCTCAGCGGTTAGAGCGTCGGCCTGCGGTCCGGAGAGACCCGGGTTCGGTTCCCGCTAAGGGCATGTACTTCGGTTGCAGTTTGTCCCCGGCCCTGGTTGGTCGTGCGGGTGGCAGCCACTCGATGTGTCCCTTCACATCGATGTTTCTCTCTCTCTCTCCTTCCTCTCTCTCCCTCCCACTCTATCTGTACAAAAAATGGAAAAATATCCTCGGGTGAGGATAAAAAAAAATAAAATATCTCCAAATCATAGAAAAGAGGTAGGAGTCAGGGAAAGAACTTGGAAGGAGATGAAGAGAGCATAAACGTTTACCTGAGGATATTTATACTGCTCCCTGGTTCACTTCTTCCTAACTTACCCTGCGGACAGCTTAAGACACCTATCCCTTTTCTCTATAGGACATAAAGACCCCCAGGTAAGCTTGGAAACCATGGAGCAGAGTGCCCTTTGACTCTTTCGTCTGGAACCCAGAGCAGAAACGTCAGCGTGGTAACTGAAGCAGAGAGAAGGCTGGAAACAGTGCTCAGAGCTTGAACATGGAGCTCTCCAATAGGCCCCAGCAGTGCGCATGACAGGGTCGTCTTGCTTTTGGGGCAAGGTGACCCTATTGCTCAGGCTCTAAGGTGTGCAGCACAAAGGATTAAGATGAGGTTGAATGTCTAAGCTCCCCTTGAGCCACGAGGGTTGAATGGGGGTGGGAGTGCTGGACTTTTATATATATATATGTTTTTATTGATTTTTTTTGAGAGAGAGAGAAGAAGGGAGAAGATAGAAACATTGATCGGCTGCCTCCTATATACCCCCTACTGGGGATCTAGCCTGCAACCACACATGTGTCCTGACTGGGAATCGAATCGAGACCTCTCAGTCTGTGGCTCAGTCCACTTGAGCCACACACAGGCCAGGTTTATTATATTAAGACAACAGACTACAAATTATTCAGCTGCAAATCCTTCAGCTACAGCAAGGACAGAGGCATCTGGGGCACAAGCAGAACCTCTCTTCCTGTTCTTCCTCTGCACCCAGATACACCTTGAGGGCGAGAGGAGAATCCTTGAGAGTGGAGAACAGATCTGATATTATTTTGAGCTTTAAATGGACTGAGTTTAAATCTTTAATTTGACTGAATATTTACTCCAAGAGCCTAACTTTGAAACTGCAATAAAACTATGGTTACCTTGAGAATGACAAGACTGAATTTTCCCCATCATTAAAAATGAGGGCTTAGAGTCAAATTCAATTCCATTATAGAGAAATGAACTAAAACATCTTTTTTCCTGCTTGAGTGGTAGATTGTGAATTTTAAATCCATTACACTGTCAAACTCTCCCTTAAATTATGTACCTGGGTGGGCAGCAGTGTGACTCAGATGTGAGCTCAGTAAACAGTATGGGCAGTGTCTGTGGGTTCCGCCATCTCTGCTTGGAGCCTTGGGCACATTTCACCCATCAGAGCATCTGGCTCAGAAGCCCCAGAACTTTTCAACCTCCCCCAGCTGACAATGGCCTAGTGATGACACAGCTTCTACAGAGGCCAGGGCACATTATCCATCCCATTAATTATCTTTATATGACATCCTCCCCCACCCCCAAAATAACATTTATTAAGCCCTTATGGTATGCTAAGTGCCAGCCTGTAAATAATATGTTGGAAGACAGGCGCTTACTTCAAGAAGCTCACTGAGGGAAACAAGGAGATAAGAAATGGAACTTGAAAATGTAAGCACTGACTAAGTAACCCAGGCCAAATCTCTCAAACAATAAGCTGCTTTTCCCTCTCCTTTGCCGGCTGAGAGGACAAAGGAACAAAGGGCAGCAAAGAGGCAGTGAGGGAGGCAATGAGTCAAGTTGGTGACTCCAAAGCAGGAGGAGGTAACTGGGATGATGGGGAGAAGCTGTGTAAGTATCACCCTAGCAAGTGTGCTCTTGGAGACCTTCCTCCTCAATCTAGTTTCCTCCTTCACCATTCGTCACAATCACATTATTGCCACTGAGAAGTCTCCTCGGGCCCAAGTCCTTTCTTGTATTACCTGTGGGAAAGTCCGAGAGCAGGACAGCGCCGAGGGTGCTGTGAGGGAGAGTGGTCTGCTGTGTGGAGCAGACGATGTAGTCTACTAGGACAGAAGTGGGAGCCCGGAGGTGGGAGCCCAGTGAATGGATGGGTTGGCAGGAAGGTGCTGAGAGAGAAAGGCAGTCTTTCCTTCCACTCCAGTGGGAATAAAAGGCTTTAAGAAAATTATTAGTTAAGGTAGAAGTGTCTCATATTACAGGGCTCTGTCATGCCTCCCAACACACACACGCGCACATGCACACACTGTCATGGAGGGAGAGAGGTCAATTATCTTTCTAAAAATACTTTATGCTGGGACGTGCAATGAAGGTCACCTTAAAATACAATAGCCTCATCTCTTCATTTGTATGCACTTTCATTTCCCCAGCAATAGGTCTTTTCAAAGAGAATTTGCTTTGGCCTAATCCTTTAAAACACACTCGCATCTAAGCAATACGTGAGTACAGAGGTGAGTACATATTAATTCTAAAATTGATTCTATTTATTAAATGCTTTACTTTGTCAACTGCTTGCTGCAGTTTAATACTTCTGTTCCAAACTCCTTCACTGACCTGCGCTGTCTCAGTGAAACACTGCCACAGAGCATTAAATGAATTTCCACAGCAACTAACATCATAAACACCAGATTAGGGCTTTGTTACAAAATGTAGCAGACTAGGGGAAGAGCTGAGAAAAACAAAGCTCCCTTCAACACGATGTTTTAAAAACAGTTATTAGAGGGATAGTGAAGGGAACACAAGAGTAGCAGCTTCAAAGTAACTTGCATAATAATAACCTAAATTTCCTACTTACTTCTAAGAAATGTGATTCGGGACAAAATCTTCTTTCACAAACTAGCTCACAGGAGTCACATAAGAATGAAGTAGAACCTTTTGGCAAAATCTCCCCAATAAGGAACTATTCCAATGTGCTGTTTCTAGCTGTGTTACCCAGGAATCCCTATTACAAACTGGCTTTTCAGGTGTTAAGAAAATGCTGGACTTGCCTTTAGTAAGGGAACAAAATGGCCTCTTTGGGCACCAGAATTTAGTTTGTTTGTGGCTGGGTTTGGAGACATGTGGCACTCACTATTTGCTCCTGTTGGCGGGAGGCAGAGAGGAACAGGGGAGGGAAAAACAGGGTGAGGGCTACATTACTTGGAACCACCAAAGCCTGATGCCAGGAAGTTAGGAAAGGCAGCCATGGGGAGCATGAAGTGTCCCTGTGCTTTCTGAAGCAAAGGAAAGGAACCAGCTCTCAGATGGATTCTTGTCCTGGACTGAAAAGCTTGCCTCTCTGGCCACTCAGCTGAAACCGTTTCCTATGGATTTAGGGGACCAAAGACCTCTGAGGACTCAGAGAACCATTTGGGTGGTGTCATCCTGAGCATCATTTGGCTAACACGACCAGAGCATCAGCTGGATCAAAGTGATTCTGAAAATTGAGGCAAACAGTCTAAATAATTGTGTCGAAATTGTACTTTTGTTCAAATACACAGCTGGCTGATACAAAAGTGGTCTTTTGGGCTTATTTTAGATAACAATGAAAATTATTTACATCATTTGGTAGGTACGGATGAGAATTAAAATAATTCTTTTGAAAAGAAGTATATTAATATGGATGAATCTGTTAGAAGACATTTAGTCATGACCATACCATTTACTAAGAGCAGATGATAATGTCTACAAGACAGATTCTGATGGTAAAATTGTAGAAGTGTTAAATCTGCACATACCTTAATCTTGGCAGTAATTTTTATAATAGTGATTACTCCATTGGATTGTTAAGAGGCATGTAATATTCTGGGTAAACGGGCTCTTTGAGCCAATCAGTGCCTCTGACCTACCCAGAATCCCACAATAGCTTACTTTAACTTTCTTTTTTTGTTTGTCTAATTTATTTGATTTTTTTCCATCACCATTTATCCCCTCTATGCCTTCTTCCACCTCCATTAATTTTCTATCTTGGCTTATTCAGCTGAAGTTAATGTCAAGACAAAGTATAATTCTAATTTATATCAAGAAGTTTAGAAGGCGTGGTCCCACAGAACCCATGCTAATGCAAATTACCCACATTCCCATCTTGTCATTCCATTAAGTACTAGAGTGACAGGAGCTTTGCACTGGGCAAAGCTTCAAATAGCTGGCAAGAAAATGAAGGGCCTGCCTCAAGAATGTCCTGCTTCAGGCTCCATCGAGGGCAAATTCTTCAGTGGAGCCAAACAGTTGCCACAGAAAAGCAGAAGCAGAGGTTCTGTGTCAGTGAGTCTAGAATCCACACTGTCCAACTTGAACGTACATTGTTATTTATTGAAAGCTCTCTGTAGAACTGGCTATTGTCACGTTCTCATGATAAAAGAAACATCTCGTCAATTTCTCATCAGAAAAAAATGTACATAATAAGTATGATACATTTAAAATTGTTTTTTATTGTGGAAGATTCATTTTTTAAGGTTAGCATTATCTTAAATAACTACAAAATTACCTTCTTCGTTTGTACATTCAGTGACTCTAGCTGATTTCCCCAAAATGTGTCACATAGTCAAACATGCCCACCAAGCTGAGAAAAGTAGCAAGCTGTTAGTAAGAGGGAGTGATGGCTGAGAACTAGACCTGCCAAGATTGAATGATTCAAAATGATGCTGAATCGAAAATAGCAGAGATTTCCCCCCACTCCATTATACTGTAACATCTTACAACAGTAGTGTTTCTGTGATTTACAACAAGAAATGGCAGGATTCTTTAGGCCTGGAATTCTCTCTTCACACACTGGGCCGTAGTGGGGGGATGGGGCAAGGGGGGTGTACAACTCTCTTCCCCAGTGTCTTTCTAAAGCAGATAAATGCTTTTAAAAAATTTTGTGCATGTCTTGTTTCTAAAAAGTAAAATGAAGCTTATAAAGAAAATGCTGATTAGCTAGTCCTCATCTCTGGTGAAGATGGGGAGATAGAAAGAGGGCAAATTCATTAAAAGGAGTTTAGGGCGGACATAGAAGGAATTTCCGGAATCCAGGAGTTATGAGGCCCAGAGAAGATTCTGACGAGTGTGCTTTTCCTGTCCCTGGAGAACTTGCAGTAACAATATAACATGCATTTGGGGGAAGAATTTGCAGTGAAGATAAGGCACACATTTTGGGGAAGAGTTGGGGGGCGGTGATAAGTGTAGTCATGGACTCAGGAATGCAAAATATTAGCTATGGAGTAACAGGCTGCTCAGTTGCTAGGGAATCCTAAAAATAGGGACAAGTGACTGGCTGAGAGGGGCAGGGAGGAATGGATTTTCTGGGGTGTCTTTGGGTAGTCCAGGCCTAACGAAGGCAATGCGGAGCTGCTTTCTGAAGCTGCAGAAACGAAGCTGCGCATGGACAGCCGAGCTGAGTCCCAGCAGCCCTGCAGACGGACTTGACCGTGGCCATTCTTGTTTCCGGAGCAGGCCGCACCCATGCACAAACGCTTGGGCTCACAGGAAGGGCAGGAGGCTCCGTCCCTGAGGTAGGATGCAGGTCCACAGTTCCTCCAGGAGCTGTGCCCATGTGTACATCTCCACTCCCACTGCCATCTACTCTTCACACTGGTTCTCCAGCTTGGAAAAGTGTGGATAACAGATGTGCACCCACCTTTCCACAGGATGCAAAGCCGGCTATCGGGGGACGGCGGGACCAACGAGAGGAATCTAAGTGGTGAGGAACAGGGTGGGTGATATTACGTCGAAGCAAAATAGTTTTTGTTTTCATCCTGGACAGGTTGACCTTCCCAGTCCGATGATACCCTAAAAACGTTTTAAACAGATTTCACTTCCTACCAAACTCATCATAGCCTATCAGTGCCTCGGTGCTTGTGTTCTCTATGAGAAGTTCCATTAGTGATTGCGGCTTTCATCTGGTATTTCCTGCTTGGTGGGGCTTAAAATAAATTCTGATGTTGCTTTAACAAAGGGATTGGCTTGTAATTTTATTTTTCTTTTGTTGGTGGTAAAACGTGGTAGAAATGATATTTGGTTGCTGTGTGGACACTGGGCAGATGGCAGGAAAATGGAGCGTGGGGAGGGGACATGGTGGAGGACATCAGTTGGGAAATGGAAACCTAGCTTTCCTCCCCTGAGCAGGTGTTGCCATAGGATACAGCAGTTTGGGTTGGTGTTCTCGGATTTTCTTTGATGCCTTTGTCCATTCTTTTAGAAAACTGGCTCCAAGGAAGAAAGCAGGGCTGCTTCCAAAGATTCCTGCTTTACCCTCGCTAGCAATTTTATCTGTCCGTGGTTTGGAGGCTCAGTAAGTGAATTTCTGTTTGTGGGTTTACACAAAGGACATCCTTACCCTAAGAAAAAAACCTTTCCCTCAACTTTTGTTGAGATTCACTGCTTTAGTTATTATCTTTTCCTGGTAGGTCTGTTATATTTTAAAAGCAAAAATAAGAAACGCTTGGTAGGGAATAACTATTATATCATTAATAGACATTCTTACCTTATAATATCACTAGCTGATAAAGTATAGGACAGAGAATAGCATTTTAAAACAAATTTTAAATTCATTTAGATACCATAAATGTCACCCCTTTTAGTGTACAGTTTTGCAAGTGTCAATATATGCATTCAGTCATGTAGCCACTGCTGCAATCAAGATACCAAATAATTCCATCAAACCAAAGAATTCCTCCATATCCCTTTGTATCAAACCGTTTCCATTCCTTAGCAACTACTGATCTGCTTTCTATAGCTATAGGTTTGCCTTTTCTAGAATGTCCTATACATGGGCTCATATAGGAGATGACTTTAAAATCTGGATTTGGTCACATACCATAATGCATTTGAGATTCACCCTGTTTTTTAAAAATATGTTTTTATTGATTTTTTTAGAGAGAGAGGAAGAGGTAGAGTGATAGAAACATCAATGTGAGAGAGAAACATCAACTGGCTGCCTCCTACACACTCTCTACTGGGGATCGAACCCGAAACCTGGGCATGAGCCCTGACTGGGAAATGAACTGGGACCTCTCAGTCCATGGGACAATGCTCAATCCACTGAGCCACACAGGCTGGGCATGTTTTTTTTTTTAATGTTTAAATAATGCGTCCCTTTTTGTTGTTGAGTAGTGTCTCATTGTACGGATGCACTAGATTTTGTTTATTCAGTCTCCAATTAAGGGCCTGCAATGGACTGCATTGTGTGCCCCCTAAAATTCATATATTGAAACCCTAACCCAACCCTAACTGTATTTGGAAATAGAGCCTTTAGGAGGTAATTAAAATTAAATAAGTTCATGAGGGTGGGGTCCTAATCTGATAGGGCTGCGTTTATAAGAAGAGGAAGAGACACCAGAGCCCTCTCTCTGAGCACACGAGTTGGAGAAAGACCATGTGAGCACAAAGAGAAGGTGGCCATCTACAACTCAAGAAGAGTGTCCTCACCAGAAACGGAATTGACTGCCACTTTGATCTTGGACTTCCCAGCCACCAGAACTGGGATATATATATAGAAATGTTTGCTGTTTAAGCCACCCAGTCTGTGGTATTTTTGTTATAGCAGCCCGAGCAGACAACTATAGAGACATTTGGGTTGTTTTTATTTTTGTGGATATCAATAAAGCTGTTATAAGCCCAGAATTGATACGTTTTTAACTTTTAACTTAAATTAAAAAATAGCTAATACATTCTCATGGTTCAAAAAATTTTAAAGCAATATTGTAGTAAATCCAATAGATGGGCTTGTTCAGCATGTGCTCCAATTTTCTGTAAGGTAGAAGCTGAAAAGCAAAACCTATATTTAAATATATTTTTGAAACTAGGATTCCAGATAGGAATTAGATATACCAATCAGATGTATTTTTATAATTGAATTGGGAAATAAGTTATATGGGGAGAGAAATGGCATGGAAGTCCTCCTTGTGCTAGGAGAACGGCACCGCCGATTCCTGGATTGCAGCTACGGCAAAGTTTCCCTCCAGCCAACATCTGTGGCTCTGACTCTGGCCTCTGGTCTCTGAAGTGGAACTGGATGAACCAGAAGTCAGGTCAGCAAATTTCTTTTTTTTTTTGCCTTTTAGAGTTGATCTTTATTTATTTATTCAATTTTTATTAATTTATTTTTGTTACAGATGTTTCTCCTTTTTCCCCCCTAGACACCCTCCTCCCCATCCCGCCCTCCCCCCCAGCGTTATTGTCTATGTCCACTGGTTACGCATATGTGCATATAAGTTCTTTGGTTTATCTCATCCCTCCCCTCTGCCCCCCTCCTCTGAGGTCTGTCAGTCTGAACCGTACTCCTTTCTATGTCTCTGGGTCTATTTTGTTCATCAGCTTATTTTGTTCATTATAGTCCATAAATAAGTGAGATCATGTGGTATCTGTCTTTCTGTGATTGGCTTATAAGCAATCATAGAAAGACAAGTCAGCAAATTTCTTATCCCTCACTCTCCCCAGCACAGTTTCTGGATAGTAAAAGAGGCAGCAGTTTCCTTGAGCATTTGGTGTTTTTCTGGGAGTTGCTTTGGGGGCCTGTTCTAGAGTCTGCTCTTCCAGCCCTTCCAGTGAGTTCTGTGAGAATCCAAATCCTTGTCTTATAGCTCTTCTGGCCTTGGATGGTGTGGCTCAGTTGGTTGAGTGTTGTCCTATATACTGAAAGGTTGCCAGTTCAATTCCAGGTCAGGGCACATACTTAGGTTTTGGATTCGATCCCAGTTGGGGTATGTATGGGAGGCAACTGCTAGATGTTTTTCCCTCTCCCTCCCTCTCTTTCTCGCTCTCAAATCAATAAACACACACACACACACATATAATTTTAAAAAGTCCCTTCTGTTTACACTAGCTAGAGCAGTGGTTCTCAACCTTCCTGTTGCCACGACCCTTTAATACGGTTCCTCATGTTGTGGTGACCCCCAACCATAAAATTATTTTTGTTGCTACTTCATACCTGTAATTTTGCTACTGTTATGAATCGTCATCGGAAATATGTGTTTTCCGATGGTCTTAGGTGACCCCTGTGAAAGGGTCGTTTGACCCCCAAAGAGGTCGCGACTCACAGGTTGGAACTGCTGAGCTAGAGGGTTTCTATTATTTGCTACTGAATCCTGACTGATTAATTTGTACAGTGGAAAGACATTCTTTCCCAGCCACCCAGTTCCCCTTTCCAAAGGCAATCACTATTATTAGTTTCTCGTGAATCTTTCTGGGGGCATTTTATATAAAAATAGTCAAACATAAATTTGAGCTCCCTTTTTTAAAAATAGAAATTGCAGCCTATAACACATACTCTTCTGCATCAACTTAAAATCACTTTATATATTAGAAATTGTTTTCATATCTGCACAAAGTGTCCTAATCATTTTTCGTAGTTGCAAAGTATAGCATCATATGGATGTAGCATAATTTATTTAATAAATATCTTATTGGTGAAAATTTGTTATTTTTACTAGTTTTCTATTACCAACAATGGTACAATGAATATTGTTTTATATACTTGTATATCTACTGAAAAGCCACTATAAATAATAAAATTATATCTGTAAATTCCTAGAAATGGAATTGCTTGGGCAAGGAATATGCACATCTGAAATTTTGTTAATACTGCCAAATTCCCCTTCATAGGGATTGTCCCAATTTATCCTCCCCCCAGCGACATATGAGAGTGCCTATTTCTCCATAACACCAATACCGTGTATTATAATGTTTTTGCTAATGTAATAGGTGAGAAATATTGTCACTGCAATTTATTTGACTTTTCCCCCTTTTATTATGAGTAGAATTGAAAATATTTTCATATGTTTAAGAGCCACTTATATATAAATTTTTTTTCTGTTGAACTCTTCATCTACTTTCCCCATTTTTTGCGGGGGGGCTTTGTTTTTCACTTAGCATTTTATTCGTAACAGCTATATGAGATTAACTAGCTCTTTGTTACTGATATGAGTTGTGAATTCTTTTTCCAAGTTTGTCTCTTGACTTTGTTTATGGTAATTTTAGCATTCACTTAAAAATTATGTTATAAGCCTTGCTGGTGTGGCTCAGTGGTTGAGCATTGACTCATGCACCAAGAGGATGCCAGTTCAATTCCTGGTCAAAGCACATGCTCAGGTTGTAGACCCAATTTCCAGTGGGGGGCATACAGGAGGAGGCCAATTGATGTTCTCTCTCATCAACGTTTCTCTCTCTTCCTTTCTTTTCCTCTCTCTCTAAAATCAATAAAGAAAAAAATATTTAAAAAATTATGTCATAATATTTTTGTGTCATAGATTAGAAAAGTCTATGCCATTCTGAGGATTATCTCTCCTCCTTATGGTGCTGTTATTGTTTACTTTTTAGGTAAAGATTTAATTCTTTGATCCATTTGGAATTTATCATGTTATAAAGGGGAAGGTATGTTGGGGGTTAATTCTCCATGGAGTGCTTATGTTTTAGTGCATCTGATAATGGCTTTTGTTCTGAACTATATTTTCAAGGATGTTTGCATAGTGATCAGCCTTAGGAGACAAGCTGGTCAAAGACTGGATTAATTTGCTGTCCAGAATAGTGAAGATACTGGTTTTCTCCGTGTCAGATTTTCTAGCAGTCCCCTTATAAGATGGAGGGTTTCCTAAGGTCAGAGTTCAACTGTGACACAATCCCCTGTGAGTGCACCATGCACCTGGGCCAGTCTCTGCATCACCCCACAGGTACTTAGGGAGCAAGGGGAAAATGTAATTATGGAGCTTATGCTTCCTGCTGTGCCTGAATAAGAAAATCTTTTGTCTCTGATCCAGGAATCTTCTTCATGTCATCGGAGAACATCTATGGATTCTAGCAGGCTAACCTGTTAGCTTGCAAGAGGGTAAAATCCCAGACTTGTCACAGTTCTTGACAGGATCTACCTTTATTTTTTCCAGATGGCTATGCTGTTACCCCATCACCCTTAAAAAAAAAGTTCCTCCTTTCTCACCTGATTCTAGATGACAACTTTGTTGTACACTAAATTCTTGTATGTGTTTAAGCTCTTTTCTGATCTTATATTCTTTTCAATTAATCTGTTTATGTGTGTGCTAGAATATACTTTTAAAACAGTATTGAGGCTGTGGCAGGGTGGCTCAGTTGGTTGGAGCATCATCCCATACACCAAAAGATTGCCGGTTTAATCCCCAGTCAGGGAGCGTTCAAAAGGCAACCAACTGAAGTTTCTCTCTCACATGAATGTTTCTCCCTCTCTCTCTCTCTAAATATATCCTCAGGAGAACATTTTTAAAAATTATTGAGGCTTTATAATGTCAAATATCTGGTGGAATAAATTACCACTTGTTCTCTTTTCCAGAATTTCCCTGGAACTTCCTACCTGATTGTTTTTGCATATAAAATTTAGAATCAACTTATCCAATTAAAAAATGCCTTGCATTTCATTAGTGACAGTGTCAAACTTATAAATTAACTTAGAGAGGCTGAACATCTTTATGATGTTGACTCTTTCTACCTAGGAACATGGTATGCCTTTCTTTTTACTTAGGTCTTCATACACATGAAGTCTATTGATTTCTGAATGTGAATTTTATATCTTTCTATTTATAGAAGTTTCTTTCTTGTTACAGTTTTTCAGTAGATTCTCTTTGATATTCCAGTTTTACAATTACAGTAACTGAAAATGTAAATATTTTTATCTCTCCTTTTAATACATCTAATTCTCTTCTCCTATCTGATTTGTCTATTACCTCAAAAATAATGTTAAATAATAGAAAAGATAGTTAAAACTTATTGAATATTTACATACCTTGTAGTGTATAAGTACTTTACACCTATCAAGCTATGTACACCTCATAGTAAGCAGCCTCAAGAATTATTATCATTACTCTCATTTGCAGAAGGGGACACTCAGCACAAAAATATTATGTAAATTGTCCTCAGTCACATAGGTAGTAGGTGTCAAAGTTGGGACTTGAACTTTGATATCAACTATCAACTGTATACCAAGGTCCTTAAACTTCACCATTTTACTACAGTGCCTCTTAAGAGAAGTAAGAGTAATAAGTATCCTTTGTTTATGTTTTTGGTGGAAATGTTTCTGATGGTTCCCCATTAAGTATGATGATAGCTTTGAGTTAAGACAGGTCTACTCAATCATGTTAAAGATTGAGAGTTTTTACAAAGAATTGATACACACACACACACATACATATATATTATATATTTTTTTATTTCATTTTTTTAAAATTCTCACCTGAGGACATTTTTGCATTCATCTTCAGATAGAGCGAGAGGGAGAGAGGGAGGAATATATATAGAGAAACATCGATGCAAGAGAGAAACATCGATGCGAGAGAGACACATCCATTGGTTGCCTCCCACACGACCCCCACTGGGGCCAGGGATCAAACCTGCAACCCTGGCATGCACCCCTGACCGAGAATCAAACTCAAGACCCCTTGGTCCGAGGGTGGATACTCTAATCGCAGAGCCAAACCGGCCAGGGCTGTTTGATAATATTGTATTTGACTTCTGCATTGATATTAATAAGTGAGTTGGCAAAGTTGGACAGGAGAACAAATTCTGATGCATAGGAAGGAAGAGATGGTTTTAGCTGGAAGCCCTTTAGTGATTAAAAGGTGGGGAAGTTCCAGAGCAGTAAGAAAAGCATCAACGAGGAACGCCACCTCCTTTATGCAAGTTTCCTAAGAAATGATTTCAAACAGAGAATTGCATGCTTTCTCTTCAAAGTGTTCTAATGGTCAGAAGGACATATTCTAGCTGGTATTCCAGTCACTTACTATTAGATACTAATAAATGAATAACAATTTGATAATTGAATCATTCCCTAAACATAGTGGCCATGTGGATAGCTCTCTGCTCTTTAGTGAGCTACATAAAAACAAATGAGAAAGTCATTCTTGGGGGCCCACAGCTGGAGCACTGGGTTGATTATGGAGAAAAATTGAAGAAATACCAGAGTGAGAAAATAAGATGATGAAGTTGACAGATGTCAAAATAACTTCTCTTAATTCTTCTCTATGAGTAGTTCTGCAGAGTAAAATATTCCAGCAGTATAAATGCTGAATTCCTTCAGCCAAGGGGGAAAAGATAAATCAGTTCCTCTGAGGGGGACTAAGGGGTGCTCTGTTGGCTCCCCAGGGCAGTGTTTCTTTTTTTCTTTTTTCCTCACCTGAGGACATTTTTCCATTTTTTGTTCAGATGGAGCGGGAGGGAGAGAGAGGAACAGAGAGAGAGAGAAACACCGATGTGAAGGGACACATCGAGTGGCTGCCACCCGCACGACCAACCAGGGCCGGGGACAAACTGCAACTGAGGTACGTGCCCTTAGCGGGAACCGAACCCCGGTCTCTCGGGACCGCAGGCCGATGCTCTAACCGCTGAGCCAAACCGGCCAGGGCAGGGCAGTGTTTCTTAGACAAGAGATGATGGGGCCATCTGCATCAGAATTGCTTGGGGTGTTTCCTTAAAAAAAAAAAAAAAAAAAAAATTCCCAGGCCCTACCTGGGGTGAAATTCTGAAATCTGTTGTTGTTGTTTTTAAAGCCAGATAATTCTGATGCAGATAGCCGAAGGGACCTCATTTTCAAAAACGGTTCTTAGAGATGTTTGACTTCTTCATTCTACCTTTTCTAGAATCAAAGACAATTGCCACATTTTCAATATCATGACTTATATGCAGGTCCTGCCTCCCAGAGAGATGTATACACCCAGATTGTGATACATTTATACATACAATACATATACAGACTGTGATCATTTATTTCAGTATTTCTATGTAAAGCAAAATAGGCAAGTTGATATTACTAAAACAAAGTCATCTAAAGGTAGACAGCTGACCTTGCAGGATCTGTGGGCTTCTCTGCATAAAACCTTCAGTCACATCCTAGATGTCAGGGATGCTAAATGATGCACATCCTTTTATATCTTTTAGTGGGTTGGACACTAAAGGGAAAAGTTCCTGTGGGCGTCACCATGGGGCATCATAAGAAGACAGCTGTCCCTGGCTCCTGGTTAATAATTTGCAATGAAAAATGAGTGTTTCAGTACTTCTGAATAGTATGCTTAATAATTTGGAAAGCAGAACCCATCTCACTGATGCTCACTAAGCATTTTTGGCAAGTAATTTAGATTCATTTATCTTCTCTGACGTTGCCTAATGGAGCTATCTACCTCCCTGGTGCATGTTGAAAGTGACTGGGTGAAATGTGTGCATTCTGCACTCCATAGTAAGGTGAGTGTGCCCCACCGATAGAAGCAGCCACCTTGGGCACCCAGCCGAAAAAGTTAAAATAACCAGTTCTCCATTTGATGTTCAGTGGGGTATTTATTATTTTAACCCCTTAAGTAAGGCCCCAGACCTTTCAGGGCTGGTCTCTGGGAGTCAAAAAAAAAAAAAAAAAAAAGTTTTAATCTAAGTCTGTCAAAATATATTCCAATTTTTAAACAGATTCCATTTTAAACTGAGTGGGAAAACAAATAGTAGAGTTAATTAAAAGGAGCATTGTGAGTGTAGCTTTATCCATGTTTCAATTCCTGAACCCCAAGAAAGTGGTGACAGTAGAAAAATGTGCTTAAGACATTTATATAAATAGCTTCAAAATGGGAGTAAGAAACTTCTGCTGCTGATGGTGATAATGATGATGAAGAAAAAAAGACTTCTTGGGGGTGCCAGAAGGAGGAGAGAGAGAACAAGAAATCGAAAACCTATTTGAAACAATAATGGCAGAAAACTTCCCTAACTTGGTGAAGGAAACAGACATACAAGTCCAGGAAGCACAGAGAGTCCCAAACAAGATGAACCCCAAGAGGCCCACACCAAGACACATTATCATCAAAATGCAAAAAGTTCAAGACAAAGAGAGAGTCTTAAAAGCAGCAAGAGAAAAGCAGTTAGTTACCTACAAGGGAGTTCCCATAAGACTGTCAGCTGAGTTCTCAAAACCAACTTTGCAGGCCAGAAGGGAGTGGCAAGAAATATTCAGAGTGATGAAAAGCAAGAACCTACAACCAAAGTTACTCTATCCTGCAAAGCTGTCATTTAGAATCGATGGCCATATAAAGAGTTTCCCAGACAAGAAAAAGCTAAAGGAGTTTATCACCACCAAACCAATGTTATATGAAATGATGAATGATCTTTTTGAAGAAAAAGATAAAATATATGAACAAACAAAATGGCAATGAATACTTATCTATCGACAATTGAATCTACAAACAAAATGAACAGGTAGAACAGAAACATCCTCATAGATACAGAGAACATTTTGTTGGTTGCCAGATAGGAGGCGGGTTGGGGGAATGGGTGAAAAAGGTGAAGGGATTAAGAAGTACAAATTGGTTGCTAGACTGACAAACCTCAAAGGGAAGGGGGTTGGGGGTGGGAAGAAATAAACCAAAGAACTTATATGCATAACCAATGGACACAGACAACAGTGTGGGAAAAGGCGGGAGGGGGGGGGCGGGAGTGGGGAGGGGGGTCAATGGGGGGAAAATGAGGAACATCTCATTTATTCAACAATAAAAATAAAGAAATAAAATAAAATGGTGTTAGGTAAAAAAAAAGAAGAAGAAGAAGAAACAAAGAAGAAAGAGGAGAAGGAGGAGGAAGAGAAGGAAAAGAAATACTTGGTAGAACTTTTTTTGTCCATAATATCTTTAGTAAGTCTGATTAGAAATACATGGTCCTTAAATTAAGAGAGAAAAAAAAGATGGTGGGAGCTGGGGAAGGAAAGAATCCAAGACCCATGTTTACATTTTATCAGTCCTCAAATCCATCCAAGAAATGGCATAAATCTTGTAAAAGGAAAGGTGAAGCTGTGGGTTTTCATTGATGCAGTCAAGCGTGTACAGACTCCTTCTAACTACTTGAGGAGAGATAATTCTAGGAGACAGACTGCTTTCTCTGTAGAGACATGTTCACTAGTCTGATTATAAACTTTGGCATGGCAAGTCTTCCCAAACCTGTTCATACCTCCCAACTCAACACTCAACACTGTCAGCTTAGCTTTTCATCCCAAGAAAGGTGATAAAATAAAACATTGTTAAAATGACTCTTCATATAAAAGGCCTATTTGCATTTTATTCAGTTTCAATAGCTATTGAAAACTGAGTAACTGAAAGTTACAGATAGATATAAATATTTCAGTCACCCACTGTGATAGTGTAGCAAATAAATGCTCTTGATGCTTTGGGACTCCTGTCTTTCAAGATAGATTCCAAATGTTAAAGGCTGCATTTTAGAGTTAGAGAAAGCCTAGGCTACTGGGGGTCTTTCCCCAACCCAGATAGAGCCCACTATTGGTACAGCGCCCTCTGAATCTGGTAAAGTGATTATGTGACTAATAAGTATAGAAATCAAGGTTCAAAACTGGATTTATGTAATGGTTGCAATTATTTTGAAATTATATATACATGCAGATAAAACTAGAAGAAAACCTGGGGAAAATGAGGCCAAATTATTTGTTGGGAAGTAAGATTTGGGATGAATAATTTCTATTTTAAAATTTCCAATACTATTGTTATTATGTTGTTTGATTAAAAATAACTTCTTTTAAAAAAAGATTTCATTGACTTGTACAATGGAAACGATAGAATGTTGCTGAAAGAAATGAAAGAAATCACAATAAATAAATGCGAAGACATCCAGTGTTTAGGGATTTGAAGATGGAACATCATTAAAATGTAACATAATTGAAATGTCAGTACATATCAAAGTGATCTCAAGATTCAATGCAATCTCTATATAAATTCCAACAACTTTATTTGCAAAAATAGGAAAAAAATCCATGCTAAAACTTATGTGCTATATAGATACAATGAAATGTTATTCAGCCTTAGAAAGAAAGGATACTAAATACATTCATATTGCTGTGCAACCATCACCATCAACTAACTTCAGAACACATGCTACAGCATGCATGAACTTTGATAACATTAAGCTAAGTGAAATAAACTAGTCACGAAAGTAAAAATATTACATGATTCTTCTGATATGATGAGGTTCCTAGAATAGTCAAACTTATAGAGACAGAAAATAGAATGGTGGTTGCCAGAGGTTAGGGAAAGCGGGGGATGGAGATTTATCATTTAATGGTATAGAGTTTCAGTTTAGCAAGATGAAAAGAGTTCTGGAGTTGGTTGGTGGTGATGGTTGCACAACAATATGAATGTATTTAGTATCACAGAACTGTATATTGAAAATAGTAGAAATGAGAAATTTTGTTATGTATATTTTACCACAGTAAAAAAATCTGATTAAGTGCACATTCTAACTCTCTCATCCTAGGCGGTACATCTTGAGGTCCTTGTTCCTTTCTTACTCCATATTCTCATTTCTCTTAGCTTTTCTCCTAATGAGATTTTTGCAGATTAATTGCCCTAATCTTTACTCTGCAACAGATTCTCCTATGACCAATTCCACTGTCAGTTTCTGTACTGATGGATTCATCTTTTGAATTACAACTATTTATGAATTGTGTAATATATGCAGGACCCTGAGTTTGGTGCTGTGGACAATAAAATGGAATGCAGGCCCAGTGACTTGCAGCAATACCCTGACAAACGAGGGCACATGGGACACAGAGCACGATCTCCAAAGGAAATGATGCTTATACACCCACTGTGAGTGGTACAGACCACAAGAGTGTTAGAAATTTGGAGAGAAAACTGGAAGAGGTGGAGTTGAAGCAAGCTTGGAGAATGGGGATCACTGAAATGAAGGGGCATTTCATGAGTTAACTATTAACATGTTCAGAGGTTTTCAACTACAGCACCGTTGACATTTTGTTTTTTTTTATTTTTTAGTTTTTTAATCCTCACCGGAGGACATTTTTCCATTTTTTGTTCAGGTAGAGTGGGAGGGAGAGAGAGGAACAGAAGGAGAGAGAGAAACATTGATGCGAAAGGAACACATCGAGTGGCTGCCACCCGCACGACCGACCAGGGCCGGGGACAAACTGCAACCGAGGTACGCGCCCTTAGCGGGAACCGAACCCGGGTCTCTCAGGACCTCAGGCTGACCCTCTAACCGCTGAGCCAAACCAGCCAGGGCACCATTGACATTTTGTACTGGACTATTTTTGTTGTGGGGAACTGTCCTGTAGATTGTAGAATGCTAAGTGGCATCTTTGGCCTCTACACAGTAGACGACAGTAACTTCCTTCTCCACTCAAAGCTGGTATAATTAAAAATGTCTCCAGACATTTCAGAAGTCCTCTGGAGGGCAAAATAACCCTCCCCTCCATTTGAGAACCACTGATATATAGAACCTGTCCCAGATCCGGGAAAGACATCAGTTTGTCCAGAGCAGAAAGTTCATTCATGAAAGTGTCTTTCATTTATGTATTCTAAGTGTCAGTTTTGGCACCTGACACATAATGAATGGTTCATAAGTTTTCTTGCTCATTCCTTTTGAATGGTGCTGTAAGAAAGTTGATCTGAAACCTTCAAAAAAGTTTGGATAGGGATATCCTAAAAGTAAATGGACCATTCAGGAAGCTTTTGTAATAATTCAGACAAAGGATATAAATACCAAACTAGGGTTGTGATAAATGGAATAGAAAGAGGCTTGATGCAAAATTGTGTGAAGGAAGATTATACAGGATTTGGGGGTTGGGAGAAATACATCTGGTGAGCTGGACAGAAGACAGGAGGGGCCTGGGTCTTATGGAGAAGCTGGGAAATCAGTGTAGATGTAAGCAGAAGTCTCTAAGTAGATAACGGAGAGTTGAGCACCAACAGTATTTCAAATCATGAAAAGAATCTGTAGCAAGTTGTCAGGCTGAGTCTGGACTCACCCTGCAGGTAAAGGACACAGGCAAATTTAGACTTATATTTGGAAAAAGATATGTAAGAAGTATAAAATAAAACACTGCAAAATATGTTTTTCTTCTTTTCATTGTTTTTGCTCAGTAATATCAGTTCAAGATGTAAATAAAGATGCATACTCTCTGATTTGGGATTCTGAAATCTGCATTTGAAGCTCAGTATGTCCCTTTAAAAGTCCTAAGAGAATTTAAAAAATAACTTCGTGCTTTTTAAAATTCAAAACCATTTCCTCATTTTCATGGAGGAAATACAGACAAAGCAAGGGCAAAATTTCAGCAAGCCCCCACCCTCCGCAACACACACACACACACACACACACACACACACACACTGGCTCACAGCCTTGGACGTTGCTAAGCTGGTGAGCATCCTGTTGTCATTTGAGAAAGCCAGCTGCATAGCTAGATAGACTGAGCCTGTCTCTGCAACTCCAAGACTGTAATTATGCTAAAATGGGATTTTGCAGCAGTGAATATAAAGAGAAGCCTTGGAATATCTCTCCTACACTAAACAACTTCATGGTTGAAAGGAAGCAATTACTGAGAATAAGATGAGACTGAGTAAAAACAGCATAACTTTCCAACTTTTTCAACTTGGTTATTGACAGAATTGTGCTGACCTCAATCTTTGCTCCCCACCCCCCAAAACTATAATAATTCCGGTTGCTAGCCTGATTTTTAGATTAAGTGGAAATAATTTTTATAAATTAACCATTCCTTCACTCAACTGAAAGCAACTTTCTAGGTCAGCTTCATAATATCAGTAATTCTACCAAAGTCTTTAAGTTCAGTTTCCCTTCCACCAAGACCTGGAGAGACAGGGGGTGTCCAGGTAAGACCATTGCTATTTACTTGATGCAGCAACTCTACCTTCCTACATTACCTGCTGGGAGTAGAGCTGTCTGTGGAGAGGACAGGCACGAAACAGCAGAACCTGAAGGTGGCAGAAATAGGAAATTGGGAATTGAATAGGACTGTATCTAAAGCTGGAAACTATAAATTTGTACCATCTACAAAACTGCATCCATCACCTCCTCATTTTGTCTCTGCTGTCTGCAATTAAAAATATCCACCTTGGCCCTGGTTGGTTTGGTTCAGCAGTGGTGCGTCAGCCCTCAGACCAAAGAGTCACGGGTTCGATTCTGGTCAAGGGCAGGGATGTGGTTTATCCCTGGCCCTGGTCGGTCGTGTGGTAGGCAGCCAGTCAGTGTGTCCCTCTCATGTCAATATTTTTCTCTCTCTCCCTTTCTCTCCCTCCCACTCTATCTGAAGATAAATAGAAACATATCCTCAGGTGAGGATTAAAAAAAATCTACTTTGACCATCCTATCTCCAAGGTGCGTTGTCAGGTTAAAAGAAAGCAATGTGGTGCTTGGGAAGAGGCATATTCAACACAGGTTAATTAGATAACTAAAAAATTTCAGAACCCAAAATATCAACTTTTACCTACATTACAGCGACAGCCATGCTTGGTGACGATGATCACTCTTCTGGAAGTCGTAGTCAAAGTATAAGACAACAGAAAGAAACAGGATGAGAAATATTGAGAAGAGACAAAAATGATCACTATATAAAATGATTATCTTCCTAGAAATAGGAAATTTAAGACAGTCAAAGGAAAAACAATAAGGCCCAATGAGAGATATAAGTAAGGAAGCCAGGAGTAACTGTAAGCATGCCAAATCAGTATCTTTCTTACATATCAGCAATAATCAGTTATAAGATATAATATAAAAAGATTAAATGAGAGGAATTCTTTACATAAATCAACATGTGTCCATCCAATGTAATATATGCAGCCATTACAAAGATAAAGTGGATCTCTATAAGATGACATGGAAACAAAGCTAAGATATTTGGTAAGAGGAAATAGCAAGGTCCAAACTATGCAAACTATGTGTGTGTGTGTAAAATGCACGAAGAGATGATCTAAAAGAATATAACCTTGCCCTGGCCGGTTTTTCTCAGTGGTTAGAGCATCGCCTGCAGTACAGAGAGACCTGCGTTCGGTTCCCGCTAAGAGCATGTACCTCGGTTGCAGTTTGTCTCGGCCCTGGTTGGTCATGTCGGTGGCAGCCACTAGATGTGTCCCTTTCACATCGATGTTTCTCTCTCTCTCTTTCTCTCTCTCTCTCCCTCCCACTCTATCTGAACAAAACTAGAAAAGTGTCCTCAGGTGAGGATAAAAAAAAAAAAGAATATAACCAAATCACTTTAGGTGGTTTTCTTAGAGATGGGGGAGAGATGGAATTGTGGCTAATTTTTTTTTTAAAATCCTCACCGGAGGATATTTTTCCATTGATTTTCAGAAAGAGTGAGAGGGAAGAAGGGAGGGAGAGAGACACAACAATTATGTATTATATTTGAAATTCAGAAGAAGCAATGAAGATTAAAAATTTAAGAGAAAAGGTAAAAATTGTCCTAAGCTCTCCATTTGTTGGAGCTGGAAAGCATGGTTCGTCTGCTGGTCAAACACTTTCCTTTCACAGGGGATTTGAAAGCTCACCTCCCTAAGGCTGAAACTGAAAAGGAACAGATGGAATCAAATCAAATGAAGGGTTCTAAGGTTTATCCAATTGGAATAAAAACTTCTAAGGTTTATCCGAGCTGTCTCAGAAGGTAAGATTTCCTCAAGGTGAAGGGATTAAACAAAGAAAAAACAAAGCATAAAACTCATAGAAACAGACAACAGTAAGGTGATTGCCAGATGCAAGGGGGATGGGAGGATACCTGGTGATAGAAGGAGACTTAATTTGGGGTGGTGAACACAAAATACAAAATACAGATGATGTGTTATATAACTGTACACTGAAACCTTATAATTTTTTTAACCAATGTCACCCCAATAAATTCAATTTAAAAAAAAGTTCTAGTCTGGCCAGTATGACTCACTGGTTGAACATTGACTCATGCACCAAGAGGTTGCTGGATCTATTCCCAGTCAGGGCACATGGCCAGGTTGTGGGCCCAATCCCTAGAGGGGGGCATGCAGGAGGTGGCCAATCAATGTTCTCTCTCATCGATGTTTCTCTCTCTTTCTCCCCTTTCCTCTCTCTTTAAAATCAATAAAGAAAACATTTTTTAAGAAGTTCTAAGGTTTAGTTCATAAATGAAAGTAACTTAAAATACATTTTATTATTATTCTTTTTTAATCCTCACCCAAGGACATTTTCCATTTTTTTTTCAGATAGAGTGGGAAGGAGAGAGAGGAAGAGAGAGAGAGAGAGAAACATCGACGTGAAGGGACACATCGAGTGGCTGCCACCCGCACGACCCAACCAGGGCCGGGGACAAACTGCAACCGAGGTACGTGCCCTTAGCGGGAACCGAACCCGGGTCTCTCCGGACCGCAGGCCGACGCTCTAACCACTGAACCAAACCGGCCAGGGCTAAAATACATTTTAAAAGACAGACCTAGCATTGGAAATTTCTCATTTTCTCCTGTGTTTAAATCAACTTTTAGAAACACTGTATTTTCTTTATCAGTAATTCATGTTTATTCCAGGAATTTAGAAAATACCAAAAAGTATAAAGAAGAAATAAAAAATATTCTATAATCATGTTTTTCAGAGATAACCAAATTAGTATTTTTATGTATATATTTCCCTCTAGTCTTTTTATCAATGCAAATGTATATTTTTAAAAGGGATTATAACTATTTTATTTGTTTGTTTATTTTATTGTTGACAGTATTACAGATGCCTCCCATTTCCCCCCACTTTGTCCCCCTCCCCCTTCACCACACTGTGTCCATGGGCTGTGCATATATGTTCTTTGGTTAATCTCTTCCCATCACCCCCCTCCCCTCCCCTCTGAGATCTACCAGTCTGTAACTATTTTTATTTGACAACACATGGTGAACAGCTTCTCCTGACATTCTTTAAAATATCATTGAATATTTTCTTTACTTCCTTTTTAAAAAAATCACAAATAATACTGTAGTGGATATATTTGTATAAAATTTTTGAGTAAAAAGTAAGCTCCATGAGCACAAGGACCTTTTCTGTGTTGTGGCTCTGTCCCCAGGACACAGAATAGAGCCTGATTCTTGGTAGGGACTCAATAAGCATTAGTGAATGAATCTCTCATTTGCCCCAGCCCCAGCCAGTAGGCTTAAGCTTTAATGCATATAAAAATTATCAGGGGAACTTGTTAATGCAAAATTCCCAGATCTCAGTCTCAATCAGAGACATCGATTCAGACATCTTTGGAGTGGCCCAGGTGGTTCTGATGCTCAGATCAAGCTTTGGGAAATGGCCTTTGGCTAAATATATAGAAGCAGAATCGATGGATCAAAGCATAGATAGTTTTAAGGTCTCTGATTTATATTATTAATTTACCTTCCTGAGAGGTTTTGTCAATTTACCAATTCACTGCTTTAAAGTACCTTCCCACCTGCTTTGTAATATATAAAACTATTTTGCTATCATTCATCAACACGGTGTATTTTCAATTTAAAAAATCATTGCTTACTGATTTGATAGGGATGAGGAAGAAAAAATAGTCTCTCACTAAAAATACAAAAGATCATAAAAGAAAAATTATAGTCATCTATATTCACATGTTCTAGAAAGAATTACTCTTATTCACCTCTTGGCATATTTCTTGTGTTTGGTTTTTAAAGAAAAAATCACTATTGCCTTTGTAAAAATGACACATACTTAGGGGGTCAATGGGGGAAAAGAGGGGCATCTGTAATACCTTCAATAATGAATTTTTTAAAAAGAATGTGTACACTGTAGTAAAGATCAAGTATAAAGGTTAAATACCCCTTAGGTCTTACCATCCAGAGAGAATTCAACTCAACAATAGGAGGGTATAATTTTAGACATCTTTCTATACATGTCTATAGATAGGTGAACAAGAGATGGGTGGATAGATGACTGATTGGCTGGCTGGCTGGATAGAGAGAGAAAGAGAGGGTGCTTTTATAAACCTGAACTCATACTGTTGTGATGGGTGTGTTATCTTTGACACTACCTGGGTTCTACTCTCTCTTCTGGGATTTTGTTAATTGTTTTATGCCAGGATTCATACTCCTCGTGTGGATGTGTATTTCATTCTTTTTAGTGGTTCATAGGTTGGGTTTCCACAGAAGCAGAAGCAAAGAAATGGGGAAAGTAGTTTAGTTGGGAAGTAACCCCAGAAAACCCTGGAAGAAGAGTGGAGAAGTTAGGCAGGGATGGGAAGGAAGCCAGTAAGGGTGTGCTGTGGAGCAGGTTACTTGTGTGGACAACAGAATGCAGTCCCACCAGGGAACTCTAGGAGATGGTCTAGAACATGGATTAGAGTTAGCATAACAGAGATGGAGGAGCTGGATATTTATCTCACCTGTTGTCGGTCATTGGTTGAGCTCTGCTTGAAGGAGGCATTAACTCCCCAGCCCTTTCTGCCTGCCTCACAAGAAGCCAAGTGGTTCTTTTGGTAAAACAAACAAACAAATACAAACACCTTCAGAGAATTGTATGTACTTGCTATTGGAAGTCTGAAAAGCAAACATGGTCATTGTGAATGCTGAGGGGGTGTAGGTGGAGCCCCAACAGTGTTGGTAGTTGCCTATGGGTTGTGGATTGTTTCCCTAATTCAGCCTGGAACCCTGGAGCCTTCCATGCTTCCCAGAGTGTCAGCACACTTGCTCTCTTCTCTATTTGAGCCCTTTCTCTCCATAATCATTCTCACCATTCCTCAGTCAGAAGATGAAAGAGATATGCATACTCACTCCATATATTTCTCCCCAAATTTGGGAGTATTGGTGAGAATCCTTAGGATTTTGTTGACTGTCTTCTGCAGTTTCTGGGGGTGGCAGTGAGTTTAGAAGCTGAGCTCCCCTGTGTGTCTAGGTTCTCTGCTCTTTCTGGAAGCTGGTGCCTCTCCCCATCCCTCCATAAACCCCATTCCCCATCATTTTTAAAGCTTATTGTACTCTGTTTTAATAATATATTCACAAATTCTTTGGCATCCTCCCCCTAAAAGGCAGAGGCGAATTCCCCTCCCTTTGAGTTGCTGTACTTGGTGACTGTCTTCTAATGAGGAGAATCTGGTGGAAATGAGGACATGTGACTCGGTCATGAACAGCATCCCAACTCTTCATGCTCGCTGTCCCTCAGGTTATTCACTCAGAGGTAAGCCAACTACCCTGTGGTGAGGACACTCAGCCATGGATGGAGAGATTCACGTGATGATTCTGTGAATGGTCAGCGAGCCCTAACAGCTGTGGACCACAGCCACAGGAGTGAATTTGGAAGAGGATCCTCCAGCACTCGGCAAGTCTTGAAATGGGAAGTCCTGAGCTAGAGCCACACAGCTAAGTTGCTCCCAGATTCTTGACTCACAAAAACTGTGAAAATAAATGTCTGAAGCTGTTAAGTTTCCAGCTAATTTGTTAAGCAGTGATATAGATAACTAATACATTGCTTTAGGTTTTTCCATTTTCTAGTTTGGTTCTTTTTGGTATAGCTGGGGTTGATTTTTAAACTCTTTTTGCTCTTTTTAAAAATATGCGATTTAAGTTTACCATATTAAACAAGAACTTTCGTATTAATTCTTTTGTCTTGAACATGGCATAATATATTAAACTTTGCTTTATACCCCTTTCAATTATGCAGAAGTCATAGGGGACTGAGGGCATCTTTTGTCATTTTTATTTCCTGAACAACAATGAAGAAGTAATTTGTTCAGTATGTCCTTCCCCTTCACATTTCTATCTGTTGGGCCCTTAATTGATAGAGGTACTTTGACAACTTCTAGGCAAAAGAAGGCTTTGATACTGTCTCCAAGAACCTCTTCATGTCCCCCACCTGCTTCTAGAAATCATCTTGGATTCTCTTGGTGTCAAGTCACCCAGTCACCAACACGCCTGCTATCTCTCCCTCTGGTTCAAGTGGATTGAACTCGATCCCCAAGTCACAGTCACAATTTTCCCTGTTTGAAATCTCTCCAGAAATAGTTTTTCCCTATAAAGTTGACATTGACCTTTGATTTTTAGGACCATTGCATGAAGGACATGGAGCCCAGGGCAGAAGGTGATGAGGGAGGTTATGACTTCATAAAGGTACAGTCTCTTAACCCAGAAATCAAATGAAGCAAATGTTCCATTTGAAGCATCTCTTACAGCACAGTTTTTATAACTTAAATCACTTTAAAATCAAAATCTATTATTTTGAAATGTAAGAACTCCAGAATAGGGTCCCAAGCCATATTTGAGCACTTGGAAAAAACTCTCCAGTAGAAATACCCACTGAAAAATGTGGAACACAAAGTTATACAAACTCAATGATGAGAACTGTGTGGAAAGTAAGTGTATATGTGGACAAAGGCGAGGACGACAGCAGTTCGAGCAATTGTTTCCTTTCGGCCTGGACATTACGGGTCTACTTCATGAAACTGCAAAATCAAAATCTTTCTGGAAGAAAGAAATATAACTACATATGCCTGGGTGAATTTCTGTAAACATACCAGGCTGTAGAATTTTTAAAAGTACATTGGGCTGGGTTGTGAAGGAGAAAGAGACCGTTCTTTCATTCTGGCGGCAGGGAGGCTTCTGGGCTAAGACTTCGCTTGTGTTGGTGAAAAAAACTTTCCCTCCGCTTCCTTCCCTTTCCTGCTCAGCCCCAGCGTGCCGCAGCCTGCTTCTCTTCTTCTCTCTTCACAGAAAAATCTCCAAATTAGTTTGTGGTGGGTTATTTTGCCTGAACAAAAATAACGATAATAAAACTTCTTAAAAATGGCCTAGCCGGCGTGGCTCAATGGTTAGAATGTCGGCCTGCGGACTGAAGTGTCGGTCGTGGGTTCGATTGCCGGTCAAGGACATGTACCTGGTTGCAGATTCTATCCCCGACCTGGTCAGGGTCGTGTGGGAGGCAACCATTCGCTGTGTCTCTCTCATCCATGTTTCTCTCTCTCTTCCTTCCTCCATTCCACTCTCCCGAAAAAATCAATGGAAAAATATCCTTGGGTGAGGATTAAGAACAATAAAAAAAACTTCTTAAAAATGATGTGGTCAGTCCCAATTTGAATATCAGACCAGCCAGGTGGCATCTCAGAAGCTGAGCCTGCTGCCACCTTTGGCTCCTAAGAAAGGACACTGCCTGCCTCCACCTCCTATGTTTGTGGCACTCTGAGTGCGGACATGACCTGACAGAGGGCAGCAAAGCAGGCTGTGGAGCAATCTTACGATGAAAATATAAGTAGGCCTCTTATTAGGTTTCTCCATAAAACCCTGGTCTGTTATACCCCATTCATTAAATACCATAATAGGCACCACAGGTTACATTACAGATGTGCATGTGGTTACCTTTAAAAATGTGACTATCTCCAGAAGGAATTGTATTTGGAGAAGGGCCAGTAGCAGGGCAATGGCAAACTGTTTCCATCTGCCCTGGGAACTGCTGAACACTGATCATTTATGTCAGGTCTTAGCATCAGGGTCAGCAAGGTCTTTTTCTTTCCCTGGCAAGCAGAGAGGGGAGGTGGGGGTGGACGTCAGGCCAGAGGCAGTAGATCTTTACACAGAGCACCGAAGTCCTGACCTTGGTGCCTGGGTGGAGGTGATCTTGCAGAAGGTGAGGGTTTTCTTTTCCCCTTCGTCACCTTAAAAAAAAACACAACATCAATCTATCTCCTTTCTCTAGAATGTAAGTTCCTCGAGTGTAGAAAATGTTGTTTATTTTATTCATTGCTGCATCCCCAGCACGAATGTCTTAGAATATGGATTTGTCAGTATGTACAGGCTAGGTCAGGATGATAGTGGGGAAATATACGGAGCCTCGAAATCCGAATTGAAGAAATTGGATGACGTTTTCCAAAGACTGCCAGGGCCATGAGTCAGGAATCATCATCAGGAGAAGCCAAGGACACAGCTGAGGATCTTGCTAAAAATGCAGGTTTTGATTCAGTAGGTTTGGGGTGGGGCCTGAGATTCTGCATTCTTAGTAAGTCCCCAGGTGATGTTGATGCTACTGGTCTGGGGACCACACTTTGAGTAGCAAGGTTGTATCAGATCTGCTATCAACTACAGTGGAACCTCCCCAGAGGAGCCTGGGCATGTTGTAATGAATGTAGATGAGAGTGAAGACCTGGGCAAGGTGACGTCCAGCATGGGTCTGCATGGTGAGCTCAGGGAGTGGTGAGCTCGGCTGGGGCACTGTTAACCTCTGGCTTGGCATCCTTGGGAAAGGTGAGGTCTCTTATGTTTTTAGACATGATCTCTGGCTCAGTTTCTTATGTCTCATTTCATCCTGTGACCCAATCGCCTACTAAGTGGGTCAAAATGTCTGTCTTAAAAATGTGAGTGATTTTAGTGTCAAAACTTCTGGAACTCGCCTAAAATATAAACCCATGTGCTTTCTCATCTTCTATTATTCATTTGTTCCTACTAGTCTCAAAATCCACATTTTAGTATTTGTGTCTTTCTCATATTTTAATGCCAGGTTTTAGGACTCCTACACCATTAGTATTAGATACTTTATTATCTCAAATGTGTCCACCTCTCCAGTGTCTGTGAGCATATGCTCTACTCCTTCTGAAAAATTCTCTAGAGATGTCACAGTAAAAATTAGACCTTTGTTACCTGCTGGCCAAACTTCATCTCTGCGGTCACATCCTGTGGAAGGGACTTGCTGCTCTTCCCAGATCAGCCTCAACAGGTGAGGGACCTGACGGTAAGGCCATAATAGGTGGCTTCTATGTTGTTTGTACTGTAAAAATTTTCCAAATGTTCAATAATAAACATCTACTTACAATTTTTAAAGATGGGGTCTTTATTATAGATATCCTTGACTTCCTTTTGTAAACCACGACGGAGCTAATATTTTATCTTAATACTGTTCAAATTTACTTATATAGTTTACCTTTTATTTTTTATTATTATCATTTTTTTATCCTCACCCGAGGACATTTTTCTATTTTTTGTTCAGATAGAGTGGGAGGGAGAGAGAGGAAGAGTGAGAGAGAGGGAAACATCGACGTGAAAGGGACACATCGAGTGGCTGCCACCCGCACGACCCAACCAAGGCCGGGGACAAACTGCAACCGAGGTACGTGCCCTTAGCGGTAACCGAACCCGGGTCTCTCTGGACCGCAGGCCGACGCTCTACCGCTGAGCCAAACTGGCCAGGGCTAGTTTACCTTTTAACTTATGAATTAACGAACTTCATTTTTGGCAAGTTGACTACTCATGATAAAATTGTGATGTCTCTGATTTATTTAAGACAAATTTCTAACTTTGTCATTTTAGAGAATTGCACGTACTATGCTGTAATCAAACACTGCATATTGTTATGATACTCATAACACCTGCAACACACATACACTATGTAAGCACTATTCCACTGCACTATCTCAGTCTCAGTGGTAAGATGAAACACAGCAGAGAGGTAATATCCATGTGGCAGATGCTCGCCGGGCGAGGCCAAGTGTGAGGCTGCCTGGCCGGCTGGTCAGGAGCATGGGTCTTGAAGTCAGTGAGACCCCAGCTTGTGTCCTCACTCGCAAGTTTTTATGTTACCTTAAGCAAAATTTTCATTATTCTGAGCCATGTTTTTCTCGCCTGTGAAATGGGGATGATGGTAGGACCTACCTCATAAGATTAATCATATGATTGTTATGAGGATTCTATATTATAATCTACAAAATCCAGAGTGGAGAAAACTCTATGAGTGATCCAGTTTTCTCAGTATATAAATTGAAAGGAAAATAAAGAAAAATGCTTATTTTGGGGGAGAGATAGATGGGGGAGAGGGAGAAGGAGAGTTAGAAATAGGTATTGAGATTAAGTGCATAGTACATTGAGAGAGATGTTGGATGTATAGCATATTTATCACGGGTTCTGGCAATGAAAATGTTAGCTATTATTATGTCCTTCCAAATGAAATTATACATCAATTTACTTAAATCAAGTAAATATTGATGATACCCCATTAAGTGTGCTTCTAGGTCCTACTGTAACTCAAGGAACATGAAATTGTCCTACTAGGTCATTCAGGGGTTACAGAGAAGGATAATGACAGACTTCCCTCTTGGTCCTGGCTCTGATGATGATTCGATGTGACATCTAGGACAAATCATTTATCCACTTTATCTTCTCAGCTGTAACATTTGGATGGAAATAATAATACCTGCTTCATAGAGCTGCTGCAAACATTCATTACACCTGCTAGGTAAAGTGCTCAGGACCATACCTACCACCCAGTTTAATATTCAAGAATTAGTGCTTCCCATGATCGTTATCAATATAGTAAATATTTTCTCTGTTTTCGATAAGCTTATGATCCAGTAGGGAAGATGAGACATGTCCACAGAGAACTATAACCCAGGCCCAAGGTGAGGAATGTTGCGAGGGCTGTCAAAGTGCTGTGCGAAGCCCTGGCCGGTTTGGCTCAGCGGTTAGAGCATCGGCCTGAGGTCCAGAACAGAGCTGTGGGAGCTCAGGGGCGAGAGAGAACCAACCATGGGAAACCACCACCTTTCTTTCTTTAGGCTGGAAGCGCCTCTTCAGACTCAGAGGCTGAACTTGTGCCTCTCAGAAGAGGGGTTTGGACAGAGGGGATGCAAAGTTAGGAGACATGTTTACATCATGGACATTTTTCAAGGATGTCCCTTCAGACTGCAGGAGCTGCCATCTCTGGGGACCACTCCTTTCTGCAGAGAACACAGGGGAAGCAGCTCTCGGTGCAAACATGAAGTCCCCCGAGATGCTACCTTTTGTGTGCTGGGCGTGTTGGGTTCTGACACCATTAACATTCTTCCTGCTCAGCGCTTTCTAGTTATTGTCCCACAATATCAGTTAATGGAAGCCTGGGAGGAGAGGAAAGCCCTGACTAAGGTGAAGGGGCAGCTACATACTGGGGGAGCACTAGAATCTGGGGAAAGGTGGATCCTTATGCAGAGCAGCTAAGGGACCTGGTGGAGAAGAGAGACTCGAAGAGGCATAGGAAACTCCCTGAAGTCCCCATCCTCCCTGTGCTCCCATCTTGTCTTCAAGCAGCCTTGGTGTCCTGTGCACAGTGCTCACAGCAGTAGGGCTGAGATGTAGGGAGGTGAGTGGGTGGAGCCCTGGACTTGAGTCAAAAGAGGTTGAGTCCTGGCTCCATTACTCATGGAGTGGCCTCGGACTACTTGCATAATCACACTGGCTTGCAATTTCCTCAACCACAAAACAGGTTTAGTAAGACCTGCCCTGAGTATCTCATGAGAATATAGTAAAGATTGAGTGAGTTAATGTATATGAAACATGAGGTCTTATATCAGTGACTTTGCTCCCTTTGCCCTTGACTTTGGATATGTTCTGAGTGTCTTAAAAATGAACAAATCACTCAAATGAGTGTTTCTACTACTAGTCTTGACCAGGAGACTTGTTTCTGTAAAGGTCATTTACATCTGGTATGTTTTAAACGTTTTGTTCACTTATTTCTTCCCTCAGGGAAATCTCTGTTCTCCGCATGATAGGGTCCTTACTCATCTTTTTATAATTCAACATAAATACTGTAATCACTTTAAAGTCACTGGTAGGAAATGCAGGTTTCTTAAAGACTCAATCATTTACTATAAGGGTAAAGAATGACCTTGTCTGAAATACAGGATGTAATTATTTCAGGTTCTGCAAAAAAAAACAAAACAAAAACTCCCTGCTCTTTGAATAGTCCATGCGTCTCCTCTGCACATCTCTTTAAAAAGAATGGCAAGCTCTAGCGAGAAAGATGTCACAAAAATAGAAACGCCATTCTCTAAAGATCTCAAGGCACATTCAAAATAATAAATAATTGACTTTTGTCCTGGTGCATTTGGCTCTGTGGTTAGAGCATCAGCCTGCGGACCAATGAGTCGCAGGTTCAATTTCGGTCAAGAGCACGGACCTCCGTTGTGGTTCGTCCTCGGCCCTCGTTGGGGTCGTGCGGGAGGCAGCCAGTCAATGTGTCCCTTTTACATCAATGTTTTTCTCTCTCTTCTTCTCTCTCCCTCTCACTCTATCTAAACAAAAATGGAAAAATGTCCTTGGGTGAGGATAAAAAAAATTAATTTTCATAGCAACACTGATATGATTAATCTTATTTTATTTTTTAAATCCTCACCCGAGGATCTTTTTCCATTTATCTTCAGATAGATTGGGAGGGAGAGGGAGGGACAGAAAGGAAGAGAGAGAGAAACATCGACTGGAGAGGGACACACTGACTGGTTGCTTCCCCCGCAAGACCCTGACCAGGGCCGGGGACAAACTGCAACCGAGGCACGTGCCCTTGGCTGGAATCAAACCCATGACTCATTGGTCTGCGGGCTGATGCTCTATGGCTGAGCCAAACCGGCCAGGGCTGATTAATCTTACTTTAGAGATGAGGCAAGGGAGGCTAACAGAAGTTAAAGGAACTGCCCAAGGTTATAAGCAGTCAAGCCTGCAACTCAGGGCCTCTTCTAACAAAAGGTTCTCAGTTTTGAACATTTACTAAGTATGAATTATGTACTAGGTACTGTGGGGGCCTTCTCATGTAGGAGCTCATGATCTAGTGAGTAACACACACACACACACACACACACACTCACACACACACCCCTAATAAAAGGCAAACAGCAATGAATACTATAATTAGATATCAACATGTTATAGAAGTAGAGGAGCGGAGAGATTAATAATGACTCAGACAGCGGGGAACTCTGGGGATGTTTGTAGAGGAGACGGGATCTGACCTGCAGCGTGGAGAATGGGTTGGAAGCTGACAGGAGAACACGGGAAGGGAAAACAAAACGGCATCACTCCAGGCAGACTCCTCAGGGTTGAGTCAATAACCAGGGTTCACAAAGCCCAGGAAACACTCTTACAAACCAGCAAGTAGAACGGGGGTATATGCAGAGTAGGGATCAGATCACCAAGGATCTTGAATTTTAAATGGAAGAGGCTGGGTTTTGGTAGCTGTGATAAGCCATCGGGGGCTTTGGGCAGGGAAGATGTGAGATATCAGTTACAATAGGAAGGTGACTCTGGCACCAAATATGTCACATACACTAAAAGAAGGAGAGACAACAGGCAGGAAGCCAATACTCAATAATTCCCTTAATCACTTAATAAATATTATGGGATGTTTCATTATTACGAAGTGCTGGCTGCAATGTTGGACACTGGGGACACCAGTACAAAAAGACACAGCCCCTGCTCCTCAGGTGCATCAGGCTTACAGAACAGGCCTACCTACAGAAATGGTAGGAATAGGGTGCTTTGGAAGCACAGACTAGGGGCATCTAAATGAGAAAAGACTTTCTGGAGGAGGTTTTACTCCTGCTAAGTCTAAAACATGATTGGGGATTGGTTAGGTGAATGAGACACGGAAGCGCAATCCAGGTACTGGCACAGAAGAGGTCAGGATTAGCGTGACTGGCTCAGGGAACGAGGGGCCCCGTGTGACTGGGTCAAAGCTGTGTGGTGAGGGCTGGGGGTCAGGGCAGAAAGGGTGAGAGGAAGCTAGAAAGGCCAGCAAGGCGGGAGCAGGTGAGGTTATGTGAGTTAGTTAAGAGAACAAACTTTATCCTAAGAGCTTCTGAAGGATTGTTAGGTAGAGGAGGGTCTGTATCGTACCAGTTCATTGCTCTTAAAATCATTCTGGTGAGAGGTCGTAAGGGCGCGACCTAGGTCAGTGGCAGGCAGTGAGGCTAGAGGGGATGTTGTAATTTGGATAGAAAAATGGATGCACAGAATGGGATTACAAATCAAGATGAGGGCACAGGTTAAATTACAGCTGGCTAGCAAAGCTCTGGGATTTTAAACAAGAGAATAATGTGAAGCCCGGAGTGTGGCGACAGGCAGGGGTCCATGAAGGGGCGGGGTTTGCGCTGAGGGGGGCTTCTGAGTAAGCACCCCAGGGCAGGTGGGAGGAGGCACAGCCAATTCCACAGCCAGGAGGAGAAAGGGCTGCCTGGGTGGAGAGCTTGTCTCTTCACATGGATGGTAATGTGTTAGTGCCGGTTTAGGAAGGCTTTAAATAGAGCGAGACTAGATGAAATAAGCAAGAAAGAGACACTAAAAACTTTTTAACAGCCAGGCCGGTGTGGCTCAGTGGTTGAGTGTGGATCCATGCAACAAGAGGTCGCTGGTTCTATTCCTGGTCTGGGCACATGCCCAAGTTATGAGCCTGATCCCCAGTGGGGGGCGTGCAGGAGGCGGCCAATCGATGTTCTCTCTCATTAATGTTTCTATCTCTCTCTCTCTTCCTCTCTCTCTCAAATCAGTAGAGACCAAAACCAATAAAACAACAACAACACAGCTTTTGAACAGAGGATTGATCTAATGAAAATGATAACTCAAGGGAGTTTAGTTTAGGTGCAGGTATTTGGGGTGGTTTAGGGGACAGACAGCATCTCCGATTATCCTGAAAATGTGGCTGCAAGCTGTGGACCCTTTCCACTGCTCTAATTACATGATCCTCTCTTTTAGGGGACAGCCATGATACAAAGGTTTTCCCCCACTGCTAATAAAATCTTAGAGGATTAGCCATTACTGGCTAATTTAAACTGAAGAGTTGCTGGAAGAGATGGACTACTAGAAAGCTGACCTCCTGTAGCACAGAGCACTCAGTTTCAGTGAAGAAATGCCCCCACGCACTCCAGTGAATCTTCCTGGGACAAGTCCTGTATCCCTGATGAGTAACTGTGCTCAGAGGCCAACAGCGTGGTCATTTTAAACCTGAGTGGTTATAGCAAGGCTCAATAGCAACACAAAGAAAACCCAAAGGTGACATGAAAAAGGAAAGCAATGAATTTCTTAAAAAGATAGAAAGTCAAGAGAAGAGTTTAGAAATTGACTAATTATATAGATCTGTGACCTGGACACACAGAAATGGTAGGCCTATGGTGGTAAGATTCTTAAAATCACGGCTAAGACCTGAGAAAAGAATACATCTGTTGAAGGCTGATCTATGTCCCCTGAAATTTCATATATTGAAGTCCTACCCTCAGCACCTCAGAATTCAACTATATTTGGAGATGGGGGTATTTAAAGAGGTAAAGTTAAATAAGCCCATCACTAGGGTAGGCTCACATCCAAAATGACTGGTTTCCTTATAAGAAGAGATTAAAACACAGGAAGACTATGTGAAGACCAGGGAGAAAACAATCTATAAAGCAAGAGGGGGCTCAGAATGAAATAAATTGGCTGACACCTTGAGCTTGAATTTTAATCTCAAGAGTGGTGATTTAAATTTTTATTAAGTGGGGTGGGAAGAGATTAACCAAAGAATTTATATGCATATATGCATAACCAATGGACAGAGACAATACTGTGGTGAAGGCACAGTGTGTGGGGCGGGAGCATAGTAGAGGAGTCAATGGGAGAAAAAAGAGAGGACTTCTGTAATACTTTCCATAATAAAGATAAACTTAAAAAAATCTAAATAAAATTATTAATGTTAACATTGATGAGTGATAAAAAAATTTCTGTTAAGTCATACAGTATATAGTATTTGTTATGGCAGTCCTAGAAAATTAATACATTACGCTAGAAAACTAATTTGATAGCTTTCTTGGGGCTAGAAGAACTCAAAGATGTGGACCAAATCCAGAGGTACAATGGATTAGAAAGGAAATACAGACTTAGGAGAGAGAGAGGAAGAAAGACATCCAAGCAGATGAAGGTATTTGGGTCTAAGGATCTCTATGTAAGATGGATGTCTTCTAAACCAGACAAAGTATTTAGGTATTACCTCAAGTCATCTGATTGTTTTTAAGAGTAGCTTTGTTGCACTTGAGATGCCTGGCCTGAGGGTGATATAACACTGATAAAAGACATGAGAGGTGACCGGCTTATGAGGCTCACTGGTTGGGCATCAACCCATGCACCAAGAGGTCGCCGGTTCGATTCCTGGTCAGGGCACATACCCAAGTTGTGGGCCAAATTCCCAGTGGGGTCATGCAGAAGGCAGCCAATTGATGTTCTCGCTCATCGATGTTTCCATCTCTCTCTCTAAAAATTAAGAAAAAAATTTTTTAAAAAAAATAGATATGAGTGGTTATGATAGTTCTATGTCTTAAAATGATCTCACTTCTCAGAACAGCTTTCAAAACAGTCGAATACCCCTTCCTTTTTGAAACACTCTCCTCTCTTAAATTCTGTGGTTCCATAAGCCTCCTATATTTCTGGTGGCTCCTTTTAAATTTCACTTGCTAGTTCTTTTCCTACCTGCAGTCCTAATGTGAGAGCTCCTTGGGGCTCCACCACAGGCCCTCTTTTCTTCTCTGACTATTCGATCTCTCCACGTGAACTCATCCAGTCCCTTGGTTTATACATCACTTAAAAAGAGATGACCCCCAAATCTATAGTTCTGGACACTGCCCTGAGCTCCTGACTCATATATCCAAACACATACTTGACATTTTCCACCAGAATGTCACACAGACTTCTCAGATCTTATGAGCACAAAATCATACTCTTGATTTTCCTGCCTAATCTTGTTCTTTCCCCTGTAATTCTATTCTCAGTGAAACGTTACCACCATCCACTCAGTTGCTCAAGCCAGATCATCCTTGATCCCTTCCTTTTTCTATTCTAACCCAATCCATTAGCAAGTGTGGACCATTCTACTCAAAAAATATCTCAACCTGTCCCTCTCTTTTCATCACTGCTGCCAACATCACAGTGCAAGCCACCATCTCGTCGCCTGGACTACTGTGAGAGCCTCCTGTGCTGCACACCTACTGTGACCCAGTCTCCACCCACAGGTATGTGGTATGACATTCTCTTTCTAGCTCACAACTCTTTGTAGTTTGTCCCCAACCTACACTTCCAGCCTCATCTTGCTGTACATTCTGCCTTGCCCATTCCCTTTCAGATCTTTTTTTTTCTTTTCATTTCTCTGACATATATGTGTCCTAGATTGAGTTCTCTTAAAATGACTTAGGTGCAGGACAGGGGTGATTGAGAATGAGTGAGGGCATGAGAAGCATGAGAAACAAAAGAAGGGAGAAAAAGAATAGGAGTTCATTTTTGAGATTGCTGTTCCGGGCATCAGGTCTCTATTTTGCTGCAACCCCCTGAGAGGAAAACAGAATGCCTCTCAGAGATGTGACCCTGAAGGAGGGGAGGCTGGGGCATTTGTCAGCCAGTTCCTGTCCTCCATAGTTGAGGGCTATCTGACGGGGTGGGTTTAATACTCCTGCACTTGCATGCTGCACTTGAGGCATTATCAGAAAAAACAGAAAGATGCTCAGAGGCTTGAGGTGGGTGGCAGTCAGCTGGAGGTGAGTTTGGGCTAGGGCTGAAACAGAGGAGGGCTGAGGGGATGTACTGTGGGCACGAGATGTGTCTCCCACTCCAAGCCTTTTCTTGTGTTGATGACTTCGCACATGCTGTTCCTTCTGCTGTCCTTTTCTCCACCCCCACTCTGCAAGTAACTGTATCCATCCTTAGCTTGCAGCTTAACTCTCACTTCTAGAGACATCCTCCCTGATCTCAATTATCTCTCTTGGGTAGTCTTTTTCATAGCACAGTAGAATATACATAGCGTATATATGCATAGTATAGTAGTCTTCCATTGGACTTGTGATTATATATGTATGTCTGCTCCATGTTGTGTCAGTCATCCACACAAAACTAGCTCTCTGCCTCTCTTGTCCATTTCTGTACATCCACTGTCTGGCAGTAGACATAGTAGGTGTATAACTGATGAATGAATGAAGAAAAAGTTATAAAACTAAGTATGTAGCCCAGAAACGAGTCTCAAATCTTTCTCCTGGCAGCAAAGGCAGGGACCTGGTTCTCTATCAAGCCTCCTAAGTTTGGAAGAGCTCAGATTCCCTAGGTAACAGCTGGGACTACAGAGGGGGAATTTTAGGTCAACATACAAACAGGGAAGGATTCAACAAATATTTGCAGAGCTTCTACTGTGGATTGAGCCCTGTCCTGGTGAAGAGGATACAAAAAGTGTAAAGTCACAGCACCTGCGCTCATAGGGTGGTCATGGGGATCACGGGAACTTAGAAGTGGTAAGGTGATTGGCAGACAATAAAGCACTGGGCATTATGGGGCCTTATGATGGTGAAAGGCTGGACGAAATGGTTCTCTGGAGCCTTGTGGCCTTCTAATCTAAGGCATTCATAATCAAGTGGGGCCAGGAGCAGGGCGGAGGGGGATCTGAGGGAGATTCTTGAACTATTTCAATTCAAGGGGTGCTTGAAAATAGTTTTGCTCACAACTCTCAAGTGGTGCCCAGCACTTGGGCAGATGGTTTCAGATCCGGGTGCAGCTGTGCAAACCCCCGGCCAGGCAACGATGGTGGTTCCACACCACTTTCTCTGTGGTAAACGAGTGGACATACAGGATTTAAATTGGGCATCTTTTGTTCAGTCGAAACATCCATGCTTTAATATATTTTTCTTTGTGGTAATAGCCAAAAATGAGTGGCAACATTGAATAAAATGTGGCATGATTTATCTCTAACTTGAAATTCAAAAAGTACATTTTTACATGAAAGATATTCTGTGGTGACATTTGCTTCAACTACAGTAGGTACCAGTGCAGGTCTGAGTTAGACACTGAGGAACAAAGTCATTTATGATGGCCCCATGCCTTGAAATCACTTTTCCTAAACCACTGCTCAATGTAGATGCTCCAGTCACGTCTAAAGTGTTCAGAAGTTCTCAGGAATTTGAAGAGGCCACATTCTGAAGGCATTGGCATGGCACCAAGGGGAAGGGGATGAGTAAGGGTCTAGGAATTGGGAGCTCTGGTTTCTAGTCCCGTTCCACCACTACCCAGCTGTGTAAGAGTGGGCACAAACCTTCTGGTCTCAGTTTCCCCAGCAGTAAAGTGTTCCTGGCATTTCACATCTCATTGCAAATGGAAAACACAGAGACGCAGTACAGTGTGTCTGGTTAAGAGGCTGGGTCCTGGAGCCAGACTGTCTGTATTCAAGTCTGTGCTCCACCACTTACCAGCTGTGTGACTTTTGGCAAATTACTTAACATCTCTCTGCCTGTTTTCTCATCTCTATGATAGAGTAATGATAATTTCTATGTTATTGAGTAGTTGTGAGGATTAACTGACTTTATATACATAAAAAACACCAACTTTTTGCTAACATTGCTCATTGCTGCACTGTAACAAAAAAGCCTGGATATGATCTAAATACCCATCACTAGGGGACCACTTACACAGACTATCAAAGAATGAGTTCGAGTCTTATATGTTCCTATTAAAGATCTCCAAAATACATGATCATTAAAACAAACAAACAAACAAACAAACAAACAAAAAAACACAAGGTACAAACCAGGGAAGAGCCTGCTCTGGTGTGTGAGTTCATTTTTTAAGGGCACACATAGATAGAATGATGCTAGTGTGTGCATAACAATTTCTAAAAGAACATAGAGAAACCCTTAACGGTGGTTATATCTTGGAAGGAAACTGGGTTAAGAGAGACTTAACTTTCCACTTATGCCCTTCCACTTGAATTTGTTGCCATATGTATGAGTGTGTTTTTCAAGAAATAAGTTAGATTAAAAACAAAAGCAAAAATCACAATGCTTGGTTTGCCAGGCTCAGAAGATCGCTTTGAGGAATGAATGGGAGATAATGTATCTAAAAGCAGGGTGAATTGGAAAATGCTATGCCGATGTAAAGCATTAGTAAAATGAGAGTTCTGGGCCAGGAAAATCAAGAAACCCTAAATGTGCATGGTTGCTGAACTAAGTAGGGCTTTAGGGTATTTGCATGACAAGTACACTACCTTGAACAGTGATGTTAGCATAGTACTGACCACTGACAGTGTGCCCTGCTGGGCATTAGCAGCGGTATTACAGGAGCATGGGTAGCACCCAGGGGCACCATGAAGATCAAAGCTACCCTTCTGGAAATGCATGTATTTTCTCAGGTAAATAAAGGGTAAGGGTCCCTCCCCAGAAATTTTTGCACTGGAGTCCTAATTATTTTGCAGCTTTGGAAAAATAAATCCAATGTCAAAATGTCCAGTGTTCTAAGTATTTTCTCTTTCTTCTCAAGAAGGATAACTATTAAGAAAATGTACCCCCCCCCATCCGGTGTGGCTCAGTGGTTGAGCTTCGACCCGTGGACCAGGAGGTCGCCGGTTCGATTCCTGGTCAGGCCACATGCCTGGATTGTGGGCTGGATCCCTAGTAGGAGGTGTGCAGGAGGTGGCCAATTGATGCGTCTCTCTCACATCGATGTTTCTATTGATGCGTCTCTCTCACATTGATGTTTCTATCTCTCTCTCCCGTTCCCTTCCTCCCTCTAAAAATCAATAAAAACATTTTAAAAAAGAAGAAAACATTCCCAATTAGATCCCCTGCATCTTTCATTAGACAATCCATTAGTGAAAAAGATTTATCTAAGTGGAAACTTGAAAAAATAAAATCAGTAAGCACATTTAAATCAGGTAATTTCGAAGGTGAGAATTAATAAGTGTTTTGCAAATCAGGCCCAGAGAAGAGAAACCTGGTAGGGAAAGTGATGATAAATGCTCATTTCCCACAAACTGGAAATTCCGAGTCAACCTTAAGGAAGCAGTTTCCTTGTGCTCAATTGTGAAAAACGAGATTTTGTAATTGTGTTAAAGTTTGATTCCCTGCAGCAAACACAAGAAAGATCCTCAAGACTCCCTGCCCTGTCACACGGCTTTGGGTCGCCCCTGCCCTTTTGTCCTTGCTTTCTGGCACAGCCCCTGGGCAGCAGCCCCCACACTTGGTCTAGAATGCACAAGCCTGTGCTTTCTCTTCCCTGTACAGCTCTGCACACAGGCGGTCTCAGCCTCCTTCAGCCTCTCCCCGCACTTCTGTGTCCTGGTTTCTGAGCTGAGCACCCCCTGGAGTCCCTGACAGATCAGTTTCTGTCTCTGCAGTCACAACCCTTGCCCAGAAAGCTGCAGAGTGGCTTTGTGTACACTGCTGGTCCCATCCATCTGTCCAGTTTCAAGCCTCAGGGGCCATCCATTTGGAGAATGCTGGAGTTCTGCCTCACTCCTACTTCTTCCCACCTCCTGGACAAATAGAAATGTGTCTAGATAACTCCTCCATATTTCTCCCCACTTTTAATCCTCTAATCTGGTTTGCAAAGACTCTGCCTGTCATCCTGATTTCTTTGGTTGTCTGAAGAGCAAAATGCAAAAATGTCGACAGTGCATTCTTCCTTAACTGCTTCTCTCCAAGAGGCTCCCTTGCAAGCAGCGGCTGGCGAGTGCAGAGACTTCGCCTCCCAGCTGCTCTGGGCAGCTTCTCACCTCTTCTCCCTGCCAAGGCCCCAACCATTCCTGCCAGCTGAGCTGCCTTGTCACGGAAACCTCACTTCCCCCCAGATCTGGAGAGAAAGATTTGGACGCTTGGAAGAAAGTTATAAAGCATTCCTTTTTCCCAGTGACACAGGAATTCAACCACATGACTCCTGCTGGTGTTTGGAAAGGCCGCTCTCAGAGAGGAGAGCTCCTGGAATGGTGCTGTGTTTCCTAGGCACAGACTGCCTCCCTGGAGATGTGGGGCAGGGCCTTGGGCCATGTTGCCTGAAAGCCAAGAAAGGAGACAAAGAAATCTCTGCCCTGGAATAACAATTGGCCATTGAGCTCTGATTTTCACTGGGTTCTTTCCACCTTCTACTAGACCCCCCAGAACCACCAGCCAGTCCCCCTAATCCAGAGCAGACATTCCTACAGCCTGGATAGCTGGGGAAGGAGACTGCTGATGAGCAGTGACAGGCAGCAGGGGGCAGGGGTTTTTTGTCCAGTTTGGGGGTACAAATTGTGGGCCAGTTGCAATCAACTCCACAGTTAGGCCTTGTGGTCACTAAAATGATAATAACTGATACTTCACGGTGCTCTCCAGGTACCAGACACAGTCTTTTTTTTTTTTTTTTTAATTTTGTTTCCTTTATTGATTTTAGAGAGAGAGAAAGGGAGAGGGAGAGAGAGATAGAAACATTGATGAGAGAGAACATCGATTGGCCGCCTCCTGCATGCTCCGCAGTGGAGATCTGGCCCACAACCTGGGCATGTGCCCTGACCGGGAATTGAACCGGCGACTTCTTGGTGCATGGGTCGATGCTCAACCACTGAGCCACACCGGTCGGGCCCAGGCACAGTCTTAAGTGTCTTATTGTAGTCAGTCATTTAATCACTATCATATAACCCTTTGAGGTGGTTGATTTCATTATTATCCTCATTTTACGGTTGTGGAAACTAAAACTTGGGAAGGTTAAGCAACTCCCTCCCACTGGACCACAGATAGTAAATTACCAAGTACAATTCAAGTGCAGTCTCCTCCAGATTGTACTCTGAACCACTGCACAGACTAGCGTTCTGAGGGATTGCTGGCTTAGGGAATCTCTGAGGGTCCAATCTTTGCTTTAGTGATATACACATGAGTAATTTGGAGGCAAAGGGGGCTACTCCTAGCTTTATCTAGAGCTGTTGACCAAAAGAACACAATATGTGGAAGAGTTGAATGAATTTTGCTTTTGATCTGAAAATGAAATGGAAGCAAACAAGATAATACTGAGTAGGAAAGGAAGAGAAAAGGGAGAAGGATAATTAAGATACATTCATTCATTTATTTAATAAATGAGTGTCTCCTATGTGTCAGGCAATGTTTTAGACACTAGGAACCAGTGGCTAGCAAAAACGAAAAAGATAAAATTTTGTCCTTGGGGAACTAGTAGTTCAATAGGGGAGAGTGACTTTCATCAAACAATCACATATGTAAATGTCAAATGATAATTCTTATTTAGTGCCATAAAGGAATATGTCATGGGGCATGTTAAAGTGGTGTAACAGGGACCTGGTCTGGTCTCTCTCCTGTGTAAAGCGTGAAGGGCAGAGGTGTAATGTGTTGCCTCTTTCAGGGGAAAGGTGAAGTTGATCCTGATACTCTTGAGTGAGCAAATCTTGCTGACATGATAGTCATCTTAGTTTCTCACTAGAAGTTTGAAAAGGAAGTTTGCCTTTAAACTCTCCCTAACCTGTTCTTTTTTTTTTTTTTTTATCCTCACCTGAGGACATTTTTCTATTTTTTGTTCAGGTAGAGTGGGAGGGGGAGAGAGGAAGAGAGAGAGAAACATCGATGTGAAAGGGACACATCGAGTGGCCGCCACCCGCACGACCAACCAGGGCCGGGGACAAACTGCAACCGAGGTACATGCCCTTAGCGGGAACCGAACCCGGGTCTCCTGGGACTGCAGGCTGACGCTCTAACCGCTGAGCCAAACTGGCCAGGGGTCCCTAACCTGTTCTAACTGTAACTTTATTTCTCCTGGTTTAGTGCCCCTGTCCCTAAATCACTGTACTTCTAAGTCACCATCACTGCCTCTTCAGCAGCAGTTTCTCATTGGGCAACTGTCTACTGAAGAACTCATTTGTTGCCCTGGCTGGTTTGGCTCAGGGATTAGAGTGTTGGCCTGCGGACCAGAGATTCCTGGGTTCAGTTCCTGCTAAGGGCATGTGCTTTGGTTGCAGTTTGTCCCTGGCCCCAGTTGGGGTCGTGTGGGTGGCAACCACTTGATGTGTCTCTCTCACATCAATGTTTTTCTCTCTCTTTTCCTCCCTCTCTCCCTCCCACTCTATCTAAAGATGAATGTAAAAATGTCCTCAGGTGAGGATAAAAAAAAGAACTAATTAGTCAGGGACCCTGCTGTCATGCCTCCAGCTTGGCAACACCTGGGAGCCAGCTGACTCACCTCAAGTTCCCTCCAGCCTTTTGTTTTTTCCTAGAATATTTATCTGAAGCAAAGGCTCCAATTTTCTTCGCTATTTATTAGGCTCTCTTTAGATTGTCTATAGACTATTTTGGCATTATATTTTTATGATATATAGAATATATAGTTTCTTACAGACAAAAGTATACAATAAATTCTATTCTTCCTTCAGACCATCATAGGAAAAATTGGAACACTCAACGTCCTCAGATAACGATGTAGAACAACTAATTGTACAGCAGCCCAGACATCTTAGGTCCTAGGTCATATTGATTTGTGTATCAGAGATAATACTGATTTTCAGATGATTTTTTTTGGCGGTCAAAAAATATCTGATGAGTTTATAGTACTTTAGCCATTAGGAGTTATACCTAGTTGAATATTGAGAGAATGATGGTTCTTTTCACCAGTACTGTGCTATAACTGCTCTTTGCCCAGGATATTCTTCATGTGGACACTGAGTGGAGTCCGAAGTGCTGGGTCACTGCAGCCTGACAGGAGCTTCTTGTGTTTGGATTTTGGAATTTATAGCCACTGTGAGAGTTAGCAGGTACCAGGGGGAAAAACACACGTACTCAAAACATACTCCCATTTGCCCCCTTCCCATTAAAACTCCTGCATACAACCAGGGCGTAAAAACAGACACCCGAAGCTAAGGGTCAATATTTACTATTCCCCTGAAGGGCACACTGGAGACTCTGGCAAGGCCCTTTCAAGAAGGGACCTCCTCACCTACGGGTGCTGAGTGCAGCTGCCTCTGCAGGCACTGCAGGGCATCGAATGCCTTGTTTTCAAAAGGATGTCTCCCTCATTCCTTAAAATGTTTCCCAGCCAGAGGTGGGCTGTGAGACTCCAGAATTTCCTGCTCTAGGCACTTGAAAGGGTCCCCGGGTGACTGTCCTGACCCTTTCCAACCTGAGCAACCTCTGGTGATTGCCCCAGCCTGTCTGTAGTCTCTGCTGGGAACAGTCTTGTAGGGATTTCATTATGGAGAAATGTCAAGTGGAAACCATTGTTCAGCCAGAAAGTGATACTTGCCAAAGGGTACATAAGTCAAGGTAAGTAACACACATTCTGTCGTTCATTCAGGCAATATCAACGGCAGCACCATTCTCCCGTCCTGGGCTGGGGCAATCAGTCCTGGAACTCTGTCCTAGTAAAGCACACAGTCTACCGGAGGGGACAAGGACTGATCAAACGGTCACACAAATATAAGACTAGAATGACAAAAAGTACGGAGTGAAAGGTAGGAAGCCAGGAGTGTGGAGGTGGATCAGGTGGGTTCCTGCTGAGCTGAGATCTGAAGGACATCAGCCCTCTGTTTTCTTGCCTTTGCTGGTCCTGCCTGTGCTCATGCATTCCGCGGTGGAACACCTACGCCTGACGGGGCAGGGCTTTTACCGGGACTGTCTCATTCACCGAGGCCAGGGCAGATTCTCCTTTAGCATGTGGTGAAGGATGTCCGGCCAGCCTTTGGAATCAGAGCCGGGCCTCTCGTAAGTCCTTCTCTGTAGCATTTAATTATTCCGATAAAGGATTTGACTAGGAAGTACAACTAAAGAGGCATTCAACTCAAAGCATTCAATTACATCATCTCATCTGGTCCTCACGTCAGCCTCAGAGGTAGACTACCCTTTATCACCCCCATTTATAGGTGCAGAAGCAGACAAGACTGCTGTTTCAAATATTCATCCCTTCACTCCCCTTCTCGTAGCACTTAATGCTCTTTATTGTCATGACTTACTGGCTTGTACGCTTCCCCCACAAGATCTTATGTTTATGAAAGCAGCTATAATCACCACCATATCCCGGGCACCTAGCAAGTGCCAGGACATAGAAATAATTATTTGTCGAAAGAATAAATAAGCGAATGAATGACTTGTTTCAAAGAAAAGCTGTGTTCTGGAGGAAGAAAAAGACATTGAACTAATTTTCCAAACAAGACTACTTTGTCCCACATGGGCTGGAATTCAAGGCAACAATAAATGTGAGGGCCGACACAATTTTTAACGTGCCTGAACTGCAAACACGTGAAAACACACAATGCTTATCTTAAGCCTCTCCCACAAAATCACCACCTCCACCTCTGACTGTTGTCAGCCCTGCTGCCAAGAGACACAATGAGAACCCCCTCCCCCTGCTTCAATTTCCTGCTCTGCTTCATGTCAAGATAATCTCTGAGCATGTTTGTTTTACATGTCGGAGCTGAAACCAGAAGTCCTGTATGGCTGCTTTAGACACGTGGCTCCATCAGGACAGAGGTCAAGTCAGACCAGTATCAGCCACACTGCCCTGTGCCCTCCTCACCTCCCTCCTCCTTTCTTTTCTGCTGGAAAGAGAACTCCCTCCACCCTTTTCACACCGGGTTGGTGCATATGATCCGGTGTTCAGGTTGTCAGCGCTGCTCTCCTCTCGCTTCTTCAATGACAGGGGAAAGACAGGCCAGAATTTAGCCAATAGGAAGACTCCAGGGCCTTTTGGTTATACTCATTAGACTGGGGGATGGGTGTCTCCGAGTTCCACGTTGAATCTGGTGTTCACTCTGCTAGGCCTTTGTCCTGGACCCAAATCAGAGCAATGGTAACTTGAGAGCTGGAGCCACACCAGGGCTGCCGGTGGCTGTGGCGCAATGGCCCCAGCTGTTACATCACCGTCTCTGCTGTCCCTGTTCTGGGTGTTGAGTTTCCTGCCCTAACAACTGTTCAAAGAACTTGTTTTGAGTTGATTGTATGAGACTATTTTATAGTGGCTAAGCAGAGAGGACTTGGGTTAGAGCCGGATACGATGTGCTCGTCGGTGCATTAAAACTGAGGTTAGCAGTGCTCCCGGCCTCACTCAGATGCCCCAAACGTTGGTTTTTATTTGAATTGGGAGAGTTATCAGGATAGGGCTCACGAAGTAGAAATGCACAGAAACTGTTCTAAGTCCTCATAGTCCTGTTTTGAATAATGAAGAACTAGGGGGGGGGAAGTCGGGGTCAAAGTGGAAGAGGTCTTGGATTTATTCAAAAAGAAAAATAGCAAAACAGTCTGGCCAGTGTGGCTTAGCGGATGAGTGTCGACCTATTCACCAAGAGTTCGCTGGTTCGATTCCCAGTCAGGACACATGCCTAGGTTGTGGGCCCCATCCCCAGTGGGGGGCATGCAGGAGGCAGCCAATTGATGTTTTCTCTCATCGATGTTTCTGCCTCTCTCTCTCCCCCTTACTTCCTCTCTCTCTAAAATCATAAAGGAAAAAAATTTAAAAAAAAAGAATAATAGCCCTGGCAGGTTTGGCTCAGCGGTTAGAGCGTCGGCCTGCGGTCCAGAGAGACCCAGGTTTGGTTCCCGCTAAGGGCATATACCTCGGTTGCAGTTTGTCCCCGGCCCTGGTTGGTTGTGCGGGTGGCAGCCACTCGATGTGTTCCTTTCATGTTGTTGTTTCTCTCTCTCTCTTCCTCTCTCTCCCTCCCACTCCATCTGAACAAAAAATGGAAAAATATCCTCGGGTGAGGATAAAAAAAAAAAAGAAAAAGAAAATAGCCAAACAAAAATATGAATATTTCACATTTATCTTCTCTAGATTATCTACCATAAAAAATGAACTCACCCTGGAAGCAATAAAAGTGCCATAAGACTGTTTATAAATAAAATTATAGTCACTGAGCTTCTGAATAGACCAGCAGTCTCACTTCTGTCCCTTAACTACTTGTACAACTTTGGGCGAGTCACTTCCCTCTTTAAAGCTCATTTTCCTTATTCGCAGAATGATGGGACTGGGTTGGGTCGTTGTTAGGGTGCTGTTTGCAGCAATACGATTCTCTGGTTTGATGAAATATTGTAAAACTCTAAAGGAAGCTTATAGAATCTGTTCTTTTCAGTGAAGAGAAGTTGGCCTCTGAGCTGTTACTCAGAATTTCTTTGTAAAAATTTTTTAAATTTATTTTATTTTTATCCTCACCCAAGGACATTTTTGCATTTATCTTCAGATAGAGTCGGAGGAAGAGAAGAGGGAAGAGAGAGAGAGAGAAACATCAATGTGAGAGAGACACATCGACTGGTTTGCCATCCACAAGACCCTAACCAGGTCCAGGGACAAACTGCAACTGAGGTACGTGCCCTTAGCGGGAACCAAACCCGGGACTCTCTGGTCTGCAGGCCGACGCTCCAACTGCTGAGCCAAACCAGCCAAGGCCCAGAAAGAATTTCTTAAACCACAAACCAATAAATGGCAATTTCAGTTAAACAATCTGTAATTGAATTTAAATTACATTTTAAAAAAATCCAGTCCTGCAGGAGGATGCCAGAAAATGTTGAACTGAGTTGACTATTTCAACATGACTTGAAAAAGTAATGGGATTAATAGTGATAGTAAATGCAATATTAAAAAGAGAGACAACTCTGGTAGCATTACTGTAATGCTAAGAAAACACAGGATACCACAGCCCCTATTATCAGTCACTGTGGGATTCCGTTATTTTCTAATGCCACTGCAAACTTTGTGAAGTCAGGGAAGAACGCCTGCTCTGCACCCGGCTAGAAGAACTACAGCCACTGAATGTTGGAAGTACTGTCTCTGAGGACTCAGACAGCAAGGGTTCTTCTGTAATTTTCCATAAAAGAGTATTTCTCAAGTGAGATCTCGGGCGTGCCTGTCTCAGAATCACCTGGGGCATGAAAGCGTACGCTCTAGACGCCACCCAGACGTATGGAATCAGAACCCTGGGAGCTGGATGTTTTAACAAGCACCCCATATGCAGAAGAAAACCTGAGGACTAAAGGTCTAGAAAAATCTTCTTTGCAGGAAATATCACAATGGCCCTCAGAAGGAAGAGATTTTCCAGGTCCCAACAAATGAGAAAAGATGTTTTGTGTTAGTGTATTAACATCCAGTTAGAAATAAGATTCATTGCATCATTTTATCAGAATAAAAAGGGGCACGGGCCTGAGCCTCTGCCTTGAACTTGGCGTGGCGGGGGTAGCAGAGTATAGTGCAGAGAGCGTTGGCTTACAAGACAGACAGGCCTGGGGTTGGGTCAGCACGACCCAACTCCAGGCAAGAATGCAAGCTCAATATCAGCGGGGCACTAGTTTTGTTATGACCGTATATCCCAGCACCATGTGGTAGGATCTCAACAAATACTCATTAAAATGTTTGTATTTTAGAGGTAAAAAGCCTAAAATGGGTCAGCAAGGCTGTATTCCCTTTGGAGGCTCTAGGGGAGAATTCGCTTTCTTTTTTTCCCCAACCTCTAGAGGCCACCTGCATTTCCTGGCTCATAGCTCCATCTTCATCCCTTTTTTAAAAAATTAAAAACAATTTTTTTCTTTATTGATTTTGGAGAGAGAGGACAAGAGGAGAGAGAGATAGAAACGTCCACAAGAGAGAACATCGATTGGCCGCCTCCTGCACACCCCGCATTGGGGTTCTGGCCCATGACCTGGGCATGTGCCCAGATCGGGAATCAAACCGGCGACCTCATGGTGCATGAGTCGATGCTCAAACACCGAGCCACACCAGCCACGTTCCATCCTTCATCCTTAAAGCCAGAATCATGGCATCTTCAAATCCCCCACCATGACCTCCAGTTTGGTTGTCATACCTCTACCTCCTGCTTTGGCCCTCCTGCCTCCCTCTCATCAAGCTCTTTTTACTACAGTGGCCCCACCTAGATAATCCAGAATATCTCCCCTGACCATATCCTTACTTTAATCATACCTGCAGAGCCCCTTTTGCATATATGGTAACAACATATTCACAAGTTCTGGAGATTAGGATGTGGACACCTTTGGGGGGTTGCTATTCTGTCTACTACAATGTTGTGAAACAAAAGTTTCTTAACTTCTCTAAACCTTGGGTTTCTCCTCTGTAAAATGGGGTTTCTATAAGGATTAAGCGGAGTACTGACCAAATGTACACGAAAGGTAAACTATTGTTTGTATGCCTTCTAATCATTCTAGGACCAAGCTGCCGGCAATGGCACTTCATTACCAGCATATACTTTATATGCTGGCACTTTTTATACCACTATCAGTTTGGTTTAATTTTTAATTTAAATAAAATATAAAAATTCAGAGGACCTTAGGAAACGTTTAAAAAGCTCCTTCAGTTTGGCTGGTTTGGCTCAGCGGTCAGAGTGTCGGCCTGCGGTCCAGAGAAAACCGGGTTTGGTTCCGCTAAGGGCACGTATCTTGGTTGCAATTCGTCCCCGGCAGCCATTCGATGTGTCCCTTTCACGTCAATGTTTCTCTCTCTCTCTCTCTCTCTCTCTCTCTCTCTCTCTCTCTCTCCTTCCTACTCTATCTGAACAAAAAATAAAAAAATGTCATCGGGTGAGGATTAAATAAATAAATAAATACATAAATACATAAATACATAAAAGCAAGCTCTAGTGAAGGAAAGAGAACAACTCTAGATATTTTAAGCAGAAAGAATTTAATACTGGATATTAGATCATTAACAAACCATTGGAAAGACAGGGAGCAAGGGTCAATGGCGGCCATCCGCAATATTGAGTTTAAGAGCACACTATTGTGGGGGATCCAGGGATCAGGAAGCCACTGCCACAGTGAACAGAACTGCCTTTCCACCCCCTTACATTTGGAGACTAGACATTGGAAGCCACCACCTGCCTCTTGACACTCTAAGACCTTGTTTGCCAATAGAAACTATCATGGGAAGATGCCCTCAGCTTCAAATGTAAGTGCAGCCAACTGTCGGAGCCCAGGTGGCATTCAGAGCCCTGGAATTAAGAGAGTCTGACAGTCCAGCTGGTGTGGCTCAGTGGTTGAGTGTTGACCCATGTACTAAGAGGTTGTCGGTTAGATTCCCCGTCAGGACACATACCCAGGTTATGGCCCCAATTCCCAGTGGGGGGCATGCAGGAGGCAGCCAACTGATGTTTTCTCTCATCAATGTTTCCGTCTCTCTCTCCACCTCATTTCCTCTCTCTCTCAAATCAATAAAGGGGGAAAAAAAAGAGTCTGACCAACGTAGATTTCCATTTTCCAGCCTCTGCAACAGGAAAGCACAGAGAATGAGGTTGAATGGATGCTGAGCCACAGTCAACCATTATCTAAGCCAGACTCTGGAACTCGCTATTTGCTGTTTGAAGCATGTTCCTTGAAAGGGGGTTCCCCTCCGATGATGTGTTGCATTCTAAAACCCTGTCAGTTGGGAACATTCTAAAACCTTATCAATTGAGCATACAGGTGGCGAAGAAACTCTTTCCTGTATTTAAAACTTCTCCTTTGGAAAAATTCCCAATTTTCCTTTCTCTAAGTGTTATAGATTATACAATACCTTTTTCGATGGAATATTTAAAAAAATACATTATGTAAATTAATATGGATTCAAAATACTAAAAAGCTAATATGGTGGGCTAGAAACTGTCAACAGCAGTCTTTGCATGGGTCTGAAGCATGGTAGATGCTCAATAAATATGTCTTCTCTTCTAAAACATGAGTTAGCTAGCCTAGGGATTTTCCATGTTAGAACTATCAAGAGTTTGACAAATGAGTTAAAATGCATACAGCTAACTTAAATAGTGAGAGTTCTCAAAGCAGGCGTGATAGGGATGAACCATGATCAAATATGTACCTGTGGGTTCTTAATAAGGATTCTTTCTCTTTCCCTCTATTCCCTATATAGCTTCTACCCACCTGAGGCAAAAACGCAGGAAGCCTGTGGTCTGCAGCTGCCCCAAGGCCATTTAGCCATATTTTAGTTTCAATGAACCTCTGAACCCTACTATGCCACATGGCCTTGGCCACACTAGTCACTTTCTTGGTATAACCTTGAAGATGGCATACAGTTTCCAACCCCCCTAACATAATCTTGGGAAGTATCAAAACAAAACAGAACAAGAAAAGAGCAAACCACACAGGGTCCCTTCCATGAATTTGATTTTTCAAGGGAAGAAGGATAATTTTGAACTCTAACACTGAACTGTATGATGGGAAATGGGAATGAACTCTTTGCAGAACCTGAAATTGCTTTTTTGGCACCTGAACACACAACTACAACACATAATTTTGGTAACCTACTGTCAAGCAAAAGTAGGTCTATATTTTTGGATTAAGAACATTACATTTTCTTCCATTACACTAATTTACATAAATTAATGTCACCATTATTACCATGTAAAGTGTAATTCCTATTTAATCATTTCCATGACCCATTTATTTAAATAGATAAAGATGTGTTCTTGACCTCATATATTAGGAGGACCTTATACTAACACAAGCACTAATTTTTGAATGTAAAATGGAGTGCAAGTGCAGGGCAGCGCAGCAAACGGGCATAGCCCCCAGCAGGACACTGCGGGCTGGTTGGTCTGTGATGGGAGCAGCCTTCACGGCTTCTTCCCCACAGCGATGTGTTTGGAAAGCCCTAGCAAGTCTGGCTCTGTGCCAAGCAATGGAGGGGCACATTTTCTTCTTATGAATCGAATGAAACGCCCCTCGGCAGACCTACCCATGGAAGGCTCCAGGAACAGCTGGGTGGAATTAAATGGCATTTATTCCTGTATTGGTTATGGCCACAGGCCAGGAATTCTACACCCAAGACATGCGCAGCCTCCAGCACACATGAGCAGTGGTATTGACTGTGCTGGAGCTCCATACCCGCTGTGGACAGGATGTGAATGATTAATTTTCCTATTAAAAAATTTCTGAAGGATATGGAAGGACTGTTAGGGTTTTGCTCTGGGCCTGGTTTTCCTAATACCCGTGCAATTCTCATGTGTCTCACGATCAAGGGGAGAATTGCACAATTATGCCGTAGATTCGGATGACTCACAACTAATCTGGCCGGAAATGTCCATGAGGATCTAGTCTCAGATTCACTAAGTAATTATCTAGTGACTTCATGTGATACTGTATTTAGAGTTAGAAAGACTTGATATTATAAAAATGTTATTTGCCTCAAATTAACCTATAAATTCATCTGGAAGATTAAACGTGCTGAAATAGCTGGAAAAAAAAAAAGAAAAAAGACTATGAGGTGGGGACAAGCCTTATCAGATAAAACATGCGCTATGAAGCTATAGTAATTTCAAGATGCGTTAGTAGTGAGAAGAGATATTCAGATGAATAGAACAGAATGGACAGGACCTGTTGCCTATGGGAAATTATAATACATTTTGTAATTCAAATAAAAAAAGTATAGATTGTTCAGGAAGTTGTATTGGAACAACTGGGAAAAATTAGGTTACAATGTTACCTCTCAAGATATTCCACCCTTCTCTCATCCTCAAATTTGGATGGATTAAAGATTTAAACATTTAAAGATCTACGAGAGACTAAAGGAAAATACAGAAGACTTGGGGTGTGTGTGTGCATGTGTGTGTGTGTGTGTGTGTGTGTGTGTGTACTGGTAGTGGAGAAACCTTTCTAAATACAACTCTAAACCCTGGAGTTGTAATAGAAAAGACAGCTTCCTTTGACTCTACAAAATCAAAATAGTTTGTAGAAAAAGAAATACAAATTCCTATATACATACAAAAACATGTTCATTCTCATAATTAAGAAAACACGAATTAAGCATAAAAAAGAATACATTTTGGCCCTGGCCAGTTTGGCTCAGCGGTTAGAGCGTCGGCCTGCGGTCCGGAGAGACCCGGGTTTGGTTTCCGCTAAGGGCACGTATTTTGGTTGCAGTTTGTCCCCAGCCCTGGTTGGTCGTGCGGGTGGCAGCCACTCGATGTGTCCCTTCACGTCGATGTTTCTCACTCTCTCTCTCCCTCCCACTCTATCTGTACAAAAAAAAGAATACATTTTGCCTATAGGCAATTAAAAAAAATTTTTTTTTTCTTTATTGATTTTAGAGAGAGAGGAAGGGAGAGGGAGAGAGAGAGAAACATTAATGAGAGAGAACATCAATTGGCTGCCTCTTGCATGCCCCCCACTGGGGATTGGGTCCACAACCTGGGCATGTGCCCTGACCAGGAATCGAACTGGTGACCTCTTGGTGCATGGGTCGACGCTCAAGCACTGAGCCACACCAGCTGGGCTACTGGAAACTTTTGAAAGTTTCAAAGTCAGTATTGGTGAGAGATTGAGGAAAGAAGGAATATTTTCACATACTTTTTGAAAGTAGGATATGATAAAAACCCTTTGAAGGCAATGTGACAATATCACCCATTTTTTCATGCACAGAACATTTGGCTAACAATTACTCTTTGATATTATGACAAAACTATTCCAAGTTACTTATTGCTCATTGCTTGTTCCAACAACAGCTATAGTAGAAACAATCTAAATGTCCAGCAAGGCAAATAACAAGTTAAATTATAATGTATCCATATGATAAAATATTATCTAGCCATTAAAAAACCATAAATACTAATATATAAAAATTACAAGATATATAAGTGAATGAAAAACTTCATAAAGATCACAGAATTTTCTTATGGAATTATAGTGTCATAATGTCATAAATGTGTCATAAATGAAAACATGATCCTAAGTACACATTCTTTGAAAAATGTTATGCATAAGATAAATGTAGGCATATGCATGTTATATATTTTTCCTGAAATAAAAATTGTTAACAGTGATTATTTTTAGGGAAGGGGTTTAGGCATGGTGTTGTGTGTGGGTGTCTGGGGGTGAGGGGTAGGGGTGGGGAAAAATTAGTAGGAATCAATCATGGAAAGGTTGGTTTGAGCTAAACTGTGATTTGTCCTGAATGTCAAATTAGAGATTTGGAACATGAATGTAGGCAACAGTAAACCATTATAGATTATTAATGTTTTATTTAAATAAAAACACATTAACATAGTTGAAAATCAAAACACAAATAAATGATATATGGTAAAAAAAAATTTTTTTTCTTATTCTTGTTGTCCATCTTTTTCATTCACTGTCCCTCTAATACAGGTAATCACTGTTAATATTTTCTTGATTTCTTTCAGAGTCTCTTTATGTTTTATAATCAAATATAATTATGCTTATTTTTGTTAAACTAATGATACTCATTTTTTCTTTTTTCATACAAAAGTTGGAGTATTAAACATACTGATAGGTACCTTGCTTTTTTCTTTTTCTTCTTTAACTTAATCGTAGGTTTCAATCTTTCTCTATCACTATATCCAAATATGTACTCATTCTTTTCTACAGCTGCATATTATTCCTCCGTATGGATCACCATAATTTATTTAACTCGTCAACTATTGTTGGCTATTTGGATTGTCTCCTATACTTTTCTGCAAAAAATAGACTTCAACATACCTAAAGGGGTAATGTTTAAAAACTTTAAATTCAAGTAGATCATGGACATCAACCTTTTAGGATAGATACTGGCCATGAACTGAGCAGTGGGTCTTATGTGTGTGTTCCAGTTAAATATTAGCCCTGAAAATCTTTTTAACATGTAACCAAATAGGTTTGTAGAATGCAGAATCTGTAGAATCCATAGATGTATTCTCAGAAACAGAACTGTTGGATTAAAGGGTACAGGCATTTAACATATATGGCCAAATTGCCCTCCATAGGGGTTAACGCCAATTCGTACCCTCTCTAGCTCTGTATGAGAGAGACTCTTCCCTTACAACCTTGCTAACGAAATATGTTATCAAACCTTTGCCAATCAGATAGCTGAAAAATGGTATCTCAGGATAGTTTTACTTTTCAGTTTTCTTTATATGAATATGGTGAAATTGAACAACTTTTTATATGTTAAAGGAACACTTGTGGGCTTTTTTTTTCCTCATGAATTGGCTATTTATATCCTATGCCTATCATTCTGTGCTATTCTAGATATTCTAGATGGATTTTTTTCCTTATTAATTTCTAGAAGCTTTTATACAATAAGGAGATTAGCTTACTGTCTATGATATGAGTTACAATCTACCCCCCACCCCTAATTAATCAATTATCTTTTGGCTTGACTTCTGGTGTTTTCATCCCATGCTGACTTTTCTCATCCCGTACTTTTTATTTTGAGTCAGAATTAGAAAGGGTTCTCCTATTCTAAGATTATAATAGAGTTTACCAATGTGTTCATCTAATAGTAGTATGTTTTCACATTTAATTCTGTGATCCATTGGGGATTTCTCCTGTTGCTAGGTGGGAGGCATGGATATAACTGTGTCTTTCACTGAAGATTTTTGCAGTTGTCCTTACGTGACATCATGGCCGTTCTGGTGAATGATAAGCCTGATACCAAGATTAGTGATAGATTCCCTATCCAATATCTGACCACCCATAACTGGCATTTGTAGCAGACCATCTGCTGGCTGCTCAACTGACAGCTATTTTCTCCACCATCCTTGCTATAAAGCCCTAACTTTCATGAAGTGATTTAGGGTAAACGTTGGTGAACCCAAGCGGATCATTGTCATCCCATTCTCCTTCTCAGGGATTGGTTTCAAGGGTGGCGTGTTCTGGCCAGTGAGATGTGGGAAAGGTGTACTGGAAGGCTTCTAAGAAAGATTTCTTTTCTTTTAAAATGAGACCAAAAAGGGGATTTCCCCTTTTTCCCTTTTGTGAGGCATTGTCAGGTTTGCATGGGACTCCAGGAACTGAGGCTGTCACTTGCTACCTGTGAGAGGAGCCAGCCAAAGACGTAGCCACCTGCAGGGTTTGCACACTGAAAAGAATCTAGACCCTGGTTATTGTCACTGAAATGTTGAACAAATCACTTTGCAGCCAGTCTTCTTTCAGACTTCTTGTTCTATGAAATACATTTTCTTCATTGTTAAGTAATGAATAAGGGGTTATCTGTCCACTGTAGCATCCTAATACGGTGGTCCATAAATGGTGCACATAAAATAAAATACAGATCACAGAGATACAGAACAACCCTGATGAGAGACCTTAACATTGCCTTCAAGTTGGTTTCTCAGCCTCTCATTTTGTTGTCTTTACCACACCTTCTGGGGTAGCTCTGTGTAATGCTTACCCCAGCAGAGTTCTGACCAGAATGTTAGGGAGAAAATATCAAAAAAAGGAAAAAGTAGGCGCATGAAAATTTATAACACAATTTTAAGTTTAAACATTTGACTTACACCCCAAATATAATTTTTTATAATCTTACTTTCCTGGATTTAATGAAAGCAAATTTATCAATAATATATTCAAAATCTATTTTTGGAAAAAAAAATATTTAAAAAACCCTCATAAAAACATGTATATAGGGGTGACATTTTTCTTTTGCCTCAAGCTCCACTATGGCTTGGCAAGGCATTGTTGGATCCTATTTTTATTTAAAATTGTGTGATTTTGTTCATTATAGGTTTCTTACATTAATTTTGATTTTTAAAAATATCACATAAAATAGTGTTTATCTTGACTGGTGAGTATATTGGTGCTGGCTTATATTCCAGTTCCAGGCCAAGGCTTCTAGACCATGTGACTCAGCCCTATCTAACTTTTGGGATATCCAGCTCCCCAATTTTAAAGATGACCAGTTTTCCAAAGACTCTCTGGGTTGCTCCTCCAAATTTCCTCCTTGCCTACTTAGCATCTTCAAGTTAGGAACAATACCTTCTCTACCCCCCCAAAAATCCCTGCTGAATAAGCCCTAACAGAATTCTTTGTGTGAAACTTTGAAATATGATTTAGAAATGCCAAAGCCAGTTGTTTATTTTGGATCAAGTCAGCAGATTGTCAAGCCCAAGGCAATATATGTAAAAAGCTCTTTGGACCTTAAACTTGTTTTATTACAATAGCAAGTGTTTTTATCTTTTCTAACCCATAGGCCACTTAAGTATTTTCTGCAGTTGGGCTGGGACAGGAGACATTTTTTTGATAAATGACCTCGTACTACTCTCCAGAGACGCCATTCATGCTGCTGCATAGGAACTTGCAAGGAGAGGCAATTTGGTGGATTCTTAAAGGGGACAGAAAAGGAAATTGAAAGAGCCCTCAGTCGTTTACATGCAAGGTTTGGGTGAAATGATTTTTACATTCAGGCCCTAGATATCTTTTTCAACATGGGCTTCAAGTGGATTGGTAAACCCTATAAAATTGAAATCAGTAGGAAAATGTCAATTTCTCACTTAGCATTTTAAATGTCTATTTAGCAGGAGGTTTAAAATGTGGCTGCTCTTCTCTACAGCTTGTGTAGATATCAGACAACCCACGGCCCAGCTGAGGCTGCGCTCCCATATTTCAGTCTTGCTGCTGTCAGACTACCAGCTCATTAGTATTTAAATCAGCTCATAAATATTTCCTGGAAATTCACAGTTGCTTAACCTTCACCACTATTCATCTCCTGTTCTTTAGTCTTACTTAATGCTTTTGTTTCTTAGGCTGCTAACATTGCAGAAGGGTAGATTTCATTATGTATTAATCTCACTGATGTATGGTGCTAAAAAGGAAATGAAGTCCCGTAAGAGGGTACAGATGAGAAATAGAGAAAGTATGTAGAAGGGAATTTTACTGCATTTCTTTTGTGCAAAAAAATTATCTAATGATGGACCAAGGAAGTATGTATAAAATAAGAACAGCCCCAAAGCATATGCCAAGGCAATTCATCCTGAATGAATGTTTCTTTCACATACTCTTTAAAAGCTTTGAAACACAGGCGAAACATTTCATTGGGGGCAGGCCCTGGATGTTCCCACCGGAGAGATGGTTGCATGGTTACAAAACCTCTTCTGTTCAACATAAGAGCTGTATTTCTAATTATAAAATAATGATGACAGAGAGGGGCCAGTTCCATCATGATTCTGTATGGTTCTTAGCATTCTGCCAGAGTTCAACACTAATACCTACATACAATGCCAACAGCTAGTTATTTTAAATGAGTGTGAATAAAATTTAACCAATGACAAATGAGAGGAAAATAAATATATCATATTTCATTGAATTTAAAGTGCCATTGACTGTTATACATACCCAAGAAAGAAAAAAAGTGCTACCAATTAAACTAGGACAAACTATTGATTTTTAAGTACATTCTGATTTCAGAGGTAAAAAAAAAAAAAAATGTGAATGAATCTCTTTAGTAGGAACATCCACTCTAAGAAGCAATGACTTCTTGAATATCACAAACCTGAGAGATGTGAGAAGCAGAACTCTTGGGACCGACCCTGAGAGTTTGCCCAGGATGGGGGACACAGATGGGCCCTGTCATTGACAGTCTCATGTCACTCAATCATGTGTTCCAAAGGTCTTCCAGGGACACGTTTCTGAATTAACAGAGAGATCTGACAGGCCCAGGCAATTAAGATATAATTTGGGGCTAAGAAGCACCCAATCCTATTAAATCCAGTCTGGACAACTTAGCTGCCATTCAAGAACGCACAAAAATCTGATTCAAAACCATTTTTAAGTTTTTTTGTCTCCCTTCTACTTTTCTATATGTAATCTATACTTTCACCAACTTGAATTATTGAATGTTCTTAAACCCATAGTGCATCATCTCAATTCACTGTTTTTGATTATACCAGAGTTTCTCAAACTTGGCCCTGCTGGCCTTTGGGCTGAGTAATTCTTTTTTCGTGGAGGGCTGTCCTTCCCGTGCACTGTGGGATTTTCAGCATCTCTGGCTGCTGCCCACTGGATGCCAATAGCACCTCTTCCCAGGTGTAATGACCAAAAGTATCTTCAGACAATGCTAAATGTCTCTGGGGGTAGGGGGACAAAATCACCACTGGTTGAGAACACTGCTCACACCAGGCTGCCCTCGTGAGAGAGAGGGTGCAAACTCTGGTGACCAGTGTGAATGAACTTGAACCCCGCTCTTTGGGGTAGACATTTGAGTTTTACAGCCACTCAGCACCCATTCCCTCTTTCTAACAGCACCCCATTTTCCTCTGAGGGAATAACCTTTCCCCACTGTATGTAGACTTGGTGGGACTCTAAGTCTTGGAGATAGTGTCTTGCCCATCAAGTAGTGGGCACACAGTGGGCAAGTGGTGAGCATATGAAACCAAACTTAGCCAATCCAGTAGTTTCTCCTAGGACTTCAGCCATATTGAACCAGAGTGAAGGCAAGGATGGGAACAGTGTTGGCATAAGCTGACTCCTATGTGAGATGGTCGAGTAGTCCCTGCTATCTTTCATCTGTCCTAACTCCCGTTCCTTTTCCCATTTTGGATTTGGGTTTCTAGATTCCCAGCCTCTCCATATCCTCCCAATAAATGACCCTTTTTATTAAATATGCCAAAGTTGTATTCTGCTGCTTATCTGCAAAGGTACCCAACTGAGACACTGCTATTGACCAGCCTTGCGTTTTGAACCAGTCTCTTAACCTCTCCAAACCTAGGTTTCTCTTCTAAAAGTTGAAAGTAAAAGCTAAGACTTTTCAAATTTGCAAAAGATGCCCTTCTCATAATCTCTGCCTCTCTAAATCTAGGTTCTGAGCTAAGACCTAGGGATGAATGAGATACTGCCTCTGGCCTTAGGAGCTGACTTTCCTCCTCTGACAAAATGAATGGCAGGACCCAGGCAACACAACAAAGCAGACAACGCAGAGGTCAAACAGCGTTGGCTGGAACTGGCCTTTGTCCTCAACACGCCTACATCTCGCTTCCTTTTGTGCTTAGTCCTTCCTGATGGCCCCTCCCTCCACAGGGAAGGGCCCCTGTTAGGCAGCTTTCTGTGCTCATTCTCCTACAGCCCCAGCCTGACTACAAATGCTGAAGTGTCTGATATTCTGCAGTACTGCTAGGTGTGCGGTCGGAGCCAATAAAGGAATTCACGGTCAGCATTTTCTGTTTCTCATCTAACAAACAAGGTCAGGTATTTCTGTGAACAATCCAGTCCCAATAGCTGTGAAATACAAAGAGACAAAGAGGGGAAGGTTTTCCAGAGAGGCTGGTGGTTAGGCACAAGGTGGGTTTAAGTTTTCAGCCTTTGTTGTGGGAGAGGAAAGTTCTTCTCATCCCAGGCTTCACCTTTTTAGAATGGGGGAAAGAAAAAGAATCCGGGGTGAAAGGCTCTTTTTGTACTCCTTTGCTCTCTGTGTGGGTGTGCCAGGTGCAGAACCGGGTTCCCAGGGGAATCAGAACGTCACTGCCCTCAAGGTGTAGGGCCATTCATCCCCATTCTCACCATCTATCACTATTGCAAACTCGGAGCCTTGAAACAGATGAAAGAGAATGTTGTACAAGCAAGTGAAAGAAGGGGTGCTCTGGATCAGAGCCAAGAGCTGAGGTTCCGGCCAGATGGGAACCTTAGCGGAGAGGACTGTGAGTTCCCTGGTCTCTCTCCTCCCGCTATCCTTTGCCAGATAAACCCTGTTGTTCTCAATCTTTCTAATGCCGTGACCCTTCAATACAGTTCCTCATGTTGTGGTGACCCCCAACCATAAAATTATTTTCGTTGCTACTTCATAACTGTAATTTTGCTACTGTTATGAATCGCCATCGGAAACGTGTTTTCTGATGGTCTTAGGCGACCCCTATGAAAGGGTCATTCAACCCCTACAGGGGTCGCGACCCACAGGTTGAGGACCGCTGCCGGATGGAAAGCAACCAATGTCCACAAACACATCTCTGTGTACCTTTTGCTTTTAATGCTCCAAGGGTACAGTTTTCAATCTCTTTCCTTATAACAAATTATGAAATTATGTGATTCTGGCTAATAAAGCAAGAGGATAACTTTTTTTTTTTAATCCTCACTTGAGGATATTTTTCTATTTATCTTCAGATAGAGTGGGAAGGAGAGAGAGGGAGAAAAAGGGAGAGAGAGAGAAACATTGACATGAGAGAGACACATCGACTGGCTGCCTCTTCCACGACCCCAACCAGGGCTGGGGACAAACCGCAACCAAGGTACTCCCTTGACCAGAATCGAACCCATGATTCATTGGTCCGCGGGCCAACGCTCTACCGCTGAGCCAAACAGGCCAGGAGGATAACATTTTTTTAGAGAGAGAGCTGGGTAAGTTAAAGTCCTGGGCCCCAGGACAAGACCATCTCTGCTGGGCTGCCCTCCTTTGTGAAGTGAGTAAGCACTTAAACACTGTTCTCTGAGGACTGGTTCCTTTAAAAAAGGTTTAAGGAAACACTGGAAGCCCTCCCTGAGCAGCAGAAAAGTGAGCCCTCAGTACAGACCCCAGGATTTCTGCTGGACATCTGTACCTCAATGCTCCACAGAACCCTCAATCAACATGTCTGAAGACAGGCTTGACCTGCAGCCACGAACTCCTTTCCATGTTCTCGTCCCCAGGTGAAGGGCACCATCATGCCCACAGGTGCCCATCCAGCCGCCTGGGAGTCATCTTAGATCCCTCCCTCTCTCACTCCCCTCCAACATTTTTTTTCTTTTTTTTTAAAATCCTCACCCGAGCCCTGGCCGGTTTGGCTCAGCGGTTAGAGCGTCGGCCTGCGGTACAGAGAGACCCGGGTTCGGTTCCCGCTAAGGGCATGTACCTCGGTTGCAGTTTGTCCCCGGCCCTGGTTGGTCGTGCGGGTGGCAGCCACTCGATGTGTCCCTTCACATCGATGTTTCTCTCTCTGTCTCTCAATTCCTCTCTCTCCCTCCCCCTCTATCTGTACAAAAAATGGAAAAGTGTCCTCGGGTGAGGATAAAAAAAAAAAAAAAAAATCCTCACCCGAGGACATTTTTCCATTTTTTGTTCAGATAGAATGGGAGGGAGAGAGAGGAAGAGAGAGAGAGAGAAACATCGATGTGAAAGGAACACATCGAGTGGCTGCCACCCGCACGACCAACCAGGGCCGGGGACAAACTGCAACCGAGGTACATGCCCTTAGCGGGAACCGAACCCCGGTATCTCCGGACCGCAGGCCGACGCTCTAACCGCTGAGCCAAACTGGCCAGGGCCCCTCCAACATTCTACAGGTCAACAAGGCCTGCATAGCTTTCAAAACCATCATCACCTTATCCCTATTGCCCTCCCCTTATTTCTGGCTTCATCATGTCTCTGAGCTGGCCTCTGACAACCAATTGTTTTGACTGGCATTTACTTCTCCATCCTGTTTTTCTCTATTCCATCCTTCGAATGGCGACACAAGCTACCTTTTGAAAATGCAAATCCTATCATGACTCTCACCTGCCCACCGTCTTTGTCATCCAGGGAGCAGTGCAGTTCCCCGCCAGTGCACATGGACAGGCTGCTGCCTGCTTTTCAGCTTCGTCCTCCGCCACTCCTTCTTTTGTACCACGCACGCTGGTCATGCCAAAAATTTGAAGTTTTTAATTGGTCCATGACCTTTCACACCTTCATTCCTATGAGAATGCTCTTCATTCATTCATTCCATATGTATTTACTAAGCACCTGCTAAGAATGTGCCAGCCACCCTTCAAAGCTCTAGAGATACAGTAGTGAGCAATACAGCCAACATTCCTGGTGGCTTGGATTTCAAGATGAGATGACAGAGTCAACCAGCCTCAAATACATAGAAAAACTTTAAGTTCTTTTCTATTACAGCTCACCAGATCCCACTCTCCTCCCCAAGTTAACTGCTGACTATTTTTAGGACTCTGGTGTGTATACTATAACATTTCTATGTTTTTAGATATACAAATCTACGTAGAGAAATATAAAATTCATGCACATAAATATCACATATAAAATATTTTTTAACGTCCTTATTTCATCCAACAATATATCTTGAAGGTAATTCTATGCCAGCATAAAAATAAGTCTCTTCATTTCAGCTGTATAGTATTCTAGCATGGAGGACATCTGGGTTTTTTGGGACAGTATCTTGATTTTTCTCTTGGGAAACACCTCCCACACTGTTTATATGGCTGATCACCTCACCTCACTTTCTCCATTCAGGAGGAGGGCTATGATCCATATTGGGCCAATTAGTGTCACAGGAATGGGTCAGGGGTGATGTATGCCTCTGTCTGGGCCAATGAAAGTCATCTCTGAGAATTTTGCTGGTTAATAAGCTGATGATACCACAAGGGTCTCCTCTTACCCTTATGTCTAAACCTGTGAGCCTAGAACAGTCCAGGAGTCACTTCCTTCATCTGCAGCACTCTTCTCCAGAGGGTAATCTGGGATTCGATTGTATCTTACAGTCTGATTCTATATGTCTCCCATATTTTAAAGATTTTTGAAAAGCATTGCTGGCTCATAGAGAACATTACATTTTGATTTTCAGGCCAATTTTCGATTTAAAAATGTTTTAAAATATGCTTTTTATTGATTTTTTAGGGAGAGAGGAAGGGAGAGAAATATAGAAACATCCACCGGCTGCCTCCTGCATGCCCCACATTGGGGATCGAACCTGCAACCCAGACATATGCCCTGCCAGGACTCAAACCAGGACCTCTCAGCCCATGGGACAATGCTCAGTCTACTGAGGCACACCGGCCGGGCCAATTTCAGATTTTTAAAGATAATTCTGTTATCTCTGTTACATAGTAATAGGCACATTACCTTGTGATTATCTATGTACTTACCTGTTTTTGGACTGGACTCTTTACAGAGAAACAATGACTCATTGCCTGTCTGTCTGGTATTTGGTAGTCACTCATACATATTTATCAGATAACTAATTAAATAAAAAGTTGACCTTACAGTCACCTTCCCTGTATGGTTCAAGAGACTTTAGTGCTTTTCAAAGTACAAAGTCTTTATACTACCTTGTGATAAATTAAATTATTGTTCAGCAAATATTTACTCCTCTCACTAGGATTCCCTGAACATAGGATATTTCCCTTCCATTGATTTTTTTTGCCTTTGTCATGTTTCTTCCTTTGGCCAATGGATAAGGTGTGAGCAAAGGCTTGGCATCTGCCTGGGTGGCAGGGTTTGCCATCTCCCAATGCTGCTTTTCTCCATGAGAAGAACCTGCCTCAGGTAGATGTTAGTTCAGGAGGATGAGAAGCATGCGGAGCAGATCTGGACCAACAGGTTGGAGCCCAGTCCAGCCTAGGTAAGCTGTACTTGGCTTACCTGCCGAATGAAAAGCGAATGAAAAGGAGATGCTTACTGCTGTCTGCCACTGAGCTGTGGGTGGTTTGTGATGCACTATTATTGTGGCAATAGCCTACTGAGATACATCCCATCAGAACTATCCAAGTGTTTATTATGAATGAGATTTTTGAGCTCCACCCTAGACCTCACAATTTATAATCTAGGGTGTTTTTGGCAATCTATATCTTAATAAGATCTCCAGAAGTTCTTATGCTTACTCCTGGGCTACAGCATTTACCTCATTGCTATTTTCAGTGACGTGGAAGGAGCAACAGGCTAGTACCCAGAGAACTGCTACACTGATCTACAAAAACTCTGTTCTGAGAAAGGTGGGGCTGCAAAGAAGCCTGGAAACAAGATTTTCTCATGGAATCATCTAAAGGGAGTGGGAATTGAGAAACTTAAAGGATTCTTCAGGTGATGTATAAACACAGCATTTCTCAAAAAGCTATCTTTTCAAGCAGGTATCCAGTTAACACCTTTTGTTTACATTTGAATAAGTTAAACTAATTGGCCTGTAGAACATCAGTGACAGCACAGCATCCATGAATTAAACATGTACTTGGACATCCTCACTAAACACGAGGCATTTGGAAGACAATGGAAAAATCCAATATGCCGGAGAGCTTCCAGCTTAGTCAGCCACGTTCCCTCCTGCAAGGTGGGTGTTTGCGAGTTTCAAAGACCCTTTCAAGTGGCACAGTTCTTGCCTTCCACATGCTTTCCTGAGATGACTTCTACCATTCCTTTAGGCACCCACGCACATTTCTCACATTTGTTCCCTTTGGGACCCACCTCATTCCTGTCTCCTGGAGAGAATGATTTTTAGTAGCCATAGGACCAAGCCATCTCTCTCCTCAACCCTGAATTCACCTCAGCACCCTGCCCCAGGGCACCGCGTCCTGCCAGGAAAGTCCAGCCCTCGGCAGCAGTGCAGGTGGCCGAGGCTCCTGAACTCGGGCACTGAGGCTCCCTCCTGTGCTAGTCCCACTGGCCAGGAGCGTTGATCGGGACAAGAGGCTATCATGGGGCAAAGCTATAATCAACTTTCCGGTCACGAAATCCCTGCCTTTAAAAAGCGTTTTCAGTAGCAGACAGAATAAAAGCATTGAGATCTGTGAGGAGTCTCACTGTGATGAACACGCTGCAGAAGAAGGTATTGATTCGTGTTATTTGCTCATCGGCTAATGTCAGAGAATGGGTTACTGAAGTAACCTTTGGCCACTTACTACACAGAGCACACAATGTACTTCTTTTTCTCCTAACAATGTAACATCATGTACCAAGCAAATTGTCCTGTGCATGTTTTCATATTACTCATCCAAACCACAGCTTTGCCCTGTGAGACTCAACTTCTAAAAGAGACCGTTAGACTCATATCATAATGATGTAATCCTTATCATTTTTTTTTTTTTATCCTCACCCGAGGACATTTTTCCATATTTTGTTCAGATAGAGTGGGAGGGGGAGAGAGGAAGAGAGAGAGAGAGAAAAACATTGACGTGAAAGGGTCACATTGAGTGCTGCGACCTGCATGACCAACCAGGGCTGGGGACAAACTGCAACCCTTACCGGGAACCAAACCCGGGTCTCTCAGGACCGCAGGCCGTTGCTCTAACTGCTGAGCCAAACTGGCCAAGATCCTTATCATTTTTTATGAACAATTCCTAATGGCATCAATTATAAAATGTAAGAATTTCTAGAATAAGAATTGTGCCTCTGATATGCTGTTTTCTACCTGGGGTACCCTAAGAAATACTTATCAACCATTGAATAGGGGAACAGAAACAGTAAGCGTGTGGGCTGAACATCTCTAATTCTAGTTCTTGGATACGCTGGTAACACTTGGCAGTTCTATTTTCACCCCTGAGAAGTCTGACGATCGACGGTTCGAGAACTGCCTGCAGTGATCCAGAGGGCATGGCCTCAGCAAGCCCGCCTTTCCTGCTGGGTCTGCTCCGGGATGAAGGTCTAGGATTGGAATCACCACGGCCATTTGTCCTCTGAGGCAGGGGCTATGGGTGTCCCACCCAGACCCTCTTTTTCTAGGCTGGAGCTCCCACACCCTCCAGTCTCCCGCATTCACTGCAGGTGTTGACTGCTAATAACAGGGCACAGCTGTCCCTTTCTTTGGTCACCTGCCCTTAGCCACTGGGAGTCCCCTTGTCCAGAGAAGCCAGGAAGGTTATGACCCCCTCCCCAGGAGAGTGGCCAGTGGTCAACTGACAAGGATGGTATAAAAGCCCAGCCCTTGCCTCAAAGCAGAACAAATTGTGGTACAACTCATGCTTTAGAGCTGCCCCCCCCCCCCCATGTGATCAGGCTGAGGCAAGACAGCTCCAGAAACCACATCTTTTTCTAATCATTTTCCTTCCTTATTCTGCTTCCCTCACTCTCTCACAGGTTTTTTCCTGAGAGTACTCTCTCATTCTCTCAATAAATTGCTCACATAGAATCCCCATTTCAGATTTTGCTTCCAAGGAGCTTGTCTTAAGACACCCACCCAAACAGGGTGAAGTAAATCTTCCCTAACAATATATTGCTATTAAGAATAAGGTGGCTCAGTGCCAAACACTAGTTTAAAACTCTTAAGATGCACTTACACACCCCCTGAAATATAAGAAGCTGCCACTCGGTCAGATACAGTTACGACAGACATTAATCTGGATACAATGTTCATAGACAGGTCTTCATTTGAATAGAAATCTTAAAAGCCAACAGAGTTGCAAATAGGAACTTTTCCGTCATGGGACAGTCATAGTTATTTACCGCTGGACAATTCACCAGTGATAGCAGGCTGGGAAGAAGGCAAGTCACCTGCCATGATCACATTTAGGTAATAACAGAGGAACAGCAGAATGTTCAGAAAAGAATGACTGATAATAACAAGAATAGTAAAATTGATCATTATTAGTCATCACAGGTAGGGTGCTAGGCATTTTGTCCAAAGGCCTTGTTCATTTCATTAATATAACTCTATGAGCACCCAGTTAGCACAGCAAGGACCCCATCTGAGCGTGATTCATCAAAGACATTGGTCTCCTTAGCCGGAAAATAATTGGAAGATGGTGGAAAACTGCTACCATGACTGGAGCACCACCCTCTGAGCGAAAGATCAGTCCTTTCCTTTTCAAAACAATTAAGGTAATCATCAATTCCATCTTCTAAGCCTTCTCCTTTGCATTCAAAGCACTCTCTGGAGCACTTTTAGTCTCTTTTATGTTTCAATTTAATGTACTGCCTGTTCGCTAGAAGCTGTGCTTTTAGCTGAGCTACTAAAAGCAAGAAAGCATTAATCAAACATTAGCACTTTAACTCAGTTATAATTTAGAAGTGGCAGACAGTGAAATCGTGACACATAATTACCTCTAACCTTTTTTTGAGAATTTGCCTAGAATATTGACACATTTCAGCAGGTTCTCTTCTTTCCATGGCTGGAGTCCTGGGTTTTTAGGTATGTATTCTAGCTTCCTTGGAGATATTGAGGACGCCTAGAAATTTACTCACTAATTGGTTACCTGTCTTTGCAAAAGGCACATGTGTGCACTTTGTCTTAAAAACAATGTCAAGGTGTGAATGAACTCTCCCAGGCAGGGAGACGGTACGGCCTTGTGAATCTGGGCACCTCCCCATCACAAATGCTGCTTGGAGATTCATAAACTTCTTCCTCTAATGGAACAAACGAACTTCCTATCAAATGAAGTCCCTCTATGTGTGCCCTGGGTACTAGCTCAAGGACAAGGTTCCAGCCATTCCTCTCAGCCTTCAACACTTCTCTCTCCCTTGGCTAATCGTATCAGTGGACATATTGATTTTAATATTACTAGTCTTAAAACACATTTTTCTCCCTTGATCTCAAATCAGTAACTTCTTGATTTCATTTCTCCCCATCACACAAAAGGTATTGGAAGCGTGGTCTCTGCTTAGCGTCTTTAGTTCCTCACCCCTCACTCCTTTTCTCCGGCCAGGCTTCATGCCCACCTCTCCACTGACACTGCTCTGGCTGAATCATCCGTGACCTCCATGTTGATAATCCGACAAGTGACAGGTACTTTTCTGTCCTTGTCTCGTTTGGTCTCCGTGGCATTTCATGCTGTTGAATACGCTCTCCCCTTTTCAGAACTTTCCATGTCCCGACTCCATGCCTGGCTGTGCTGGCCAGAGGGCTCCTGGGGGGAAGCCCCAACCTGTACCCTTTTCCTTTTCCCACGTAGTAAATACTCCCATTGTGACCAAATCAAACTCCCAACGGTCTCACAACGGCTCACATACCACTGCTTCCATGCAAGGAATCCCAGCACCACTTATTCCTGGCTTCTTCCTCTTACCTGATGTTTCTCGCTCTTTTTGTTGGTCCCTCCGCCACTACCAAACTTCTAAACGTCTGTCTTCGTTAGGGCTTGGGCCTGCGCCCCATTCTCTCTTCCTTTCTTTCTTCACAGAAGATCTCAGCTCTCAACATGGCTTTCTTTCTTTAAAACAAAATTTTAAACTGGATTTATTTTTACAATAGGCAATAACTTAAAAAACTTAAATGATATAAAAATACTTTTAAAAGTCTCAGGCCTATTCCTGTCCCCATCCACCTCTATCCTGTTACCCTTCAGGTGAGCACTTTTATTAGTTCCTTGTGTATTCTTCCAGTATTTCCTTTCATAAATGCAGATGCATATATGTGTGTGTGTTCTTATTTTTCCTCTTTTTTTTTTTTTTACACAAAAGGCAGTATCATAAATACTATTCTGCAGCTTCCTTTTTACTTTACTGTGTGTGCTAGAGCTGTCTCTATTATCAGTAGAAATATCCACCTGATTTACAAATACCATCTAAACACTGACCACTACCAAATACAGATGTCCAGTCCAGACTCTTTCTCTGAGCTACGGACTTTCCGACTGCTTACTGACCCTCGATATCTCAAATTTTGCTCAGACTTACCACGTTCCAAATGACACACTTGTTTTTATCTCCTGGGCTGAATGTCACTGTGCTGGCCCGGACCCGCACAAGGTCAGAGCACCCTGCCCCGGCTGCGTGTGTCCTGCCTGCTAACGGCCTGCAGCTGCCTCCTTCTCCGGAGAATTGCCTTCTGAAGTGACCCATCTTGTCCTGGAGTTACCTTCACAACCACCCACCGGCACTGAGTATTTCAGCACATACCACGCTGGCTACTTCTTCACAAGATGTGAAGATCTACAGGGGAAAGCTTGAGCACATGGGTTATTTCTGGAGAGTCTGTGCCTTGAAATAATCCACTGAACGTAGGAATAGAGAGAATATGTATCTGCTGTCTCCCTCCCATCTCCTGTGGCCCATTGGTTCAAAGCACCTCATAGAGAGTTAACTCCCCGCTATTCCTGGTAGTATGGCGTGGTCCTTCGGTACTTCATTTGAGTCCAGACATGATGGGAGGAGGTAGAGACCTGGGGCGTGGTCCTCGGGTTGAAGTCTGCACAGAGCCCGTGTCAGAGTGGAGACCAAGGCCCAGCAAGCAGCCACGGTCTGGGAGACAGACGAGGCCCTGAGAATTTGAGAAGGGCCATGTAATGCCTTCTTTTGAAAGGCTATGTGGCAACTTACTTGGATAAATAAAATATGGAGGAGGCTTTAATTAGAGAATTAAAAGAAGAATAAAGAAAACACATGTAGGGATATATATCAGCCAGGAATGAAGACACTCCGACTGCAGGCCAGTTTCTTATCTTTAAGCTTCCCTGTAGTGATGACCAAGAGAAAAACACAGGGTCCATAAATGATAGTGTAGAGATTCAGAGCCTGGGATTTGATGTCAGAGACATCATTTATGAGCTCAGTCACTGTAAGCAACAACTCTCAATTGCCTCATTTGTAAAATGGGGATCATCAGTGGTGTCCACCTCACCAGGTTGGTATGAGGATTAATTAAGGTAATACATGTAAGGAACTTGAAACTGGGCTTGGCATAGAAAAAGCCTTAGTAAATATAGGTGATTATAGTAACAAATTGTGTCCAATTTTTAATGTAATTCTTCTCGATGATAATGAGGAACTTGGAGGCAGACTTCTCAGGTTGTGACAAGGAGATGTAGTAGAATAATATCTTTGAAGTATCGATGTATTTTGAATACATTTCATGTAGTAATAAATTTAATTAAATTTATTGCTTATGTATTATAAGATTGTTTTTTGCTCCCACTCCATACCCACATACTGAGCCAGCATTCTTTCCTGCTTGTGCTGATAGATGAAGGGCCTGTGGGCTGGGAATGAGAGAGGAGAGGGGAGAGGCTGCTGTGTGTCTCGAACCCTGGGCTGCCCCTTTCTGGGTTGATGAAAATGGGGACTCAAGGGCTAAGAGGGTCTGCTTTGTCCTCCCAGGAAACCCCAGGAACATGACCAAGGTCTGAGATTGTCTCACCCTTTGCCCTTGTATGTGCGTTGGGGGGTGAGAAATCTCAGCATTGCAGGTCCGTCCTGAGTCCCCCGCAGCGTGGAGTAGCCGGCAATGCATCCACACTTGGGGGAGACAGGTACAGGACTATCTCAAGGAGGCCTGGCAGATGAGGAGATGCTTTGTGTTGGGAAGAGGGGGCCCTAGAGCAGATGTCAGCACTATCCGTATATCAAAGACAGATGGGAACTCCGTTGTCTCCGTGGGTGCCAGCAGGGAGGGAGGCTGACAACTGGTGACTTCTAGGAACAAGACGGCAGAGGATGCCAGCATGGACAGACGACAGCCAAGGACCAGCTGAGCCCACTCCATTCCAGATGTTCTATCAGTCCCCTCCAAACTCCCTGGGGCAAAGGGGGGAGGGAGAAAAACCCTGAATGGACCAAGTTTACCTGGAACTGACTTGCCTCCAGTTCTGCCATCAAGTACAATGGGGACACAAGATAGAAACTGGAGTCCATTTTCACGTGGCGGTATACCCAGGTTTTGTAGCCAAATATATTATAACCACTACAAGCTAAGGCTGAATTGAGACGCCAGAAAAAAGCCTTCTGTTAAAAAGCAAGAGTGAAAACATTTTCCACTCTGGAAGAGAGAAAAAGGGCTCAGGTTAAAAAAAGGATTCTCGACTGCAGAAAAATTTGCAGACAGAAGGAGAGCAGTGGGATCATTTCTCTTTGCCATGTAGGTGGGAGTTTTGGTGACTCTTGATAGAAAAATGTAGCAGAATGGCAACATGTCACTCAACAGACTTTTGAGGCTCTAGAAAGCATGGTCTGTATTCAAGATTCATTGTGTTGCTGTACAATTAATCTACAGGGTGAAAAAACACCCTGATGTCTGTGAATATCTAATGTCCGATATTTCCCACTTCTGCACAGAGATCCAGATGACTAAATTCAAAATATGTAAATCTTAGAAGGAGGAAGGGGATAAAAATAGGTGTTTTCCCAAAACAGATATATTCATTAAAAGCAAAGATTCTTGCCGTGGTTGGCTTGGCTCAGTGGTTAGAGCATTGGCCCACAGACCAATGAGTCGCAGGTTCAATTCTGGTCAAGGGCACGTATTTTAGTTGCAGTTCGTTTCAGCCCTGGTCGGGGTCGTGCGGGGGGCAACCAGTTGATGTGTCCCTCTCACATCGATGTTTCTCTCTTGTTCCATCTCTCTCCCTCTCTATCTGAAGATAAATAGAAAAATATCCTCCGGTGAGGATTTAAAAAAAAAAAGAAGAAAAAAAGGCAAAGGTTCTCAACCCTGTCTGCTCATTAGAATCAACCAAGAAGCTTTTAAAAATGTTGAGCCTGAGATCTGCCATCTCCAAGTTCCAGTTTAACAAGTCTGAATTTATTTGCAATTGTAGGATGCCAGGGAACCAGGGACGACAGGAAACTGGACTTGGCTGAGCTCCAGCGCTTGGCTCCTCTTGTGGAAAATACTGCTAGCTGTCCTCTCATAGTAGGAAGAGACTGTTCACATTTCAGTTGGACACATGGTCACCTAAGAGAAAGGCTGTATTTCACAGTGCCTTTTCATCAAGGGGCGGCTGTGTGATGAAGTTATCTGGCCTCCTCTCGCCTTTTCACTGAGAATTTAGGATAAACTGGTCTGTAAGTAGCAGAAAGTCCGGCTCATGGTGGTTTAACAATAGGGGTTCATTTTTCTCCCATAACAATAGGTCTGGAGGTTGGCGATCCGGAACTGAAGAAGCAGCTCACATCCCTCTCCCCGTCCCAGGCTCTTCCTGTCTTCGCCCCCGGCCAGCCTCAGCACAGAGGCTTCTCACGCGCTGCTCGGTGACAATGGCTGCCTCACTCTAAGCATCACTTCCTCGTTTAAGGCAGGGAGAAAATGGGAGGCTGGCTCCAGCTTTATCTGTTCTTTCTTTTTTTTTTTTATCCTCACCCGAGGACATTTTTCCATTTTTTTGTTCAGGTAGAGTGGGAGAGAGAGAGAGGAACAGAGAGAGAGAGAGAAACATTGATGTGAAAGGGACACATCGAGTGGCTGCCACCCGCACGACCAACCAGGGCCGGGGACAAACTGCAGCCGAGGTACATGCCCTTAGCGGGAACCGAACCCGGTTCTCTCAGGACCTCAGACCGACGCTCTAACCGCTGAGCCAAACCGGCCAGGGTGGCTCCAGCTTTATTTGTTCTTTTTGTTATTATTATTATTTTAAAATATGTTTTCATTGATTTTAGAGAGAGATAAAGAGAGAAGGAGAGAGAGAAACATCAATGTGAGAGAGACACATCGATCTGTTGCCTCCTGCATGCACACTAACCAGGGATCGAACCTGCAACCTGTGTACGTGCCCTGACCAGGAATCAAACTGGCGACTCTTTGGTGCACAGGACAGTGCTCAGCCAACTGAGCCACAGTGGCCAGGGCTGTCCTTTTTATTATTAAGAGAAGCAACTGCTTTCATAGAATTCCCCCAAGCACACCTCTGTATATATCTCATTGGCCAGAACTGTGGCCTGGGGCTAACCTCCTCCCCACATCCCCCACTGCACCCTCCCCACCCTCAACCCCCATCCCCAGGACATGAGAGGCTTCTAATGAGTATTTAGGTTTTCTAGTCTCTACACTGGGAGGGAGGAAGGATGAAATGGATATTGGATCAGCCCACCAACAGTGCCCACCGTATTCACCTACTGCATCTAATCCTTCATTATTTCTGCTCAGTTCACCTCATGGAATCCTTCTGGAATCTCCACAGCCACCTCCCTAGGGCCTCCACTTCACCTAAAGCCTCCACTTTTATAAAAAAACCCTCCAAAATGGTTTCTATTGGTAATGTGCTTTTGCTGTAGTATTTGAGAATATTTGATTCTGCTATAAAAGACAAAACGAACAGGACAGATGCAACACTTAGGAATTACGAAGCACTGATAGTAAGTCAGTGAAGAGCGTTTGAGACAAAGGAAAAGCTCCCAGCATGTAGAAGTGCAGGAAGTGATTAAACAAGCAGCATGTGGGACTTAGGTAGAATTCACAAGATGTGTCAGTTATTAATCTGTGAGACATGCAGAAGATACAGAGAATAAATAGAAAACATGATAGAGCCACCAAGAAAGTTGCTTACAGGTAAAGGGGGATGACTGCTTTCACTGGGCTGACAACGTTATGTCACCCCTAATCAGTCACCCTGTGGTGAACGCCCAATATGTTTATGATTCTCTTCATAGAACTGCAGATAAAATGTGCAGCTGTTCAGTGAGCTATTTGGAAGACTACAGCTGTGGCCAGGTACACCTGCCTTGTGTCCCTTCAATAGAGAAGTGTGTCTTTGGTCTTAGGTGCCTTCCTCCTGTTGCCCCATGCACAAACTTCAGCTGAGGTTGCCATGACCACACCATCAGTGGGGGAGGCTGATGTGAGTGGGGGTGGGGCAGGAGGGCATATGAACACAACTCATCTGGCGTGGCCGTCTCACCTGCATGCACCCTGTCTTTTCCCCTTGCTTCTCACCGTGTGTTTGGATTGATGAATGAACTGTGTGCTTTGACTATTTCAATTTGCGCCGTGAGCTCTTCTGTCCTGTGGGAGAGCACTGCTTCTGGAATAGCTCTCCTGGTTGGGAAGCTACATTGCATCTAGGTCATTTCCAACGTGACAGTATTCCTCTGTGTTTGCCCACTTCAATACACCCTCTAAATACTGCCACAGAGCAATCTTTTAAAATGGCAAATCTAACCAGGGTTAACCTCTGTTGACTACTTTCAGTGTCTCACCATTGCCAGCGGGGTGCCATCGGTCTCTAGCATAGTGTTTGCCAGTTGGGCTCCTGAGAAACAAAATCTGAGTTGCAGATTAGCATGTAGGAAATGCTCTTGGGGGCCTTGATACCTGTCCAGTGTCCCAACATGAACAAGTTATTGGGTGTGAATAACCCCTGGTGAAGGGGTGTGACCTTGGGTGGGTAGTAGCTATAGAAAAAGTCCTTCAGTCCTGGAATGGGGGTCAAGGCATCATGACACAGTCCTACCAGACTCCACGTGACTGGCCATGCTTATTTCTCCATCTTACCTCTTATTTTCTTTCCATTAAATACAAAGACACTGAAAACTAGTTGCATCATCTGAACATACCAGGTTCTTCCTCCATGGCTTGTTTTTCTGTTCCTCCTCCTCAGATATCCTCTCCATCCACCACTTACACCCTTCCTGCCAATCCCAACACACAGCTTCTCAGATCACACCTCTCACCCAAACTGCCCATTCCCTCTGCAGGCTAGGCTGGCCTTGCTCCAATCCCCTCTTTTAACCTCCAGCTGTGAACTGGCTGGGGCGTGGGAAGAACAGGACTGAGGCCCTCGAGTGAGGCACAGGTGACGAGTGCGTGCACAGGAGGGATCGGAGGCAAATCATGCTCCACATTCTAAAAAAGCTCCTCTCTCTGAACATCCTCTTTTCCTTCTACCCTCCCCTGTACCCCAAATCCAGTCATGAGAAACGTGGATTCATTTTTGTAACAGAAGATGGTACACTGCAGCTCTAAATTGTGCTTTAACATTTTAATAGTGGGCTAAATCGAAAACCACATGGGAGCATTTCGAAGATGCCCTGCAGCTGGATTTGTTTTCTGCTAGAGCAGTTTTGCTGCCTGGCTGCTTCCTGCTGAAAGCACAGAGGATGTGCTGAAATGCTGCCACTGTAAACAAAACTAGAGCAGGCAGATGCCTCTCTCCTGCACGACAGACCTTCCTTGTAAGTTGCTGGTAGCAATGCTATTTGACAGGCACAGTGCTAGGAAGCAAGTGGTTTCCAAAATAAGAACTGAAAGGGAGGAATTCTTCAACACAGGCTTGAAGAATGTATGCGCTGGAAGGGACTTCAAACATCACGTGGTCCAACTTTCCTAATTTGTAACTGAGGAAACAGAGGCCCAGGAAGGTTATGGTGCTTTATCCTACGTCACACAGCTCTGAGTGGCAGCCTGAACAAAAACCAGGTTTCTTGGCTCCTAGTCTAGTCATTATTCTGCTACATTGTATTCAAGTTCATACTTCACCCTAGGGTTTTTATTTTTGTCACTGTGCATTTCAGAGAATCACATGTTCTATATAGCTATACGATCTAACTGATATGGAATAGCTTATTGGTTCTGTCATTGGGAGGAAGAGTTAAATTCACTAGTTGGACTTTTGTGTTCATTGCCCTCCTCAAGGCAAATTACTTGTTTACTTAAGGCATTTTGTCTTGATCATAAATGCCATCACATAAAATATGCGATGGGTCTTGTCTTTATGCTGTGAGGACCCAACTTATATATAAAGTGTTTTCGTTAGAACTTATGAAAACTAAACACTAATTAGCTTTGAGATGTTTAACATTTAAACAGGAACAAATTCATACATTTTAGAAGCCTTCTCTATTTTGTACACTAGCTCATACATGCATAAAAACCATAAGGGAGCTGAATTATTTATGGAAATCATAATTTACTATTTCCTTATAATTTTCTTTGTAATGTTTTCCACATGCCATTAAGTTAAAGCAATTTGTTTGGTATTTACTACTTCATTGTTCTTCTATGACACCTTTTCCTCCCTGCAGGTCAAAGTACTTAATACATATCAACTCAGTAATCCTCACTATGGTACAGCCAGGGAGAGTAGATGGCAAATATATAATCCTCTTGATACCAAAGGCCGAGTCTGCTTGAAAAATCCAATGTTCAATGGACTGGCATACTAAATGCAATATCAGAGTATTAGTGCAGTGGTTGGAAATTGCTGTCCGATCTATATATGACTGGTTATTTGCTTCTGGGCATCTTTTCTATTGGGAAAAGAGAAAATACGAACAATACAGCATATTGCTGAGTTTAAAAACACCAAATTGCTAACTACATGGATTAAGACTAGGCCCAGATTTCTTGGGATGACCTTGGCTAAAATTAAAGAAGAGCAGAGTGATTGAATATAGGGGATAAGCAAATCAATAATAACAATGATGATTATAACTTACTGAGGTCCTACTTGGCATCAGATGCAGAGCTGAGTTATCTTATAACGTGTTTCTTTGATTCCCTACAACACCGCTGCAAGACAGGCACAACTGTCTCTATTTTACAGATGAGCTACCTGTTGCTACTTTCTAAGTGACTTATTTAAGCAATGACTATAGAATTTCAGGTGCATCTTCCCAAGTAGTGGCACCAGTGAAGGGACTGCAGGCCAGAGTCACCCTGTTCAGAAATTTCGCTTCCCCTCTTTTTCAGTTTTCTGCCCAGCACCTTCTCCTTCTCTTTATTCATTCAGCACATGTTTAGTGAGCACATACTATGCCAGGCAGGCACCAGGCATTGTATATATGGTTGTGAACAAAGCAGTCAGAGTTCCTATCCTCCTGGAGTTTGCCTTCCAGGCAGATGCCTAGATTTCTACAAGAACGTGGTAAGAAGCAAGCAATAGAGTCAGGTGTGAGGTGATACACCTGGGTGAGGAGAATGAAAGCACAGATAAAAGATGGAGTCCGTCTAATCAAATGACTTCAGGGTTGGAGAATGTTACACTTTTTACTTCTCTTTTTTTTTATCCTCATCGAGGACATTTTTGCATTCATCTTCAGAAAGAGTGGGGGAGGGGGGAGAGAGAGGAAGAGAGAGAGAGAAACATCAATGTGAGAGAGACACATCGACTGGTTGCCACCCACACGACTCCAACTGGGCTGGGGACTAACTGCAACCGAGGTACGTGCCCTTAGCGGCAACTGAACCTGGGACTCTGGTCCATGGGCCGACACTAACTGCTGAGTCTAACTGGCCAGGGCTTACTTCTTCTCTTTTATTTTTGTATAAGTTCAGCACCAAGTACCTTATCGTGGAAAGGAGGGGCAGTACCTTGTAACAAAATGGCATGGCTGTTAGCTAGTCCAGCACAGTGTGGAATCTTGGAGAATGCTCAAGGTTAAGGTGAAATATTACAACCCATAGAATGGGTGGCACCCAGAATGGTGGAAGTTAGGTGGTAACCTAACAAGTCTGTTCAATACGTCCTATGTCTTACCCATCTAGTGCACACTCTCATTGTCAGCTGACAGCATCTCCCTCGTCCTCTTCCTCATGTACCAGTGGGTTGAATAGTTCCTCCAAATATTCATGTCTACTCATCACAATTCTCTACAACCCTCTGTCATTTCTCTTTTGGAGATATTCTCATCCATATTCAACCCACTTTTCACAACCCTTTAGCATCTGCTCTGTTGCCCCGTGCCACCTGCAAGTCACAGTAGCTTTTGGTATCTGGTAACATCCAGAGTGGACTACATCCCTCTCCGTCTCCACCCCAGGCCATCCATCTGGGGGGATCCAGATGGCCACCTCTAAAAATGATTTCTAATTACGTCCTCTCGTGAACTTGGAAATATTGCCCACGAAACTGCCTTCCCTCTTCAGAAGTAGTTCAATGTGTGAGCAATCATTATGAGTGGAAGTCTGTGGATTTACCCAGCCCTTCCACCAGCAGAAAGGCCTTGCCCTGGCATCTCTTGCAGGAGGGCTCAGGGCACCAGTGGGGAAACGCACACTACCTCTTGCCTGGCATTACTAGAGCCAGCAAAGACACATGGAATGGAGTCTATTCAATGGAGAAAAAGATTCACTCACCTTTATTCCTTAATTAATTCTGGCACCAATTCCTAACCTTCTCCAGGGAGAAAACTTCCTCTTCCTCACCAGCAGAGCCTATTAGAATGCTAGCAGGAAACTCACCATTGCTCCCGTGCAGGCAGCTCCACTTCGTATCTAAAGCTTGCATAAGCTTTCAACTAAAGCTCCTTTTTCTTAGGAAAGAACACTGTCTTTGTTCCCTGGGCTGCATTGTTCTATTGTTTCTATTATACACGTATTTGGGCCTGGAGATTATTAATAAGATTCTGGTCTAGATAAGAGGGGCAGGAAATAAAATCAGAATGTCTCATGATGCCAGAAACAAAACGGTTCTAGAGATAAGTAGATGGAGCAGTAATTAATCTATGAAATGATTATGTTCCCAAGGAGAAGGGCAGAGGGCAATTTTGAGGTATAAGAGGGCAGAGAAAAACTTGTCTGCAGGAAAAAGGAATATAAGGTCTTTGATTTCTGATTTAGGAATCCCTGGCGGTTTTGAGGTACAGGTGGGCAGAGGAGAACTTGTTTTCTGGGAGAAACAAAACAAAGCAAGACCTGATTCCTGGTTTCGTGCACACATGCATCGGCATCCTCTGGGACCTTGCTGGGCAGACTTCCTCTTGAACCTGCCGAATCAGAAACCTGGGTGGGCCCAGCAATCTGCCCTTCAGCAAACCCTACACGTAATTCTGACGCACGCTCAAGTTTAGGAACCACTGGGTTAAAACCTTTTCCGGAAGAGGAATATTTAACTGAGGTCACCTGGTGAAGGAGGATGCAAAGACACCAAGGGTCAGTTTCCTTCCGTGTGGGGAAGCCCATCCCACCGGCTCTCTGGGTCAATGCTGGGAAAAGCCCAGGAGCGGAGGCCCAGGTGCCCCTGCTGGTTCCTTTAGAATACAAAGGGCAGCTTCAGAACTGAGCTGCCAAAGACTTCGGTAGCTAGACTAATTAGTCTCTCAGAATTTCCCGTAAGGGTCTGAAGGGCTGGGTTGGAAACTTGCAGCCAATTGCCCTGGTGAGTGGGGAAAGAAGGGACCAACACCGCTGCTGAAGTACCGCCAAAGCCCTTCCTCCCCGCGAGGGACTGGAGGCAGGCTTGTTTCTGTGTAGTAGGCTGTGAAAAGCCACCCCTTTACTCTGATGGGAACTGGGCTCAAGAGAGTTTCCCTTCCAGCAGGACGCTGAGGAATAAATCAGATGCCGGCCAAATCTCAAGCTGGGGTTCACAGGCCAGCCACCCTGCCTGCTTGCCTGCTTTTCTTCCTATTTACCCCTTCCTTGTTCCATCTGTTTTCTTCCTTCCTGTCTCTAGAGCGGAGGCCTTGGCTGCGCGAGCACCGACTGGCGGTGGTGGGGAGAGGGGTCCACTGCCGGACGCAGAATCCAGAGCTGGAGCCCATTGTTATAACCTCTCAAGACTAAATTAGATGCTCTCTAATGTCCGTTCCAGTTCTGATCTTTTTCTGCTGGACTTTTTCTCGTGGACAAAAGCTTCCTTCAGTGAGTTGGAGTTCTAAGACCTGTAATTCACCTTTCACAAACTCACTAGTGCGGCCGCCGCCTTCTGTCAGATGCTGCCCTTTAGCTTGGTCAGCTTCTTGGGCCTGTCACAATTTTGAGATCAATGGCATATGCTCCTTCCCTGGATTCCCTCATTCATGCACACGTCTGTGCATTCAGCACATGCGTACTGAGCTTTGCCTTCACTCTGGGCTCGAATCCCTAGGTTCCAGGACTGGGGGGCAGTGCCGTGTGCCTTCTTACTTCTCCACCTTTGCTTTCGTGCTGCCTCTGCCCTCTGCCTAGAACTACCTCCTCCTCTTCCAGGTGGTGACTGCTTACTTAACCTTCATAGTTAAGTTCAGATGCCGTTTCCTCTCTCTAGCTTTCTCTGATCACCTCATGGTCCCAGGTGTATGAATTGTTTTTCCCTCCCTCCCTCCCTTCCTTCCTTCATTCCCCTCTTCCTTCCTACCCATCCATCCACCCATCCATCCATCCATCCACCTCACACCTCTCTTTTAAGTACTTTTATACTTTATTCCACGTCTACATTATCTCTCACCCAGATAAGCTGTGAGGTCTGTAAAGGCAGGAGTCACACTGTGTTCATCATGACAGCCGTACGCCTAGCACACGCTTTGTAGGTTGCACAGCCTCAGTAATGCTGTGTGTGGTGGATTAAACTACACTAATATAAATATCTATGTTTTCTGCTGTTTTCAGCTTAAGGTTGAAAGTCTATTTCTTCTGACTTGTCCATAGGTATTTGTTTTTAATTAAAGCAATTTTCCTCAAAGTGAACAGTAAGTATATGACTGTAGTTGTTTAACTGTCGAAGAAGAACCAGAGCTGCACCGTAGGTACAGCAGTAGGAATAAATTGTATTCAGGACAATTGTCATAGAGGAAGAGACCTCAGTATAGAACTGGGCTCAATTCTGAATACAGCAGGGACAAGTGGGACTTCATAGCCAAGGAACAGGGTGGGATCAGTGGGAAATTACTAAGGGAAAATATCAAGGGTGAGGGGGATTCTGGCTAAACTGATCTAACAGGATCTTGGCTGCCAACAGGCAAGGGTGGTCAGACATTACCTGGAGGGCAGTGGAGGATGTATCGAGAGCAATCAGATATGGAGGACGAGGGACGCTTGCTAAACTGACCTAGCAGGGTTCTTACTAAAACAAGATTTTTGAGGAAGTGCACAGATGGGCTGTGGATAAGGTTCAGGATACTGAAGTTTGGTTAAGCAAAGAATATCTGTCACAACCTAGAGGAAGAAGACCATAATAAATCATGAAAAACAATGCAAGGGAGTTTGGAGTATCATTGAAATACATGCCTTATGGTTTATCCATCTTGTTTAGTGAAAGAGCTTCAATTTAAACTGTTTAAAGTAGCAGGTACAATGAATATTGTCACGATTTGCTTTAATTTTTGAAGTGGCGTGGGTGCTGATTACCAGTAGTATCAAAAATATGTTCAGAATTGTTTTGATACCTGTATTTGTAATACATGTACTGGGGAAGGTCGAGTTTTTGTTAAAAGCTGTTTCTGTGTGTTGCATGTAACAGACATGGTAAATATTGGGTTCCAGTCTTTGTGTGACAAACCATGCATTTAAGTTTAAGTGAAATCAGCAGAAAGGAAATAGGTGAGTGGCTATGTGATTTTTGAGATTAAAGTCAGTCTTAAAATGAAATGTGGATCGTGTCCTCAGAAAAAAAAAAAAAAAGAAATACATGCCTTGAGTCAATAAAAATGTACAATAAGTCATTTATGGGACCAAATGTTTTCACATATTTGGCCAGTAGTCTGGATGGTACATTTTGTGGGGAAGGGGGCATAGACAAAAAATGTTTTGGGGCCCGGAAAGTTTTTATTATTATTGACCAAGTGGGGATCAATGCACCTCTAACATCTGATAAAAGGCTTTGTGTTCTCCGGGGCTTCCTTAATGGAGTATGTTGGCACTGAAAAGTGAAAACCAGAAAGATAAATTAGTATTTATTTTCCATAACTAGAGGTTGGCGTCTCGAGCGAAGGACCATGAATCTCTCAGCTGCTAAATAGTCCATAATTTGACTTCCTACATGGTTACAGCACCTTTAAAAACTGCCAGTGTAGAATATAAACCAAGCTAGAGGCTGCATGAAGGTATACGTGTAGAAAAGAGTTATTTACATGCTTCAGAGAAAGCTCATGAAAAGCCTTGGAATGAATTGCTGCCTGTCAGAGCCTTTGAAAGTGTTAAGTACCATACAAGTGCCCAGCAGGGATCCTGCTGACATTGTTTTATTGTCCTACCAAATAACTATGGCAATATCATGCCAACCCCCACCGAGTTTAACATATCATTTGCATTTACAGTGTGAAGTTGTTATTAAAGGCAGGCTATTTTTGCAAGTGCAAATGTTGTATCTTTTCTCTCTCCTCTCTTGTTGTGGCACAGTATTTAAGAACCTGCTGCTCCACCACCTGTTCATGTTTATTACTGTGAGAACCATGTTCCCATCATCAGCGATTTTCTTTCCTTGGCTGCAATACTGCCCCTAGGATGGATGATGGGCTTCAGAAAGAGTGTATATTGAGTTGGGCACCGAGATCCCAGGAAATGTATGGCACAGTTCTGTCTGATTTGAAAAGAACCAGCCCCTTCAAGGCCATGCACATCCTTCCTCTTGACAGCAAGACCTCTAGGGAAGGGCTACTTCTGTTTCTTGTCTTTGGGGCAGGGGATTTTCAATGTGTCCATCTTGACATGCATATAGTCAAGCCCTAGAACCTTCCTTCTCTGGATCACATCACCACAAATATCCACTGGGTCAGGACAACTCTTGGGCTCACAGGTTAGCTTGACAGCATCCTGTTAAAGAAATGGAATATTTGGTGCAAATGTCTCTTCTACTCAGCTAGAGTCAGTTTCAATAATGGTCTCATCTCTGGAAAGGATGAGGAAAGATTAAATTAGTTGTTTCATTGCCATATGATTCATTTGGCTTGGAGACACTGTGCAATGGTCTTGGTTTTATTATAATTAGAATGTTGGTGAAAAGCTAGAATCCAAGATATGAGCTAAACAGAATGCCTCCTGCTCTTGCCTCCTGCTCTTGCAGTCTAATCTATGCACACCTCTGCCATTACCGGGAAGAAAGGACTAGAACAGAGAGAGAAGAGGAAGGGAAAGGCGAAGAGAGTAAGAATTGACAAAGGAAGAGAGGAAGAAGAGAGGGCTCCATGCCGGCCTAGCAGAGCCACACAATACACAAGGCTCCAACAAGTGCTGTATACCAGGGGTTAAAGTCATCAAGAAGCCTTCTAAGCAGGATGAAAGGGGCAGCGTAAGTGAATCTGATCTACATTTTACGCCTTGGCCACCCTGGGCTGTCACATAGGATTCTAGTTCCCTTGAAGGCACCTGGGCCAGTGGGAGGCACTCAGAGGGAAACAGGATGTTCAGCCACTGGGATTAAGAAACTGGATTCCAGGAGGGGAGATAAAAGCTGTTTCTGGACAAGGAGGCAGAGAACATACTCTGGGTGGAGGACACGAGGGACAGGGGCTCTCCTTCAGAACAGAGAATTGGACATTGGGAAGGGTGGGGGCCAGACTTGGTCAGAGCCATCGGGATTTAGAAATTTTAAAAGTTTAAGTCAATCAAGTCTTTAAAGATTAGAAAAACCCCCATGCTATTTAAACCACCCAAGAGTATAGAGGAGAGAAGCAAAGCCTACAAATTATTTTATAATATAGGACAACTTTGGTGACAAATACCTGTCAAAGGTATCACATCTCTATAGACCATTTTTGAATACAAGCCTCTTGGATGAAATGCTAGTAACCAGAAACCACCAGAACTTTAAAAGAATAGACTTCCTCCTAGGAGGACAAAGGTAGTTCTACACTGGGAAACCTAGTAATATAATTCCCCACATTTCTTTTTTTTTAATCCTTACCTGAGGAGATATATATATATTAGTACATGCCCCTAGTGGGAACCAAACCCGACTCTTTGGTCCGCTGGCCCACGCTCCAACCACTGAGCCAAACCGGCCAGAGCCTGAGGATATTTTTAAATTTATCTTTAGAAAGAGTGGGAGGGGGAGAGAGAGAGACATCAATATGAGAGAGACACATCTACTGGTTGCCTCCCATAGGGCCCCAATCAGGGCCAGGGACCGAACCGCAACCGAGGTGCATGCCCTTGATCAGAATCGAACCCGCGACTACTTGGTCTGCAGGCTGACGCTCTAACCACGGGGCCAAACTGGCTAGGGCAATTCACCACATTTCTTAAAGGAGTAAAATCATTTAGTCATCTCCACTGGTGTTAAAAATAATTTGATAAAATGTAGCATATTCATTATTTTAAACTGTTCTTAATAAAATAGGAATAGATACTTCCTTAATATATTTAAGATGTATATAAAAAGCGAGCCAGCATCATGTTAATGGTGAGACAAAAGAAGAATTCCTGTTAATTTCAGGAATAAGACAAAGATGTCCACTAATAGCTCTTAGTTAACATTGTCCTGTATAACAATGCAAAGATAAGAAAAGGAAATAAAGAAATAAAATAATTCATTGCAGAAGATTTGATTCTATATTTAGAAATTCCATGATAATGAATTGATGTGTCATTAAAGAAAAATAAGGTAATTCAGTAAAGTGGTATTAACAAATGTAATGAGAAAATTAATACCTTTCTACATACAAACAGCTACCAGTTAAAAATATAATTTTAAAAATCCCCTTTCCAATAACAGTAAACACAAACTCTTCAGGAAATGATCTAACAGAGAATGGATAGGAGTAGATAGATTCGTAATCTTGTCCTGAGAGCTGTTTTTATGGTCTTAAATTCCTAGCCTATAGGAAGACCTTGTTTCCAGCAGAGTTTATGCAACGAGACTCCTGGAGCCAGGCTGACTTGTCACCACAACATTTCCGAAGGAAAGGAGCACTGTACTGGGAGTCCAGACCCCAGAGGACTGACTTGCTCACTAACTGCGAACTGCATGAAGGACGTTTCTGGACCTCGGTTTCCTCAGGGTTTAAGAAAAAGAGTGGGTGCACAGATTGCATCAAATATAAACTGGGAGTTCACAGATGTATCTTACTGACCTGCTTGATGTTTATTTTAATTAGTAGTCAAAATTGGGTTACTTCATATAAAAATTTGCATGCTCAGCTTCCTTTGGAAACTGCACCATCTAACATAACACGCTGGCCTCTCCCACTGCTACAATTAGCTGCAGCACCAGAAGTTGTTGCCTCTTCTCTCAGAGCCTGGCTGCAGTTTTGCAGACCCCCCCCCCCCCCACCTGCTCCCCAGTGACTCCCGGTGTCACTGGCCTGATTATTTACCTGATCAGCCTACCCTGAAGGCATTCAGCTATAGCCCTTGGTCATTCCATAAGGGTTCTTTCACTTCTACAATTTAATGATTCTAAAAATTGGTCCAGCTGTCAGTCTAGAAAACATATTCCTTTTCCTATTACTTAAAAGCCTGGGCATTTTGAACTGATGTGGGTGTAGCAAGCTCTGGCCCTATGCTTTTTTTTCTTTTTCCATTTGCTTGTAGCAGACTATCCTTGGTTACCATGGTGATTACCATCCCTTAATGATACGCTGCTACCGCATGGGGGATGCAATTTTCTTTAAGCTCAGTGGAAAGCAGTGGGGGAACAGTAGTAGGTACAAAAGCTTTCTCTCCCCCTGTCCCTAGGTGCTCCTCGGCCGCCACAAAGGACAAGAGCAAGCTGCTGATCGGTCTCTGCACACAAACCAACACCAGAGCTGCTGTCAGGATTTAAATACCTTCCCTGAGTCCCAGTGCACATGTGGGAACCCTGAGAAAGGCTATTTTCAGCTTCCAAAAAGTGTTCTGCCTCGTCTCATGGGACTTAATTAAAATAATCAGTTTTCATAGCCAGGCCTTCCACCATAACCTCCCACAGAAAATGAGCATCCCATGCGCCAGGAGGCCCTGCTGCACATCCTCCGAGCGAGTAACATCTCTAACTGCACACTCTCCTCCTGGCCGGGATCCCGTGTGTACATCTGGTCTGTGCCGACAAAACTGAGGGCAGAGGAAGGTAGTCCGCAGCCTGTGGCCCTGCCTGGACTTCCAGGCCTCGGCTCTGAGTTGCCAGAGGTTCCGACTGGGTTCAGGGAGAGGAGAGAAGAATGGTGCTCGCGCATCCACAAAGCCCTCCGCCTCCAGGGCTCCCTCCCTGGGATGTCACCGCGAGAGGCGGGGCGAATCTGCCCAGTGCTGACCTGGCTCACCAGCACTTTGACGTCTCTAACTCCTCAGGTCCGTTTTAAAAAATTGGGGTATAATTAACATATAACATTATGTAGGTTTATGGTGTATAAGGTATTCGAAGGTTCATTTTAAAATCATGGCCACATAGAAACCTGGGCAAATATAAGAAGTTAAAATTTGAAAACATGTATCATTATTGTTATTCATTTTATTGTGGTAAGAACACTTATATGATGAGACCTACCTACCCTCTTACCAGATTTTTCAGTGTATAAATACAATATTGCTATCTATAGGTACAATGTTGAAGAGCAGATCTCTAGAACTTATTCATTTTGCAAAGCTAAAAATTTACACCCGTTAATTAGCAATTTCCCATTTCCCCCTCCTCCAAGGTTGAATTTTAAGAAATGAGTTAATAGACTAGAATAGTGATTTTCAACTGTATGCTACAGCATAGTGGTGTGTCACAGAAAATTTTAAAACATGCAATACCTGATTGTTTAGTCAGGGGCACTGACCTCTTTTCCCTTAGATTATCAAATTTAAAAAATGACAACAGCCCACACAACAGTAGCTATCAGTGTGAATGCCCTGTCTTGAACCACAAATCTATAGGTCCTAAAGTAGTTGTATCTTATTGATCATGTTGCATGTTTGGTTGGTTAATTATTGGTACCAGAAATTCTTATATAAAAGTATAGGCATCTGATTTTTAAAATAGTCACTTTGAAGCCAAAAGGGTAGGTAATTACTATTATTATTATTTGTTTTAATCCTCACCTGAGATATTCTTCCATTTATTTTCAGATAGAGTGGGAGGAAGGGAAGGAGGATGGAGGGAGAGAGCGAGAAAGAAACATTATTGTGAGAGAGACACATCAACTGGTACACACCCCTGACCGGACTCAAACCCGTGACTCTTTGGTCCACAGGCTGACTCTCTAACCACTGAGCAAGACTGGCCAGGGCTATTATTATTATTTTTTTGTAAATAAATCAAATTTATTTTTGTCAGATCAGCAAAAATATATTTTTTGATGTGCTGCAGAATTTTAGTAATTTATGCGCACCATGAAATGAAAAAGGTTGAAAATCACTGGACTAGATTCACCCTACAGGACTCACCCTCTCTTTTCCTCTTTCCTGCCCCTTTAAATTTCCATACAGTTAAAACTCCATTAAAATAAGTAGGTGAGCCCTGGCTGGTTTGGCTCAGTGGTTGGAGCGTTGGCCTGCGGTCCGGAGAGACCCAGGTTTGGTTCCCGCTAAGGGCATGTACCTTGGTTGCAGTTTGTCCCCAGCCCTGGTTGGGTCGTGCGGGTGGCAGCCACTTGATGTGTCCCTTTCATGTCGATGTTTCTCTCTGTCTCCCTCCTACTCTATCTGAACAAAAAATGGAAATATGTCCTTGGATGAGGATAAAAAAAAAAAAGTACTGAATAGATATATGAAAAAGCAAGTAGAATCTAGGTGATAGGTACGCAGAGTGTCCATTGTAAAATTGTTTCAGCTTTTCTAGGCAAAAAAATTTTCATAGTAAATATCGGAAAGTAAATAAATGACTGAAGCAGAATTTACAAACAAGTGGCCCACAGGCCATGTAAGACCCATTGACATGATTTATTTGGCCATCAAGGAATTTTTTATATTTTTTTTAATCCTCACCCAAGGACATTTTTCCATTCTTTGTTCAGATAGAGCGTGAGGGAGAGAGAGGAAGAGAGAGAGAGAGAAACATCGATGTGAAAGGGACACATCGAGTGGCTGCCACCTGCACGACCAACCAGGGCCGGGGACAAACTGCAACCGAAGTACGTGCCCTTAGCGGGAACTGAACCCGGGTCTCTCTGCACCACAGGCCGACGCTCTAACCACTGAGCCAAACCGGCCAGGGCCCATCAAGGAATTTTTAAAATGACATTAAAAAATGTAGTTTTTCGCCCTGGCCAGTTTGGCTCAGCAGTTACAGCGTCGGCCTGCGGTCCTGAGAGACCCGGGTTCGGTTCCGCTAAGGGCGCGTACCTCGGTTGCAGTTTGTCCCCGGCCCTGGTCGGTTGTGCGGGTGGCAGCCACTCGATGTGTTCCTTTCACATCGATGTTTCTCTCTCTCTCTCTGTTCCTCTCTCTCCCTCCCACTCTACCTGAACAACAACAACAAAAAAAAATGGAAAAAATGTCCTCTGGTGAGGATAAAAAAAAAAAAAAAATGTAGTTTTTCTAGGAAAATCAGGAAATCTGATGACATCAGGCCCCACATTCTTGCCTGAAAACAGCTGCCTGGAGTGGGGTGGGGGGGCATGTGTCTCCATTTGGACACAGATCCACTAGATATGACTATTCATTTGTGTTACTTAACCAGGTCACTTTCTCTGTTGATGACACTGACCCAGAGCAACCTCAAAAGGTGGGAAAAGTGATAAAAGGGCAGCTCAACGCGACATTGAGCTGCATGCAGTTGGCAGGAAAACGCAGTCCTACACCTTTGTTTTGGTTTTGTATGGTCAGGGGGCAAAGCCTCCTCCTGCCCCATACTGCTCTCAGCCTTCCGAGGTTCTGCTCGATGTCTTGCCTTGAAGCCAAACGGTCAAAGTAGCCTTTAAACAGGCCTGGGTGTGGCTGTCATCGAAAGAAAGGTCTTGGGACTAGCTGAGCTAGGCTGCATTTATTTTAGAATGTTTGGCTTCTGTCTAAAATGTCTGTTAGTACACTAAATAGACCATCTCCTATCAGTGAGTTGCCATCATGGTTTATCACAAAGCCTCGTTGTTAGGGGCCAGGCAAAGAGCCGTGCAGAACTTGGGTGTCCTAGAGTGTCAATTTGATCTGTGCATATCACCATGGGAAAATTCTCTTTTGTTTTTCTTTCTGGCATAGAGGAGGTTGGTGGGTTTAAAATACTTTCTCAGAGGGAAATAGATGCTTGTTGCAGTGTTTAGTGTCCCCCCAAGTTGATTTTTTCCTGTTCTTATGCCTTTTCCTTGCAGGGGTCCATACTCTAAAGGATGCTTTCTCTGGAGCGCGCTGTGCCTCCTAGGTCTGCGCTGGGGTGGGAGGTCCTAGGGTAGGAGGCGCGTCTACTAAATCTGCTATCTTAATAGTCCACTGTGAGTGTTGTCAGGAGCTGCATGCATCCTCCTGGGTCCCTTTGCCCTTTTTACTCTTCCTCCAGTGCTTTCTACTGAGTTCAGAAAACAGTCTGTCTCCTTTCTTGGCCAACTGTCCTTACGTGGTCTGACCCCTGCTGATCTTCCAGCCCCATGCTGTCCTGCTCATCCCTCCCCTTCCCATGCTCCAGCCACATTAACTTCTTTCTATTTCCTGAACACCTATAGCTTGTCCCCATCCACCTGGGGCTGCCGAGCAAAGTGCTCTGCCCTCCACCTGGGCCATTCTGCCCCCAGCCCTTGGCCCTGCTGGCTCCTTCTCTTCACTGGGGCTTCAGGTCACACCAGCTCCTCAGAGGTCTTTCCTGACCACCTTCCCCAACCCCTTCCCCTCACACCCAGTTTCTGGGACATTATGTCCTCCTTTTTTCATTGCAGTTATAATCTGAAATTATTTTCATTTACTAGTGTTTGCCTCTTCCTCTTCAATGCAAGATCCACAAAAGCAAGGACCTTCTCTCTTGTTCACCAAAGAACAGCCCTTTTAATCTGCAAATGTCCACACCCAGAAAGGCGTGGGAATTGTAACAATTGTGAGTCTGCAGGTGTTCAATTGTAACAATTGTGAGCCTGCAGGCATTCAGATGAATACTGCAAAAAAATTTTTTTTTGTGTGTGTGTCTATACACACATTTAATGCTCCTCTTATTTGGGCTGGACTTTCAGGATAGACTTTGGCTGTTTGTTATATCTGGATGCCAACATTAAAACTGTGAGAGAAAGAGTTAGATTTGATGGTTTAATGGTTTAATTTATTTCCTTTATCATGACGATTTTATACAGTGGCTTTGCCTGGTGACACAAAAGGCAAGGTTGCCACCTAGTGTTCAGATGTGGAGATGTGTGACACCAGCCATGCCTTTAAAAAAAACCCAACTGAGTCTATAGAGTCCAACTTCTACAACCTGCTATAACACAGACCAAAATTTGCCAAGGGGGCATCATTCCCCACAAACAAAGTGTCTCTGAACAGCCTCCAGGCGGATTCCTTCCATTCTCACGGGCTTCTGCCAGAAGTTGAGATACCGTCTTTGTTAGCTGCTAAAGAAATTCCAAGCAAACAAAAGAGCTGTTTAGCTCAGTTTCACAGGTAGCATATTCTCCACACTGTGTTTTTTAAGTTCCACCTGCCTCCCCTGTCAAGGTGTGCTACTTATATAAGGAAATGGAATCTATGTTATAGGAAACAGTTACCTACACCTCAGCGGCTTTCGCTTTGGCGACAGGGAAAGATGTATTCTCAAGGTTCAGGAACACAGGAGCCATTCAGACCCCTAATTGGTTGTGACCAAGCACAAGACTTACAGGGGCTGAAAGATCTTGGTAGCCTTAGGCTGGGTATTCTTCATTCCTGAGCCATGCTGAAGACGGGCAGGACAAAGGAAGCTGTGGAAAGTGGCCCAATGAGGGCGGCGCCAGGGGAAACCATTTCATAAAGAGCATGGGTTATAGGCTCCTAAGATATTGCTCTGGGAAACTGAGTTATTAGAAATGATGGGAAATGGGTGGTGAGATAAGCTGGTGGATGGAAATAACCATGGCAACCAAACTATCCATTTTCTTATTACTTCATGTTCCTTGAAACTAAAAATAGATCAAGTGTAGGTCACTGCAAACAGGTCCAGCAATGGTTTCCATCTCCTGCTAAAGTTTTTGCTGGCTTTTTTATGGGCATGTGCAGAAATGCTCTCCTAACCTTGAAAAAACTATATATCTTTGTTCTAACCATTTAGTCTGAGCTCAATATAGTAGCTTAATCCATATAGTGTTCTACTTTTACTTTACAAAATATTTTCAAAGAGCAAATAGAAATAAGTATGAAATTAGAAAGCTAGAGCTAGAGAGTTAGAATACTTTTTGGAAACCACCTAGTCAATGCAGGATTTTTTTTTTTTTAATCCTCACCCGAGGACATTTTTGCATTCATCTTGAGATAGAGTGGGAGGGAGAGAGGAACACGGATGTGAGAGAGACACATCGAGTGGTTGCCACTCACACGACCCCAACAGGGGCCGGGGACAAACTCAAACCGTGGGACGTGCCCTTAGTGGGATGTCTCTCTGGTCCTTGGGCTGATGCTCTAACTGCTGAGCCAAACCAGCCAGGGCAGTGCAGGAATCTTTTTTTTTTTTTTTTAAATCATTCTGGATGGGCCTATTTAAATCTCTTTGATGACAAGGAGCTCACTACTCCACAATGTAGCAATTGCATAATTAAACTAATGGTTGGAATGTTCTTTCTCTATTTCCATTACTCCTGCAATGGAATTTATTTAGCACTTCCTCTGCCAGGAACTCTGCTGGGAATTCTGAACCCAGTGCTGAACAAAATGAACTCAGTCCCTGAACATATAGAAGTTACAGTCTGCTTCCCTGTAACTTTCCTGTGAGTATGTGTAATTGGAAACGATATAGAACAAAACCATGGTCTTTTTCCCATATGAGAGTCCTGTAAAGTTTGTAGAGAACTCTTAGATTTTCCTTTACCAACACAGCTTGACGGGGTTAGGGGGATTCCTTGACTGCAAGCAAGCAAGCAAATGGAGGAACGAAATCCCTGGACAAAAATGGATCTATTTGAGCAAAATGGGGCAACTCAGAAAACCGAAGGGAGAGGAGAAGAAACGGGATGTTAATAGCAGGAATAAAGAACAGTGATGTCAAGATGCTGCTTTTCTTTCAGCAACAGCTCTTTTCAGTTTTTGGTCCCTCTGATCAAGATTCAAATTGTAAGAAGAGAGCATCTGATTGGCCCAGCTTGGGTCTCATGCCCATGTCCACGCAGAATGTAGCCGATGAAGCAAAGGGTGTTCCTGCAAAGAAAGATCAAGCAACTGCTGCCAGAAGGAGGAGGGATGAAAGCTGGAGGCAAAACCAACAAATAACCACAGCAATCACCACTTAATCACCTTCCTTTGGGCAGGTGAGGAGGTGCAAAGAGAAACCTGGAGGTCCTCTCTGAGAAAGTAGCGCCTGACTGCAAGGCTTACTAGATTTATCTAATTTCTCTAGTAACAATCCCTAGGTCTGCCTCCCCTTGTTGGTCAGATCCTCAGGATGACCATGATGTCCTCACCCTGTGGGTCTCCTCCCATCCTGGATTCATGTTCCCTGGGAAGCACAGGAGGAGCCGGCTGCCTTCCTGCAGCCGCTGGCAGAGTGATGATGAAGACTCAGCTCTTGCTTTTGAAACCTGCCTGCTGGGTCCAGCCCTGGCACCTACACTGCTTCAGACCTTGTTCTGATTTCCAAACGAGCATATTTATACCCAACATTGTGATCCGCATTCATTCCTCATTTCACCTACGAGAATAATCCCAGCAGACTTGGTGTGAGTGAGCTTACTTGTTTCATATCCTTGTTCCTGGGAATCAGTTAGTTTTACAAAAAGTACACCCTACATTTATGCTGGAGATTACTGTCAAGACTAAATATCTGCATATCTGTTTTGGATCAGGGAAACATCTTTAACGGTCTCCAGCATTCCGGCAGTGTGCCACGCTTTTTTGGAGATCACTACAGTATCTCAGATCACGTCTGCAGGCTCCTTGGGTGCTGGGAGTAGAGCTCACTTCGGCCTGCGTCAGGTATATTCTCCTGAAGCTGCCCCCACCTTGCTTCTGCCCAGTCTAATTCAAACATCAGTCTATCGGCTAGAGGAGGCCAGAGGGCAAATGACTACATCCGCCTTCAGGCTGGAAGACCTGGGTTTAAGCCCTGTTCCTGTCTTGTACTCGTTGTGTGGCCTCTCCCAGTAATTTACCGATTTCATGCCTCTGTATTGAAGACATGAACAGGCTTTTCAAAAAGGGAATACTAAGAAAGTAGCAATGGTAAGAAGCAGCTACCACCCTAGAGCTGGGGGGATGGATGGGAGAGCCTGGGATAGTTGAGGTGTAGAGCTTGAGGAGGGGCCCTGCCAAGCCGAAACCAGACCTCTGAGAAGGGTCACGGCTCAGCTAGACCGCAGCCTCGGGAGTCCAAGGCGGTGAGCCCAGACCTCTGAGGAGGGGGCACTGACTGCGGGGCTGGGGTGTCTGGCGGATGTAACGGTGCTGGTTCTGCGAGTGTTGGAAAAAAGCAAACCAGAATCAGCTGGCGCTACTGGAACAACCCACTGCTGCTGCTGGGGTGAAAACCCACTGCCAGGACGGTGCTGGCAGGAACAGAAAGTACACGGGAGGAGCGCCCCCTTCTTCCTCCAGCCTTGAAGTCTGCCCCTAGTGCCAGCTATTGGCAAAGCCTAATGGGATCCAGCGGACACCGGAGAACAGGTTTGCGGATTCCCGGCCTCAGAACCACAGGGTAGTATGAAGGGTGGGCTTAATGCTGGGGAAGAGAAACTTAAGAAGTGGCACCCCCCTGGCTACGCAGCATCCTCAGGCACCTTGCTCCGCACGAGGGCTTCCGATGGGCTTCCGCGCACAGGGCACAAGTTTAGGCCGCTGCCTGACAACATGTAACTTCCCTCACACAAATGAAGATGTTCTCTACTCACTGTATCTCGATGTCCCAACAGCCCTCGGAGTCTGAGTGGTCCCTGGGGGACAGTCATGTCATCCACCTTCGAGCTGTCTTAGTTACTCTCAAATTCAAGATCTCATTACAACATTCTATAACTAAAAGACGAAATTGTCTTATGTGAAATAGTAAGAGCAAGAAGAAGAAGAAGAAGAAGACGTAGGAAATCAGTGTAAATCAGGGGTCAACAAACTCCAACCCACGAGTCAAATCCAAATTTTAAAATAAAAGTTTATTAAAATGCAGCCACACCCACCAATTTACATTTTATCTATGGCTGCTTTCAGGTCACCTTGGCAGAGGTGAGTACCTGCTACAGAGGCCATCTGGTGCACAAAGCCTGAACTAGTTATCATCTGGCCTTTTCCAGAAAATCTTACTCTGCTTTAAACACATGCGCGCACGCGCACACACACAAACCCCTCTACATTCTATAGCTGTCTTATTCCAAGTTTTCTATGCTTTCAGTCAGAACCTGAGCTAGTTCTTTAGGTGGTGAGGTAGCCCAAATACTTACTCCTGAATGAAGTCAGAATGCATTCAGAAGTGTCTGAATCCTCAGTGACCAAATGACCAAGTGACCAAATGACCAAGTGGGAATATTGGTGTGTACCCTAAATGAATCATTCTTCCCTCCAAACCAGTACCAATCTCTTGCAGAAGTGGAAGGCAACACTTTGCAAGAAGGTCATTAAATATAGTAGTGAGAGGGGCCACTCCCTCATCCACCCATTGAATCTTGGACCCCGTATGCTGACTATGGATGAAAGAGCACCGAACATTGGTTACTGATCTAAGCATATCCTGTAGCTTGCACTGTGACCTAATTTACAATGGGCCATCCCACCATTCTATTGGGCCAGCTGCTTCTGGGTGGTGGGAATCATGGGAAGACAGACAGGCATCTGGCCTGTGCTACCTTCCATACAAACTGGTCCAGAAGGCGTCAGTGTCACTGACAGGTCCGGCAGGTCATTCACTGTGTCCTAACGCAAATGAAGGAGGCTGGCTTAGCCAAACACCATGGGGTTCCCTCAATCTCCAGCCCTATCTGGGTGTTCTTTGTGCTTCTTGCTTTTTTCCCTCTGGAAACAGTCCTCTCATGGGTACTTTCCTCCTGGGCCTCTCTGCTGTCAAAGGTTTCTCAGATCAGGAAGAGCTTCTTCTGCTGGAACCTGGGGGGCTCCTGAGCCATAGAGGGATTTCTTCCTGCTGAACAGCATGGGCGATGGAGTTCTCAACCTCTCCAGACTGCGTGACAGCTGCATCCCCACTGGCATAATTCTCCCTGGTGGTTCAGCCAGAGCAGGTGTTGTGGGCCTGGAAAAGAAGTCACCTCTCCCTTGAGCAGAGCAACTGGGTCGGGATGAGCCAGCCTACTGTGCCTGCGCCCCAGGCCATATCCCAGGTCTGCTACCTCTATTGCTATGGCCATTGCCCACCCCTTTCTTTAGCATTTAAGGCAACAGAGTTAATATGAATAAAATCCAAGCTTATTTTGGTTATTTCTGCTAAAGTCATACTTAGTGAAAGTAATTCCAGCACATGATTATAAAAAGTTACACCAAGGTTTCACTGGCCCCATACAAGTATTACATGGGATCCTGGAAAGGAACAAATAAGCAAGATTCTTGATGAGCTCAAATACCAAAAATTATTGATTTTTAAGTATGCATACATGTAAATGTGCAAGTGCTTTAAAAAATTTTTTTTAAATTGATTTTTAGAGGGAGAGGAAGAGATAGAAACATCAATGAGAGAAAACATCGATTGGCTGCCTCCTGCATGCTCCCCACTGGGAATCAGGTCCACAACCTGGGTATGTGCCCTGACTGGGAATCGAACTGGTGACCTCTGGGTACATGGGTCAATGCTCAACCACTAAGCCACACTGGCCAGGTGAGCCTAACGGACTTTTTAAATGCTCAAGACAAAGCAGCTATCAATTCATCTGAAATAAATATGCTATATCTGCTCTGAGTACATCTTGTTTTAATTTCTCCAGAGAACTGGCAAAAGATCTCTCCGATATTTACTGGTAGCAGAGAAATGTAATCTGGGTGCTGGCAGCCAGAAGCGCATGGCTGGTTACTATAAAATCCATACACGCTCTCCGATTACTCTGAGAACAGTACAGTGGGATTTGTTTGATGCTCTACCTTGTCATGGCTGGCTCAGAATGCCTCTTTTAATACTAAACAGTGACTTCCTGTATTCAACACAGTCTCACTTGAAATATGAGTAAGAGAATGGAGCTCGAGAAAGGTAAGGAGGGAAAAAAAGAAACAGGTCTTGGATGAAAGGTGTCCTGTTAATTTTATGCATGTTTTGGGATCTGGTCCAACCCTCCTCTTAGGAGCTCAGGCACAGGAAGATACATCTGGAGAGGGAAGCAGAGACCAGCAAGAGAAAAGTGCAGCTCATTATTTCTTGTCTTGAGGTGCTTGTTCCTGTTGAGTGTGCGGAGCCGGGGAAGCCAGACACACAGAGTAAAGCAAGAGGCACAGGAATGACTCGACTGAATTCTGAAATCCTAGTCATGGGTTCACATTGTGTGTGTCGGGGTCTGATTCCCCCACAGAAGACCAGGGCGCTGGCCAAGAGGCCCAGGTGGGGATTCGATGACAGCTCCTGGGCGGGGAGGCAGGGCTCGTATCCATTGCAGCTGCGCAGGGCCCCGAGCTCTGAAAATCCCATGCTTGGAACCGAATGCCCCGTGGCTGCCGTCTTGAAATTTTTAATCATTTTATTTTTGAATTTATGTTTAATACGTGAAGTCAGATGAGACAATGGAGCATAAAACAGAGACTTAAGGCCTCGATTCAGAAGCAGTCTTGCTTTTCACCAGCTCCTGCTCCCTGCTTCCCGGCCACCAGCTCCCCCAGCGCCCTCCGGCAGCCTCTGGTGCCCTAGGCCTGGCTGGGGCCCGGGTGAGAGGCAGGAAGGGCTGAGCCAGGCACACTCATGCCGCTCACATGCCACCTGTTGAGTTGTGGGACTGAGTCTCACTCATCCCTCAAGTATCCCTGAGCAACAGCAAATAGCGAATATGAAACCATGACAAGTCGAGAGAGCACAAGACAGGGAAAAAGCTTATTCTTCTGCTTTCCCACATTTTCACGTTGCACGGGCCCCACAAATGTCACCGGCACTGGTGAGAGGGGTAGCTGTGCAGGGAGAGAGAGAGGCTGGCGCGTGAACGCGGGGCCGGAGGGTGAACAGCAAGTCCTCCGGGCAAATATAAAGGCCAGAGCTGGGCCATGAGCCACCAGTTTGAAGCAGGGGAGATAAGAGAAAGAGAAGGAAGTTTAAATCAGGATGTATGCACGGCTAGGGTATTTTGAATGCACATTTAATGGTGGTTTGTGCTTCAGTCTTGTGGATGCACGGGTGAGGGTCCGTCTGACTCACATGGTGGAAAGTGAGGCTGAACAGCGTTGAGTATGTGCTAAGCCCATATTCGTCCTTGAGAAGGAGAATCAAGGCAGTTCCACACTGTTCTGACGCCGAGGGCGGAAACTGTCTTTTAGCCTTCCCATGCGATAGAGACAATCACCAAAATGAACATCCAGTTATCTGTTATGCATCGAAGGTGAATGTAATTATTGAAAAGAATGAATACCATCTCGTATTCTTTTTGTGTGTGTTTTAATCTGTAGGGGAGAAAAACTAAACTTAGAGTTACTCTCTTAGGTTTGGCATCTTTAGTCATATATGTGGGGACACTGATACGGGCTCCCGGTAATGAAGGCTGGAAGTTGAAAAGCGAACCATCCCTGTTTGGGACGCCACGTGCTCGCAGCGTGTCTCACACAGCGCGTCTGGAGTCGCGCCGAGCTGGGAACAGGTGCAAACCACGCTCGGCACCTCGGCTTATTTTTTTAACAAAATGAAATGTAATTAAACAGAATTTGTGCTCTTAGTTTATTCTTCTGAAGACTTTACAGGTTCGGAGTTGCTACTGCTAACTACAGGTTAGTGATAGGAACGTTTTTAATCATACTTTGAACGGAATTTACTTATCAGGTGCAGAGGGAACCGGGAGGAAGTCTGGAAGGAGGTAACACCTGGCTTGTCTGACACCTGCCATTTCTATTTATTCGACAAAAGCTCCTACAGTGCTTACTGTGGTGTCAGGCACTGTTCCAAGCGCTTTACAATCACTAATTAATTGGGTTCTCGGAACAATCAGGGCTGACTTATCCAGGAGGCACAGTGCCTAGGGTCCGTGAAAAAAAGTTTTAATTTTAATTTCTTTAAAGTTAGGAGAAAAAAAATGAATATACTAATAACGAATATATAATAAGGAACTCAACCTGGATTATATTTGTCTTTATACCAGTGCAGTCAGCAAGTACAATTTTTAATATTATTTTGTGGAAGAAGGGCCCATGAAAGCATATGTATATAGGGCCCATGAAAATCATAATGCAGTTCTGATACCAGTTCTACTTTCACCTCAGTTTTACAGATGAGAGCACTGGAGCACACTGGAGTGACTTGCCAGTGCCGCACAGTTAATAGTTGGCAGAGCTGAGACTCAAGTCCAGCCTGCCTCTGGCTCCACAGAACCCCGCTGAGCGGGCTGCTGGGCTCACCAATGAAGTACTTCACGGGAATCTTCTAGATAGCAAAAAAGTGGCCCTGGCCGGTTTGGCTCAGCGGTTAGAGCGATGGCCCGCGGACCAGAGAGACCGGGGTTCAGTTCCCACCAAGGGCGCGTACCTTGGTAGCCGTTTGTCCCTGGCCCCGGTTGAGGTAGTGTGGGTGGCAGCCACTCGATGTGTCTCTCTCACGTTGATGTTTCTCTCCCTCTCTCTTCCTCTCTCTCTCCCTCCCGCTCCATCTGAAGATAAATGCAAAAATATCCTCAGGTGAGGGTGAAAAAAAAAGTGGTGTTTGGTAAAACCAAAGTGTTTTGTTTTAATAATTTTGGGAGGAGGTCTTTCATGCACTTGTTATTTACTTCCTGCTTTATTAATTAGAATATCCTGAGCATAATTTACTCTTTTTGATAATGATAGCAGTATCCTTATCCATAGATAACTTTACTGAGTATGTTTTATGTGCCTGGAACCCTTCTAAGATTCATTTTACAAGTGTTAACTCATTGAATCTTCACAACCCCGTGGGAGTATATAGATCTTTTCTTTCTTTTCTTTTTAATTATTATTATTGTTTTTATCCTCTCCTGAGGACATTTTTCCATTTTTTTTTTTTTTGTACAGATGGAGTGGGAGGGAGAGAGAGGAAGGGAGAGAGAGAGAGAGAAACATCGACGTGAAGGGACACATCGAGTGGCTGCCACCCGCACGACCAACCAGAGCTGGGGACAAACTGCAACCGAGGTACATGCCCTTAGCGGGAACCGAACCTGGGTCTCTCCGGACCGCAGGCCGATGCTCTAACCGCTGAGCCAAACCGGCCAGGGCGATCTTTTCTTTTTTTAGATGAGGAAACCCAAGTCAAGTAAAGTTAATCTACTCGTCCAGGTTCACCCAGCCAATGGACAGCAGTGGATCCCAGGCATCCCAGCTCCAGGGATGAGCAGGAGCTTGGCATTGTGCAGTACACAGTGATGCTCTCCAGAGCTCAGACCTATTTTAAGTCTGTGTCAACAGAGTATCTGTCTTCTCTTCCTTGTCAGGCAGCTGCCTGGTCATCTTTGCAGTTTTGTTTCCAGTACTCACATTCATCACTTGATACATTCATGGCGTGCCTACTAAGGGCCGTGTGGTGTTTATCTGCCGCTTCCCCATTACTGTAGCGAAGAACTGGAGAGCCCGTCATCTTAGTGCCGTTGCCAAGCAGGCCCACGTGTGCTGTGCGGAGGGAGCCGGGCCCCCGCAGCAGCCTGCGGTCCTTGCTGCCTGGCCTGCTGAGGGTGACTGTGGATGCTTGGGGCTTTTGTTGGCTAATGTTCAGTTATTTCTTATTTTCAGCGAAGTTTTCAATAGTGAGTGTTGGTAAGTGGGACAGCAGATACTATCACATATGTAAGGGGGAAATACTTGGCATGATACCTTAATCAAGCAAGTGGTTTGACAGGATTCATCTGGCAGGTAACTGCACTATCTTTGTGGTCTTTATTGAAGGGTGTTACAAGTGATTTAACTGGAAAATAAAACTCCATTGGGCTATTCTGGATTAATTCCTCCTTTATGGCTCAGTCTTGAATACTTGGTCTGATGTTGGGGCGGACTCTTTCCCGTTACCTATATATCTCTGTGTGTGTCTGTGTGTGTGCATATGTAATTTTATTTTTATTTTTTTATCCTCACCTGAGAACATTTTTTATTTTTTGCACTTATCTTCAGACAGAGCGGGAGGGAGAGAGGGAGAAAGAGAGAGAGAGAGAAACATCAATGTGAGAGAGACACATCGAGTGGCTGCCACTCACATGACCCCAACCAGGGCTGGGGACAAACTGTAACCGAGGTACCTGCCCTTAGCAGGAACCAAACCTGGGACTCTCTGGTTCGTAGGCCGATGCTCTAATCGCTGAGCCAAACTGGCCAGGGCAAATAAATAATTTCTTATGTTGGAATGAACAAATGCTTTTTACTTGTCTTGACTCCTGCTCATATCCAAACATTACATTAGACATATACTAAATTTGGCCTTCTATTTTAGAGTGACTATTTTAGAGTTTATAATCTAATTGGCCACAACTCTAGGACTTGAAGACTGTTTCCTGAGACCAATCTGATTCTTTTCTGTTACCTTATTCCAATTTTTGGCCTTCGTAGCCTTCTCAGGAAACACTGCTCCCACACCAAGGACCTCCCTCTAGGCCTAGCCCCAGAAGGCTGCGCTGATTGGCAGTCAGTTTACAAGTCTGCAGAGGCTTGACAGGTTTTTTCCTACTGCTCAGTCGTCATGGGTATATCTAGAGCCCTTTGTAGGTTCTGAAATATTGACTGATATTTTGGATAGGAGACAAACAGGCAAGGGATGAGTACATTTCTTGAAACATCTTTAAATGTTTTTGTTTTTTTTTTTAAAAAAAACAAGCAAAGTACTCTAGACTACTACCTAAGTCACAGTTTATAAACTGGTGATGCTCAAGTTAGATTTGGGCCATAAACATGTTTGGTTTTTGCCTGCATCTTAAACTATAAAACTTTAAATCAATTGCTTTCATTTAAAAGTCTGGACATCTCATCACATAATCTCCAGACTTTTAACTGCTTTTGAAAAGTGGGTGAGCTGACAGCATGGGAGCCACATTCCTGCATAGCAATAACTGGCTGAATGGGGCAGTACCTGGCCCCTTAGACAGGATATGCACCTTTTTCGGGTCACAATCCATCTGCAGCACAATTTGCTTACTTACATGACCTGTCTGTGCCCTAGAGCATTTGATTTTGTATCCCCTGCTATGAATCAATGAAGGATGCAAGCTCAAAAGCTCAGGACTCATTACTTCCGCTTAGTTTTCTGCTTAGTTTATAGAATCTTAAAAATTAATATTGGAAAGCAATACCCACACATAAAATATTAAAACACGGTGTAAATGTGTATAGTAAAAAGTATAAGTCTAGTGACCTCATTGATCCAACAATTCCCTTTCCTCGGTCCAAGAAATATCCTGGTAATAGTATCTTTTATATTCATTTAGATATTTTCTATAAATAGGTTTTGTTTTGTTTGTTTTTTAATCCAGTAGGGGTTATCTACTTTTTGAAAGGCTGCATGTGTATATAAATACAGCCTTGCAAAAGGGTCCCACATATGCATGAAAGCAATGTGGTATATTAAAGTAATTATCTGTATAATTAACAAAAACCCTTGACAACATTTCCAAATATTAGAAAATAATGCTTTTTAATTATTTGGGTAATTACCTTCATTAGTTATTCTTTCAGTTCCTTTTCATGGAAGGAATCCATCCATTCAGGAGACAGTCATTGAGTTCCTTTTATGTTCAAGGCGCTCTGTGAGGTAAAGTGGAAAATACAGAGATGAATTGAAAACAAAATAAACAACATTAGCATAAGAAAAAAGTGATTAATTTTTCCCCCAGAAGGAATGAGGTGAAGGTATTGAATTTTAACATGCACCATTTTCAGTGCACCAAGTCTAAGATTTGAAGGATGCAAAAGTCCTAGAAATAATCCAAACCTGAAAAGGTAAAGCAAAAGAAGAAGTTCAGCTGGGGGGAAGGATGTGGGTGATGTGGAGTTGGTAGGAGGTGGACCGGCCACGTGAGGTGAGGTCTGGAGAGCTCACTGATAAAACATGGCTTCCCAGGGTACAGGCCTGCAGGCATTTGGTCTGTGTTCAGGCCCATGAAAGCCACCCTGGATACATGACTGCAGTTCCTTTCTCTCCCAACTAGATGTCAATGACAATTTTGATAAAATGAAATTGGGAAGAGAGAGCTTCAAAAGTAGAAATAAAAGATGCGCTCATGAGAGATATAAAAAGAAAGAAATATTGTCTTATATCTCAGTTACCTGGAAATAATAATTTTTGTTGTGGTTGAATACTCTCCTTGAATTAGAGAATGGTAAAAATTGCCAATCTTTAAAAAAAATAAACAACTCAAATCCCGTATGGTTGTCTTTAGTGCTTTTTCTCCCCTGTAGTTTTTTCAGACAGGTGGGGCCTCTTGGGAATAATAGAAAATACCCATCTGTTATAGGTCTGCAGTCACTTGTGGATGAGACTTTAGGGGGACCTACACCACACTCAGCATTCCAAAGAAATATCACCCTTCAAAAATCCTTGATTTTGATTTCCAGCAACCTGATGATTTTATATGCCCAACATGGATGAGGAGTTAAGAGTTTGATATTCTAATTTTGATGTGTATAATGGCTATGTAAGATATTAACACTAGACAAAGCTGGGTGAATGGTACGTGGAAACCTCTGAACTGTTTTCACAACTTCCTGTGAGTGGTAAACTATTTCAATATATAAAGTTATTTAAAAAGTGCTCATGCAACCAATTTTTATTTTGCTTTGGAATTTATCTTTTTCTTGAATGCCTCAGTTAGGAGTTATAACTTAAAAACTCCTTACTTAAATGATATTATAGATAATGCTAATAGAAACAATTTGAAATAATTGAAATTGTTCAAACTATTTAAGCAAAAATGTTCCTTTTTAGGAGAAGAGCGTTTTGTTCTCTCTTGAGTTAGCGAGGCTAGATTTCTTCAATGACAAACTTCACAGGATAATTGGTCAACCTCAATCTCTCCTTGCTTTGCTTTAGAACTTTAGGCATGAATAAGTGTCTTTTATAACAATCCCATAAGTCTACCTGTTTTAGTTCTCTTATCTAAATAGTGTATGAATAGACCTGTTCGAAGTATCAATAAGACCATAATCAACAACTATTTTTTGGTATCATTTTGCCAACAGTTTTTTTTCTTTTCACAACACATTATACTAGTCTATAAATGTGTTATGTTCTATAACAAATTATATAAAATCAATTGATGATCAATTTAAAAAATCTATACTTTAAAAATGCTACAAATTCACTTAGAAATAACATTATAGCCCACTTAAAAATTTTTGTGCTATAGTCTCCAAAATAGGGCTCACATGTCCTAGGAGATGTTCAGGTAGATTCATACTAATGGTCCAAATTTGAAAAACTAAGAATATCCAAAGCAGTGGTAGTATCAATATACATGTGTCAGTGGTTTTCAAAATTCATTTAGCCAACATTTCTCCACCAGAGTCTATAATAAATCAAGAAAACTTTTCTTTTATTTGTATTTCTAATATGTAGTGGCTATTATTTTGGGGAGCATATATCCATAATTTACATATTTCTATAATTTTCTAGAAAGCATTATAGCCTTGTTAGTAAATCATACAGAGTAATTTTTCATCCTTTTCATTCAAGAAAACATAATTTCCAGTTAGAAGGGATCTAGATGCTATTTAGCCCAACTGATTGCCTACCACTTGAACCCACTTTTTAAAATCCTCACCAAGCATTCTTTTAGCTTAGTGTTACATGCTATGATCTACAGAGCCTCAGGCTCTCAGAGGCAATACTTCAAGGGCTACTGTAGGGAGAAAGTAGGGGGAACTGGGAAAAGTGAATGATGATCTGGCATGGATCCAGTTCTCCTCATTCACTCATTGAACAAGAGCAGCTGAGATAGCATTTGATTCACTTAATTATCTCAGTGTCGGATTGAATTTGCAGAAAGTGTTCCATTGCTCAAGGAAGTGACCCTTGAGTTGAGTCTTAATAATGAGAACAAGTTAGCCATGCAAAAATATGGTAATTGGGTACATTATTTAAAAGGCAAAATATATTACCTTAAATAAACTACAGAGGAGTGAGCGATTATGTCAGAGTAGAAAATTTCTCATAAAAGTAGTAAGAAAACTGGCAAAAATCATCAGAGTTAACTGCTTTAGAACTCTAGATAGTAACCAAATGCTTGCAGCAATCTGGGGAGTGTTTATTGAAGAAAAAGGACTAAATCTCAGTAAAAAAAAAACAGTGAGATTTGTGTCATTTTAACTTGCTCTATTCCCATCTCCTCTCTTTAGATCCATGATAACTTTGAAAACCAACAGTTTGAAAACATGTTGAAATTTGGCAACATGGCAGCCACTGGAGGCTTCAGAATGGAGTTGTACTCCTTCAAAGTCTCATTCCCAGAGAATTGGCATCATTTGACTTGTCTGGTGGTCCCCTGTAAAACTGCACTTGCAAGGCCAACTTTATGTGACATGACTCAGAATGGAGCTAACGCAGTGGGAAAGCCTTTTCCTCAGGGGTGTTTGTCAAAACAATCAGCATCAGTTGTTTAACTCTGTGGCTGCTAGGGGTGATGGAGAAAGTTGACATAAACAATAGGCTAGCCAAAAGCTTAAAAGAAAAAGATAAAGAGTAAAATATCCAAAGGTACTTTGAAAAGCTCTGACATATTCTTAGAAATCTAGAAGATCGAATGCATGCACAGGGCTACGTATGCCCAGGACTCTGTGTGTGCATGGTGAGAAAAGACCTTAGAAGGTGCGCGCACACACACACACACACACACACACACACACACACACACACACAGAGTCCCTTGGCAAAGACTGGGAGACTTTCAGGTTCCAGGCTTTTAAGGAAATCTCTGCCCAATCATTACATGACCACTAAGCTAACTGAGTAGAGATTTCAGCAGCCACACATGACAAAGAACACACAATTTACCATTATAACATGGATGATCTTTATGAAGGTTAATTTTATTTGTCGATTTGACTGGCTCATTGACTTCCTAGATATGTGGCTAAACATTTATTTCCGGATGTATCTGTGAAAGTGTTCCCAGGAACAGCACTTGAATTGGTAGACTGAATAAAGCAATTGTCCTGCCCAATATGTGTGGGCATGATCTAAATCAGTGAAGGCCTGAAAAGAGCAAGAAGGTGAAGGCAGGGAGAATTTTCCTGACTGCATGAGCTAAAACACTGGTCTTCTCCTGCCCTTGGACCGAGAATTGTACCAATGACTCCCCTGGTCTCAGGCCTTCGTATTTAGACTGAACTGCACCACTGGCATTCCTGGGTCTCCAACTTGCAGATGGCAGATCACAGGACTTCATGTATATTTAATGTCTGCAATAGGCAACACCACAAAAATAAAAAGTGGATTGGTAGTTGGCAGGGATGGGGGGAGGGTCAAAGGGAATAGGGTGTGACTTCTAATGGGTATGTGGTTTTTTGGGAGGGGTGATGAAATGTTCTGGAATTAGATAGTGGTGATGGTACAATATTGTGACTATACTAACAATCATTATACTGTACACGTTAAAATGGTAAGTTTTATGGCTTGTGAATTATATCTCAATAAAAAAATAAAATAGCCCTGGCCGGTTTGGCTCAGTGGTTAGAGCGTCAGCCTGCGGTCCAGAGAGACCCAGGTTCAGTTCCCGCTAAGGGCACTTACCTCGGTTGCAGTTTGTCCCCGGCCCTGGTTGGGTCGTGCAGGTGGCAACCACTCGATGTGTCTCTTTCACATCGGTGTTTTTTTCTCTCTCTCTCTTCCTCTCTCTCCCTCCCACTCTATCTGAACAAAAAATAAAAAAAATGTCCTTGGGTGAGGATAAAAAAATAAAATAAAATAAGCTATACACTGTTTAGATACACTGAAATTAGGTTAATATGAGAAATTTGCTTTTAAATATGACCCTATGAAAGGAAAGAATAGTGAAGGAGAAGAAGAGAAATAAATATTCAGTGAGGATCTTCTATGTGTCAGGCATTATACTGGGTGCTGAGGACACACAGAGGGAATAACTTATGGTTCATGCACTTAAGCAGGCTCAGTGTAGAACATCTAAAAAGGATGACTCATGATTCAAATCAAGAAATACTATCAATGAAGGCACTGCTAAGAAAATGTAAAACAGGCCACAGCCTGGAAGAAATGCTACAAATTATATATCCGATAAAGAACTTGTATGCAGAATATATAAAGAACTCTCAAACTCAAAGAGAACAAATAATTCAATTAAAAAATGGGCAAAACTTTGAACATATATTCCACCAAAGAAGATACACAGATACAAATAAGCCATGAAAAGATGTTCAAGATCATTAGACATTAGGGACATGCAAATTAAAACCATAATGTGATACTACTACAAACCTGTTAGAAGTGCCCAAATTAAAAAGACTGGCTTTGGTAGGCTGAAAAATGTCCCCTGGCCAAAGATGTCCATGTCTTAATCCACAGAACCTGAGGCTGTTACCTTATCTAGCCCCCCCCCCCCCCAAAGTATGTGTGTGTGTGTGTGTGTGTGTGTGTGTGTGTGGTGTGTGTGTGTGGTATCTTTGGAGATACCATCACAAGTGTTTTCATAAGAGAGGCAGAGAGAGATTTCACGGACAGAAGAGGAGGCAATGTAACCACAGAAGCAGAGACTGAATGATGAGGCCACAAGCCAAGGGAATGCCGGCAACTACCAGAAGCTGGAAGAGGCGAGGAACAGATTCTCCTTAGAGCCTCCCGAGGGAGTGTGGCCTTCACTAATACCTTGAGCTCAGCCCAGTGATACCGATTTTGGATTTCTGGCCTCTAGAACTGTGAGAGAATAAATTCTGTTGTTTTAAGTCACCAAGTTTGTGGTAATTTGTTTCAGCAGCCATCGGAACGAATACATTGACCCTACCAGATGTTGGCAAGGATGTGGAGGAATTGAAACTCATATAACCCGATGGTAGGAATGTAAAATGGTATAATCACTTTGGAAAATAGTGGCAGTTTCTTAAAATCTTTAAATACATGCTATCATATGACCCAGCCATTCCACTCCTAGGTATTTACCCACCAAGAAATGAAAGCAAAATCCAGAAGAAAAAGTGTTACATGAATTGTCACACCATATAGCTCCAAACTGGAAGCAACCCCAATGCTTATCAATAGGTGAATACATAAACAAATTGTGGTATATACATACAGTGGAATACTACACAGAATAAAAATAAATGAATAATTGATATATACTGCAATGTGAATGAATCTCAAAATAATTATGCTGAATGAAAGAGGCCACACTAAAAAGAGTATATACTGTAGAATCCCATTTGCAGAGACTTCTAAAAAACAAACTAGTCTACAGTGACAGAAAGCAGACCAGTGGTTGCCTGTGGAGGAAGGTGGGGCTAGGGGCATGAGGTGGTGAGTATGTTTATGATCTTGCTTATGGTGACAGTTTCACAGGTAGTTATATCAAATAACATTTATTAAATTTTACAGTTTCAATATGTGAAATTCATTGGATATCATTTATGCATCAATATAACTGACACAAAGAAGTGCAAACTGAAAGTCATACACAGGGATCTGTGGAGCACAAACAGTGGGTGCCCCCTGGAGCAGATGGGCCAGAGGTCTGGGATTTGCTGCTTTATTCAACCCAGCTGTCTTGCCACTCTCTTTTCGAGAAGAATTTGACTGGAACCAGGGTCATAAGCCATGGCCTTGGAAACAGGATCATGCGTGGATCCCTTGTCTGATAGCTTCAGACATACCAGGATACTCCTATCCCACATAACCACTGGTCCTTGAAGACAGGCTGCAGGCACCCACTGGTATTTGCAGAGCAGTGATCTAGAGAGACAAACAATGCAAGTGAGTTGATGCCAAAACTAGAGTGATGTAGGCACAAAACTAGGGCCTGGACAGATGGTTTTGGGGCCACAGAACACAGCAGTAGAGAAGCTTTGTTGATTTGACAAGCTTTATTTTGGTGAGTGTAATTTCCTCACATCAGAGGCAAGGGGAATATCTACAGATAACCAGGGCCCTTTCTGGCATTTCCTGCATCACTTCAAGTACCCACAAGTCATATTGATGTGTCCCAAAACCATCTACTTAAAAGAGCAAAGAAAGAGTCTGTGGGATAATTTAGTGGATTTAATCCCAGAGGCATGTTCTTGAGACACACATTCCATTTTGTATATGCTTGACTTCTCTTCGTTATTAAGAACCATAGATCCTAGTTGAAGGGATTTGCCTAAAGCGCAGATGAAGTACCAGGCAGGCCAGCAATGTTCTCTTGAGCTACAGGATCTGATACAAGTCAGCCATGGAGGCGCATGCTATTTAGCTTTGCAAGGTATTATTTTGATCTGGAAAACTGATTAGCCTCTTCAGCTCCAGGCTATTGTGCATTTACATTTTTTCTCGACAAAAAATGAATTAGGACTTTTGTGAAAACGTATGAAAAATGCTGTGATTGTATGGGCTAGAATAAATCAAACAAGGTACCAGAAAAAGAAATCACATTAAATATAATTTAGTCCATCATTTAAATGACAAACATTAGTGATCTCCTTAAAGGTATATTTTGAAAGTTAAGCGTAGAAGCTATTGTAAATCTAATGGTCAATTTTGATTTCTCCTGAATGGCCAGTATTTCACGAGATAGTTCTGACTGGTAACCATAAATCATTTTTTATTATATTAAGGACCTGGCTGCAATGAATGTGGCAGTTTCCCTCTGGGTCAGTAAAATGTATTCAGGTATTGCCAGCTTCTGTCCAACTGGTTGAATGTGTTTCATTCTGCTTTTACTGAAGAGAGAGTAAATTTATTAAATCAGACATTTCTTGTTTCCCTCTTTTCCACTTAATCATTAAAATCGGGACTGGTAACTATCAATAAAAATAATCATTGTTTTTGTTTTTCCACTCCAACTTATGTTTCAGTAAGTTAAAGTTTTAATATGTGAATGCTATGTTCAAACACCAAGTAAAAAATGGGATTTAAATTGATTTTAATCTTGAGACATCCAAGTGGAGAGCACTGTATTGGCACAGGATAGGTGTTGAATGAGAAATCTTGGCAGTTGTCTCTGTTATCTTCACATCTGCACATCTTACCCCCCCCCCCCCGCCCCCAAGGTGAAGAATAGAATATTGCTTTGTTTTTGGTGCCTAATTGAATTGTCAATACTTCTAGAGGAAGTTCTTTGTTACATTTAGAGATGTCTCTCCTTTAACCAAGCTAGTTAATGAGTGATCTTAGAAAACCCCTTGGTCCTTCCTACCCTTCTTGCCCCAGGCCTCAGCCCTGCATTGTTGGAGTCGCCAGGACGCAGAGACCTGGCAGCCTTCTCTGGCAGACGGCAGCCTGAGCTCACCTCCCACAAGCCTATTCTTTACTTTTTCTCTTTCTTTCTCAAAAACTCCAGTAAAAGACACTGAAATTCAAAGCAAAGTCAAGGATACCTTGATTGAAACAAGATTGAAATAATAGCCTCCAATCTAGAGCTGCCTTTTTTTTTTTTTAGCAGAATCTCTTTTAGCGTCTGATATATCAGATCACTCAGTCATTGCAGGTTTGAATCCGGGCAGAATATCCTGTCCTACTGGATGTAAAAAACTAAAGAAAGAAACAAGAAATGGTGTAGAAATAGATCAGTCATTTTTAGGACACCAAAAATACTCCCTGACCCAGACGACCACTGTTTCAAAGGGTCCTGTCTATTCTTTCTTAGCTATTTCACAGATCGGCTTTGCTGTTAGGCTCCCAAAGCCCCACCTTGATTGGCAGGGTTTCCGCAGCTGGGAGCCGCCTCCTTTGGTGGACTTGGGGGTTGGGGCCCTCTCTCTGCCACTACAGATGCTGGTCTCCAGTGGTCCCCTGGCACTGGAGACCAGTGGGCTCTGGCACTGTTGTCTGCTGCCAAAGTCCCAGCAAGGGTGTCGGAAATGAGGCACGTAAACATCTAACCTGTGGTGAACCCAACTGTCATTAAATCGATATGCCACTGTGGTGACCATTTTCTGAGTGGAAGTCAAGTGGTAGCAGACCTGTCCTCCTCATCTCCAAACTCTAAGAATTAAATACTCTGCATGTGAGCCCATCCATCCTCCATAGGGAGTCAGGTTCTAGATGGTAACCCCAAATTACTATCATAGAATTCATCCTTTTTCATTCCTCTTTCTCCAACCAGAGCTTTCATAGTTTAACACTTTACCCCCGCGCCCAGGTTCCTGGTTTTGTTTTTAATAACTAAGCCTGACATATTTTCCTTGAAGGACAGAAAAAATGAATTAGAAACTCGATGACTGAAAGGGGTTAGTATCAGCAGCAACACACAAAATCGCCTGCCGCAGTTAGAGAAGACACCTCCAGTTCAAAAAAGCCAAGTCACAGGCAATCTCTCTGGACCCTGGGTTCCTCACCTGTAAATGAGGAGGTGGGCTACATAATTTTTCAGTTTTCTCCCACTTCTAACACCCCAAGAATCAGTATATTTATAGAAGTTTTTTTTTTTAATTAATTAATTTTTTTATCCTCACCTGAGGATACTTTTGCATTCATCCTCAGAGTGGGAGGAAGAGAGAGAGAAACATCAATATGAAAGAGACACATCAAGTGGCTGCCACTTACACGATCCCAACCAGGGCCGGGGACAAACTGCAAATGAGGTACGTGCCCTTAGCGGGAACCGAACCCAGGACTCTCTGGCCTGCGGGCCAACGCTCTAACCGCTGAGCCAAACCAGCCAGGGCTACAGAAGTTTTTAATTAGGATTTTAAGGTATCCTATTTGCTTAAATCAGATACCTCTTTCCCATCTTGAGTCTTGTTGATGTCTCCAGTATCAGAAAGTGTCTCTTTATTAATTTGGTAAATATTTATTAAATGCTGACTACAGACCAGGAACATTCACGGGTACTGAAAGTACAAAGACCCTGCCCTCAAGGAGCTTGTGGTCTAGTTAACAGGTGCCCTTGTCCTTCCTTTTATTTTTATTTTTTATCCTCACCTGAGGACATTTTTCCTTTTTTGTTGTTGTTGTTGTTGTTCAGATAGAGTGGGAGGGAGAGAAAGGAAGAGAGAGAGAGACATTGACATGAAAGGGACACACAAAGTGACTGCCTCCCACATGACCCAACCAGGGCCAGGACAAACTGCAACCAAGGTACGTGCCCTTAGCGGGAACCGAACCCGGGTCTCTCTTGACTGCAGGTCGATGCTCTAACCACTGAGCCAAACTGGCCAGGGCTTTTGTCTTTCTTTCTTCTCTCATCTCCTGTGGTGGTAAATTATTATTTACCCATCTCTCTCACTAGCCCTTCTCTGTCTCCTTTTGATGGCTCCTTTCTTCTTGCATTTTTATTTAAATTCTCATCCGAGGATATTTTTCCATTTATCATCAGATAGAGTGGGGACAGGGGAGAGAGAGAGAAAGAGAGAAACATCGATTGGTTGCCTCCCACATGACCCCGACTAGGGAGCTGGGGAGAAACTGCAACCGAGGCACAAACCCTTGACAGGAATCGAACCTGCAACTCATTGGTCCAAGGGCCGATGCTCTAACCAAACTGGCCAGGGCTCTTCTTGCATTTTTAACGAATCCTAAAGGTTACTCATCCCTCTGTCCTTATTTGTCTACACCTTTCCCCTAAAGGACCTCTCTTCATGGCCACAGAACATTTATCTTCAAAAGCACTCACTCCCGCCCTGGCCGGTTTGGCTCAGCGGTCAGAGCGTCGGCCTGCGGTTCTGAGAGACCCGGGTTCGGTTCCCGCTAAGGGCGCGTGCCTTGGTTGCAGTTTGTCCCTGGCCCTGGTCGGTTGTGCGGGTGGCAACCGCTCGATGTGTTCCTTTCAAATCGATGTTTCTCTCTCTCTCTCTGTTCCTCTCTCTCCCTCCCACTCTACCTGAACAAAAAATGGAAAAATGTCCTCGGGTGAGGACAAAAAAAAAAAAATTTCTTTAAAAGCACTCACTCCCTTCCTCTCCCACTCTGTCACACCCACTTGCCAGGTCAGTAACTCAAGGCACAGACACTACGGTGCTTCTCCTTCTCTGCGGAGAATACCGATCACTTCTACCTGACCCTGCTTGGGCATTTCCACCTCATTCCCTGCCTTGGCTTTGTCCCCACTTCTGGATCTTCTCAGTGGACTTGGTTTCTGCATTAGTTTCCTGGGGCTGCTGTAACAACGTGCCACACACTGTGATTTAAAACAGCAGAAATGTACTCTCTCACAGTTCTGGAGGCCCGAGGTCTAATACCACAGTGTTGGCAGGGCCATGCTCCCTCTATAGGCTCATGGGAAGAATCCTTCCTTGTCCCTTCTAACTTCTGTGCTTGTTGGGAATCCTCACACTCCACGGCCTTTCGATGCACCACTGGACTCTGCCCCCCTTTCACATGGCCTTCTCCCTTGTGTCTCCAGCTCCCTCTTCATTGGATTTAGAGCCCACCTTAATCCAGTGTGACCTCATCTTAACTTTATTGCATCTGCAAAGACCCTATGTATGTGTGTGTACACAATCTGTACTATAGTAAGATCTAGTGATTAAAAACATGGTGCATGATGTAAAAAAGGCCTGAGCTCATTCTGGGCTTTACTATTTACTAAACATGTGCTCTTGTACACATCGTGTTATTTCTATGAGCTTCCATTTCCTCCTCTATAAAACACAAATGTTAGTACTTACCTCAAAGAATACGGTGTAAATAAAACAATATATTTCCAGTTTTTAGCTGAATGCCTGAAAGGTACTAGGTACCAAACAAATTGAATATTCTCAGTTTTTTTTAATCCTCACCCGAGGACATTTTTCCATTTTTTTTTTGTTCAGATAGAGAGGGAGGGAGAGAGAGAAAGAGAGAGAGAAACATCGACGTGAAAGGAACACATCGTGTGGCTGCCACCCGCACGACCAACCAGGGCCGGGGACAAACTGCAACCGAGGTACGTGCCCTTAGCGGGAACCGAACCCGGGTCTCTCTGGACCACAGGTGGACGCTCTAACCACTGAGCAAACCAGCCAGGGCTGAATATTCTCTTATCTCCACTCTGTTTCAACATGAATTTTCCATACTAGTCCAGCAGTCTTCTCACAGGTCTAGAGATTCCCAACCCCATGTCCTTAGACACGCCTTTCCCTCTCTGTCGTCTTCATTCTTCTCCTCCTTCACCATTTTTGAAAGCTGGACTCAAACCTGTTTCCACCACTGTCCCAACTTGCTTCTCTGTGGATACTTCATCTATATTGAAAAATTAGTTTTGCTCCAGGGACATGGAGTAACAATGTTTTTCCATATTCTTCCTGCCTTAGCACAACTAAAACCCCTGCATATTACATATGAAGAAGCATGAGAAGACTCTGAAAGTCAGAAAACAGCAGAGCAGCTACAGACTTAAGCACACAAAGCATGACACAGCAGTGAGTCCCGGGTCTTTTTTTGTTTCAGAGACCCTGAACTCGGAGGTGAGCAACTCAGAAATGCCAACCAGGCAGTCAAAAAAAAAAAAAAAAAAAAAAAAAGAGAAAGGACCAAGAAAGGGGAAACCTGGTAAGACAAAAAGCTTGTTAGACAACCACAGCTCCACTCCAGCGGTCTTCTCACAGGTCTAGAGATTCCCAACCCCATGTCCTTAGACACGCCTCTCACAGGATCCACTGTGGTTTCACGCCGGCAAAGGCCAAATGGGGAGCCTGGACTTCCACCCCGGTGAGAACGGGACGAGAGACCCCTCCGCGTGAGGTGGGGCCAGAGACAGCCAAGTAAGGAGCCTCGGCCGCCATCCCTCTCCCTTTGCCTGGAGTGGTCTCAGAGGAGACCTGGGAGGGAGTCAGGACTTCCAACTCAACTGTAATGGGGCCACCCCTGTTATAGTGAACTCGTGAAAATCAAAATAAAAAATGCAATACCATTTATAATTACTCAAAGGCAATGAAATAGATACTAACATGTATATCTAGCAAAACATATATAGGAACACATCATGTTTGTGGTTTAGAAGGTTCAGTATAATGAAGATGTTTAATTCTCTCCTATTGTTATACATGTTAAACATGATTCCTATAAAAATCCCAAGAAGATTTTTTTTTTTTGTAGATTAAGAGAAAATTATTCCAAAATTTATACGGACAGGTAAAAGAATTAAAATAGGTAAAGCAATTTTGAAAAAGAAGAATAAAGTGGGAGGAAACATCTACCCAATTTCAAAACTTAATATATATGTAACTATGGTAACCAAGACTGTATGCTACTGAGAGCAGGACAGAGACATAGATGAGAACAGAAGAGAGAAATCACAAACACACGCAACATGCTCAGCTGTTTCTTGATAAAGGTGAATGTAAACAATTCAATGTAAGGAAGAAAGATAATCTTTTCAACAAACTGTGCTGGAGCAAATGGACATCCATAGGCAAACAGACAGACAAAACTAATGAAAGAAACTTGATATGTCTCATACCTTATACAAAAAGTAACTTCTAATGAATAATGAACTTAAATGTAAATGTAAAACTATAAAAATTTAGAAAAAAGCATGGAGAAAAGCTTTGCCATCTAGGAATTGACAAAGAGGTCTTAACACCAAAAGTATGCCCTGTAAAACAAAAAATTAATAAATTTTATTTCAACAAAATTACAAATTTTACTTTGTGAACAACCCTCATAAGAGAATAAAAAATAAGGTACAGACTGAGAGAAAGTATTAGCAAACCACATATATGAACCAAGCACTAGTATTTAGAATAAAGACAGAAGTCTCAAATACAAAAGTGAGAAAGCAAATGGCCCATTTAGAACATCAGCAAAGGCATGAAAAGAATTTCCACCAAATAACATACAAGTGACAAATAAGCATATGAAAAAATGTTCAACATCATTAGCCATTAGAGAAATATAAATTAAAACTACAATGAAATATTACTACATACCTATTAGAACGGCTAACATGAAAAATAGTGATAACACCAAATGCTGGTGAAGATGAGGAAAAATATCACTCAGCTAGTCCAAAAAACTAAATGTACAGCTATCACAATTAAGTACCTGAATGTTGGGGAGTTTATCCCTGAGAAATAAAAAGAATGTTCACAAAAAAATACTTGTGCATGTATGTTTACAGCAACTTTATACATAATAGCCCCAAACTGGATGCAACCAGATGTCTTTCAATAGGTGAATAGTTAAACAAACTGTGATAATTCATATCATGGAATACTACTCAGCAATAAAAAGAAGAAACTATTGGTAAACACAATAACTTGGATAAATCTCCAGAGAATTATGCTGAGTAAAAAAAGCCAATCCCAAATTGTTGCATATTATATGATTCCATTGAAATGACATAATTATAGAAATAGATTATAGATTAGTGGCTGCCAGAGGTTAAGAAGGGGCTGGTATCAGGAGGAAAATGGGTATATCTAGAAGAGGTAACTTGAGGAATTCTTGTGTTCATGGAGATGATGGAAATGTTTTGTATCTTGACTGTATCGATGTCAATATCCTGGTTGTGACATTGTACTATATGTAGTTTTATAAGATATTACCGTTGGGAGGAAACTGGGTAAAGGGCATTTCTTAGAAATACATCACATCTATAATTATTTCAAAATAAAAAAGTTTAATTTAAAAAGTTACCATAGGTCTTCTGGTGAAGATGGCGGCATAGGTAAACGTGGTATCGCGTCCTCCCACAACCACATCAAAGTTACAACTAAACTACAGAACAACCATCATTCAAAACCGCCTGAAATCGAGCTGAATGGAAGTCCTACAACTACGGAATTAAAGCAGCAGCCACATCCAGACTGGTAGGAGGGGCGGCGGCGCGACGGGCTGGTCCCACACCCAAGTGTGGCGGATAAAAATCAGGAGGACACCTCGGCTGGGAAGGTCCTTCCTGAGGACTGAGGGGTCCCCGTCCCACACCAGGCACCCCGCTCAGGGTTCCAGTGCCAGGAAGAGAAGTCCCCATCACTTCTGGCTGGAAAAACCAGCGGGAACTGAGGCTCAGGGAAGCTGACACGGCTGGAGCCCCAGGCAGCTCCTTAAAGGGCCCGCGCACGGACTTATTGGACTCTCTCCCTCTAAGCTTGGAGGGGAGGCAGCTCCAGGGGCGCCAGAGACACACAGGGAAGAACTGAACAGTTTGGCACTGGAGCGAGGGCTGGAGAGGGGGCTTTTTCCGGGACAAAAGTGCTGTCAGAGGCCTTTGTTCCTTTGGTGAGCCCTTCCCGGGGGGCAGCAGACAGTCGCCATATCTGGGACTCCAGCAACCTGGCTCACACTGGTAGCCCCGCCCTGGTGACTCCCTGAGGCCTCGCCCCACCCCACCCAACTTTCAAGCCCACCCAAGCTGTTGCCACTTGCTTAACCATAGGATTAGCCGGTCTTGGATCCTGCTTCAGGTTTTTCCTAAATTCTTTCAAATGAGCAGCATCTGGTCTCAGCTAGCCCCATACCTCTCGTTAAGTAATACACTGAAACAAACACAGGGAGGCAGCCAAAATGAGGAGACAAAGAAACAGGTCCCAAATGAAAGAACAGAACAAAACCCCAAGAAAAGAACTAAGCGAAATGGAGATAAGCAACCTAACAGATGCTGAGTTCAAAATACTGCTTGTAAGGATGCTCAATGAACTTAGTGAGAACCTCAGTGAACTTGGTGAGGGCCTGAAGAGCATAAAAAAGGACCAGTCAGAAATCATGGATGCACAGTTAGAATTGAAGGAGGCATTAACTGAAATAAAGAATAACTTACACAGCCTCAATAATAGAGTACATAAATCCAAGGAGCAAACCATCGATTTGGAATATAAGGAAGCAAAAAATGCCCAATCAGAACAGCAAAATAAAGAAGAATCCAAAAAAATGAGGATAGTGTAAGGAGCCTCTGGGACAAGTTCAAGCGTGCCAACATTCGCATCTTGGGGGTGCCAGAAGGAGAAGAGCGAGAACAAGAAATTGAAAACCTGTTTGAAACAATAATGGCAGAAAACTTTCCTAACTTGGTGAAGGAAACAGACATACAAGTCCAGGAAGCACAGAGAGTCCCAAACAGGATGAACCCCAAGAGGCCCACACCAACACACATCATCATCAAAATGCAAAAGGTTCAAGACAAAGAGAGCATCTTAAAAGCAGCAAGAGAAAGGCAGCTAGTTACCTACAAGGGAGTTCCCATTAGGCTGTCAGCTGATTTCTCAAAAAGAAACTTTGCAGGCCAGAAGGGAATGGCAAGAAATATTCAGAGTGATGAAAACCAAGAACCTACAACCAAAATTACTCTATCCTGCAAAGCTGTCATTTAGAATCGATGGACATATAAAAACTTTCCCAGACAAGAAAAAGTTAAAGGAGTTCATCACCACCAAACCGTTATTATATGAAATGATGAAGGGTCTTTTTGAAGAAAAAGATAAAATATATGAACAAACAAAATGGCAATGAATACATATCCATCAACAATGGAATCTACAAACAAAATGAACAGGTAGAACAGAAACATTCTCATAGATACAGAGAACATTTTGTTGGTTGCCAGTTGGGAGGGGGGTTGGGGTAATGGGTGAAAAAGGTGAAGAGATTAAGAAGTACAAACTCATTGCTAGACTGACAAACCTCAAAGGGAAAGGAGTTGGGGGTGGGGGGGAAATAAACCAAAGAACTTATATGCATAACCAATGGACACAGACAATAGTGTGGGAAAAGGCGGGAGGGGGGCGGGAGTGGGGAGGAGGGGGTCAATGGGGGAAAAATGTGGAACATCTGTAATACATTTTACATTCAACAATAAATAAAAAAAAATAAAAAATAAAAAGTTACCATATATTATATTCTCTCCTATATTGTTTATTACTTGTTGTAAGTAAGATCATCTTGGCTCCCTGATAGATTTACAACTACTGAGAGTAGAAACTCTCTCACTAGATCTTGTCTCTGCTATGGTGTTTGGCACAAAAAGACATCAGACAGCACCCACTGAGGGAACAAATACGGTGAATGAATGCTCCTCCGTGCCTAGGACAGACTGATAACAGTGTATGGCTTGAGTTTATTTATCAAGCCAGATGGAGGGAATTTGGGGGACAGATGTACTTTTTCTTTTAAATATTTTTTTACTGATTTTTTTTTTAGAGAGAGAGAAAGAGAGAAAGAGATAGAAGCATTGATGTGAGAGAGAAACATCAATCCACTGCCTCCTGCACACCCCCTACTGGGGATCGAGCCCACAACCCTGGCATGTGGTCTGACCGGGAATCGAACCAGGGTCTCTCTCTCAATCCATGGGACGATGCTCAATCCACTTAGCCACACTGGCCAGGTGGGACAGTTGTACTTTTAGCTCATTCCAAAATCCATGTCATTTCTCTCAAGAATAAGACATAGGAAACAGAGCAGCACTTGGTCACAATAACCATGCCCAGACAAATTCTCCTTCTAGTGCTCCCCCCACCCCACTGAAATGTTGAAAGAAGAGAAATTGAGATAGGGTAAATACCCCTATAATCTTTCTCCTGTCTGGAAAAGCAGAGGAGAAAGTTGTCACAGAATAATGCAGCAGGAAAGTTTATATGAACCCAGATTTCCAACTTGGAGCTAAGAGCGGCTGAGTAGTAATTTCTCCATCTCTTGATTCCAAATTAAGTGATCATGGCTCCTGCGTGCTTCCCTAGTCTGGGGGCAGATCCTTAAAGAGGATAAGTGAACTAGTTTTGTTTCTCTTTTTTTTTCTTGCTTATTGTTATTTTTAAATTTCTTGTTGCTTAGCTTTTAGGTTTTTGTGTATGTCTACATTAAATATCAATATTTGTCTCAATACTGGTAAGAGTAAAAATACTAATGGGTCCTAAGCTATGTAATGGCTAACGCCAATAAACCCAACAGAAGTTCACCTACGTTGTGGCTGGCTGTACGGACAGTTAAATTAAGATATGATTAGATGGATATTTATAGATTAGATATTAATTGGTCCTTCATTAAATGACCCTTATTATATAGCATTAATGAGGGTGAATAAGACATCATTTTTTTCTTTGAAGAGCTCACAGACTAGCAGACGGACACGTAAGAACAATTACAGTACTGTAATAAAAGCTATAACGGGGTGTATTCATACTCAACCTGTAGGTGGTGGCTCGTTTCTAAGAGTCATAGAGTCCTACGGTTTTCAGAAGATCTAGGTATCTTTCCCAGCTCCAAAATGGTCTCTTTACTTAACCGTGTGAAATGACAGGACACCATGTGGTTTCAAAATTTAGGATCTGAGGTTCACAATATATGTGCTATGCCTGAGGTCCAACTATGTCGGGTTCTTCCCCGAGAAACTGTGGGTGAAGTTAAGAGTCCAGGCTTTGAAGCCAGACTCCTTGAATTCAAATCCCAGCTCTGCTGCTTATCAGTTGTTTGACCATGACCAAGTCCCTTCACCTCTCTGGACTGTACTCTCCCCAGTTGTAAAGTAGAAGTTACAGTACACCTCTCTCTCTCTCTCTCATTTCTTAAACCATCTATGAATTTAGATGGTATATCATTCACCTCATTCACTACATTCTTATTCTATTACTTTTAAACATTTATATGACCTTTACTATATAATAATAATAATAATAATAATAATAATAATAATAATAATATATTCAGCTTTTTATAACAGCAATCTGCAATTGGTTTGGTTCTCCATCCATTGTGTAAGATAAATTTCAAGTTTCTCAAATATATCATGCTTTTGACACTATGCAATTTTTCAGAACATGCATACCTACATACATATTTGACCAGAAGCAAATAAAGTGGAAATTATAGCAGTTCGAATCCTGGCAGAAAATGAATAGCACACTGGATTTTGGTAATTTGAAAAGAGTTTGAAAACGGGACTATTGACAAAGATGTGGGGTAGGTACAGGGGAACCACAAGGGCTAGTGTGGCGCCAGGGAGCCACTCTTGGACCTGAAAGGCAAGGGAAGGGCACAGTTAGCAGAATTCAGAGACGGCCACTTGACAGGAGCTCTGGGGGGGCCATGGCAACCCAGTAAAAAGAGACTTGGGAACAAAGGTAGCTGAATCTCTCATTCTGATTCTTGGCCAGTGGGGGAACCTGAGACCTTTTCTATGTTCCCCCACTGGCCAAACCCAACAGCAAGCCAGAAACAAGGGAATCATTGAGGCCATGCATACGAATCACCTCCCCAGAAGAGCACAGAGCAGGGTTGAGATGACTAGAGGGTAGTTCTGGAGAGACAAATGAAAGAAAACCAATACAGAAGACTAGCTATTTTATGGTGAAATACTATTGCAAAACAACAAAACAATGAAACAAAAAAAACCCTCAAGACTGGTTGACAATTTGTCACTAACTGGCCTCTACAACTGAAGTCAGACTTACAGAAAATGGTACAAAAGATGAGGAGCCTCTAGGAATAGCATCCTTTTAAATTCTTATGGCAGGTATGGCCACAAGAGACAGTCAACAGGGAATGTTTTCTTCAAAATGTATAACCAGGAGGCAAAGGCTATAAATAGAGAGGATTTCCCCAATGGACAGAACCAGGGTCTCAGAAAGGAAACTCTACTGCCTAAGAGTTTTATCCGCACTCGAAGATATGTTTATAGGATTTTTAGACAGAGAGGAAGTGGGGAGGGGGGAGAAAAACATTGACTGGTTGCCTCCCTTACTCGCCCTGACTGGGGATCAAACCTGCAACCTAGGTATGTGCCCTGACCGGTAATTGGTCATCAAACCCACAACCTTTTGGTGTATGGGACGACAGTCAACTGAGTCACTCAGCCAGGGTGAAGGACTTCATTCTTACTGTCCAGCAAGATGCCATGTGGACTGCATATTTCCCATCCATGTGTTTCTTTTAAATTTCTGTATCTTTACTTTTTTTATTCTTGAAAGTATTACAGATGTCCCTCTTTTTCCCCCATTGACTGCCTCCTTCCTGCTCCTACTCCCTCTCTTGCTTTCCCCAGCCTAGTGTCTATGTCAATTGGTTGTGCATATATGCATATAAGTTCTTTGGTTTATCTTCTCCCACTCCTCCCACCCCTCATCCTTCTGAGTTTTGTCAGTCTGTTCCCTACTTCCATGATTCTGGATCTCTCTTGGTCAACAGCTTATTTTGTTCATTATGTTCCACAAATAAGTGAGATCATATGGTGCTTGTCTTTCTCCGACTGGCTTATTTCGCTTAGCATAATACTTTCTAGATCCCTCCTGTCATCTCAAAGGGTAAGAAATCTCTCTTATAGGTGCATAATATTCCACTGTGTATATGTACCACATCTTTTTTATTTTTATTTTTTTATATCCACCCATCTACTGATCCCATCCACTCGTTTCTAAATGAGAGTTTTTGTCGGAGTCATGTTTCTTCTCCCACGCTGTGTACTGGATGTATTTGGAGCAGATAGCTTCACTTTTGAAACTGACTTGCCAGGTCTCCTGGGACCATCGCCAGAACTGTTGAAGAGAACTGGATATCATACAGAGGTACTGGACTTTGGTTTGGATGTTGTACCTAGTGTTGCATTCTTTGGGGGAAGAAGTAAATGCATTCCACATAAATAGAAACATGTGACAATAAGAAAATGTGTGCATATTGCATAGCCAAAGGAGTAAACTACAGGCGGCCCATCCAAGAGACTTTCACAACCCCCTTTCCCTTGCCTTTCTCCACTAAAGAGACTGAAAAGCTAAAATACTCACCTTTCCAGACTCTCTCGCAACTGTAATGAACAGAATCAGGAATACTGAAATGTTGAAAGAAGACTCTAAAGATGGGTTGCTGTCCTTCTTTCTCCCTAAAATGTAAACATGATGCCTAAACTTGGAGCGGTCATCTTCTGACCATGAGGATGAATTCTGCATATTAAGTCTGATAGAGCAAAATGACAGATGAAATCTTGCCCTGATTTTTGTTGGGCAAGATTTTCAGCCAGTGGAATCAGAATTACTATACACTCACCTCATATAATGGCTATTCAGTGTGCATTTTTGTTGCTGTTGCCAAAATGCCTCTTTAAAAGTTATTCCATTTTTGAACAAAGATTCCTTTTGTTGTTTTTGTTGTCTTCCTGATTTGTTCACCCCAAAACACACAAAATAGATATAGTATCAGAAATGACATTTTGACATTACAATTTCAGGCAAAAAGACACTCCCATAATAGCATATGGACCACATATGAGCTGCGCACCATGTTGAGAGAGTTAAATGCATTAAAATATATAAAGCATGTACAATAGTGGCTCCCACGTAACACAAGCAGGGCCAGCTGCTGGGGCATGGACCTGGAGTCACACGGGGCCTAGCGTTAGAAGAGTCCCGTGCTTGGCCTAATGCTCTGCTGCTGCCATCTCGAGAAAATTCTGAAATAATTTTATCTTGAACTTATGTGCTGTAAATAAACACCGATGGCACAACAGAGATGCACGTAAGCCAAGGCGATCCGCGCAGTGTGTGTGTCCTCCTTCCCTCACCGCCTCGTTTGCATGGAGAGTGTGTGACGACTCACGAGCACAGAACTCTGGTTACTGTGAGTGGGTACTGGGCAAGGCTCAAAGGGAGAACAAAGTAAGCCCAGCACAGCTAAAACTAAGCGAATGACGGCACTCACAGCTCCAGCAGGCCATGCTTTCTGTTTGAACCAAAATTTGCTTTGAATGCAGAAAGAAGGCAATGCCAGTTGAAGAAATATGAACAACCAAGGAGCCCTATCATTATTTTTCCAATTGCCTAGTAGGAGCCAACAATTTACATGAAAAATGATTTAGAATGACATTAAATGGAAAATTTAAAACACAGGACAAGTTGAAGGACCATAGAAAAAGCTTTGTATTTTAGTTCTTTTAATAGCACACTTTGTGTGTGTGTGTGTTTTTAAATATGTTTTATTGATTTTTTTTAGAGAGAGAGGAAGGGAGAGAGAGATGGAAACATGGATTGGCTGCCTCCTGCACACCCCTACTGGGGATCGAGCACAAAACCTGGGCATGTGCCCTGACTGGGAATTGAACTGGGACCTTTCAGTCCATGGGATGACGCTCAAGCAACTGAGCCACACTGGCCGGGCTTGTGTTTTTTCAAACAATGAGTTCTTCATTTTCATTTTTGTACTAGGCTTTGCAAATTGTGTAGTTGACATGAATATGATACGTGTTTACACATATCAAATACACGGAAACCATAAGCTAGCTATAATAGATACTAATTAAACATCCAATTAACAATAATGCCCCAATAATTGGCTCTTTAATAGAGGGAGACAAAAACTCAACTTTGGTAAAAGAGCCTACCCTATATTTATAGTGTGTAATTTAGCTAAAGATCCATTATCTGTAATAGCTGGGGTAAAAAATCAAATTCTCTCTAATCTAATGCTGGTTCAGGAAAAGCAGAGAGGCAAGAGCTACAGGTTGGGATACTATGGACCCTGGGAGAAACTGCACTCCCTGAGCCCTTCCAGCAGCTCCTGCCCTGTGCTACAGGGACAGTCACTCTCACTGTGATTGGATGCGGCCGCAGAGAAGGGGCAGCTTAATGGTTGCTGCCCTACCTCAGTCTACTGTTTTAAACTGCCCTGAGGCAGAGGCCAAGGGGGTATAAAAAACTGGTATGGGCACCCAGGACTGTTGGTAGGATAAAGAATTTCAAAGGCCATGTTCTACACCCGAAGTCTATGACTCAAAAGGACTGGAGGCATTGGAATTGAAGTCTACTAAATTTTGAGAAGAGTCACATGGTCAGAAACCCCTAAGCATGGTTATGAACTTTCTTGAGCCTCCAGAATTCACATCAAAAGAAAGTGGACTTAGAAGGAGCCACAGTCACCAGGTGAGCCCTAACCTCTTGTTGTAGCTCATACATGCACACACACTTCCATTGTGCCAGAACAGCGGGAACACAGCACAAAACTAATTCAACTGTTTTTATTTTGCTTCTGGATAGATGCATATTCACCATCTTCTTCCTTGGGCTTACTTTTGAGGGAAGGAGGACAGAGAGGAAAAGGGACTGTGGGTTGCCCTATCTTTGTCTTTCTTGTTTTGCTATTATGCACAATACCCCTCATTCATTAATAAATAATTCTCCTTTACTAATTCTGCTCAGTTCCAGTGGATTGCCCTCAGAATCACATGGAAAGTCAGTTTCAAGTACTTTTGGCTTTCTGCTCAATCACTCCAAGATCTGAGAGGCTTTTCTTAAGTAGACTATACTAATGCGCAGGTCAGTCTCCTTTCTGCAATGACTGTAACTGGGATTCAGACAGGACCAGGCTTGTCTGCTGAGCTGGTGGGGCACGCCTGCCAGAGGTTTGCTTGGATCTGTTGGCTGAAAAAGGAGAGAGGCAGGGTGCCCAGGTCCTGCAGCCAAGGAGATGTGGGGACCACGGTAGTCTCAGTGGTGTTTCCTTGGCCAGCTGTACAGACTTGGGATTGAGTCTATGGAGAGTGACTGCAGGCAGACACTGAAGGAGCTGTTTCCATAAGGGACTCTGTGTGGCACTGTGGGACGTGAGCATGTGGGCAGTGCTGCTTCTGTGCCCAGGTAAGGAGGAGGCGACTGCTCCCAGGTTAGGTACAGACCACAGCACGTCTTCAGAACACTGGGGACCCAGAAGAGGGCAGCACAGCTGTTGATTTGCAGCTTCAGGGGTCAGGAGCAGCACCTTTGGCCAGGACAGCAGTAGGGTCTCAGTGGACCTCTGAGTGGACCCTGAGTAGGGTCTCAGTGGACAACGGTGGCAGTGGATACCGAGCAAGTTAAACCATGAATCTTCTACGTGCTTCAACCAGCTCCAAGCCCAGGTTCGCTGGGTGACATCCATCCCCTTCCAAATGTACCTCTTCAGATTTCGCCAGGTCAAACGATGCTATATAAAATAGTGGAGAGAGAACAGAATAACTCCAATCACAACTCCCATTTAGGAAAGGGGAGGATACAATAGTCCCTGGACCATAGTATATATTGTCTCTTGCAGGACAGGAATGGCAAAGACACCATGTGTCCTTGGTCTACCTGCCAACTGCTCCAGCTTCTGATTTGTTTGGAAAAAAAAATCTCAGTTGCTCATTGATTTCCATGGGCACCGGTTCCACTTTCTGAAAAAACTCCCTTGTAAGGAAATTGTGAAGATCAAGTGTAGACTGTCTTTTCCCCACCGCTGGTCTGTGGATGGTGGCGGGAAAAGCTGGAGAGATCAAAATTTTCATTTTTATCATACAGGACTTGTTAACACTGTGCCTAAAAATAAAACCTTTTAATCTCTGAAAGGGGCTGTAAATCTGTGCAAATTGCTTAAACTATCATCCAGAGGCAAGATGAGAACTCTGACAGGAGGTATCCCAAGATCAACGTGGGTAAAAAATGAAGGTGCTTCCTGCCTGCACCCCCTAAAGTGCAACACCTTCAGCAAACCTGTTACCCCCGAGATACTGGGGAGAAACGAGAAGAGAACTGGTTCACACATATGCAGTTCAAGTAAATGTCTCACTAGAGAACACTGGATGATGTTTGCAATGTTGTACTTCACCATTAAAATGACAGCATTAGCCCTGGCCGGTTTGGTCAGTGGTTAGAGCATCGGCCCGTGGACCAGAGTCTTGGGTTCAATTCGAGTCTAGGGCATGTACCTCGGTTGCAGTTCACCCCTGGCTCTGGTCGGGGTAGAGGGGGAGGCAACCAATTGATGTGTCCCTCTCACATCGATGTCTCCCCTCTGCTCCCACTCTATCTAATGATAAATGAAAAAAATCCCTGGGTTAGGATTAAAAAACAATAAAAAAAGACAGCATTGGACTGGAGGCTTCAAACATGGATCTTTCTCATAGTTTCAATCAACAATAACCAAAATGGTTTTCCCACCTCAGTCATTCATTCCTTTGGGAGGAAAAAAAAAAATCTAAGGCCTTGCTTTTAAAACTTAACTATCATACCTATTTTCCATGTCATTTCATATTCTTTTGAGTGCAGTTTTAAATGACTTTATAACCACACTCCATACAAAGATATTTAGATTACTATCACTTTTTCTCTTATAAATAACAAAGCATGTAGATAGAACTTTTTCAAAAAATGTAAAGCCTACTTTCTTTGGTTATATTCCAAGAACCAGTTAAACTCTTTTAAGTCTTATGATTATTTTATTTGGAATTTGTGATAATTCAAGGTGTAATTGGTTCTTATTATTACTAAAAGGAATTTTTTGCTCTGTGGATTTCAGGGCTTTTCAGGTCAGAAAAGACAACTTAGTCTAAAACTGATGACTTTTATTTTTTAAATCAAAAGCTTATAAATTAACAATTTGTTCTATGAGCCTTCATTCTGGTTTCAGCAATAAATTATTTTGTGCTAAATCTCTTGTATTTATTGTTCAAACAACACCAGCTTATTTGTTTATTATTATTATTATTTTAATCCTTACCTGAGGATATTTTCCACTGATTTTTCTGATAGAGTAGAAGGGAGTAAGGGGGGGGGGGAGAGAAAGAGAGAGAGAAACATTGATGTGAGAGAGACACATTGATTGGTTGCCTCCCATACCTGACCAGGGCCATCAATCGAACCTGCAACCCAGGTACGTGTCCATGAGCAAGAATTAAACCTGCAACCCTTTGGTGCTTGGGTGGATGCTTTAACTGCAGAGCCAAACTGATCAGGGTTGTTCCTTACTTTTATATTATATGTACTATATTGAGGAAAAATTGCCTTTACAAAATTTTTATAAGGAAATCTCAGTTGGTAGAATAGCCATTTTCTTTCTTTTAAAAAAAAATTTTTTTTTTCCCTTTATTGATTTTAGAAAGAGAGGAAGGGAGAGGGAGAGAAAGCTAGAAACATCAACGAGAGAGAACATCGACTGGCTGCCTCCTGCATGTCCCCCACTGGGGATTTGGCCCACAACCTGAGCATGTGCCCTCACCGGGAATCAAACTGGCGACCTCTTGGTGCATGGGTCAATGCTCAACCACTGAGTCTCACCAGCTGGGCAGAATAGCCGTTGTCTTACTGTTGCCAGTTTGTGAGATTTTATACTAACATGCTTATAGTTCAAGACTCAGAGTTGTTTTAAGAATTCACGGTAATTTTAATTCATTGGCTAGACAGTTCTGTGGAAATAAAGTAGTAATACTATACATAAGAAAGTCTGAGTGGTAAAGTTAACACCTTTCAATTCTCTCATATTTAATAGTAAAATAACAAATTGTATAAGTAGAATGAAGCATGTTACACATTATTTTTCTTAGAAATCTAGTTTTCTAAAACAAATAAGGTTTTAATTGTCAGAAAGGAGGAAGAGAACAGCAATAATAATAAACAATGCTTGATGTAACCCAATGATGTGTATATATTAAACAAGGTCCATATATATGGCTAGTATTTAAGGACCTGCACTTGCATTTGGCTTCACCATTTTTGTGTGTAGGATAATATTAATAAAGGTAACAATTTCAACATTTAATTTGAATTTTTGGCACTACATCTTCCAGCAAAAAAACAAACAAACAAACAAACAAACAAAAAAAAACAACAAAAAAAAAACTGGACTCTCTCCCCAGTTGCCTTTGGTAATAAACCCCACAGTGACTGATCTTCATGATCTCATCCTGGAATTTGGCCTGAGTGACCAGTTTTAATCAACCTGAAAATAATGCCTCTTTGTCTGTTGAAAAACAAATGTCGACAGATTGGCTCTTTCTGCTATAACCGCAGCTCATCTGACTAACTTTGCCCATGAAAGTCTTAGAAAAGTATGAAATACAATTTGAGGAGTTAGTTGTGTGTGAAAATCTTAATGAACTCAGTCACCTTGTAATTTAATGGCCAAGAAGCAGCTGTCTGAACAGATTAGCCATTAAGTCTTGGATGTGGTGCTGTTTGACCTTAGTTTGCATATTTTAAAAATCCGATTCTGCAGGATGTGGTCAGCTGGAGGCAAGTGAGGCGACTCTGAGAACTTTCTCACTCCCGTCAGGTCACAGTGCCACGGAGCGGAGCCGAGCCGGTCACTAGCAGAAAAACAAAAGGTGGCACTCTTTCCTTGCTTTATTAAGTTAAAGTGGTTTTATATAATTAGCATTAGCTCACTAGTCACTTCTGTTCTCTGAGATGCTAGATCAACATTTATTTGTAGCATTGGTGAGTAATAAAAACATCATTTTTGTTGATCTTTATAGTGTGTTTCTGAATACAGATGACTGTTGCTGTGATTCAGAAAACTGCCAATAAAATAACAAAGCCACTAGAATAGCGTTGCCAAAGGAAATGCCTAGAAAAACAGGGCAGGTACAAGTTGAGTTGAATAAGAGACAACTAACGGACCTTCAATATTAGTAACAGCATTCTGTTCAGAATATATACTACGCTTTCCAGGTTCCCTGGCAACTAGGTGAGACCACGTGTGATGGATTGAATTGTACGCCCCTCGAATTCATATGATGAAGCCTAACCCTTCCGCCCCTTGTGACTGTTTCTGGAGATAGGGTCTTTAGGAGGTAATTAGGTTGAATGAGGTTATACGGATGGGGCTCTAATCCCACAGGACTGTGGCCTTCTAAGAAGAAGAGATTTCTCTCTCCTTGGCTTATGAGGACACGGGAGAAGGCAGCTGTCTACATGCCAGGAAGAGAGCTCTCACTAGAACCAGATCAGCCAGCATCTTGATCTTAGACTTCCCAGCCTCCAGACCCGTGAGAAATACATGTCTGTTATTTGCACCCCCCAGTTTTGTTATAGCAGACTAAGATACCACATGATTAAGCTCTGGTCAATGAGTTAGGAGCAGAAATAATAAGTATAACTAATAGGTTGTGCCATTATGGAGAATGGGCACACCCTCCCCTTCCCTTTCCCTCTTTCTCATCAGCAGGAACCTGTAGAGGTGGTAGTCAGCCATTTGGACCGCTCAGATGAGGACAATACCTTAGGCCGCAGTGGTTCTCAACCTTCCTAAGGTCATGACCCTTTAATACAGTTCCTCATGTTGTGGTGACCCCCAACCATAAAATTATTTTTGTTGCTACTTTATTTTGCTACTGTTATGTCTTAGGCGACCCCTGTAAAAGGGTCCTTCCCACAGGTTGAGAACCGCTGCCTTAGGTCATTGAACAACAACACAGAAAGGGCCTAGGGCCCTCACACCATGGATCTGTCATCCTAGCCCTATACTGTTCATGCAAGGACTGTATTACATGTAAACAAAACAAATTCATTTCATTTAAGTCGTGTTACTCTGGGTCTTTGTCTTAACAGCAGAATCTATTTCTTAATTCACAATATATAAGACAATTAAGAGGAGTAAAGTCCTAAAAGTACTAAAACCCAAAGATGTATGCAACAACAAAAACAAACAAACAAACAAACAAACAAACAAACATATCTTAGGGTAGATTAAACTAGTTTGCAGATGTGGCTGTCAATCATCAGTCCCTTTTTTTTTTTGAACTGTCAAATATCAATTGCATTTTTTTATCTTTATTGTTGAATGTAATACAGACGTTCCTCATTTTTCCCCCATTGACCCCCCTCGTCCCCGCTCCCTACTCCTGCCCCCCTCCTGCCTTTTCCCACACTGTTGTCTGTGTCCATTGGTTATGCATATAAGTTCTTTGGTTTATTTCTTCCCACCTCGCAACCCCTCTTCCCTTTGAGATTTGTCAGTCTAGCAACCAATTTGTACTTCTTAATCTCTTCACCTTTTTCACCCATTTCCCCAACCCCCCTCCCATCTGGCAACCAATAAAATGTTCTCTACATCTATGAGAATGTTTCTGTTCTGCTTGTTCATTTTGTTTATAGACTCAATTGTTGATAGGTATGTATTCATTGCCATTTTGTTAATTCATATATTTCATCTTTTTCTTCAAGAAGACCCTTCAACATTTTATTTAATAATGGTTTGGTGGTGATGAACTCCTTTAGCTTTTCCTTGTCTGGGAAACTCTTTATGTGGCCATCGATTCTAAATGACAGCTTTGCAGGATAGAGAAATCTTGGTTGTAGGTTCTTGCTTTTCATCACTCTGAATATTTCTTGCCACTCCCTTCTGATCTGCAAATTTTCTTTTGAGAAATCAGCTGACAGTCTTATGGGAACTCCCTTGTAGGTAACTAACTGCTTTTCTCTTGCTGCTTTTAAGATTCTCTCTTTATCTTGAACCTTTTGCATTTTGATGATGATGTGTCTTGGTGTGGGCCTCTTAGAGTTCATCTTGTTTGGGACTCTCTGTGCTTCCTAGACTTGTATGTCTGTTTCCTTCACCAAGTTAGGGAAGTTTTCTGCCATTATTGTTTCAAATAAGTTTTCGATTTCTTGTTCTCTCTCTTCTCCTTCTGGCACCCCCAAGATGCAAATGTTGGCACACTTGAAATTGTCCCAGAGGCTCCTTACACTATCCTCATGTTTTTGGATTCTTTCTTTATTTTGCTGTTCTGATTGGGTGTTTTTTTACTTCCTTAGATTCCAAATCGATGGTTTGCTTCTTGGCTTTCCCTACTCTACGATTGAATCTGTGTAAATTATTCTTTATTTTAGTTAGTGCCTCCTTCATTTCTGACTGTGCATCCTTTATTTCTGACTGGTCCTTTTTTATGCTCTTGAGGCCCTCACTAAGTTCACTGAGGATCTCACTAAGTCCACTGAGCATCCTTACAAGCAGTATTATGAACTCAGCATCTGTTATCAGTCTCTTTTTTGAAGCCTGGACTCAAGAACCCCTGGAAAGCAGCCACATGCTACATACTTATCCCCCTCTGTTCCAGTTTGTTCAAAGTACCCCTTTCACATAGCCCAAGGTGACTCTACCTGTCGATCCTTTATAAGATCAAGTCCTGGGGGTGCGTAGGTGAACACCTAGTTCAGGTCCTTTATTACTGACTGGTTGATTAATTGCGAAAACAGGAAGTTGAAAACCAAGGGTCATGGGTTTATGAGGTGCCAAAAGGAAAGGAATTTGAAGATGGATTGTGGAGAAAGTGTCCTGAGGCGATGGGAACAGGGCCTTTCCTTATTGTGCAGATTGTGTACTGCACAACTCTAAGGGAGCCCATTCATGAAGGAGTCAATCTTCTGATAATTTTCCCAGGGTAGTGTAGTGCCTGGGTCAGGCTCCTTTCCCTAAATTGCACACAGTTGCAGTATGGATTGGGTACAACACTCTGGCAGGGCTAAACACCAAGGGCAGGAGAGACTCTCTGGGAGCAGAGAGAAAGAAGGGATTTCTGGCAATCCCCAGAAAAATAAAAAGATTACATTTACCTTTGTAAAAATCAGTGAGGATTCACAGTGCCAGAATATGCAGAGGGGTAGCATCTAGATCTTGAGACAGCCCTGGTGGGGGGAACCCCACAACAAGAGCATCAATGGTATGTAGGTGGTAAAGACACTTGGTTAAAAAGCTTCCTATATTTTCAGTTGTTCCATAGGGAATTCTAGATACTCCAAGTGGTGGTAGGGGGATGGGGCGGGGAGAGATTTCCAGTATCATATTCCAACCATTAAAAAAAACTTATTTTATGTCAATGTTGTTTTAAAACTGGCTGCTCCATATATCAGGTATTTTTAAAAGTTGAGGGAGAGGGAGAGGGAAATGGCAACATTTTGTGAAATTCATTGCCCATGTTTTTAAATACTATCTGATGTTCCATGTCAGAAGTTAGAAACTGGCGACTCAGTCAAATTTGGCCTTGCAGTCATGTTCTGCTTTGTGGACATGGCAATTTTTTAGAGAATTGTAATTAATTGCCAATATTTAAAAAAAAAAAAATTTCACAATAAAATTGGGATTTGAGGATTCTGTTTAGAAAACTGGAAAATGTGGCTATTCTGAGTTCACTCACTTTCCCCATGGGAAGTAATCCATGAACAGAAGTAAGGCCACCTCTGTTTTTTTATCCTCACCTGAGGACATTTTTTTTCATTTTTTTGTTCAGATAGAGTGGGACAGAGAGAGAGGAGGAGAGAGAGAGAGAGCGAAACATTGATGTGAAAGGGACACATTGAGTGGTCGCCACCCACATGATCCAACCAGGGCCGGGGACAAACTGCAACTGAGGTACATGATCTCAGCGGGAACCGAACCCAGGTCTCTCTGGACCACAGGCCGACGCCCTAACCACTGAGCCAAACCGGCCAGGGCGAAAGGCCACCTGTTATATGGAACCTCTGCTCTTCAGTCCACCCCAAAGCCCAGTTCCCACCTGGCCTACCTCATTTATGTTACCTGCCTGGCTTCTGAGGACATCTGACTTGGCTCCGCCTGCTAGATTTGGGACTGGGACTGTTTTTCCCCACTAGGATCTAGTGTACTGCTGGTGGAGTGTGTGGAGTATGTGCTCTGTAAATATTCATCGAACAGTGAATGAATGAATTGATCCTGCTCAGGGTTCACCAAAGTCTGAGGCCAATGATCATCCTCAGGCTAGAATAGGTATGGACCAGTGCTTTGATCTTCTTGCCTGGACCTCTGCTTCCAGCCAGGAGACAGATGAAAGCTAGGTCAGGAGTCCATCTCCAGGGAAACCGTTTTTGTAGCTATTACTGTTAAGTGTGTGGAACCTGGTCCTGCTGATTTTTATTGAAATCATCATTTTCTGATTGCCTACACTGGTGGGCCCAACCTAAGTGACTTCTAGACTGAGCCTTTGTTTGTGTATTGTACACCTGCTTAGATACTCTTTAAAAAAAAAAAAAGATGACTTTGCCTGCTGATCTGATTTTGCTTATCAGCTTATCCAACAATTCTGTGATTTAATTACTTCAGAAAACTGTCTTTGATGCCAAATGAAACATTAGTATTTTATCTGCAAGTAACACACAAAGTGTCCAAATGAACTGACTTTTTATTTATTTATTTAATTTTTTGTTAATCCTCACCCGAGGATATTTTTTCCATTGATTTTTAGAGAGAGCTGAAGGGAAGGAGGGAGGAAGGGAGAAAAGGGGAGAGAGAGAGAGAGGCAGAGAGAGAGAGAGAGAGAGAGAGAGAGAGAAACATCTATGTGGGAGAGACACGTTGATTGGTTGTCTTCCACACATGCCCCAACTGGGGCCAGGGATTGAATCTGCAACCCAGGTATGTACCCTTGACCAGGAATTGAGCCCAGGACCCTTTGGTGCACTGAGCCACACTGCCCAGCGCTATTTATTTTTTAATCCTCACCAGAGGACATGCTTAGAGAGAGGAAGGGAGAAGGGCTGGGGGGGGGGGGGGGCGGGCATTGATGTGAGAGAGAAACATTCATCAGCTGCCCTTTGCACATGCCCTGACCGGGGAGCAAACCCACAACTCAGGTATGTGCCCTGACTGGGAATCGAACCAGCAACCTTTCAGTGCACAAGATGACACTCAACCAACTAAGCCACTCCAGCAGGGCCAAATGCACTAACTTTAATTTATGGGTCATTTAAGAGAGTGGACTATTAAAGAAAGATGGGGGGAGGGGAACATGCCAGAATGGAGCAGCTGAGGTTGTTTTGTAGTCTCAGCAGAAGTGGGTGGGAAGCTTGAAGGAATATTTTAATCTTGAATGACATGGGGTATACTGCTATACATTCAAATGCAAAGCACTTCTAAAGGTAAGAGAAAATCATCCAATCCATGCTTTAGGAATGAAATCTCTCTGATTCTGGTTTAACATTTTTCTGTCATTCTACTTGTCCAGTTGTCATTGATTCTGCTCCATTTTCTGTAAGTTGGAACAATGAAAAAAATCTCTCCAGAGTTTAGCAGGCTGGTGCTTCATAAATAAGCCAGAAAGGATTTTAAACTGTATCCAGAGGGATACAGTATATTAAAGAAATAACACTAAACATTGAGTTGCCTCATTACCAAGATCTTTTATGTCCCTATGTGCTATGCACACCATTTCAGGTAACTAGGAACTGCTTCCTTTTTACAAGCCATGGAACAAGAAGCATTTCCTGCACTCGTCTTGAGTGTGTGTTTCCTGAGTTCTTTCCCAAAGCCCAGCACTTAAGGGAGAGAAAGACACCCTCCTCCTTCTGAAAGCATTTAGTAAGTGTCTTCAATGGACCTGTTCCGGGCTAATCAAAGGTCAGAGAGTGGTGGATGGAAGGAGCAGGGATAGGAGATGCAGAAGGACTAGAGGATACAGAGGACTCCTGTGATGAAATAGCTCCTGGTCAAAAAGCCAGTCTTTGGGGGCAGATAAAATGTACTCAATACATTTGTTTATTCATTTATCCATTATTCATTATACAAAAGACCTACGGCTCACTGGGAAGACAGTGCCTGGTGTATGAAAGCATTCAATAATTGTTAGCTATTATGTCTACTAGAAAATCAAAATGTTAGAGTCACATGGAACTTTTACACATTAATAAGAAAAGCAAAAACACCCTAATTGAAAATTGAGCACGGATTATAAATAGGCAAATTATAGAGGAGGAATTCCTAATCATCAATAAATACTTTAAAATATGCTCAGCCTTGCTGGAGGTTAGTGGAAAACACCCACTTAAACAACAGCCTGCGCTCTCTCTCCTCTCCCACTCTCCCCTCTCTTGCTTCTCTCTCTTCATCCCTCCTTCTTTCCCTCCTTCCCTCTCTTTCTCTTTCCACCCAATAAAGAAAACAAAAAACCAAAAACACAACCCAATAAATAGTGAGATGCGATGTTCCATGTATCAGGGTTGCAAAATTAAAAAGGGCAAGTGAAGATGGGGAGAAATAGTTGCTACAACGTTGGGAAAACAAATCTGATGGATTCTTTCAAAAATAAAAGTACACAAATGCTCCTTTGGCTTGGTTCACTATGGCTCAAAATCACGAGTGCCTGGGCTTGCTGGGGAAGCACACACAGAGCTAGAACTGTGTCTGTTCTGGGGAGCTTACCCAGGCAGGAACCCCGTCAGAATTTCACTCGGGGAGTGGAATGATAAGCCCGAGGAGGTGATGAAGATCAGATGTTGTGTTCAGAAGGAGGCACTGGCTGCAGAGCAGAGAGCATGGTGGTGACCACAGCTGTAGGCAGGGGGATGAGGTAACTGGCTGTGAAGAAAATGCGAGTGACATTGGGCTGCAGGCCTGAGAGGAGCGGGTACTATTAAGTCACTCAGGGTGTGAAGTTGATGGGTCACCTAAGAGACTACTCAAGACTGGGGTTGCAGACTGCAGAAGCCTTCGGAGGCAGAGGTGAGAAAGGACCGCAGAAGTCCAGGGAACAAGGCTGTCCCAGATCAAATGTAAAACTGCTAAAATTCATGTTAAGCTTTTCCTCCTCCCTTTTGGTCGGGGGCCCCATGCTACCCCGGGGGACCACGGAACTCCACACAGGCCCTCCGCAAACCTCCCGCCCTCCGGCAGTGCTGCAGGCATCCCGTCCACGGGCATTAAGCTCTGAGCCTCTGGAGGGCAGGGACGGCATCCCATTCATTACTGTGTCCCAGCCTGCAGCCTCGTGCCTGTCACACAGCTGGAGATCAATAAGTATTTGCTTATTCTGCACTTTCATCTAGTTATTAAGAAGATAATGAACTAGATCATGCCAAAATATACAGGAGAGCCAACTTAGCATGATCTTCCCGGAGTCAGCTGTTAACCCAAAGGAATGTATTCGCGCGGGTGAAATTCCTGGGAGTTAGAAGGCTTCTGGAATTTGTGTCTCCCAGGCCTGTCAGATCATACAACACAGGCAATCACCTAGATAAAATGTATTAACCGAGCTGGGCAGGAGGAAGTCCCGAGTGCCATGTCCAGTTATGAGAATCCAATAAAATAATTCACAAAAAATGTTTAGAGAGAGGAAAGTAGGGCAGAGATTCAAGTTCCACCACAATCCAATGCTCTACCCAGAAGTCACTGTCCGGCAGAATCTGGGTGCACTTGAGGGCGTTGGTTTAGTTTCCTCGATCTGTGGTACCCAGACATGGAAAGCTGACGTGGAAAGAGCTCTCTAGCTTGGTCCACAGTCTCAGTATTTCATACTGTAGCTGCTTTGGGCTTTCCACAACCAAAACTTGCCGTGGGCTGATAAATCACCCATCTGATTTTACTGACAGTCTCTTTACACCACCCTTTGGGATGCTCCCTGCTTCACTGGGCCAGTGACGACCACTACCCCTGTCCACACCGAGTGCTGCTCTTTTCCCTGGGAGGCTCCTGGAAGGCAGCGGCCCGTCCTTACTAATGTATCTCCTTCCTACAAGGCTCGGCCGCACTTGGCACCCAGGGAGAACTCAATAAATGTCTGTGGGCTTTAATTAGAATGAACCAGAGGCAGAGGAGGGTAAAGGGGGTTTAAATGGTGACAGGAGACTTGACTTGGGGTGGTGAACACACAATAAAATATACAGATGATGTTTTGCAGAACTGTATACCTGAAACCTGTATAACCAATGTCACCCCAATAAATTCAATTAAAAATGTTTTTTAAAAATCAATTAGAATGAACCATGGAAAAAGAAGAGACTTTTATCATTCTCTGATTGGATTGAAAGAAAGCTGTCTAGAGATAGAAAGTAAATTCTGAATCACTGACTTATCGCTGGTACCCAAAGAGGCCAGCTCTTGCCTGTAAGCACTACTCCCCCCCCCCCAACTATTGCCTTTTAATCTTATATTTTTCAATTATAGTTTACATTCAATATTATTTGTATTAGTTTCAGGTGTATAGCATAGTGGTTAGACAATCATATACTTTACAAAGTGACCCCCTTGATATTTCTAGTACCCACCTGGCACCATACACAGTTATCCCAATATTACTGACTATGTTCCCTATGCTGTACTTTACATCCCTGTGACTATTTTGTAACTAGTAATCTGAGCTTCTCAATCCCTTCACCATTTCACCCAGTCCCCCAACCCTGTCCCCTCTGGCAACCATCAGTCTGTTCTCCGTAAGACACTCTATTTTTTTTTAAAATAGATTTTTTGAGAGGAAGGGAGGGAGGGAGGGAGGGAGGGAGGAAGGGAGAGAGAGAGAGAGAGAGAGAGAGAGAGAGAGAGAGAGAGAGAGAGAAAGAGAAACATTGATGGGTTGCCTCCCAAACACTCCTTGACAGGGAATCAAACCTGCCACCTTTTGGTGTATAGGACAATGCTCCAACCAACTGAGCCACACTGGCCAGGGCAACACTCTACTTTTACATACACTATTCATGTCACCTACTCAGAAACAACACCTTCTTCTGTGGCCAATAACCATAACAATATTATGATGGCAGCTCTTATTTCTTGTTTATCTGTCAAACAGTATGCCTCATATTCTTTGTATATTTTAATTCTATTCTCACAAGAACCCATCGAAGAGGAATTTATTCTTCTTTAATCACTGAGGTTAACCAGAGAAGTTAAATGATTTGCCCAAGGTCACCAGGATAGTAAATGTTGGAGTCCTTTGGTCTCTAAATCTGTGCTCGAGTCTCAACGAGGAGCTGTTTGCTTGCTTCCTTCCAGCCCATTCCAGCCTCACTTATTTATTAACATAGAGACATTTTCCTCAATGCGGGAAAGGTAAAGAAGTGTAAGTGAATCACTCATAGTAAAGTGTGCTTTGCCCTCTGATAAAGGAATGCAGAGACTGCTATGGAAAGCCAACGAAGAGACACCTGTCAGTCCAAGGTCAGGGGATGGAAAACCAAGGCAGAGACACCTGTCAGTCCAGGGTCAGAGGATGGAAATTAAGTTCTTAAAAAGGGTTTGCTTGTTCTTTAGATACCAACTGAAATACTTAATATGGAAACAAAATGTATAAAGCAGTTAAAAATGTTTGAGGATATTTTTTAATGAACTAAGTTTGTATATTAATTTAATACAGTAATCAAAGCTTTCTTAAGAATGATTGTTAATAGCTGATAGTTTTCTGAACAGAATAATAAGATCTGTAAGTGACCTAAAAGCTCAAGAAAGACCTAGACTTTTCCTTTTTTATTTTTTCTATCCTCACCCGAGGACATTTTTTGCATTTATCTTCAGATAGAGTGGGAGGAAGAGAGAGAGAGAAACATCCACGTGAGAGACACACATCGAGTGGTTGCCACCCACAAGACCCCAACTGGGTAGGGGACAAACTGCAACTGAGGTACATGCCCCCACGGGAATAGAACCTGGGTCTCTCCAGTCCGTGGGCCAATGCTGAGCCAAACCGGCCAGGGCTAGACTTTTCATTTTTAGCTTTAATATATTACTTGTTTTGTTTTTCTTTTGTTGTTTTTTTAATCCTCACCCAAGGATACTTTTCTATTTATTATCAGATAGAGTGGGAGAGAGAAGGAGAGGGAGAGAGAGAAACATCAGTGTGAGAGGGACACATCTTCTGGCTGCCTCCTGCATGACCCTGACCAGGGCCAGGGACTGAACTGCAACCGAGGTACGTGCCCTTGACCAAAACTGAACCCGCAACTCACTGGTCCGCAAGCCGACACTCCAACTGCTGAGCCAAACCGGCCAGGGCTACTTGTTTTTTTTTTTTCCCCAAAAGAACCAAAATCCCAAATAATCCTTTCTGTTCATAAAAACCTCTCAAAAGTAGCAAAAATATCCACACATTGACATGCTATATGCTTAAATCAGAAAGAATACTACATGTTTCTCAAATAAAGTGCATATTATTAATATTTTATTCTCAAATATATATTATACACAATACTGTGTTCCCATCATATATTTGTGTGTCTATTCGTTTTTCCTCTTGCAGGCGCAGCAACTGCATGCAAACCAGGAGTTGGACAGTGCTGTCTGAGGGTTGTGTTCCTCAGCTCTGATGTTCAGTAATCCATGCAGAGAACAAAGGGATTTTGTTCCGTGGAGCCTAATTGCCTGCTGAATAAATAAATAAATAGATGAAGCGCTGCACACATTAAATGAAGGTAAATATTGACCCTGACACCATATGTTCACCAGGGAGCCAGCTGAAGTGTGCTGCCAGGTTCAGTCAGTCAGGGATCTGCTGGCCCAGCAAACAGGGGCCTTGGTCATTCAGGAGAATAGTCTGGATGGAGACTGAAATATCAATGAGGCTCTCCTGAGTGTGCCTTAATCCTCCCTCCTCCTCCAATTCTCCCACCAAAGACAACGTGCAAAATCTGAAATCCAAAAAAGAAAAGAAAGTAAAAATAGAATGAATATTGATTGTCTAACCTCAGATGGTCCCGTAGGAGCCTTTTTAAAATCAGACTGAGGAAGATCAGTATATCTTTGTTTCATTTCACCGTTGCTTAAGAAAGGAAACGTTATTCTACTGGGTCAGACGATGATACGTGGGCAGCTATACATTTATAGCATGCGCCCGTGCAACAGACCCTCTTCCCCCAAAACATCACTTGCTGGGGAGTCCCTTCCTCTCTCTGAGCCTCGGTTTGCTCAGCCTTACAAGGAGGATGATACTGGTCCTGCCTTCCTCACGGAGAAGTTCAAGTGGGGTTACTTACACAGTGGGCCCGGAGAAAGGGGCTGTGGGCTTAAACACTTAATTACGATGACTTGTGAGTAACAACAAGTCACTCTGGAGTATCCCCTCACCCCACCTTTGCTTTCTGTCCCTGTTCCTGTTTCCCAAGCCCAGAGTGGAAGGAGGGGCAAGGACAGGACAGGGTGCGACTGGAGGTGGCTTCTGCACGGGGCAAGAGATCCCTTCTTTCCACCTAGTTATTTCTGAATTAAGAACTCTAAGTTACAGATTTAAAAAAAAATTCTTTTCTTACTCATTTTAAAGATACCCAGAATCACAGAGTTAGATATTTTCATTCAATAATAGACAAAACTTACTTCCAAGGAGCGGCATATAGAATGTAAGCAAGTGGTCCTTAAAAAATGGTTTATTTGTTTGCTTGTTGTCTTATGTACACAGATGGGTGTGGGTTTCAATCAGGATTATATTTAGTAGCCTATAACAAAACAAACAAACAAACAAACAAACCCAAAAAACAAACAAGGGGTTTTGAACAGGTGGACGTGAAGAAGCCCAGAGACAGGCTCCCAAGGCTGGCTGGGGCTTCCAAGCTTGCAGGCTCCCGGCTCCTCTTCTGTTCCCCCGCCACTGTCTTTAGATGGCTGCTTGTGCTCCAGCCATGACATTCAAATTCCAGTCACAAGGAGGGAAGACAGAGATGTTGCATGTCTCCTTCCTTCTTCTTAAGACTTTTAGAAGACCCTCAGGAAGTACCATTTAATACTTCACACATCTGGCTGGCCGGGTCTGAGACACATGGCCATACCTACTTGTCAGGGAATACGGGAAAAATGCCCAGCTAAAAACTGGGGTTTAGTTTCAAAGGCAGATTGCACGCCACATTTTGCTTTGATGCATAGATAACATAAACTTTAAGTTATCATAATTTGCAAACTTAGAAGTATTGTTTGGATAATACTCAGAAACTGCCTCTTTCCACCTAACTCTTACCCATTCTAGCCATGCATACTACTTTTCTGGAGTTTTTTGTTTGTTTTTTTAAATCCACACCCAAGGATATTTTTCTATTTATCATCAGATAAAGTGGGAGGGAGGGAGAGAGGGAGAATCATCTATGTGAGAGAGACACATCGACTGGCTGCCTCCTCATGACCCGACCAGGGCAGGGGACGAACCTGAACGGAGGCTCCTGCCCTTGACCAGAACTGAACCCAAGACTCATTGGTCCTCAGGCCAACACTCCAACCACTGAGCCAAACCAGCCAGGGCACTTTTCTGGATTTTTAATTAAATTAATTAACTGAAAGCTGTGATGTGTCAGATATTGTCTTAGGTGTTCCAGATAAAAAACTGAACAGGGTCCTGCCTCTGCCTTCAGTAGGAGAGAGAGACACATAAAATACAAATAATCACAATGCTGTAGTGAAAACAATCATCTACTGAACCCCCAAAACCACATATTGATCTTCTAGGGTCCTATTTGCAATTTTATTTTATATACCAGTGATCTATCTAAAGGAAGATTAATGCTTGCTAAGAACTGTCATTCTAAGAGACTACAAACTCTACGAAGGCAGCTGAGCCTGGTACATGGTGGACGGTCAAGGAGCACCCACAGAGTAGTAATGTGAATGAAAATATGTCAGGAGAAGGAGAGTCTGAGCAACACTTTAAAAATGTATGATTTATAGAATGTGGTAACTTGGTATATGAAAATACATACTTGTCAAAGATATAAGGCTTAGGGTGATTATTTACCTTGGACACATAGTCTTCATTTTAGAATATGATCTGTCAAACAACCCTGTGTATCAATTATTATTATTTTTTTGTTAATCCTCATCCGAGAATATTTTTCCATTGATTTTTAGATAGAGCTGGAGGGAGGGAGGGAGAGTGAAACATCCACATGAGAGAGACACATCGATTGGTTGCCTCCTGCACGACCCTGACTGGGGCCCTGGGATCGAACCTGCATCCCAGGTACATGTATGTCCTTGACCGGGAGTGAAACCTGTGACCCTTCAGTCTGCAGGCTGACACTCTAACCATTGAGCTAAACTGGCCAGGCCACCCTTGTATTTAAACCACGACTTGTGTAGTGGACATTTGTTGGTTACTCCTACCTGCGTTCTATCCAATAATTACCTAGTTATTCCTTCAGTGTCCTTATTTGGGGACCCCATGTGATTCTAGAGAAGCAAATTCTGCTTATTACTCTGGAAGTACCTTTGACCTAGGCTAAGCCATTCAGTACAGTTGCTCTCGAGCTATGGCGATTACTTCAGGGATGAATCACACCATCATTAACAACACTTTCATAGCGTTTACTAAGCACCAGGCAGTGTTCTAAGCACTGCATTTGTACATTTAATCCTCACCACATCTGCACGAGGTGGGTGCTATTATAATACTCCATCTATGCTGGTAAAAAGCGGGCAAACAGTGAGCTGGGTTGGATTCTGAACCTACACAGTTTGGCTCTGGAATCTGAGTTCCTAATGGCTTCACTGAATGGCTGAGACCCAAGTTGGTCCATCAGAGTGAATCCTGAGCCTCCAACTAAGCTCTGTGTGGTATGGACAGCAGATGTGAGTCCTGGAACTACTCCAGCATCTGATTGCTTCAAGAGAAGCTAGGTTAAATTCAAGACCAATACATGGAAGTGGCAGAGGTAAAGAGATGCAGAGAATCGGCATCAAGACGCTGCTTGAAATTGGTAGTAACAAGGCAATAAATTCTGTTTTAAAGGTTGGCTTAAGTTGCATTTTCAAAAGTACCCTGATATAAGGTTTACATGCATTCTTTCTTATATACTTGTGTTACATGAAAATATCTGTGTCTGTGTCCTTATATTTGTCAATGAACCTGGTATAAATATGGAGACATTAGTAACATTAAATCAGTTATTTTAGCTGAAAAGAGTAGTATAAACATGATCCTAATGAACAACATACTTCAATTTTCAAGATGACATTTTTTCCCATGTTAATAATTCTGAAATTGGGATGTCTTCAATTAATTGGCAATTTTTATTTCTTTTTTAGTGGTAAATAAAATAAATTATTAATGTAATCGGTAGCATCTTAGATTCAATGATATACAGTAATTTGATTATGGTTGGATATATACCCCTCATAAATATTGCTTTACCTTATCTATAACCTGAACTAAGCATATTAAGATATACACTATTGACATATACATATATATAACAAAGCTTACTTTCATACTTTCTTAGAATTTTGGGTGGGCTTATATTACAAGAGTGACAAATTAAATTAAGAAGTAAGGACAGGAATCCTATGGTCAAGCCCAAACAGCCAAGAGCTAAATAGTTCATCTTTTTGTGTCTCAAAAACTTTCATCTGAGGATGATTAAGGATTAAGATGAACACTAAAATTCCTTCCAGATTTCACATGCTAGAGGTTCTAAACAATTGTATTACTTGCTATTGTTTTGTAATATCATTGACAACAACTACACTCATAACATCAATAAAGCATTCTCTAAACCCAGATCAAATGAATTATTAGAGATTGCTCCTCATTTTGGGCAACTCAACCAAGCCTTGTAAAGGAACAGATTATTGCAGCTCTCCTGTCAGAATCCTTTTAGATATCAGCTCAAGTCCTACCTCTAACAGTATTCAGTATTCATTCAGTACACCTTGAATGTAACCTCTGGTCTGTAAGTTTGCACAAAGAATGTCTGCAGTATTTACTTTTGCCATAACTGTTCATACAATTCAATTTCTACAGCAAATAAGGGAATATCTCACAAAACTTCTGAGATCCATGTGCCAACCACAAAACCCTATAATACACAGGGCAACAAGATGCCTTAGAGGTAAAGTGTGTATTTCAACACACAGCATGGTTATATGTTACTTCAACTCTATATTACCCTCTCAACAAAAGTTGCTTTTGGTTAAGAAGAGGGATAGCTAGCAAAGTAAGAGTTTTCTAGAAGGGATTCAAGCTAGAGTCCACTTGAGGGTGCTCAAAACAAACAAACAAACAAACAAACAAACAAACAAACAAACAAAAAAACAAAAAACCATGCACATAGCATGCCAGAAATAAAGTTTGTACAGGCGATCTCATTCATTCATTCAACACACATTTATTGAGTGTCTACCATTGGTCAAGCACTGTAACAGGCAGTTGGGATGTAACAGCGAACAAATCGAATATGGCCCTGATTTCACGAACTACAATCTAGGAAGGGGTGGTAATGATGCAGATTGCATTGGGACCCAACCCAGACCTAGGGGTCACAGGAAGAGGCAGAGTAAAGTGGATACCTGACAGTAGGTCGGACTCATTGGAATGAAAATGGGGCAACAGATGGGAGGTGAGGGCAAGAGGATTTATTTATTTATTTATTTATTTACCCTCACCCGAGGACATTTTTTCTATTTTTTGTTCAGATAGAGTGTGGGAGGGAGAGAGAGAGAGAGAAACATCGACGTGAAAGGGACACGTCGAGTGGTTGCCACCCACACGATCCAACCAGGGCCGGGGACAAACTGCAACCGAGGTACGTGCCCTTAGCAGGAACCGAACCCGGGTCTCTCAGGACCGCAGGCCGATGCTCTAACCGCTGAGCCAAACCGGCCAGGGCAGGCAAGAGGATTTAAAGCCGAGAAGACAGCTCGCAATGAGAGGGCATGAGGACTCACTGAGCACCTGTCTGTGTCAGGTGACATGGTTGCCAACAGAGATTGTGTGGCAAGCTCGATCTGCCCTGGATTGGCTGTGCTCATTTGGCCTCCTTTTGTTCTTTATTTTATAAGATAAATTTTTCAAATTAAAATTAAAAAGATTTATCTGCCCTGGCCGGTTTGGCTCAGCGATTAGAGCGTTGGCCTGCGGTCTGGAGAGACCCAGGTTTGGTTCCCGCTAAGGGCATGTACCTCGGTTGCAGTTTGTCCCTGACCCTGGTTGGTCGTGCGGGTGGCAGCCACTTGATGTGTCCCTTTCACATCGATGTTTCTCTCTCTCTCTCTCTCTCTCTCTCTCTCTCTCTTCCTCTTTCTCCCTCCCACTCTATCTGTACAAAAAATGGAAAAATGTCCTCGGGTGAGGATTAAAAAAAAAAAAAAAGATTTATCTGGCTATAGGTGTAATGTTCATGGAAAAATATTTATAAAAATAAACACAGTCATAGAAAATAAAACTTACAATTCTACCACAAAGAGATATAATACTGTTGATCATTTCATATGCACGAATGCAGTCCTTACTCTATGCATGCCCATTTAAAAAGATTGTAAACTATACTTTGCCTTTTAAAAATGATTGAAAATATTTATTTATATAATAACTTAGTAACACGTATACAGAATACCAGTGTACAAAATTTTTAATGTACAAAAAGAAATGCAATAAAATATCTTCATTCTAGTCCTGTTCACCAACCAACCACCAAATGACTGTTTTTCTTGTAAATTTCTTTTTTTAAAATTCTTTTTATTGATTTTTTGGAGAGAGAGGTAGAAATATCAATGTAAGAGAGATACACCGATCAGCTGCCTCCTGCACACCCACTACTGGGGATCGAGCCTGCAACCTGGGCCTGTGCCCTGACCGGGAATCAAACTGGGACCTCTCAGTCCATGGGACGACACTCAGTCCACTGAGCCACACCAGCAGGGCTTTCTTGGAAATTTCTTAATGTAAGAATCAGAAGGCTGGACATGAGTTCAGAAGTCACCTACTCCAGATGTTTTTTTGCCAGATAGTACACTGTGTTGCTCTTTCCCTGGAATATCACTTTAAAAAAAAAAATTCCTCACCTGAGGATATTTTTCTATTTATTACCAGATAGAGTGGGAAGGAGAGAGAGAGAGAGAGACAGAGAGACACATCGATGTAATAAAGCCACATCGACTGGTTGCCTCCCGCATGACCCAACCAGGGCCGGAGACAAACCGCAAATGAGGTACGTGCCCTTGACCGGAATCAAACCCGCGATGCTCTAACCACTGAGCATACTGGCCAGGGCTGGAATATCACTTTTAAAGGAAATGCAATGTGTTGTTTCCAGAAGAAAGGGATGGGTAAGCAGCATGCTGGGCACAAAGATCTAGATGCACCAGAATACATGTCCCAGGTCCCTTATTTAATACACAAGTATGCTGAGGCACAGAGAGATCAGAGGACTTCTTTAAGGTCACATCGCTAGTCTGACTTAAAATAGAAATAATTATAGGATAACTAAAGGCTAATTTCCCCATCCTTTGATTGGGAACCAGGTAAAATATATTAGAATCCAGGTTAGAAAAGGAATTCATTTTAAAATGAAGGTCAATTTCATTAGCCAGAAATTTGACAGCATTCTTTTGCTTAATACGAAAATCTGTTTTCATTTTTAATTCATTTATACCCATTGTAAAAAATTCAAACTTCCTTTGAAAAACAAATAAAAATGGACCTTTTTATTTGGATGATTATGTAAACTGCGCTCTCTTACCTCACTGCTCACCTTGGATAACTTTCCATGTCAGTGCAGACATATCCGTCTCATCTTTTCTAACAGCTGCCGAATCTTCTAGTAGATGCATAGACTAGAATGAATGTAACAGCTGCTGCTAATTGGGCACTTGGATTCTTTAAAATCTCTAATGTTATAAACATACTGTAGTAAATATCTTTTTACATACATCTGTGCCTATTATTTGATAAGGATAAATTCCTAGATATTGAATTTCTGGGTCAAAGTGTATATGTATTTAAATTATTGCATGCATGACAGTTTGCACTCCAGAAAGCCTGATCAATCTATAGTTCCAACCAACAATGTATCAAAATATCCGTTTCACCCACTCTCGCCAATCTTTGGAAACTTTCTCAGTCAAATAGGCAGATGTCAATCTGTTTAGAAAACTGAAAAACCATCTCCCAAGGGAATACTAGATTTATCAACTTGCTCCTCTGCACCCATTTTTGTTAGTTTACATTTGACCAGAGAAAGGGATACTAGGGTATTTCAAAGTCAAAGTTCTAAACCATGTATACTAAATACAAACCACATCAATTCATTCACCAAGGATTACAAAGTGCGCAGAATCAGAATTCTCAGTAAGTTCCAAAGAACATCTACATAGAAAACAAGAATGAAGCAGCAGCTTAGGTTGCTGTCTGGGAGATGACTTCCCTTGAACTGTGGGTAACACCCTTGAGGCATTTCAATAAACGGGATCTAAGGCCTTGGGACTCAGAAGAGAGGATAGCTGGTTAATGACATATATATGAAGTGAGTCAGAAGGCAGGATGGTCTTAAAAGCTGGATGTGCCTGGGCACATACTGTATTAGAAAGAAAAACGAGTCAAGTGTCTGAAGAGACTAAGCAGGAGTATGATGAAACTAAAACAGGAATATTTCCCTTTAAAAACTACTCTTTCTGATGTAATCTACTTGGCAGGGTCTTCAATACTCTTCCTTGACAGGCGTTAATGAGGTAATGATGGATGAGGTGGAGTAATAGGGAGGCTACTAGTAAAAAATGCACCTCCCCCTTTAAAAAATTATTCATAGGTAGTTAGGGACAGTCTTTAATATATTTTGGAAAGATAAGCTCTAGAGCAGTGCTCCTCAAAGTGTGGTTCCCAACCAGCAGCACAAGCATCACCTGGGAACTTCTTAAAAATGCAAATTCTCAGGCCCCACTCTGGGGGGTGGGGCCAGTCATCTGTGTCTTAACAAGTCTTCCAGGTGATCTTCTGCCTTGCCCTCGATATTAAAGGAATTAAGTTATTTACTTATTTACTGTCTATGTTTTCATGGTGTTCTTTCCTGTCTCAAATTACAGTTAACTTTATGAAGTTTGGAAAATGCAAACAGTATAAAAAAATGACAGAAGACATGGGTTGTTTAAATACATCTTCCTAAAAGAATATGGTGCTTTAAAAAGAATCCTGTGTCTGGCATTTTGAAGTGCATGTTCCAGCAAGGGATAGGGGCCTGTTTTATGTGAAGTCAAATCGCTTCTTCCAGGATGAGAATTCCTACAGTCCTTCACAGATGGTCTACATATTTCCATAAAATTGTATCTACTCTAAATTTGTTTGTCATTTGACTCATCTACATAGGCTTATTATGACAAAATGTCATCTTGACCAAAGAAAATATTTTCCTAAAAAAATATCTGAAAAAGATCAAAGGCTTGACACAGGCTTTAAAGAGACTGTATTATGTTAAGCACATGTTGAAAAACTATATGATTTTCCTGGGGGTGGAGAGGTGGGGGGGGGATGTGTTTGAATAGTATCTTGTTAATTTCTTTCTCTGGATAGTCAGAGAACGTCTTCCTCCAAAATTCTGTGGAAGGTATATGTTTATATGTTCAACTTTTAAAGAAACTGCCAAAGTGTTATCCAAAGAGGCTGTATCATTTTACATTCCTATGGCGGTGTATGAGAAGACACATTTTCCTCATCCTCACCAACACTTGTTATGGTGGTATGGGAGCTTGGTATGGTGGCCATTCTACTAGGGCTGTATGGTCTCCTATGGTGATTTTAATATGAATTTCCCTGATTAGTAATGATTCTGAGCATCTTCTCATGTGCTTATTTCCCTTTTGTATATCTTCTGATCCAATTATTCTACTTTTTTCTTTTTTTTTTTTGGTTAATTGTTACCTGAGGATATTTTTCCCATTGATTTTTAGAGAGTGGAAGGGAGGGAGGCAAGAGGGGAGAGAGGGGGAGAGAGAGAGGAAGAGCGGGGAGAGAGAGAAACGTTAATGTGAGAGAAATACATCTATTGGCTGCCTCCCACATGCACCCTGGCCAGGGTCAGGGAGTGACCTGCAACCCAGGTACATGCCTGTGACTGGAAATCAAACCCTCAACCCTTCAGTGCATGGACACTCTAACCACCGAACCCCACTAGCCAGAGCCCACTTTTTCTTTTTTTTTTTAAATTTCAAAAGAAATAAAAACACATGTCCATACAAAGACATGGATCCTTGCGATGGACTGAATCGTGGCCCCCTCCAAATGTATATGTTGAAGCTCTAACCCTCAAAGTGACTTTATTTGAAAATGGGGCCTATAAGCAGGTAATTAAGATGAAATGAAGTGATAAGGGTGGGGCCTTGATACAAAAGATTTAGTGTCCTTATAAGAAACATCACAGAGCCCACATTCTCCCCCACACTTCCCAACAAAGGAGCATACAAGGTGGGATGGCAGCCACCTATAAGCCAGGGAGAGAGGTCTCACTAGAAAGTGACTATGCGGGGCCTTGCAGCATCCAAAACTGAGAGAAATAAGGGTCTGTTGTTTAAGCCATCTGGTCTACAGTGTTTTGTTATGGCAGCCTGAGCTTACTAGTACAGTCCTCAGAGCAGGATTTGTGATATTTATATTATGTGTAGTAGTAAAAAATTGGAAACCACACAAATTAATGGATTTGTGGTATGTACATATAAATGCATACTACTGAGCAATACAAATGGAAAAACGATTGATATACACAACATGGATAAATCTCAAAACAATTATGCTGAGAAAAACAAACCAGACCCCCCTCCCAAAAAAGAGCTGACACCATGATGATTCCAGTTATATAAAACTCTAGAAAATACAGAAAATCTATAGTTATAAAAAGCAGGTCAGCAGTTACCTGGGAGGTGAGGTTTTATAAGGTGAGGTTTAAACCTGTGGAACTTTTTCATTATCTTTAGGAAACTCCAATTTTGTATTAAACAAATTTTTCTTTTCTCCAGTCCCTGATAAAGAAACTGAAAAGAAAATGGCTCACTCAGAGAAGGCCGTCATATGTACAGGGCTTCATGGCTTTGTACTTTTCATTTGAGGAGCCTGGAACAGAATCATTGCCTCACCCCAAAACCACAGCCTTTCCATCACCATTAAAGGTAAAACAAAAAACCCAGAATCAAAGGACATAAAACAGGTGGCAACAAAACTCAAAACTGGAAAACAAATTATGCCACTTGATCTTATCTTTTGTTTCTGCAATCTGAGGAGACTCTATTGAATATTATGATAATGAGTGAAAATCTGTTATGAAATCTTTCAATCCCATTTGGTAATTTGTGCCAGGAGTATTATATTACAGAAAAGAAACGCCTCCACAAGATGCTAAACCCAGAATAATAAGGTGTCAGTTCACGTCAGGCAAAACTTGGCCAATACAACCCCAAGTTGAACATAGAATTTGATTAGAAATTCAAAACCTGCTTCCATTCCACAGAAAGCCTGGAAGATAAAATAGGTTTGATTCATAGCTTCATGTAAAGTTCATATAAAATCTGGCAGGTTTACATCGCATTTTGGGGGCTGTGCTCTTCATATTTGGATGGTGCTATTATAACAGGGAAAACCGCTTCCTTCTTACAAAAGGTTCTTTGCGGCAAATCGCTATGGAAGGAAACTCCCTCCAAAGTTGCAAATTGTTCATTTCGGTTCTACTGTGCTGCGGCTGCCAGCTTTTGCAATTTTATTTTATTTCTAAGGTAGTAACGTCCTAGATTTTAAGCCATTTTTTTTTTTTTTTTTTTAGCTTTGGCTACCTAGCTTGGAACTCAAAACTATGTTTGATGCTAAAGCTCTTGCTCTTTCTAATACGAAATACAGAGTAGAGAAGTTTTATGGGAGGCCTACCTTCAACTTTTCTCTGCGTCCTCCCGGGTGTTTCCTCGAACAACGAGGACGCGCATTAACTCGCGGCTGGTTCCCAGCTGGAGAGCACAGATTGCACCTGCCGCGAAGGCCAGCGCGTCCCTGCCTCATCCGCTGCTCAGCTTGGGTTGCCTGTGCACGGACACGAGGACCCACCAGGGGTCACTGCAGCTTCAGAGCTATTGTGCCCGCCAGTCCCGGACACCACCGGCCTCGAGGAGGGCGTGGGACTAGGAGCGCAGAAAGCCAGGGTCTAAGCAGGAATGCGCCCTGCCCTCCCGGAGCCAGCCTCCTGGTCTCCCCGGGAAACGGACACAGCGAGAGGGGCCAGGGCTCTGGGCGGCCCCGTGGCTCGGGCGCTTGGCGCGGTTCCCCGTGCGGACCTGTCGACACTTCGCCATTAGACCACCTCCGCTCAGCCCTCCGCCCCCAGCCGAGACCCCGCCCAGAAGGGGCGCCCCCTTCTCGGCTGCAGGGCCTCCGCTTCTCTCCAGAGCATTTTTGCGGACGCCGGGGCCTGGCCCAGCTGCACCTGGGCTGCTCCGGCTCGGTGCGCCACCCCTGGAGCCTTGGAAAGAACTTTCCCCGGAGCCGCCGCGGCCTGGCGCACCCTGGGCACACCCCCACCCGTCCGCCTGCTCGCCGCGTTCCCAGCCGGGAGCCGGTCGGCAAGTCCTTCGACTCCCCGCTTCTCTGAACCCCCCGGGGAAGCGGCACTCCGCCGCGGCTCAGGGCATTCTCCGAGGGAGAGCTTGAACTTGGCCCTACACGTGCCCTCGAGATGAGTTTGGGGCTCCCCAGACTGAAGCCACACTCCACGACGAGCTGACCTCTACTCACCGGTCTCGGTAAGAGCCCGCTGCCCTTTCCGACAGTCTTCGGGCTTCGAGGTGCCCACGGATTGGGGAAGGGATGGTCCTCGCCACTGCCCCTGCAGTGTTGCTGGGTGCCCCTGACACAAAGGAACAACCTAGCGCTCCCCATTCGGCGGACCCGACCGGGGGTTGCGGGGTGTGGTCAGAGCTGGAAGTACGCGCCCCCTGGGGACCTCGCAGGCAAGGGGGAGGCCGGTGCGTCGCGGCCGCGCTCCGGGAGTGCGCGTGTGGAAGGGTCTTTAGAGCTTCTGGGAGCTTCCAAGTCTGGGGAGGGCCTCGATCTCTCGTCTATCCCTTTTCTTGCCCCTTGCCCCTATTGCCAGGAGACTTTTGTCGTCCACAGGACTGCGGGAGGGGCCGCAGCGTCCCCGCCTTCGGAGGAGCCCGAGCCGCAGGATGCGCGGGGACGCGCCGCCGCCCTCCGCACCCAGTTCTGCCGGCGCTTCCCCGGCTGCTCCCGGGCGCTGATCTCCGGGCTTCTCCGCCCTCCTTGCCTCCTGCCAGCGCGACCCTGGACCCCGCCGGGAGCTGTTCCTGTCGCCCTCGCCACGGCGCGGACAATAAATTAATGCCTCGCGCTTGAGGGGCGGGGGAGGCTCAGCGCCTGGGTCGTAGCTTTCTCGCCTGGCTGGAGACGGCCACAGCCGACATGGGTTGTTTCTGCGCTGTTCCGGAAGAATTTTACTGCGAAGTTTTGCTCCTGGATGAATCCAAGTTAACCCTCACCACCCAACAACAGGGCATCAAGGTAGGCGCGGGCCGGGGGGCGTGTTCGGGTGTTGGCAGCCGGGCAGGCTCGGGGCTCCGCGCTTTGTGTGAGGGCTGCCTCGGGTCGCGGCAGCGACTGCGTCGCCGCGCAGTGGGAAGGAGCCGCGGCTGCCCCCTGCGTGCAGGTAGACGGGGGACCTGTCAGTGTGGGTTAACTTTGAGTCCCTTCATAAGGGAAAGTAAGTTTGATGTCTCAAAGGGTAGTCCACGCACCAACTCTCAGCTGCAATCCAGGGTCCTGCAACTGAGGCCAGAAGCCTTCTCAACACCAGTTTTCTTCCAAAGCATCTAAGGCCTCCCAGAGAAGCTCAGAATTGAATATACAGGCTGCATACAGTGTCTAAGGCACGATTTCCCTCGGCCTTTTCTTGATAGTGTCAGTGGGGAAGTAAAGGAGTTCATTCGTTGAAACACATTTATTGGGTGATTGTGATTGTGTTGTCTGGCGGTGTATCTGGGTAATGCTACATTTGGGCAGAAAATTATTTCCTTTTCTGCGAGGAAACTGGCTCCCCACATTTAAGTAAATATCTGAGACAGACTCGGTAACAATAATTTTGCTTCTGTTTGTAAGTCATTAAAATGCATTTACTACTGTTAACCTAGAGAACCCAAACAAAAAGGCTGGGAGATTGCAGAGATCCAGTCCTTAGTTTTGCTGGGTTCTTATGTTAGAGTTGACAACCTGACGGAGGCGTCTGCGCTCTTGTTTTGCTCTTGCAACTATGTAACTACCAAGAAGTAATCGGAATCAGTAGCGGTTTGTTTTGTTTCCTCTTCTCCTTCACTTTTAAATCACTGGCATTTTAGATAACTCAGCAGCTGAGTCTGGTGAATGGAAACCGCTCCCCCCTCCTCTCCAGTAGAGCTGGGCGTCTGTGAAATCAAGTTCAGGCTGGCAAGTGTCCTTTCCTAGTCTTGTCATCTCAGAAGTTAATCCTAATGGCTAGGCCCTGGGCATTTCCTTATGTGAATTGGTTTTACATAGCTTTATGTACATTAGAGGAACTGTTCCTGGCCAAAAGCTTTAGCTTTGATGTTACCATTCTTGGTGTATGGAATTCTAATTTCACAGGTGTTATTCTTTTACAAGAAAAGGGGCAAAATGATCAGTTAAAACCACAAGATAAAGTTAACCCTTTCTTTTAGAAAGTTGGTTTGAATATTGTGTCCCCGATAATCATAATAAGCAAAAGTCAATCATATTCTCATTTGTTGTTTCCTTTGAAGGCCAATAAGAGACTTCAGGGGGAGGTGTTCATTTTGTATTTTCAACTCTTCTATAGGTTCCAAAACACCTCCTACCCCCAAATGATATCAGGAAAAGAGCTTACCTTATAAGATCATGTGACATTCTTGGGTGTACTGTGCAAATAAAATAGGCAAAATTCACAAAAACATCTTAAATTTTTGATAATACATAGCTTCTCTTTGGCTTGGTGGTAGAAACAATTAGAAAAAGATAACTGATGATCCGATACTAAAACAACAAAGAAATGTAAAGTGCAAAGTATAAAGTCATCTGGAGTGTGAGCTCCCTGTTTAATCGTGAAAGCTGTACTCCTGTCAGCTGTGCAGCATGCACATCGTTCTGTCAAGAGAGCAGCCAAGTCTTGGGATCAAATGGAATAATTTTGTCAAAGAAACATGAATCAGAAATCCTGGTCCATAATTACTTTTTATAACCTGGTGGTGCTTACCTTGTTTTACAAATAGGTTGAAGAAAATTGGTGAGTGCTTCTAATGCAATCTTTATGATGCTGTTATTTTGGATAGATGCCATTCAGGTAAACAATAATTTAAGCAGGATTTTGTTGGAAAGTAATCGTTTTGCAACAGGCTTGGCCTCTTTCAGTGTCACAAAAGCATGCCACAATTATTCTGATGGCCATATGTGTAACCCAGATGTTGTCTGCTGAAGTTAACCACATTATCTGTAGCTACCGTGCTACCGTAAAATGCCTATGTTAAGCACCTATCTACTTGTGTTAGGTACTAAATTAAATACATATGTATACTTGTGTTTAATATATGAATAATGTATGAACAGCGTCTTGACTGTAGAAGGTATTCAAATATTGAATGAATATATGTATAGTTTGTATATTATTATCCTGTATATACCTGGCACTTTTTAACATCCCTACTTTAATTCATAAATGAAATAGTAAACAATTACTGAAAGTTAATAGTATAATAGTTGCTATTATAGTGTTTTTCTCCTGCTATAGTACACTTGATAATTTTGATTATCACTAATTGAAGTCAAAGTTAAGCATGCAACATCAATTAGCCCATTTCCCCTGAAATTAAAATAGAAAAATCTTTTTATTTTTCAAAAGTATTTCCTAATAATTATTTTGCGATGACCCTTTCTTCCATTCTATTTCAAATGAAATAAAGATGGCTAATTTTGCATTATTCACAAATTTCATCCCTTAATCATTAAGGCTTAATGGAAGGAGTTTTACTGATTCCTGATAGTTACTTAAGAATTTGTTTGTGTTACTGTTATAATAATTCTTTGTAAGTTAAAAAGGATTAATTGTGGAAATTTAAAGAGGAGTGTGAAAGAAGCTTGATGACACATTTTTTTCTTCTGTGTGCCATTTTGAAAAATGCTCTTTGGATTTAAGTGCCAAATTACAAATTTGAAAAGTTGGCTCTAAAGTGATTTTCTGCAATTTAGATCAAAGTTTTTCATCTACTTTAGGAAAAATTGGTGCTTGTTCCCACTGAAAGCAGTTCAGCTTAAAGATAGTAGTTACACCTCTTATATGTTAAGATGAGTAGCATTTATATGGAAAATGTTTTTGTTGTTGTTTAAAAATAATCAAATTGCCAGTTATGGGAATGTAAAGTACAGCATAGGGAATATAGTCAATAATACTCAAATAACTATATATAGTGTCAGGTGGGGAGTAGACTTATCGGGGTGATCACTTCGTAAGTTATATAAATGTCTAATCACTATGTGATATATCTGAGACTAATATAATATTGTGTGTCAACTGTAATTGAAAACTTTAAAAATCTGAAAAATAAACTGTAATATCTTTGTATTCATACTAATGTTATGTAGACATTTGCCCCCTTAACTTGCTTTAGAGGTAACCTCACCTTGACAAAAACTTGCTTTAGAGATAACTTCACCTTGACAAAAACTTGTTTTAGAAGTAACCTCACCTTGAAAAAACTTGCTTTAGAGGTAACCTCACCTTGACTTTTTTTCCATGCAGTTTGTAGTTTGAGTGCAGTTCAAGATTTAAAAACTCCGGTTTATATAACCTGTAAGATATTGATTGTGTGTTGAGCCACACAATAGCTTCTAGCTGTTTGTTCTCTGCCGCTATCTTTGTTGTTTATTCAAGTTAAGGATTTCTGCTGTGGTTGGTCTCCGTTTTTTGAGTAATGTTTGTTCAGGGAAACTTTTGTTATGTCCTTTGTAGTTCTTTGCCCTGGTGGAGGTTAGAGGTCTTTCTTTTTGCTCTCTTTAGAAAACAAAACTTTATGTGGCTCAAACTGCCTTTCTAGATTGTCATTTGACTAGCAAAGATTTTCAGAGGGAAGAAAATAACAAGGTTTGATAAGTTTAGTTTTGAAAATTGCTGCTGCAAATATGAATTAGATTAGTAGTATTTTCATTTCAGCAAGATTTTAGTCTTGTAAGTAATATAATAACCACTGAGGGGTTCATTTCCACCTCAGTATATTTATCTAAATTAATGAAACTAATATAATAGCAAGATGGAAATTCCATTAACTTTTTAAAAGGAACTTTATTGAGATATACCATACAGTTTCCACAATTCAAGTGTATACATTCATCCATTAACTTTTTACTTCCTAATCACCCTGAGTTTCCTGAGAGAATATAGGGAGTTTTGATGCTTTGATCAGAAACTTCCTAATAAATTAGAAGGTGGGAGCTTAAATTATATTCCTGTCACTTACTGAGAAGTATAATTTTCATTCCATTTAGGCTGGTAAAGAAGCATCTAAGAAGGCTGGGAAAAGTGAAAAGGAATAGTTCTTCTCAAATCATATTCTGTAAACACCTATATCTTTTATATCAACCACATACGATATAGAGTCAGAGACCTTACAAACATAGTCTGAAGCAGGTACTCATAACCAGCATTTTTGTTGATGTAAGATTGGCTGGGGGAGCAGGTCTTGATTGGTCAGGAAGTTAGATGTGATTGGGATAGGTGGCCCCTCCCCCCACTGCATCTAGATTTCTAGAATTCAAGTATGATGTTCATGTTGTGGCTGTTTAAGATGACCTAGTATATAAATGATCCCTCAAAATGTTTTTTTTTTTTTAAACGATTTAAGTCTTTTTCAGCTTTATTGAGGTATAATTGACAAGTAACATTGTAATATAGCTAAAGTGCACAACTTGGTGATTTGATATACATTTGCATTGTGAAAGGATCCCACCAAGTTAACATGCCCATCACTTCATTTATTTATTATTTTTGTTGTTGTTGTTGAGAACAATTTCAGTTGTACAATATAGCATTATCAAATATAGTAACCGTGTTGTACATTAGCTTCTCAGACCTTAATTGCCTCCTTAATTTTATAATAAGTATTTTTCCTTGAAAAAAGTACTAAAAAACGGTAATCATTCATGGTTTGAAAGTGTTTAAAAGTAATTTGATGGGGAAAGCTAATGGCTGTCCTTCTCTTGTATTTATAATTTTCCTAACTGAAGGTAGAACACACTTTTTGCAGCCCCATTAATATAATTATTCTTGAATTCTGTGTTTAGCTTGAACAAACTTTGACCTAGTCTTGAACTAAATGCAGAGCTTCCATTGCTTTTGAGCACGGGTGGTGGTTTAGTCCATTCCGGCTGCTGTAACAAAATACCACAGGCTGAGTGACTTACGAACAAGATACATTTATTTCTCATAGTTCTAGAGACTGGAAGTCTGAGATCAGGATGCCAGCTTGACTGGGTGAGGACCCTCTTCTGAGCTGAAAACTTCTTGTTTTAGCCTCACATGGCTGAAGGGGCTAGGGAGCTTTGTCGGCCCTTTTTGGTGGGGCCACTAGTCGAAAAGGCCCACCTTCTATTGGGGATTAAGTTCCCAACATATGAATTTGGGGAGGGGGGACACAAATATTAAGAGTTAAATCTAAATTTCAGGAACAAAAGTCTAGACTCTACTTTCCATTAGCCATGTGAACAGTGGTTTGTTATTTTTATTAAGACACTTATAAACAAGATGGGTAGCTCATGTTTTCTTCGATGGTTTGTGTCATATTGTATCTCAGAGTAAGGAGGCCAGGCAGTTCTTTGTTGTTTGAAGCTGTCCTGTTCACTGTGGGATGCTGAATAGTGCTCCTAGCCTTCAGCCACGAGATGCCAGGACTGCTTCTTGCCCAGGTGTTGCCAAGTGTCCTTGGTGGGCAAAATCACCTTGCGCTGAGAACCATTGCCATAGAGAGTAATAGCTTCCTTTATTCTGGTGTGTTCGGTGCTCAGCCTTCTGCACAGGATGCAGACTAACTTTTGCCCTCCTTTTCCTTTTTCTGGGGGCGGGGTTAGTCATGTACCTTATGTCAGTGAAAACAATATGATATCTGTGTCTTTAACTTGCTTACCGTTCTTATGCTAGGAACAATATAATAAGTGATTAAAAGCATGGGCTCTGGAATCAGACCACCTGGGTTTACATTTTTTTTTATCCTCACTGGAGGACATTTTTTTTTCATTTTTTGTTCAGATAGAGTGGGAGGGAGGGAGAAGCGGAGAGAGAGAGCGAAACATCGACGTAAAAGGGACACATCTAGTGGTTGCCACCCGCATGACCAACCAGGGCCAGGGACAAACTGCAACCGAGGTACGCGCGCCCTTAGCGGGAACTAAACCCGGGTATCTCTGGACCGCAGGGTTTACATTTTGGCTCCCTGATTACCTACTAGTTGTGGGGCTTTCAGAAAGATACTTATCTTCTCTGAGTCTCGATTTCTCCATCTGTAAAATGGTGCTTTGCATGTGATAGGCACCCAGAATATGTTAACTTTATTTGTCCTCCTCCCTTCTCCATCCCTTCCTTCTTCTTTTAGTGACTGATTTCTTCTACTGTTAAGTCCAAAATTCATTGTTTGGGTTAGCACCCTACCTGATCTGGCCCTGCCTACCCAAACAATCTGCCTGGTGTACATACAGAACTGCTTGGTCTCCCAAACATACCAGACCCTCCTGTGCCTTTATGCATGGGATTCCCATTGAGTGGTGTACCCTTTTGCCTTTCTCTAAGCACACACTCATCTGAACTCATCCTTTTGACACTTAAGTCAAGTGTCTCATCTGCTAGAAAGCCTTCAACCCAGCCTGACGTGTCAGAGCTAAGCACTTGTCAGTGCATCACACACATTCTGTTATAGCACTTATCACTCTGCAAGCATTGTGTCTGGACTCATCTGTCTCCTCCAGCAGCCCGTGAGCCCCTACCTGTGATCCGCAGCAGCTAGAACTGTACACCTCATGTAAGAGATGCTTCTTTGCTATAATTTGAATAGAGGAATGAATGAAGTATTACAGTTGGAATAGGCCGTACTGAAAATCCTCTGAGGTTCATTATATTTTTACTAGAAAAGATCTCAGAATAAAATGAATCTCACTGGGCAAAATCTGTTGCCAGGATACTCTAATTTTTATATTGATAATGGGTAGAAAATGGGATGGTGCAGTGGACTGCATGCCTGTAGCACATTGAAAAACCAACCAGCAGCTATTCCAGAAAACACGAGCCACACCAGTTTTGTATTGTAGAGGTAGCTACTAAGTCTTTCTTTTTAGAAAATATAACTTTCCCCTTACAACTTAGAATCTTTTGGAAGAAGGGCCTATATCAAGAATGGATAACAGCTTCTCACATTTTAGTTGCTTTTTCTTCCTTGTCTCCTGTTCTCTGAACCGTCTGAGAAGGTGTCAGTTGGTTTTGCAGTGTGGGTTTACAGGCAGGGACCCGTGGTGTGTTTTTAAATTTTGCTGTATCACTCAGTTTTACTCCTGAGTCCAGACACAATGTGACATAAACCTCATCTGGCACTGCCCTAAGGTTTAGTGGAAAAGACAGTGTCAATAAGTTAAATATTGGGTTTTTATGGCAAATGATAAATTTTTCATTCTGATGCACAGTGTATTTTTCTGCAGGCCTATGATAAAGGTGAGCTATCAGATTCGCCACGCCCCTCTAGGGTGTCTGAGATGGACTGCTTTGGCTGAGCTTTGTCTCTGATATTTTAGCCACAAGTTAAGTCTGGTCAGCTTGCTTTGGGTTGTAATGCGTGTGCCTGCCATTTGCTTCTGCCTCATCAGCTTTGTTTCTAACTCTCCTATATTAAGGTTAACCAGGTATCTGTTATTACTTGTTTAGGTAGAGACTAGGTATGGTATGGTCAGGAAGCAGCCAGTTTAGTTTGTGACTCAAAAAGTCTGTAACTACACTTTGCAAAGTCAATACCATTCTCCGAAATGAATTGCATTCCTGTGGCCTCAGAGCCATGTGTATTTCCTGTTTTGTTTTTAAAGTGAAACAGCCACTCTTCCTTAATGCAGCCTATTGTTAATAACTCACTTCTCTGTAGCTGAGCACTCTTGCTGAGAATTCCCCAAAGCCTGAGATGGCTTCTCCAGAGGCTGTCCTAGTACTCACTGGAGACATGAAAGGGCCTGGCTTCCAAACATGTGAGCAGTTTGTTTTCAAGGACATTGGCGTGCCAAAAGGAAGTTAGAACAAGAGAGATGGCAGCAGGCAAGGAAAACCCAGAGGTGCTGAGTGCTAGCCCATGGACAGTAAGCAGAAGGTCAGATGGCAGGGCAGGAATCAGCAAACCACGGCCCAAGAGGAAACCGAACGCAGCAGGAGACTCTTTAGAAGCAGCACTCCTAATGCGGCGGGTTTCTGACTCTGTGAGGGTGGAGTCCCAGAAGTTGGTTAGAAAGTACCTTGTTTAAAATACAGTTTTCCATACAGTGTCACGCACGAGGGTCAGGTAGGTTCCTGAGCTAGCCCGCAGAGATCGTTGGAATGTTTAAGCCATCCAGGTCCCACCTCGCCCTTCATTCAGAGCCGTGTTTGAGAAGCAGACTGGGAGCCGCTGCTGCCCTGTCATTTGTCAAAACTGATTTTTCTCCACCATCCTCACTGCTCCCAGTTTAGTCCAGGCCCTCGCCCTTCACACCTGAGCCAGCCTCCTCACCGAGGTGCTGTGTGATTGCCTTCAGCCTGTCGTTTTGCTGTTCCTGCCTTGCGTTTAAATCCTGGTCTGCCATGGCAGTGTTGGTCTTGCAGTTAGCGGAATAACTCCTCTTGGAACTAGCCTCCCTGTCTTCGTTTATAAGTTGAGGGGACAATACCTGCCTCATAGGATGACTGTAAGATTTTGAGAAACGAACTTTAGGCAGATAGGATCAAAGGTGTCCAATAAATAGTAGCCATCACTAGGTATCGTCTGTTATTTGCTAGTAAATTCTTTCTAAATTCCAATATGGGGTATCTAATCTCCTACCCCTACCCAAAGTGAGGCTGGCTGTCTGAGGGCATGGGTGGTTTTTAGATGTGGAGGAGCATGCTGGTGCGATATTCACAGAGACCACTGACTTGTACTTCTGTTTTTTTCTAAGAGTTTTATGGCTTTAACTCTTTCATGTAGGTCTATGATCCACTTGTCATTCTTTTTCATGTGGATAGCCAGTTGTCTCAGCTCATTTGTTGGAAAGACCGTTTGCTCTCCATTGAGTTGACTTAGTACCATTATTAAAAATCAGTGGACAATAAATCTGAAGATTAATTTCTGGACTCTCAGTTCTGTTCCATTGATCTACATGCTTATCTGTATGCGTCTTGTTTATGTTTGCTAGTTACTTGGTACGGGGTGTGTGTGTGTGATTCAGCAGAGAAAGCTCTCAGTTAAAACAAATTGACATGTAATATATTTATTTTTATGTTTTATTTATTTATTTTTTGTGGTACGTGCCCCTAGCAGGCACCGAACCCGGCACTCTCTAGTCCACAGGTCGACACTCAACTGCTGAGCCAAACTGGCCAGGGCGACATGTAATATTTTGAGAAACATTTCCTGTAAACTTCCAGAGGGACAGCAGACATTGTCTAATTTTTATCCACTGTTAAATCCTCCAGAACTCAGAAAAGTGTCAGGCACATGGTGGTGCTCAGTAAATGTCTGTCATTTTTGAGGAAGGACTGATAGGATTGTTTTAGTCATGCTCCTGCTATTGCTTTTGTAACTCGAAATCTTGACTGAATATTTAGATTTTCAAAAAACTTTTCCATACAAGCTCTGAGTGTTGCTACTGACATCGTGTGAAGGATTTGCCTTTGGTTCTTGCAGGCTCTTTCTGTAAATTCCTTGGTGGAAGGCTGGAAAAAGTGTATTTGTGTATATTTTGCACACAACTAACTTTGTTAGTTTTGATAGGTGAAGATGTAGCAAGTTAGAAAAGTTAATATTTAAATAGGTATGTGGTTTTCATTTATTACCTTGAAATGTTGAGAAATTGCTGGAGATTTGTGCTGTACAGTGTTTTCCTCTTAGGAAAATAATTTAGATGGTTCGAAGACCGGTTCTGAATGCATCCACCCTCCCCCACCCTTCGTGACTTCCTTTCGACCGTGAACTTCCAGGATTCCTGGAAGGATTGAGGTGAAGGCCTGGGGGATGAGGATGGATGGCTTTCATGGAACTGGACCGGCATTCCCTGTGGCTGAGGGAAGTCCCAGCAAGTCTGAGTGGTACTGAAACAGAACTCAAACGAATAGAAGCTTTGCAGCTATGTCTGGATTGTACATTTTAAATGTCTGCAGTGTTCAGACACCTGAAAAAGCCCCACTAGATGTTCAGGCCGCAGGCAATTCCCTCTGTGAAGAAAATCTCAACCATCTGTAATCTAAATGCCGCAGCGTGACAGAATCTTTCACACAAACTCGTCTCTACTTGTCATTGCTTTTTCCTCTCGGCCACTTCTTCTTTTGCCCAGTAGTTCAGCTGTCTGATTCTCTGCACCAGGCCCGCGTGCGGTCACGTGCCCTTAGCTAATTCAGCCCCACGATGCCGCCCGAGACCGCGCAGGCACGGAGGGAGAATGTGGAAGGGATGACATAAATTACAACCGACTGGATTTCACTTATGACAGAAACGTAGACCTGGCCTCGGAGCCATCTAATTCTCCCATTCAGCAGGCGAGGGACGGGGACCCAGTGAAGGGCAGTGATTGGCCAGAGCCCAGAACCTCGGTCCTAGAACCCTGGCCCTCGGTTTCCCATCTGGTCATGTCCTCAGTGCCTACCCACCTGCAGTCTCTTTGCAGCACGCCAGGGAGGGAGGGCTGAGAGCTGATTACAGAGGGAGAGGTCAGAATGTGCTGAAAATCATTTAGGTTTACTGCCAATCCCATCTCCTCCCATGCTCCCCGCCTCTCCCTGTCCCGGCGCCCAGCCCTGCTCCTCTTACATTGAGTCTTTATAAGGCTCTGGTCTGGCCTGATGGCCTTCTGCAGTCTTGGCATTTGGGCTTGTGGAACTCCTTCCGGCAGATTAGAGGAGGAAGAGACCCTTTTGTCCCAGGGAATCTTTTTTTCCTTTCTTCTCCAATTTGGAAAAGAGTTTGTTTACGTGGAACTTTCTTTTCCGAACAGTGTTTATTGCATTTTAATTTTTTGGCTTTTTTGGAAAGTGCTTATGGATCTAAAAGGTCTAGAACTCATTTAGTTTCAGAGCTCCTATCACTCAGTTGTTCCTTGCTCTTTATTTTGTGAATTGAAGCCTTTACCCTGAATTCTTACAGCTCCGTGCTAAATCTCTCCAGGAAAGAAAATTAAAAACTGATTAGTGACCCTTCTGATTGCCCAAGGGAGGGTTGGAGAGAGGAAAGCAGAAAGGTAAAATTGCTCTTTCCTTGAAACATTTCAGATGGGCCTATCATCAGGAGGCTAATAGATCTTCTCCCCTGATAATGATTATTTCGTGCTTCTGCTTCTGTTTACGCGGGCACTTGAGGGATGTGCAAAATTTCCAGAATTCCTCAGAGAGCCAGCTTCTTTTTTCTTTCAGACGCTGTTTTTGCATCATGTTCCAGGGCAATGATTTGATGATAAATTGGTTTTGAGTGTGAGGGTTTATGGGGATCTGGACCAATGCTGTGTACCTATGATTGCAGGTATGGATTTGTGAACTTAATTCTACAATAATTTATTCAGAGCTTCTCGTGGTCCCAGTAGCATCAAGGTTTTTTTGGTGGGGATGATGAAATAAAGGGAGGATTCCTGCCCATCAGAAGTTTAACTTTTAGGTGGAAAGATTTACTTATAAAACAACAGAGTACAATACAAGACAATTTACAATCAGGTATTGGGTTATGTCATGGAGACGCTAAGAGGTGTAAAAATCCTTATAAGAAATCCTATTTCTTTTTCTTTTTTTATCATCACCTGAGGACATTTTTTCATTTTTTGTTCAGATAGAGCAGGAGGGAGAGAGAGGAAGAGAGAGAGAGAGAGAGAGAGAGAGAGAGAAAGACAGACAGACATGGATGTGAAAGGTACACATTGAATGGCTGCCACCCGCACGACCCAACCAGGGCCGGGGACTAACTGCAACCGAGGTACGCGCCCTTAGCAGGAACCGAACCCGGGACCTCAGGCTGATACTCTAACCATTGAGCCAAACCAGCCAGGGCGAAATCCTATTTCTTATATGCCACGATAGGGTTAATCAGAAAAGTGTTTAAGGAAAATTGAATACAGGTTCTCAGTGCCTTATCTGAAACCCTTGGGGCCAGGTGTGTTTCGAGATGCAACATTTTTCAGATTCCAGCCAGGCGATTTGGTATATATACCATTCATTACACAACATCTCTAGTCAGACCTGGGCGGTACTTTCTAACACAAGCACACTCATATGTGTGCAGCTCATCAATTGTGTGTCCACAGGAAGTGGGGATAAATGGAGACTCTAAGTAGCCTAATGCCAGTTTATAACAGATTGTGTCCCAGTATTAGTTATCTATTATTAGTTATCTATTGTAATGTGGGAGGTTACATCCCAACCTTAGCATTTAAAGGGATGAACATTATCATCTACAGGTTCTGTGGGTCTGGAATCCAGGAGCAGCTTCGCTGGGGTCTCTGGTTCAGAGTCTCTCATGAGGTTGCGCTTGAGCTGTGCCGAGGGTCAGTCATCTAGGTGATGGGTCTGCTTCCAGGATCTCTCACCTGCACGTTAGCAGGCCTCAGTTTCTCTCCACACGGGCCTCTTTGTAGATTCCTAGTGTCCCCTCAATGTGGCATTTGGCTTTCCTCCAAAGCAAGTGATTCTAGAAAGAGAGAAGGCCCAAGATGGAAGCCTTGGTCTTTTACAACCTCCTGTTACTTCTGTGGTATCGTGTTGGTCACACCAACCAAGCTTGGTGTGAGAGGGGACTGTGTAAGGCTGTGAATGCTGGGAGACAGGGGTCACTGGAAGCCTCCTTGAGGGTGGACCACCATAGTCATCCAGTGAGTTTGGCTTCAAACCTAAGGTAACACATTTGGTGTTCATATTTTTTGGGATTTTGGATTGTGGATTTATATAGAGTTTGGCCTCCCCAAAGTGATGACTTGGGAGGATGGACTGTAGCTCTGAATATGGTTCAGGATGGCCAGGTAGCCGGAGTGCAGATGAAGGAACGGGTTCGGTGGAGGAAGATGAGTATCTGGGGAACACTCGGCCTCACAGTCTGCTGTGTGCCAGGCGTTGTACCTGGTGCCAGGGATAAAGTGGTTAATTAAATAAAATTGTGACCATCTGGAGCTAGAATTATGCTTTGAGAAATCTGGAAATTTGCTTTGAAAAATAATCAGTGCTTAATGAAAATCCTTTTATTGAGTGTTTACAATAAGAAAGACAGCTTGTGTAGTGGGAGAAGGAGAGAATATAGACTCACAAAATCCAGATTCCTGTCCCAACTCCTTCATTCACTAGCTGGGAAAAGGTGCTGTGGAGCCTTGGTTTTGCATTTGTAAAATTGAGTTGATGCTTATGTTATTCCATCAATATCACAGGTGGGGTGAAGTTCAAAGGGGATAATGACTGAAAAAAACTCTTGCAAAATTTTAAAGTGGGATGGAGTATTAATAATTATATTGCAGCTCTATCATTTTCTAACTAGTGCACTTAGGCAAGTTATTTAATTCTGTATCTCAGTTTCATCGTCAGTGGACTGAAGATAATACTACTATACATTCATAGGTTGCTGTGAGGTGTGGATGAAATAATACATGTAAGGGCTTCAAACAGTGCCTAGCACATGATGATACGAGAAATACCAAGTTAATGTTAACTGTTGTTATTTTTATGTAGCCATATAGTGCTGAGTTAATGGGAGATTTAAAAAAAGTGAAATGATGACTTAGAATGCTCTTAAACAGTTCTAAACAATGAGACAAACAACAGTTTTCCCTAAAAGGCTTTTTATTATTTGTACTTGCATTTCCTCACCAGAAAACTGATTTATTAGGTTGAACAGAGATTAGTTTGAAAACAACTACCAGCTTTCTCCTTCCTTCTTTTTCTTCCTTTCTTTTTTTTTGATGTCGACCTTTATATATAGCTTTTCAACTTTTTGAAGGTTCTAGCTGAAAATAAATCCCTTTTCATTTTTGGTGGTGGTGTAGTCAGCTTGCCTGCCCAGCATAAAGAGGTAAGTTCAGTTTAGATAATTGTGATCACTTGATGAAGATATGTTTCAACAATGAAACTTAGATTTGGGAACCTGGCAGGATTTACTCATTAAAATTCCTTGTAGGAGTAAATTATGCCTAAAAAAAGAATGTTTGCAATTCTTCTGTTAATTTTAGTGATGAAGACATTGGGTTTATTACGATGTTAATTTTAATTTTAGTTAATTTTTGTGATGAAGACATTGGGTTTATTACGATGTTTTCTTTGTAAGAACCTGAAGAGCCCCCTTTTTAGTATCATGAAAACCTTAATAAATCATTATTTCCTAGACTCTTTGTCCCGCACACCCAGAAGAACTTCCCCTAGACTGCCTTGAAGCCACTGCAGGCTCCCGGGAGAGCAGGCTGTGACAGTGTCATGGAAACATCAGTATTGACACAGGCATGGTGGTGATGCCCAAAGAGCAAGGCTGTAAAGGAAATCAGACCCCAGGCTGACAGCACATCAATTTCCGTAGGTCACAGATTTCCTTTGTGAATGGTGCTGAAGAAACTTGGGCTTCTTGTGTGTTTTCAGGTTAGAGATCCTTGAGTTTTCCTCCTACTTGAAAATGCCAAGTCGTGTGTGTGTGTGTGTGTGTGTGTGTGTGGTGTGTGTGTGTGTGTGTGTGTGTGTGTACACTAGAGGGAGAAAGACAAGTGACCTAACATTTAAATATCATTTTAATATCTGGGTCAGTTGTGTGGTCAGTTGTGTTTAAGAGTAAATACTACATGACTGCTCTCTAGGAAACCATTATCTTCCTTTTAAATACTGTTTTTTTTTTTTTAATTTTTTTTTTTTTTTTTATCCTCACCTGAGGACATTTTTCCATTTTTTGTTCAGGTAGAGTGGGAGGGAGAGAGAGGAACAGAGAGAGAGAGAGAAACATTGATGTGAAAGGAACACATCAAGTGGCTGCCACCCGCACGACCAACCAGGGCCGGGGACAAACTGCAACCGAGGTACATGCCCCCAGCGGGAACCGAACCCGGGTGTCTCAGGACCGCAGGCCGACGCTGTAACCGCTGAGCCAAACCGGCCAGGGCTTAAATACTGTTTTTAAAAGACAAGGAGTATTTAAGTCCTGAAACAACATTTTCTTAACATGAAAATAGGGACTACTGAGGACAGGCGTGCATGTTCAACAAGATGTACCTTGCTTTACTCAAGACATTATTTTTTTGAAAAGTTTCACTGTAAAATTATTCATTTTTTAACATGCTTGCCTGCTAGTGTCATTGAAAAGCTGAAAACAACACAGAATTTTTTTTTTTTTTCCTGCCAGGGGAAGGGTGGTGATTTTTTTTAGTGCTAAATTGCTTGTGGTTTGCTGGGTCTTCCATGCGCTTCCTCACTTGCTGCTGTCGCTGCTGACTTGACCAAAGCCATTTTCCCAACAAAGACTGCTGTGGCCTGGCCCATGTGGCTCAGCGGATTGAGCGGCATCCCATGGACTGAGAGGACCCGGTGTGATTCCTGGGCAGGGCACAGGCCTGGGTTTCAGCCTCCATCCCTGGTGGGGGGAGTGCAGGAGGCAGCCAATCCATGTTCTCACATTGATGTTTGCATCTCTCTCTTTAAAAAATCAATCAGAACATATTAAAAAACAAACAAAAAAACTGCTGTGGTTTTCAGCCCAAAGCAGAAGGCAGGCACTCCTTTGTTTTGGTTTTACCAGTCAAACCAAATGCTCTCAAATGGTTAGACAATCTTGTGCTTTCTGCCCGAGGGTAGGGGAGCAAAGTGACAACAAAATGCACCATTTCTCCCCATGTGTAATAAATTCTGCTTCTCGGGGTGGAATCCATGGCGCTTATTAGACATGCCAAGCTGTTAGTTTTCTAAGCATGTTCAACCAAAAATGATGAGCAAAGATGGCTTTAAGTTGACTGGGGTATTTTGAGTCTCGTTGCATGCATTTGTCAGAGTTTGGCTCTCATTTGCTGATCTTTTTTCCATGGAAGAAAATTCATTGGCACTGCTTGGGTAAATATGGCTGCGTTTCTTTCTTTCTTTCTTTTTTTTAGTTCCTTCCTTCTTTATTTTATTTTTTTATTGTTGACAGTTTTACAGATATCTCCCATTTTCTTGTTGTTCCTCTGTGCCCAACCCCTGCCCCACCCCAGGCCTTCCCCATACTGTAGTCTGTGCCCATGGGCTATGCATATACACATATATGTTCTTTGGTTAATCTCTTCCTGTCTGTCCCCCACCCCCACTGAGATCTGTTATTCTGTTCTATGCATGCATTACTTCTGGCCCTATTTTGTTTGTCAGTTTATCTTGTTCATTAGGTTCTATATATAAGGGAGATCATGTGGTATTTGTCTTTTTTGACTGGCTTATTTCATGTAGCATAATAATCTCCAGGTCCATTCATGCTGTCTCAAAAGGTAAGAGATCCTTCTTTTTTTACAGCTGCATAGTGTTCCATTGTGTACATGTACCACAGCTTTTTTATCCACTCATCTACTGAGTGCACTTGGGCTGTTTCTAGATCTTAGCAATTGTAAATAACGCTGCTATGAACATAGGGGTACATATATTATTTGTGATTAGTGTTTCAGGATATATTCCTAGAAGTGGAATTACTGGGTCAAATGGAAGTTCCATTTCTAATTTTTTTGAGGGCCTCCATACTGTTTTCCACAGTGGCTATACCAGTCTGCATTCCCACCATCAGTGTACTAGGGGTCCCTTTTCTCCATATCCTTGCCAGCACATGTTGTTTGTTGATTTGTTGATGGCAGCCATTCTGGCAGGTGTGAGATGATACCTCATTATAGTTTTAATTTGCATCTTTCTGATGATTAGTGACATTGAACATTTTTTCATATATCTATTGACCATCTGTATGTCCTCTTTGGGGAAGTGTCTATTTGGGTCCTTTGCCCATTTTTTAATGGGATTGTCTTTCTGTATTGAGTTGTACGAATTTTTTGTATATTTTGGAAATTAACCCCTTATTAGATGTATCATTGGCAAATATGTTCTCCCATACAGTGGATTCCCTTTTCATTGTGATGTTGGTTTCTTTTGCTGTGCAGAAGCTTTTTAGTTTGATGTAGTCCCATTTGTTAATTTTTTCCTTTGTTTCCCTTGCCCTTGCTCTATGTGAGATATCTGTGATTTTACTGCCTATGTTTTCTTCTAGGATATTTATGGTTTTGCGACTTACATTTAAGATTTTTATCCATTTTGAGTTTATTCTTGTGTATGGTGTAAGTTGGTGGTCTAGTTTCATGATTTCATGTACCTGTTCAATGTTTCCAACATCATTTATTGAAGAGACTGTTTTTACTCTATTGTATGTTCTTGCCACCTTTGTCAAATATTAATTGACCATATTGGCATGGTTGATATCTGGGTTCTCTGTTCTGTTCCATTGGTCTATATGCCTGTTCTTGTGCCAGTACCAGGCTGTTTTGATTACAGTGGCTTTGTAGTATAACCTGATATCTGGTATGTGATCCCTCCTACCTTGTCCTTCTTTCTCAAGATTGCTGTGGCAATGGGGGGCTTTTTGGTTCTATATAAATTTGGAATATTTGTTCTATATCTATGAAATATGCCATTGGTATTTTAATAGAGATTGTGTTGAATCTGTAGATTGCTTTGGGTAGTGTGGACATTTTAATGATGTTAATTCTTTCAATCCATGAACACAGTATATGTTTCCACTTGCTTGTATCTTTCTCTGTTTCCTTTTTCAATGTCCTGTAGTTTTCTGAGTACAGGTCTTTTATCTCCTTGGTTAAGTTTATTCCCAGGTAGCTTATTTTTTGTTTTTGTTGCAATGGTAAATGGGATTTTTTTTTAGTTTCTCTTTCTGAGAGTTCATTATTGGTGTATAAAAATGCCATCAATTTCTGGGTGTTAATTTTGTATCCTGCTACTTTACCGGATTTATTTATTAAATCTAGCAGGTTTTTTTGGTGGAGTGTTTAAGGTTTTCTATATCAATATCATGTCATCAGTGAATAATGACAGGTTTACTTCCTCCTTTCCAGTTTGGATGCCTTTTATTTCTTCTTTTTGTCTGATTGCTGTGGTTAGGACTTCTAGTACTATGATAAATAAGAGTGGTGAAAGCAGACATCCCTGTCTTGTTCCTGATCTTAAGAAAAATGCTTTTAGTTTTTGCCCATTGAGTATGATGTTGGCTCTAGTTTTGTCGTATATGACCTTTATTAAGTTCATATATGATCTCTCTATTCCCACTTTGCTGAGAGTTTTTATCATAAATTGGTGCTGGATTTTGTTGAATACTTTTTTTGCATATATTGATGTGATTGTATGGTTTCATCCTTCATTTTGTTTATGTGGTGTATCACATTTATTGATTTGTGAATATTGAACCATTCTTGTATCCCCAGAATAAATCCCACTTGGTCATGGTGTATGATTTTTTTAGTGTATTGCCGAATCTGATTTGGTAATGTTTTTTTTTTTTTCTCTTTATTTAGAGAGAGAGGAAGGGAGAGGTAGAGAGAGAGATGGAAATACTGATGAGAGAACATCAATTGGCCATTTCCTGCATGCCTCCCACTGGGGATTTGGCTCACAACCTGGGCATGTGCTCTGACTAGGAATTGAACAGGCAACGTGTTGGTACATGGGTCGACTCTCAACCACTGAGCCACACCAGCTGGGCTGATTTGGTAATATTTTGTTGAGAATTTTAGCATCTGTGTTCATCAGTGATATTGGCCTATAATTTTCTTTTCTTGTAGTGTCTTTATCTGGTTTTGGAATTAGAATAATGCTGGCATCTATAAAAGAGCTTGGAAGTGTTCCCTCTTCTTGAATTTTTTGGAATAGTTTGAAGAGGATAGGTGTTCATTCTTCTTTAACTGTTTGGTAAAACTCACCTGTGAAGCCATCCAGTCCAGGGCTTTTGTTTGGTGGGTCTTTTTTGATTACTACTTTAATTCCATTAGTTGTTATTAGCCTATACAGGTTTTCTGATTCCTTCTGATTGAGTTTTGGCAGATTGCATTGTTTCCAGGAACTTGTCCATTTCACCCAGATTGTCCAGTTCATTGGCATATAGTTGTTCAAAGTATTTTCTTACAATCCTTTGTATTTCTGTGATGTTAGTTGTTACTTCGCCTCTTTCATTTCAGATTTTATTTATTTGGTTCCTCTCTCTTTGATTTTTATTTTTTTATCCTCACTCGAGAACATTTTTCCATTTTTTGTTCAGATAGAGTGGGAGGGAGAGAGAGAGAGAGAGAGAGAGAGAGAAACATCGACGTGAAAGGGACACATCGAGTGGCTGCCACCCGCATGACTAACCGTGGCTGGGGACAAACTGCAACTGAGGTACGTGCCCTTAGCGGGAACCGAACCTGGGTCTCTCTGGACCGCAGGCCGACGTTCTAACTGCTGAGCCAAACTGACCAGGTTCTCTCTTTGATTTTTGATAAGTCTGGCTAAAGGTTCATCAATGTTGTTTATCCTTTCAAAGAATCAGCTCTTGGTTTCATTGATCTTTTGTTTTTGTTTTGTTTTTTAGTCTCTATGTCATTCACTCTGATCTTTATTATTACCTTCCTTCTACTTATTCTGGGCTTTTCTTATTGTTCTCTTTCTAATTTAGTGGTAGGGTGAGGTTTTTTATTTGAGCTTTTTCATGTTTCTTGACATAGTTGGCTGCATATCTTGTGTTAGATTTTGTTAGATTCCTATTGCAGGCCGAAAAAGGAGTTAGAGTCAATAAGAATCCAAATATTTAGAAATATCTGTAATTTTCATACGAATAGATTTTACTCTTCCTCATAAATGAGAACTTTTAGGCTGACAATAAAGCACACGCAATCCTCATGCACATTTGCTATTGCTTCATTCTGGTGTTTTTGGTGGTATCGGTGGCATACAGGCATAACCTTTAAAAAAAAAATTCTTCAAAATTAACGAGACATCCTTGACTGAAAAATAGTTTCCTTCTACCCAGGGACTTTGAGTTCTTAACTGAATGTAGGATGAGGAAAGGATTCTGCAGACCCTGGGTAGTGAACATGTTAAATGTACATTTGATACAAGCATTTTAACATCAGAATGAATTGCTGAGCTGCCTTCTAGCTCTGGAAGTCTGATGGGTTGTATCTACGATCATAGGCTGTGGTGACGGGTGCTAGCTGTCAAACCTCGAGATCGTGTTTATGGTTTATCTAGTCTGGAGCCACAATTAACCATTCATTACTCAGGTTTCTCAGATTCCTGCGGCATTTTTAGTCCCCCTCGTATAGTGGACAGGGTCCAGGAAAAGCAATTACATTTTCTGTTTTCTTGAGCTTTTGATTTGGTAGGGAGGGGAAAGGGAAGCTGTTTGTTCTTTTTCAGACTCAGGAGCATTTTGCTTTTTTAATTACGACAATTGTTTTGGGGGGATTTTACTTTCTTCTTTAAGGCTACTTCATGGAGTGAGACCCTATGTAATTAAAAGGTCGTCCATAAGAAAATGTAAGCCAGTCAATTCAGTGGAAGTTTTTTTTGTTTTTTCAATTTAAAGCACTCACTGTTTATTAAATGACCAGATTATAAAAATAACCATGGTAGAAATCTTAATTCATTCTCCTAATAAGCCTGTTGATCTGGTCGTCCCTGTTACCAGCATCTCCACCTTCTACAACATGGGTGGTCTTTTTCTTCACTCCACCTCGTGGAGAAGATAATTTGAAGGGCTGCAGGAAGTTGTTAGCATCTTTGAAGCATTTTCCAACAGTATAAATCTCATGAAATCAGATCCTCCATGCAGACGATGCCATATTTACCAAGAGATCGAGCAATCAATGTGTTATCTGTCAGGGCAATTCGTTATTTGTTGATTTTGCCATAACCACGCTTGTAGATCAATTCATTTACTGACTTCAGATTTGGGTACCCCCATGCAATATGCGGTTGTACAATCCTCAGCATGTTAATCGAAGCCTTGTGGAGCTTAACAAAGGTGCCGTTGAAGATCTGGCGAAGGCGAAGAAGCTGCAGCCCCTTTCGGACCTTTGGGCTCACACCATTGATACCTCTGATCCTGATGACAAGTGCCGATTTGGGTTCTGCAGGTACATAGAAGTTGCCAGCTTTTCTTGTCATCCTAGCCATTCGAATCTCATTTCTGTGCATCTGCCTGGATTCCTTGTGACAGTGCTTAGCTTTTCCATAGATGAGCTTCCACCTCGCCTTCCAAGGCATCTTTTCGGCAAACTTCTTTCTCAGGCGCTTGATCTTCAGCTCTGTGAAATTCCTTCGCTTTTTCTTAAGAGTTTCTGGCACAGCAAGGACCTTCTTCTTCTCGTCTGCACCCTCCAGGGTTCCAGCCGGAAAAGAGGCTCAGTGGAAGTTTTAACAGTGCTTACTATTCACCCAGGTAGTTTGTACCCCATGTCATGTCTGACACTCGCTGGTGTTCAGTAAATGTTACTACTTTTCCTTCTTCTCGACTCCAGGCAGCTTGTTGTGGGGAGTACAAAATGAACATAAGTGAAATGATAGGAGAACAGTGAAATCTAGAGTAGGACTGGAAATGCGGTATTGAAGTGTAAGAGCTGAGGTTCTCGTGGAGAAGTGTGTTTTGTATTTGCCTTTTAAGAATCAGTGGACCTCAGGTGTACAGAAAGTGAGGGGCTGCCCAGTGAAATCCTGGGATGTGAGAAACTGGCTGAATCCGGAGGCAGAGGGAAAACCACGTTGCATCCAGTTGGTGTCGTTCCATAAAGGACTTGGAAACCATAAAGAGGAGTTGAGACCTGGTGTTGTGTGGTAAGTCAAAGCAGAGGAGAGTCTTGGTGGTATTTTATGAAGGTCAACTGGCAGTTAATCGCTGCAGACTGATTGGAGGGGGAGCCTGGACTCTGGGAAAGCAGTTAGGGGTGAGGTGATGAGAGCTGGGCTTCAGCTGTGGAGTGGAGTAGAAACAAAAGACAGAGAGGACATTTTAGACAGCCTTTCGTGGAACAAATACGTTTTGGGAACATTCCAGGTGCTAGGCACTGGGCCGGGCCCTGGATGCAGGGGCGAGGCCACCTGATGCAGTCCCTACTACTAATGCCAGCATTGTTGAAAGCAGCGAATGAGATAACATATGTAAGTGCGTATTGCAGTTTCAGGATTCCAAAAGTCCATTTGTTTTTAAAAAATGCTTTAAAAATGCCAATACAAATCTATCCTAATGCAGGAAATAAAATTTTTGACCAAAATCAATATCTCATATTAGAAAATGTTAGAGCTTTGCTTTTTAAATTATTGTACTTTATTTTCCCTCCACTCGTGCTCTGATCCTCCTGCTAAGCCTCAGATACCCCCCTCCCCTCCTCCCCCGCCAGGTCCAGCATTTCTCTCTTGGGATAAGAAGTTACTTTAGCATGTGTTCACAGCTCATTAAATTAATTTAAGAACCGACTGCTTCAGAGGCCCACAGACCAATAATTTACTCTTTTTTTTTTTTTTAATCCTCACCTGAGGATATTTTTTCATTTATCTTCAGATAGAGTGGGAGGGAGAGAGAGAGAAACACTGATGTGAGAGAGACACATCAACTGGTTGCCTCCCGCACAGCCCCCACAGGGCTGAGACCGAACTGCAACTAAGGTGCATGCCCTTGACCAGAATCAAACCCATGTCTCTTTGGTCTGCAGGCTGATGCTCTAATGGCTGAGCCAAATTGGCCAGGGCCAAAGATTCACTCTTAAGTGTGTGTTTACATCTGAGAACTCATAGTAGGGAGCTAAAGGGAGAGTCCCCGCTGGCTCTCCAGACCCCATCACCAGCAGTGTTTCCACCATCTCGTTCTGTTTGCCTGGGTCCAACCAAGATACCCTTTGGAAGACTGAATACAACCATGTCATATACAGTGTCATTTACAAATAGTGCATATCTGACAATGTGGAAATTTTGTTAGTCTGTACTTTGGAGGACTTTTTGATAAATATTACTTTGTAACTCAAAGGAAAACTTGCAAATTATTTAACACAATTAAAAAAATATTGCTACGGGGTAAGAAACTCTAATAATAGTGCATTTTAGGCAGCTGGACACATATTTTAGTGGCGGTTCTTTACCTTTGAGATACTTAAAGTGGTGAGAAGGCTTTGGAGCCCTGCTGGAAACTGGGGCGTCCTGTTGAGATGGTCGTTTGCATGGTTTCAGGGAGGGCACCTGTGCTGGGCATGGTCACATCAGGCACCAGAGTTCAGGTGCCTTAATCCCTGGTTGAAGCTGGAGCTGGCCCAGTCAGTGGCTGTTAGTCAGCCTGGGACCTTTTTGAGCAGAGTTGTCGGGCAGAGTCGGGGTGGAGAGGCCAGCGAGGCCTCAGATTTGGAGCTTTACCCGGAGTGGCGCAGGGCCCTGCGTCAGTCCCTCAAGGGCACACGCTGACAGAGTCGAGGGGCAGACAGTGTCTCCTGCAGCTCCTGTTCTCCTGGTGTCTGGATGGCGGTGTCTTTGCAGATTCTCAGTGCTTTTATGCCATCGTTAGTCCTGGTGGGAAGGGAGCTCTCTCCTCTGGGCTTTTGGTTTCTGTATCAGGTGTGAGGCCCATATCTTTGGGGCTCTCCAGGTGGACACACACTCTCAAGGTATCCAGGTGGCAGTTTGTCCTTTTCCCATGTTTCTTCTTCTTCTTTTTTTTTTGCCCCCCATCGTTTTTTTTTTAGCTAAGGCAGGGGCCCACTGGAAGGCTCTGTCAGCGGTGAGGTCAGTTCAAGTGAGGTAGTGATAGGGGAAGGATTGACCATCATCTTGTTTGTTGCTTTTCCCTTAACTTCAATTGCTTTTGCTTTCTTGCAGGAGCGTCACTTGCCATTCCCACTGAGCCTCTCTGGCTACTCCGTCTTCCACTGTCATGTCTGTAGTATCTTTCTTTGCTGTCCAATCAAAGTAACTGGAAACTGGAACTTTAATTTTGAGATGTGCTGTATATGTATGATCTTAAATATAGAATTAAAAGGAAAGTTGATACTGGCAGTATGTGTTGAAGTTAGTGCTCAGTCCAATCTCTTACATCTTCACAGATCAGAGCATGACAGTTAAATGTAACAATCATTTATTGGATTACAACTTAGAAAATTCAGTTACCTAGACAACCCCATTCCCTGAGCATCATTTCAAATCAATGTTGGGGCATATAGATAAACTCAGAAGTCCCTGTCTTCCTTAAAATAATTACTGTAGATGTGTAAGTCTTTTAAAATCTATCAAAATTAACATTATTAATTTTTAATCTAATAAAATTTATTACTGAAGGTTTGTTGTCCCATTGGAAATAATTTAGAATCAGAGAGGAGTAATTCGCTGTAACGATATTTTATGTGAGATTTGAGCCATTTTATGAGCAGGGTTTATGAGACTAGTACTGCTGAGGCTGTTTATTCACTGTACATTTCTAGGATTTAACATATGATGTCCCTTAGTGGGGGACAATGCCTTTGTTAGGTCTTAGTGCAAACAGATGTGGTTATTAAAGATATGACCATCAGGCTGAGAGAATGCAAGGCATTGCTTCATTCCATTATGCTTTTAAAAAATGAAATGCACTCAGCTTTTGGCTCAGTGGATTGAACATAGTCCCATGGACTGAGAGGTGTCAGTTTGATTCCTAGTCAGGGCACATGCCCGAGTCATGAATGCGATCCCTAGTGGGGGCTGTGCAGGAGGCGGCCAATCGATGTTTCCCTCGCACATCAATGTTTTTCTCTCTCTCCCTTCCTCTCTCTCTCTCAAAAAAAAAAATCATTAAAAACATATTTAAAAAAATATGAAATGCTAGGGTTGAATTCTTTATTAAAGTAGCTAGAAATATGTGAAATTGAAAGGACTAATTAAACCATATTAAAATTTTAATTTAATTAAACCATATTAAAATTTATTTAAAATGAGCTCAAAACTTAAATATTTTGAAGACAGTAAAGCTTAGAGGGAGAAAGGAATAAGGTCTTAGTTACAAAGAAATCTATACATGTTGCCAATATTATTTTCACAAATTCTACTAATTTGAACATCTGCCAGGAGCTTGTGAGACTGGAACCTCATCATCTCTGATATATATTTGAAGATTTGAGAAATTACCATTTAACATGTTTAGCCTTGGCTGGTTTGACTCAGTGGTTAGAGCATTATCCCGCAAACTAAAGGGTTTTGGGTTTGATTCCTGCTCGAGGGCACATACCTGGGTTGCAGGTTTGATCCCAGGGCCTAGTTGGGGTTGTGTGGGAAGCAACCAATTCATGTGTCTCTCTCGCATGATGTCTCCTCTCTCTCTCCCCACCTCTACTCCCTTCCTTCCTTCCACTCTATCTAAAAATCAGTGGAAAAATATCCTCGGGCGAGGATTAACAAAAAATAAATAAAATAAAATAAAGTTTTTATTGGCGAGGTTGGCTATTAGTCATTTCTGTTGTTGCTGTTGTTTTGCTCTGTTTCTTTTTTTTTATACCATATATAAATGAGATCATATAGTATCTTTATCTGTCTGATTTATTTCACTTAGCATAATGCCCTCAAGTTTCGCTTACGTTGTTGCAAATGGCAAGATTTCCTTCTTTTTATGACTGAATAACATTCCTCTGTGTGTGTGTGTGTGTGTGTGTGTGTGTGTGTATGTGTGTGTAAACATTTTCTTTACCTATTCGTCCATTGATGGACACTTAGGTCATTTCCATGTCTTGGTTATTGTAAACAATGCTGCAGTGAACATGGGGTTGCCGATAACTTTTGAATTAGTGTTTTGTTTTCTTTGGATAAATACCCTGAAGTAGAATTGCTGGATCATATTATGGTTCTATTTTTAATTTTTGAGGAATCTTCATACTGTTTTTTATAGTGACTGCAGCAATTTACATTCTCACCAACTGTGTATATAGGGTTCCTTTTCTCCATATCTTCACCAACACTTGTTATCTCTTGTCTTCTTGATGATAAGCATTCAACAGGTATGAGGTGATATCTCGTTATGGTTTTGATTTGCATTTTCCTTGTGATTAGTGATGTTGAACATCTTTTCATGTACCTGTTGGCCATCTGTTTGTCTTCTTTGGAAATATGTCTAATCAGTTACTTTGCCCATTTTTAAATTGGATTTTTTTCTTTTCTATTGAGTTGTATGAGTTCTTTATATATTGGGTGGGGCAAAAGTACATTTACAGTTGTGAGCACACAAAACAGTTTATTCTTGTATTATTATTTATTACATTATTTTCTGTACACATAACTGTAAAGCTACTTTTGCTCCACCCTGTATTTGAATGTTAATCCAATTATTAGATACATAATTTGCATATATTTTCTCCTATTTGGTAAGTTGCCCTTTCATTTTAGTTGATGGTTTCCTTTGTTGTATAAAAGTTTGATGTAGCTATACTTCTTTTTTTTGGTTAATCCTCACCTGAGGGTATTTTTTCCATTGATTTTTTAGAGAGAGTGGAAGGGAGGGAGAGAGGGAGGAAGGGAGAGAAAGAGAGAGAGAGAGAGATTGATGTGAGAGAGACACATTGACCTGTTGCCTTCCATATATGACCTGGATGGGGCCAAGGATTGAACCTGCAACCCAGGTGTGTGCCCTTGACTGGGTATTGAACCTGAGACCCTTCAGTGTTTGGGTCAATGCTCTAACCCTGAGCAATACCAGCCAGGCCTCATGTAGCTGTATTTCTTTATTTTTGCTTTGGTTGTCTTTGCTTTTGACATTACCCGCCCCCCCCCCCCCCCCCCCCCCTTCCCACACACAAGTCATTACCAAAACTAATGTCAGGGAGCTTACTACCTAGGAATTCTGTGCTTTCAGGTCTTACATGCAAGTCTTTAATCTGTTTTGAGATAATTTTTGTGTATGGTTTAAGATAGAGGTCTGATTTCAGTTTTTGTTTTGCATGTGGCTGTCCAGTTTTTCCAACACTGTTAAAGAGACTGTTATTTACCCATTGTGTATTCTTGGCTCCTTTGTCATAATTAATTGACCATGAATGTGTGGGTTTATTTTTGGGCTCTATTCTGTTCCATTGGTTATGTGTCTGTTTTTATGCCAGTACCATACTGTTTTGACTATTATAGCTTTGTAATATAGTTTAAAATCAGGAAGTATGATGCCTCCAGATTTGTTCTATTTCAGAATTGCTCTGGCTATTCAGGTGCTTTGTAAAATAACTTTTAGGGTTTGCCCCCTGTTTTTGTAAAAAATGCCATTGGAATTTTGATAGGGATTGCTTTAATCTATAGATCACTTTGGGTAATATGGCCATTTTATAACAATATGAACTCTTGTGATTTATGAACATGGATATCTTTCCATTTATTTGTGTCCTCAGTATCTTTCATTAAAGTCTTATAGTTTTCAGTGTTTAGATCTTTTACTTTCCTGGTTAATTTGTTTGTAGTTAGGTAATTGTTTTTGATGCTATTGTGAATTAGATTGTTTTATTTTTTTCATGTTTTTTTTGTTAATGTATAGGAACAACTGATTTTTCTTATTTTTTATTAATTCTTTTTCCTTTATTGATTTTTAGAGAGGAAGAGGAAGGGAGAGGAAGAGAGAAATAGAAACATCGGTGAGAGAGAACATCGATTGACTGCCTCCTGCATGCCCCCCACTGGGGATTAGGCCCATAACCTAAGCATGTGCCCTGACTGGGAATCGAACAGGCAGCCTCTTGGTGTATGGGTCGACGTTCAGCCACTGAGCTACACCAGCTGGGCAACACAACTGATTTTTCTATAATGATTTTTGTATCCTGCCACTTCACTGAATTTGTTTATTAGTTCTAACAATTTTTTAGTAAAATCTGTAGAATTTTTAAAATATATGATCATCACTAAACAAAGGCAGTTGTACTTCTTCCTTTCAAATTTGGATACCTTTTATTATTTTTCTTGCCTGACTGCTATGGCTAGGACTTCCAATACTATATTAAATAGAAGTGTTGAGAGTGGGCATCTTTATCTTGTTCTTGATTTTAGAGGAAAAGCTTTCAACTTTTCATCATTGATTGTGATGTAAGGTGTGGACTTGTCATATATTATCTTTATTATGTTGGGGTATGTTTCTTTTATACCCCATTTGTTGACCATATTTATCACGAAAAGATGTTGCATTTTTTCAAAAGCTTTTCTGCATCTATTGAGATGATCATATGATTTTTCTGTTTTATTTATCAATGTGGTGTATCATATTTACTGCTTTGCATATGTTGAACAATCCTTGTACCCCAGGTCCAGACCCCACTTGATCATGATGTATGATTCTTTTAACGTGTTGTTAAAGTCAATTTGTTAGTATTTTATGGAGAATTTTTACACCTATATTTATCAGGGATATTGGTCTATAGCAGCAGTTGTCAACCTGTGGATTGCGACCCCTTTGGGGGTCGCCTGAGACCATCGGAAAACACATATTTCCAATGGCGATTCATAACAGTAGCAAAATTACAGTTATGAAGTAGCAATGAATATAATTTTATGGTTGGGGGTCATCACAACATGAGGAACTGTATTAAAGGGTCGCGGCATTAAGAAGGTTGAGAACCACTGGTCTATAGTTCTCTTGTAGTGGCCTTATCTGGCTTTGGTATCAGGGTTATGCTGGCTTTATAAAATGAGTTTGGAAGTGTTCCTTCCTCTTCAGTTTTTATGGAAGAGTTTGAAGAGGATTGACATTAATTCTTCATTAAATGTTTGGTAGAATTCACCAGAAAAACCATCTGGTCATGGAGATTGACTTGTCTTGTTTGTCATTCATCAGCTCTTGCTTTGGACTTTTCTTTCTGCTCTCCAAAGGTTTCTTTTATCTTCTTAAAACTGCTCTGTCATGCTTCTGCAAGTCTCTGCTTTGCCCCAAAGCATTTTCCATTTTATACTCAGTTACTTCTAATTCAAGTCTGGGTTGGGTATAACTTTGAAAAAATTATTAATATTCTTTATTCAGGTTTGAGGATAACCTAAGAGAATTAGAAGGCAGGGAAAGGAAATATGACAACTGTGTATCAGACACACCTGCTTCCTGTATACAGTTTCTTTTACAACCTCTCTCCCCCACTAGTCCTCTCCCTCTCCTTCTCTCTTCTGCTGAATCTCTGGCTACCAAACAAATCTGATCTGATCAAAAGAAACCCAAACACTCAAAGATGTCATATTTATTTTTAAGAGCTACTCCTGCATCATAAAATGGAATATTAAACATTCAGTCTGAATAGCTGCATTTAAATTACTCCACTGGGTCAGAATTTCTCCAATAGCCAGATGCTTGGCTCTCATACACATAGTATTCATTTAAGGGCCACTCCCAAGGGTGGCTTTTAGTGTCTGGGTTGCAGTCTTCATCCTCGCTATAGTTGTACAGTCCCATCATGTGCCAAATAATGATGATTTGCTCTCTACTATTTGGTAGTTGCATCTCTTCTTTACTGACCACCATTGATTAAAACATTAATTGACATGGACAAATGGTGGTGACAAATTGAAATGCCTTTTCTATTGTTCTTTTAAATATAATTAGATTTAGAGGAAGAATATCAAATTAAGAAAAGAGCTTTATTTTCCTAACTTACTAAGAGTTTAAAAATTAAGAATGGATGGCCCTGGCTGGTTTGGCTCAGCGGTTAGAGCGTCGGCCTGCGGTCCTGAGAGACCCAGGTTCGGTTCCCGCTAAGGGCACGTACTTCGGTTGCAGTTTGTCCCCGGCCCTGGTTGGTCCTGCTGGTGGCAGCCACTCGATGTGTCCCTTCACGTCGCTGTTTCTCTCTCTCTCTCTTCCTGTCTCTCCCTCCCGCTCTATCTGAACAAAAAATGGAAAAATGTCCTCGGGTGAGGATTAAAAAAAAACAAACAAAAACAAACAAACAAACAAAAATTAAGAATGGATGTTAAAATACATCAAATACCTTTATAAGCACTAATTGATTTATTCTTCTTTTATTTAAAAGAATTTGACTAGTTGATATGAATTACCATATAAATTTCTTAAAATTAAAAAATTTATTCTTGAAGGAAGTCCTACTTTATTGCATGCCATTGAATATGATAGGCAAATATTTTATTTAGAATGGCTGTACTGTTAATCTCCAGTTTTGGGGGAAGATTGCTCAGTGTCCTGACTTCTTCACTTTGGGAAAGAGCCCCTCCTTGGTGTGGAATTGGTGGGACATTCCTTTTTCACACCATGAAAACATGGAGGCATGTGACTGAGACTTGACCAGAGTGCTGAGACTGAATTTTGCAAAGGCAGAGGTACAATTGAGGAAGTCTTTAGGGTAGTGCTTGGTTGTCGAGAGTCCAGTAGTAGTAGTGATGTGTACCCTGCCATAGCAGGGTAGATGTAGCAGTAGTGATGGTGGTGCCAATAGCAGCATCCTAATTTTACAACTTGACCTTGGTCGTGGCTCATGCAACTTGGCCTTTGATAGCTTTTGCTCATTTTGTGAGCTTGTTACTCCATGTTTTCTATCCATTTTGTGAGCTATCAGTATGCTTCCAGAAAATTGCTTCTTTGCTTTCGTTTGCTAGAGTCACTTTCTGTAGTTTGCAATTAAGAACCTGACTATATAATAGCATAGAGGATGGAGTATGAACAGATCTGGGTTCAGGTCCTGGTCCTTTCCATAATTGGCTTTGGGTAAGACACTTAACCCCTTGGCACCTCATTTGTAAAACCTCACAGAGTGGTAGAAAGAATTAGAGATAATGTACACCAAGTGCATTATCTCTCATAATAGGCACTCAATGAATTATTAGTAATTAACATTATTATTTGTGGAATGTTCCATAATAGGACAATAATCCCTTCTTCACAATTCTAAAATCTGAAAACTTAGATTTTTTAAAAAAAATTACTCACTTGATTGTAAAACCTGACCTGACTTGGGTATATTTGAAGAAAAGACCTGACTACAATGTGAGGAAATTTAAAGTCTTTATTTATCACATCGTGTAAATGTTTATGCATTTTTGCTTCAGAAATATCATGATATTGCTCCAGACTCTCTGAAGGCATGTGAAGTACATTGGACATGCCTGGTAGTGCTTTTCCGGAAATTTTTTGAATCTTGAAGTGTATCTTGCCCCATGAGTTTTGGGTAAGGGGTTTTTGAGGGATTGTTGACATATACTGGCTCTCTATAAGAAAGAGGAGTCAAATATTCCGGGGGAGTTTTTCAGAACAGTGTCCTCTGGGTGAATGAGATGGGTGCTTCCCTCTCCTTCCCCTTGGCTTCAGTGGTGTGACAGGTGTCTGGGTGTATGTGGAGGGCATGGTGCCTGTGACCAGTTTTGATTTCCAGGTTATGCCAGCATCAGAAATTCATTTGGGGACATTTCAGTCTTTTTCTTGTGTTTTGTAATAGATTATGGAATCACAGACTTATTGTTCTTTGAAAGTTGGAAAGTGTTATGTTAAACAATCTGAAACTAGAGTCTTTTCTGCTTGTCTTTTCTGTTTTTGTGATTATTCTGTGGTAATTTTCTTGCGTATGCCAATTAGGGAAGTTTTTTTTGTTAAGTTCCCACATATTTATCTCTTCATCAAAGAATTTTCAAGTGTAGCTTTGTGGGTAAGAAAAAGTAAGCATATATGGTTAATTCTTATTTATCTGTTTAAGATTATTGTATAGAATATCATCAATAAAGTTATAACAACTAAGCAATATTTTGTGAATGAAAAATATTTTAATAGAATTGTAATTATATTGAATAAGTAGGGAGAGAGGGAGCGTTATATGTATTTAAATATAGATAAGAAGGAACCTTTGTATAATCTTCTCACTGGTCCTTAGTTGTTTTCAGTCACTTCTTAGTGTAACTGTGGTTTTTCTTTCTTCAGGATTCGATAGCATAGGTTCATGTTGAGTTTACTCATTTGGTATGAGACCCTCAGCTATTCCTGTCTGATCCCTGGGCCCTGTACTGTACCCCGAGACAGTGGTGGTGTTTTTTACTAGGGAGGACACCTTTGATTACATAGTAATTCTCCTTCAGGTCGCAATGATTACTCTGCTTGGAGGAGTAGATTCAATTTTAACTATACATTTTGTGCTCCTCCTTAAGTTCATAAAATAGAGAAATAGTATGGCTTTCGATTTCCTTAAAACATTCTTAAATTCAACTAGATCAGTGCTTTGAGTAAGAGGCAGCTCAAATTGCCTTTCATAGGTCTTACAGAATTATGGTAACTAATCATGTTTTGGCCAAAGTGATTGATTCTAGATTTGGACAGGTTCCATTAAGCAGTTACCTTAACAACCCTCATCCTAAATGCTGGGGAATGTATTGGGTCTTTGGGTGAGCCTGAGATCATTGTCTGTCTAAGTATGGGAAATACTGCCTATAGCTTTATAATCCAGAGTGGCTGGATTTCATCTAAGAGTAGATGGTCTTTTTATGCAGTTTGCTGCTGGTGAGACCTCCCCGTCCTTTCTTTATAGGTGAGAAATAGGAGTGATGAGACATGTGAACATTTCTGTGCTTTTCTTGCTCTTAATGATGGGTAAGCTCCCAGGATGGTTGAGTGTGTTGTCCCAGCCTCAGCTCCTGTTCTGCGCCTCTTCCCTGGCATTTCTTCAGCCTCCAGTCTGGCCTTGGTTCCCTTACCCCCTTAATGCCCTTGGAAAACAGTGGGCTGCTCTGGCTCCCCAAGTGTTTGTCCCTCCGAGACAGTGTCTGCAGAGATGATGAGGAAGCACTGGTTTGGTGCTAGCCCAGCACGCTCAGCCACCTCGGTTAAGGGGTTTGTGTGCACGCACACCTGTATACTCCTGCACACCTGTACTTTCTGCACAACCAATTCACACAAGAATGAGTAAGGATTTATAGGGAGCACATCATGCTGGAATGATTTCCAAATTGAACTCCTGATGCAAAAAATGTAGTAGTGGTCAAAATTAGACTTAAAAAGAGCTTTTGGAGGGCTCCACCATGGAAACTGCCCATAGCCTGTTTTCTCTTGGTTTGGAATGGTCACTGTATGTCCAGTTGAGCATTAGACAACGGAAGAGGCTTGTGTTAGACTTTGTGTCGTACAAAAAGAATGCACTTGAACCATGAGGGTTAGACTCAGTTTTTTTTTTAAATCCTCACCTGAGGATACTTTTCCATTGATTTTCAGATAGAGTGGGAGGGGGAGAGAGAGAGAAGGTGGGGGAGAGAGAGAGAGAGAGAGAGAGAGAGAGAGAGAGAGAGAGAGAAACATTGATGTGAGAGAGACACATCAATTGGCTGCCTCCCACACGACCCCAACTAGGGCCAGGGATCTGACCACAAACTGCAACTAGGTACGTGCCCTTGACCAGAATCAAACCCGTGACTCTTTGGTCCAAGGGCCGGTGCTCTAACCACTGCGCAAACGGGCCAGGGCCAGACTCAGTGTTTTGAAGCACACCTAAGAGCAGCACCCAGGACCTGAGACTGAGGGAACAGGAATGTCCTGTGGAATTTCTTTCTCTTCTTTCTCAAATTCATCTTGTTCAGTTTGCATAGTTAAATGCTGTATGCTCTTTGACCCAGACAACCTGGCATTCTTAGGAGTGACTACAATTTTGTACAAATCAATTTCTACAATCATGAGAGGAAACAGACATACTTTTTACCAAGATGTGATGCTGAAGGTAGCGTGGCTTGACAAATGAATGTTGTCAAGTATCAGAGCAAGATTTTCCCTCTCTGGAGAGCTTATAGTTCGGGATAGGTTTGCACCTTTCCATGTTGAGATAACTTTCTCTCTGCAAATGAGGTACAGGGATCTTTATATCTGGGGATGTTTAAGGATGGTACTTGTAGATAGAAAATGAAGATTGCAATTTTTTTTTTTATCCTCACCCGAGGGTATTTTTCCATTTTTTGTACAGATAGAGTGGGAGGGAGAGAGAGGAAGGGAGAGAGAGAGAGACATCGAGTGGCTGCCACCCGCACGACCAACCAGGGCCGGGGACAAACTGCAACCGAAGTACGTGCCCTTAGCGGGAACCGAACCCGGGTCTCTCCAGACCGCAGGCCGACGCTCTAACCGCTGAGCCAAACCAGCCAGGGCGAAGATTGCAATTTTTTTCTTTTGTGTTTGGACCTGGTAATTGTGGATTCAGAATCTTTCAAGAGTTATTTGAGTCACAGCAAAAGTTTTCTTGTCCTAAATACACTGTAAAGTAATGCCCTATTTTGTCCCCTGCAACCCCTGAAAATTGGGTTTGTTGTCATATGAAAGATGACTTAGCAGTAGCAATTTTTATTCCCCAGTTCATATGAAGATGCTGATCTGAAAGACAGCACCGGAAGGGTTGTGGTACTAGGCAGAGGGACACTCAAACACCTTAGCATCTTTCTCTGAAGAGTTGGAAGAGAACAAAGCAAAGCAAGTAAAAGCAGAGAAAGGGGTCACTCCAGGCTGTGGCATGTTGTAGGCTTGATAGCTCATATTCTATTGAGTGTCACCAGGGAAATAATTGGTCTTGGCGAGGCTACAGGGTGCCTCTTTTTTATTGAATAAAATTAGGTTGCTGGGACTCATGAATCATGGATGCAATGCTGGAGCTGAAAATGGTCAGTTAATACAGAGCTGTAACCACACGTAAAGGTCACGTCCACGTGCTTGCTGTTTCCTGTATGCTGCCGTCAGGGTTCAGTGTTCAGTGAGCCAGGAGACTTTTTTTTAAAATTAAACTTTAAAAAAATTAAGTGTGGTTAATTGAACTTTTTATTTTGAGATAATTCACATGTATTTTTAAGAAATAACAGAGAGAGATATCATGTGCCTTTAACCATTTTTCCCTCAAAGGTAACATCTTGCAAAACTTTTAATGCAGTCTCACAACCAGGATATTGACCATGATGTGGTCAAGGTACAGAGCATTTCCATCACCCGAAAGAGTCCTCCAAGGGCCCTTCTATAGCCACATCCACTTCTCTGCCTCTTCACGTCTTCTTAAACTGGTAACCACTCATGTGTTCTTTATTTCTGTAGTTTTATTTCGAGAAGGTTGTATCAGTGGGATCATACCTTTTGAATTGGCTTTTCTCACTCAGCATAATTCTCTGCAGATTCATCCAGGATTTTGCGTATGTCAGTATTTATTCCTGAGCAGCATCCTATGCTATGGATGCTTCACAGTTTGGTTAATTACTCACCTGCTGAAGGACCTCTACAGTTTTTGGCTTTCTGAATAAAGCTGCTATAAATAGTCATGCATACGTTTTATGTATGGAAATGTTCATTTCTCTGGGATAAATGCTGAAGAGTGCAATTACTGGGTCCTACGATAGTTTCATGTTTAGTTTTTTAATAAGCTGCAAAATTGTTTTCCAAAGTGGCTGTAACATGTTATGGTCCCACCGGCAATGTATGGGTGACTCAGCTTTGCAACTCCTTAGCATTTGGTTTGTCAGTATATTTTAGTTTAGCTATTTTGTTAGGTATGTAGTGATATCCCATTGTAATTTTCATTTGTATTTACCTAATGGCTAATCAGGTGGCATATTTTTTCATATACTTATTTGCCATCTGTATATCCTTATTGGTGAAGTGTCTCTTTACTGATGTTCTAAAGGACTGTTTTTCTGCTGTTGAGTCCTGGGAGTTCTTCATACAGGCTAGGTGCTAGTTCTTTGTTTGGCTATGCGGTTTGCAAATATTTTCTCTCAGTCTGTAGGTTATGTTTTTTTCTTTATCCCCTTAATGTTAATTTGATGACATTTAATTTATCCGTTTTTGCTTTGATTAATGCTTTCTGTGTGTGGTGAAAGCCAGCCCCTGGGGCCAATCATCTTGCACGGCCAGCACTGCCTGCCAGCCAGCCCCAGGGTGTCGCTCCCCCCTGGGATTCTCGCTTTGACTCATTCACCAGTCGTTCAGAAAGTCACATTAGATCCATCAAACCAAAGGCAAATTACAGGCATTAGGGCACCACAGGCCCGCGTACAGCTGGGTTAATGTCCTGTGGGATCTTTCTACCAAACAGATTTCCCAGCCGCCACCAGCCCCCACTTGGGCAATCCTGTCAGTCACAGATGAACGTACTTCAGGGACCTGAGGGACATGATGGCATTTTCCCAGTTCATCTAGCGTATTTCTAATTACGCCTCAAAGACTTTTTATCATGGCTGCATTGAAGTTTTTGTAGCTTTCTAACGTCTGCCATCTTGATGTTGGGATCTGTTGACTGTCTTTCTTCATTCAGTTTGAGATCTTCCTGGTTGTTAGTATGATGAGTGATGTTTGATCAACCCTGGACATTTTAATACTCTGTTATGAGACTCTGGATCTAATTTAAACCTTCTGTTTTTGACACAGCTCCAGCAGGGGAAGGGGAGAGTTGTCACCTGATTAGTATCTTTGTCTCCAAGGGGTTGCCTTAGAAAGAAGGGGCAAGAGAATTTACCCCAAGGGTTGGCTTTGGTGTTCTGCCATCACTGGGGCCTTAACATTTCTTTTTGTTTGTTTATTTTTTGTTAATCCTCGCCTGAGGATATTTTTTCATTAATTCTTAGATAGAGTAGAAGGAGGGGGGGCAGAGAAACATGGATGTGAGAGAGACACATCAATTGGTTGTCTTCTGCACGCCCCCGCCAGGGCCTGTGACTGAACCATAACCAAAGTACATGCCCTTGACTGGAATCAAACCTGCAATTCTTTGGTCTGTGGGCCAATGCTCTAACTACTGAGCCAAAGCAGCCAGGGCCACCCTGAGATTTAAAAAAAATTATTCGTGCTACATTTACACAATGGAATTCTATGTGGCTGTAAAAAGAAGAAATCTCACCCTGAGATTTTGATTCAGTTGGCCTGGAGTGGAGCTTAGGCAATGGTATTTTTAAAAAGCTTCCCAGGTAAGTATTAAGGTGTAGCTAGAGTTGAGAGATACTACTCTACAGACAAAGAGGACCTGAATGTTGAACATCACATTATGGATTCCCACATTTTTTGTTTATTCTTCTTAAAATATGTTTTTATTGGTTTGAGAGAGAGAGGAGGGGAAAGAGAAAGAGAGAGAAAAACGTTGATGAGAAATATTGATCAGCTGCCTACCCCATTGCCCTGCACCAGGGATTGAGCCCGCAACCTGGGCATGTGCTATGACTGGGAATTGAACCAGGGACTTCTCAGTGTACGGGACGATGCTTAATCAGCTGAGCCACACCAGCCAGGGCTCTACATTTTTTAAAGGCCTTGCTCTCAGACCCAGAGTTTTGTTTATATCCATTCTCAGTGGTAGGGAGATGTGACTAGGCACAGGATAAACTTGGCCCATCTTCCTGGAGTGCCAGTTTGCCTGATAGGAAAATCATGTTTCAAATTACCTTGCCAAAAAAAAAAAGTCAAAGAAGTCAAAACAGATCTTTTGTACAGTAGAATATAAAATTTGCATGCATTTTTAAAGGAAAAAACAAAACAAAAACCAAACAGGTGGCATTATACAGAAAGCGCCTATCCATAGTGAACCACACAACCTGGGGCTCTCCTGCTCGGTTACCCTGGTGGAACTGTTTCAAGATGCACCGTGAAGGCCTGGGAGGCAAAATATTGCTGTGTTTGAGTGATGTTTATAACCCTGATTGTTATGTAACCTAGGTGACTGGTCTAATGTGATGTTTCATAGTATGAATCATTTTTATCGAGGAGACTTTACCCTCTTTTGTCATCTTTAACTGTCAAAATAGTCATCCCCCTGAATACTGATATTGCTTCTCTTTTTATTTTTGGTCTGGAGCTCTGGGTGAGGAGAGTCGCTTGGTTCTGAATTCTAAGCGTTGGGAACACTTCTGTTCTTTCTTAGAAGGTTAAGCTGGGAACTGTTGGCTAACGAGAGCTTTCTGTTTTCTGTTTTCACTCCCAATCACTGTGTAGATGAGCTCCCCTTCCTATGGCCACAGCTTGTAACATCAGTTAATAGTCTTGTCGGGGACCTGCTTATTCCATGGGGATGCTGCTGACATTTGAAGAATGCCATCTATTTCTGAGCCGAGCGCTCCTTCCACACTAATGCTTCTCTGTGGGAAGTTCTCACAGAGGATGGGTGCTTCGCACCCCGCAGAGCTGCACGCTGGCAGGACTGACAAGTGTGTACATGCGTTGCTCTCTTTTACCACATAGTCATTGAAAAATGAATGTTTTCTCTTCACATGCTAATCTGATTTTCTGGAAGTGATCCAAAGCTTGATGAAAGCAAACTTACGTAATTCTAGCACTATAGAAACCACATAAACCCTTCACTGTAGCACCCCTCCATTAAAATATAAACGTTGGATACTACCTTTAAATTGGATTGTGGACCTTTCTGGGGGAGGCTCATTGCATTCCTGAAGAACATGACTTTGAAGCTGGGCTCCAGAGGCAGCGTAGCTCATGAGGCGAAAGCGTGGGGCCCGGGGGCGGGCTGCTTGGGTTCCGATCCTGCCTCTGCCGCTTGCTGGCTGGGCAAATTACTTAACTTTTCTGTATCTGTTTCCCCTTCTCTAAAAAGGGGTAGGATTTTTATGAGGATGTCATGAGTTAATCTACGAAAAGCTCTAAAGCCGTACCTGGTATATAACCACGAATGAATTGCTGTTTTATTGTTTCAATGGACATAAAATAGAGGTGGCTCCCAGTTTCTGCAAACTTGCTGACTATGCGAGAAGGGACTCAGTTCCAGATTGGGCAATAGGGGAAGAGCAGACGACATCCAGCACCTGGTGATGCAGTGGAAAGGGAAGCAAGTAGATTTGTTCACGGGGCTGAGGAAGAAAGGGGGGTGGGGGGGCTGTGGTGATAGGGAGCTGGCCTGAGCGGACCCTGGCTGAGCATTGCAGGAACTGTGGTCGCATCAGCAGCCCCTGGAGTCCCCTCCCACCCCTCCCTGTCTGTTATCTCAGGTCAGGGAAGCTCAGCCAGTGGACTGGAAGTGGGGCCACCCCTCTCCCCTCCTTTGTTGGGAGGATGATGGAGCTGGAGGAGTCCCTGAGTCTCTCGCTCAGCTTGAAATGTGGGGATCTATATTTTTGGGCTCCGAGTTTATATCTGAATGCATTTTTTTTTTTTAGAACAGACACTATTATTTTTGGTTGTTAAATTCTGAATTGCTCTTGAAAAGAGCAGTATAGAAATGTTGGTGTGTTTTGTGTCAGGTGTTTTAAGGGTTAAGTAAACAATCGAGGGCTGCCAAGCCCGGTCACTTCTACCTCCAAAATATCTGTCCTTCGGTGTCCACCTCCACCTCTGCTCCTTAGTCAGTGCCACCATCTCTTACCTGAACTGCTGTGTTAATCTTCTTGTTTCCCCGCATGGTAACCAGGGTGAATTTTACCACATGTACATTGGAGTCAGGCAGCTTCTTAAAATCCTTTGGTGGCTTCCATTTTACTTTGAATAAAATCCAAACTTTTTACCATGACCCACTAAGATCTGTAAGATACATGAGATGTGATCTGGTTCTCTCCCATTCTCTCCCGTTAGATCTCTTACTGATCCCCTTCGTGTGCCATCTTGCAGCCCCCCAGGGCCTTCCTTGCTCCAATGCATCCCACACATGGCTGCTTTAGGGTCTCTGAACTTAGTGCTGCTTGTGCCTGGAAGGTTTTCCTCCCCTCATGACTAGTGCTTGCTCAGCTCAGACATCCCCTCCTGAAAGGGCTTTCCTTGACTAGTCTTCTCATTTCCGTTTAGTAACTGTCACGGTCGATAGTTATGTATTTGTTTATTGCTTATTGTCTATTTCCTCTACTAGCACGTAACCCACTCTGGCCTTCCAGCATTGTTGGGTTCTTTAGTTCAACACTGGTAGCCTCTGGAGTCTAGAAGTAGGTGGGTGTTGTACATTCCTTCCTACATGCTCTTGCTCCCAGCTAGTAAATTACACAAAAAAACAACTTTTGGTCTTAATTCTACAGATTTACAGTCACTTTTTAGCAAGGGGCACCATAGAGAGCCACATACAGCCTCGTCTGTCTGAAGGAGTCCCCGTGTCCTCGGGCATTCTGAGGAGCACTGCGGGGAAGCGCAGGTGCAGGGCCCGTCCTCATGACGAAGTCACCCAGCTGTGACTCGGTCCGGGCCACTGTCTGAGGCCAGAGGGCAGCCGGACCGGGTCCAGATCTGAGAGCCACGCTGCGGGCGTCAGATTTTCGGCCTTGACCAATTTTCTGTGTCCTGTTCTTGCAGAGGTGGTGGAATCTGCAGTCTTAATCAGCCACATACCTTGGACACCACTGAAACCTTCTGTTGTATTTTTAAGTAAAGGCATTTAAAGTGCTAACCAGGAGTGTAAACTCCCAATAATAGCGCTTGAAGTGCCAGGGCGTCCATAAGTCTCACTGTGTAAATACACGGTGTGCATTGTTTATACCAGTTTTCCCGAATGACATAAATTCTAGTAGATGGGGACGAACCTTGTCTGTTTTATTTCCTGCTGTATGTCCATCACTTAAAATAGTACTTAGTTCATGATAGGTGTTGCATGAATGAGTAAAATTATTTGACAGAAAAAAAATCTATGTTCTAAATAAGGAACTTACAAACTTTTGGAGCAAAACGGATGTTTAAGTTGAGGATTTGTAACTTGAAAAATCAACCTTCTCCTAGAGATCCATGAATGTCTTTATTTCATCTCGATCACGCTGGTTACCATCAGTCAAAATGTCTGATTTGATCAGGAGAACATTTTATGAATATGGGAAACTGAGCCACATCCATTGCCATCCATATGCTGAAAAATGCTGTGAAAATAACAAAAAACATATTATTTTTAAAGAGAAATCCTTCAAATTCAAGAAAAATATAGAATGCCATGGACAGACGAAAGCTGGGGAGTAATTGCTGGACGATGGAAAAGTTGCCAGTTCTGTAGAGATGCAGAAATTGGTCAAAGCAGGAGCGGAGGACTGCCCCGGGGGTGAGAACAGTCCTGCAGACCCGGAACCGGAGCTGGGAGGCAGCAGGAGCAGGTGGGCAGCCCGCCCTGCAGGTCGGCACCCTTGGGTGCTCATCAGAGACTGACGCGGAGCTGGGAGGCCAGGGCCCTTTCCCAGGAGGTAGTGGCGTTTGCTTCAGGCTAAAGTGAGCCCAGGGGTCTGTGCCTAGGTGTCACCTTGTTCACCAGAAAGGTGGGGACTCCCAGAGTAAGCAGCCCCATCTCCCTGACAGCATTTCTGCTGCCTCCTGGCAACTTTCGGTGGAGAGACTGGTAAGTTCTCAACCTTTCTTCAGTTATACATGGAGATAAAACAACTATCATAAGAATTTAGTAAACATTAAATAAGTGAACAGAAAAAGAAAAATACCCAGCATAGCACATGGTGCTCGTTCTGTAAACAAGTGGTAATTGGGCCCCGCTCCGTAATGGTGCGTATTCAGTGCCCTGTGCATACAAACGAGTGGTGAAACACGTGTGAATGAGTTAATTTAGCTTTTTGTGGAAATCATTTCAGGAGCCACATTTCTTAACATTAAACTAGGGTCACGTCATAAATTATCATTTACTATAAATATGGCACGGGAAAATAAAGTCAGAAGATTTGTGGCTATTTCAGATAAACTCCCAAATACATACATACGTTTTTCTAATTTACTTATTAAAGAAATACCACGTCTAGATCTGACTATGTAGCTATTTTTTCAAGTCCTTGAACAGAAGAACATCTATGAGAAAAATAACCTTTCTTTGGAAATTTACTCAGAAACAGTGACGTACGCTGAGCGGAGTTTTGGTGGTGTTTTGTTTTCAGTCCTGATGAAGGAACAGATATGTTTTCAGGGCTCATCAAGGTTTTTACCTCCAAGAATTGTTTTTTGGGTCCTCTTTGTTTATCAGTCATTTGCTCCAAACCTGGATGGTATTCAAAGTACCCCTCAAATGTTTTCAATAATACTAATTTTTGTGTTAATAAGTCCAGTCACTTTCATTAAGGGTCTTTGACTCAGCAAACCCTTCTTGTGCCTCTGATCGCGGAGCACAGCCCCGACCAGGACGTGGTGCCCTCCGGCAGCTTTCAGTATGCTGGAGGCGGCACCCAAACAGGTTATTTTAGTAAAGGAAGCCAGGAAAGCTTCCTGGAGGAGATGTCACCTGAGACCTGAAGAGTGAACCTGACTTTTCCAAGGAAGGAAAGGTGCGGGAGAATTCCAAGATCAAACAGCACGGACAAAGACACAGAGACGTGATGTGGCAGCGGGGAAATGCATGCCGGTGACAGCCATCAATTCTGTTACTGGAGAATGGAGACCAAGTGGACACTAGGTGGGACATACGGCTGGAGAAGTAGCTGGGGCTTGCAAGGGGAGAACCTTTTTGTTCTATTTTCAGTTAATGGAAAGTCTCAGGGTTTTGACTAGGCTGGTGACGGACATTTGTGTTTTCAATAGATCTTGCGGGGCTGTGTCAGGGAAGCGAAATTAAGGAGGTTTGGACTAGAAGCAGGAAGCTCTGTTAGGAGACTTGGCAGTGGTCCAGGTGAGAGACAATAAGATCTGAAAAGAGTGCTGGGAAGTCTGCATGGGAAGGAAGGGATGGGTTTTTTAAATATTTTGGAGATAAGACTTGAAAGATTAGGTGATGACTGGATGTTGGAAATGATGGAGGAAGAGAGTCAGATGACTTCAGATTGCTGGCTTGAGAGACAATGGTGGCCAGGGCACCCCTGGGGCATGTTGAGTCTGAGACACTGTGGATATCAAGCAGCCATCAAAATACACATCTGCAGCTGGAGGAAGGACTTAGGAGCCTTCAGTGGAGGATGAGAGTTGGAACCGAGGTTGTCTGCTACCTGCTCAAAGAGGGCTTGGAGAGAGTGAGAACGGGCGTGGGGGTGGGGGACACGTAAGAGAATTGGAGATGAGTGAGAAGACAGAGAGAAAGACCGGGGTAGTGACAAGAGATAAAACCAGTAGGGACAGCAGCGTTAAAGGAGGAGGCGGAGAAATGCTGAGAAAGCACAGTGAGCAGGAATGGTCAGAGAGCTCCAGAACAACCAGACAAGAAAATCTAACATTACAGTGGCCACAGGAAGGAGAGATCCGTGGTATTAAACATGGTAGAGCTAGCCAGCAAGACACAGGCTGAAATGCATTCAGTGGATTTGGTATATGCAAGAAATTGCTGTCCTTTGGGAGACAGGTGCAGCCGAACAGGTCAGGCCACCATTCAAGAAAGGGAGGGATCAGGAAGAAGAGATGCAGGGAGCCAGAGCACTGCCGTCTCTTTCAAGAGAGAAGAAGGAAAACAGTGGAGGGGTAGATGGAGAGAATTCTGTAAGGGCCAGGGAGCTTAGTATTGCTTATTATTTTGTAAGGATTTGAAGAACTAAGGTATATACACTGGTTGGAAAGAAAGAGCAAGCCAATGGGGACAAGAGGGTGATAGAGGGAACAACAGCTGGGGCAGGTCGCAGAAGAGGTGGAGTGGTATCTACTGTGTCAGGAGTAGCCTCAAGCAAGAGACAGTTCAGGCTGGAAGACACAGGTGAGGAGGATTAGGATATTTTACAAGTAGAGGCAGAGAGACAAGGTAGGTATGAAGACTCTCCATGAAAAAGCCAATCTGTTCTGAAAGTTTACTTCTTGTGTCCTTAAAGATAATACTTGAGTAATATGATTAATAGAAGACTTAAAAGCTATGAAAATACTCATTGTTTCTTTGCTGCTTTCAAATGATTTTATGCCACAAGTTTTATGAGCTATTTCCCCCCCAAAGTAGTCTCTGTACAAAGTTATCTTGATAAGTTAAAAACAGTTGTTGATCATCTCCCTTTAGAAGTAGCAACATGAAGTCATTTGCTTTGTATTCCGGGTAAGGTAGGCATAACAGCTCAGTGTCACACTGCTGTGAAGATTTGTTTCTGGGAGATAGTATGTTGTGGCTTTTATTTGATGGAGCGGAAGTTCACGGTTTGTTAAAATAGGTATTTAGGGCTTGATTGACAGCACAATCATAATGAAATGTAAATGTCATTCCTGTGGTTTTCCAACCTTTTATATTTTCATCGTATTTCTGAAAAGAAGAATGGGCGTTTTATACTAAATGCAAAGGCATCTGTACACAGTATTATTTAGCTCATGAATTTGTTAAGCGCTTACTGTGGTACCCAGTATGGTGCTGGTCTGGGAGAAAGGTAGAAATGGGGGCTGCTGATGGAACCCTGTCAGGTGGGGAACGTGGAGAGGTAAGCTCCCCAGAGAAGGCTGGAGCACTGAGGCGGGAGGGCAGGGCAGGGTGGGCTGGGGGTGGAGGGCCTCTCAGTGGTTGATAAGGGGAGATAAGCCTGGTGTTTATATAAACATAGAAGCCCTAGAGCCTTTTTAAAGGTCTGAGACAAGAGTTTGTGTGTGTGTGTGTGTGTGTGTGTGTGGTTTTTTATTTTTTAAGGGGAAGTGAACTGTGTCATTTCAAACCTGGTGTGGAATAGCCCCCCATGGTTGCCAACACCCAGGTACTGTACTGTCCTGGGTTGGTTTCTCTGCCCACACCTTGGTCGACAGCTCCTTGATTCCTTTTTCCCCAGTTCTTCTGTTGGTAATGCTGTTTTCTGCTGCGACCTGACTGATCACATTTTTCATTTTCTAAAACTGATTTGAGACAACTTACAAAAAGGGACAAATACACTACAATGAATAAAACTCAGGAAAAAAACGAGCATGGCAACGGTAAGGACTGGCAGGGGACAGTAGTCAGTATGGTTTCTGTAGTTGCACAGTATTTGAGGAAGATAATTATTTGGACCCAAAGAGGTGTATAGAGTTCACAGACCTTCTATATAATTAAGGCTTAGTAAAATTCCCTAATTTTTGTCTGGAATATTATATAATAATATAGATAGGCAAGTTTCTTTACAGTTGTGGAGTAGGTGTCTCTTATTTTGTTTTTCTGGATATTCCTTTTTTTGTTGTTAATCCTCACCTGAAGATATTTTTTCATTGATTTTTAGAGAGAGAGAGAGAGTGTGTGTGTGTGTGTCAGAGAGAGAGAGAGAGAGAGAGAGAGAAACAGAGAAACATCGATGTGAGAGAAACACATTGATTGGTTGCCTCCCACACGACCCCAACTGGGCTGGGTATTGAATCTGCAACCCAGGTACTTGCCCTTGACTAGGAATCAGACCCTAGACTCCTCAGTCTTCAGACCAATGCTCTAACCACTGAGCCAAACTTGCAGGGGCTGGAATTAATTCTTTATCTCAGATTCATTTTATCCCAGTTAATGGATGCTCACATTAACTCCTCTAAGTTCTGTAATATAAAAATGTATTTATTAAATTACATTTAGGTCTAATAAATGCATGTTGCATATGTACTTTACAGTTCATATTCAGTTTCAGAAATCAGGCTAGATTTAGGGATTATTCTTAACCTTAGATAGAGATTGAAATTGTGAATTGGGAAGTATTTGTATTATAAATTCAGTAATTAGTACAAAAAAGTACTTAAAGTCTAACTAAAGGCATTTTTGGGTATTTCCTCAGAGTCAGGATTTAGAGAGAAGACATTCTTTTTTTTTTTAATCCTCACCCGAGGATATTTTTTTATTTTTTGTTCAGATAGAGCGGGAGGGAGAGAGAGGAAGAGAGAGAGAGAGAAACATCGACGTGAAAGGGACACATTGAGTGGCTGCCACCTGCACAACCCAACCAGGGTGGGGACAAACTGCAATTGAGGTACATGCCCTTAGCAGGAACCCAGGTCTCTCTGGACTGCAGGCCGACGCTCTAACCTCTGAGCCAAACCGGCCAGGGTGAGAGAAGACATTCTTAAAAAAATCAGATACATTTTGTTAGACATTAATTTGATGGCGGAAAAGGTGCGTATTTGTAGTATAGTTCCCTTTTAAGTGCAATACCTATGAAAAAAGTCCCCCTCCCTGCCTTTGTGTCTCACAAACTGACTTCCTGTGAGAATGTGCTCGTATCGTGGTGTCTATGACATCATGTAGCCATTTGGCAATAATGTCAGTATTACCGGGGAAAAATTAGTATTAGCAGGAAGTCCAGATCAATATAATAAAATTGTAAACATTGATAAGTATTCTACACATAATAAATTCACACATACAAATACTGGCATAGTTTTATTATCACCCTTTCTTGAACCCATGCTGAATTAATTGCTTTTTGGAAAGCAAACGCCATTATAGAATCTTTTGGAACGTTCCACTCCAAAAACTTATATGTAAATACAACATAAATGGTGTCAGCAGCGAAGAGATGGTCTGAGTGGAACAGGAGAAAACAGGACATGCAACTTTCACCAGGAGCTACTGATTGTACATACAGCTGTGTTATGTAACAGTTTAATTTTAGATGGTACACTTACTACTTAAATTTCAGACTATAAGACTAATCAAAGACACAAATAAAGCCACCTATTCTTAGAAAATATCATAAGCCATTAAGGTCAGATTTGGAGTGAGCCCTCAGACTCTATATTTTACTGGGTTTATTGTTTCAAAAATGATGAGTTGTCGGGGTAAAGACCACAGTTAATGATTACTTCAGGGAACTTCAGTTGAGTGCTGAAGACTTATCAGTTGTTTCTCAAGGTTTAATTTTTAGAAGCGTCCACATTAACCTCAATGGGATTGATATTAGTGGTAATCTGAGGTCAAATTTTGGTCGACTTTTAAAATGAATGGTCTGTTTGTTTTATTAATCTAAAACAGGACCCTTAGTGTAGTGGCACACGAGCCCATTTGGCTTGGTATGCCAACAAGCTCAAGAATGTAAAACAGTTTTCCTTGATCATTTGGCTTATCAAGAAAGAAGGGGGAAAAAAAGTCAGCATATTAAAGTATTTTTAGAATCGATTTCTTATTTCCTCTGATACTTAATTTTACAAATGTATTGGATTTCTATAGGATCTGTAGTCTGGATTAAAACAGTTTTTAAAATGCAATAAGTAATTATAGAGTTCAAATGGATGTTTTGAGATTTGAAGCATGGTATGTTGAGATGGAAAGTGAAGATGCTATTCATAGCCAGGGTGACTTAAAGTAGTGTATGATATATGACTTACATTTGAGAAAAATTCACTAAGGCTTTCAAAGACATTTTTTCCTACTTACTTCTGAAACAGAAGCAGAAAGTAAGTTGTTTCAAATTCAAAACTCAATCAGTAATTGTTATTCCAGCCGTATTAAGACTGGAGCGCACAAGGAAGTGAAAGCATTTGAAATCAGCTGTAGATAATTGGCTGCCTCTGGCCACTAGAAGGAGAGCAGTTTCTCTAAGCGCGCACTCAGCTGAACAGGTGATGAGTTACTTATCTCTGGTGTTCATTACGTCTTTGTTGGACCCATTAGAAAACCTGTAAAAAAAACCCCCCTGGATTCTCTAAATAATATATACATACACATAAATATTTCCAAAACAATTTTGAGGTATAACATACAGGAAAGGACACAAATCTTAAATACAGAGCTGGATGAATTTTCGCGTATAGACACAATTGTGTCAACACCATCCAGATCAAGATAAAGAACATTTTTAGTATCAAGGAGGCTCCCTTGTGTCCCTTTTCAAACAGTATCCCGCTCCTCCCTCCAGTCACCCACACGGAGGTAAACCACTCTTCTGACTTTTAGCATTGCACTTTAATTTGGCTTGTTTTTGACATTGTGTAAATGGAATAATAAAATGTGTACTGGTTTGTGTCTGGTTTCTTTTACTTAGCTTTATTTTTGGATTTTTCATGTGATTGTCTGTAGCAGAAGTTCTTTGCTTTTTTCTTTTTAATTTCTGTGTGATATTCCATTGTATGATTATAATGCAACTTATCCATTTGCTGTTGATGGAGAGTATTTAGCTGTTATACATAAGACTATTCTGAACATTCTCAGGCACATACATGTAATACCACAAGAATATTTTGTAACCTAGAAGCTAAATTACAAAGTTAACTACCATGACCAATCCTTATTGAAAAGAATACAAAAATAAGTGAAGAAAAAGAAATTAATACGGGTGTACACATATGTGTGAATGTATGTGTGTTTATACACATGTACACCTACTTCCTCCTTGACAGAAAGGATCCAGTGTAATCCATCTGCCACCGAAAGGCTGTCCGATCCTTCAGGGGAATGCTGCTACTTTGGGCACTGACGATTGCTGTTGGCAGGATAGATGCTCATTGTTGGGAGGAGCCAGGTTAGCCTTCATGAGAAGTCCTTGTTGAGTCCATGCATAGCCTCTGCTGCTGCCACTATGGCCACTTCTGCTTGGTCTGTTGAGGAGGCACTGGGGTAGCTGGTAAAAAGAGGCTAAATGACATCTACTTTATTCTCTTGATTTATAATTTTATTCATTTGATTATTGAGATGCCCTTTAGTGAACAGTCACATGGGACAGACATGTCTTACACACACTGCACTCCTTCTGAGAAGCCCTTCAACATACCTCTTCCCTAGACCTCCTTGGGCCCTCTTTTCCAAGTCCTTGACCATCCAGGTTAACCACTAGCCTGTGCCATGACATCCATAATTTTGGCCATTTCTCAATGTAAATAAAATGGACAAAAAAATGTACTGCTGGGATAGTTTCTCTTTATGGAGTATTTCCAGGTTGCTCTTTTTTGGAGATGTAAGGCTGTAGCAGCCCACTTGTGCTGGCTGCCTGATAACATGAAAACATCTCAAAACCAGTCAGCTGGTCACAAGGAACTCTCCATGGAGCTATAGGCTTGATAAGTAGAAGTAGGTGTTCTAGGTGTTCGAGCTTCTGCTCACATAATTGCTTGTGCCTTGTCGACTGCTTTAGCCCATTCTTGTATACTTTTGCCTTTTTTTTTTTGATATTTTGTTTAGATAGAGTGGGAGGGAGAGAGAGAGAGAGAAACATCGACGTGAAAGGGACACATCGAGCGGTCGCCACCCAAACGACCCAAACAGGGCCGGGGACAAACTGCAACCGAGGTACGCGCCCTTAGCGGGAACCGAACCCGGGTCTCTTCAGACCGCAGACCAACGCTCTAACCACTGAGCCAAACCGGCCAGGGCTACCTTTGCCTTTTGATGATTGATTGCTTCTTCACAGGCCCAACCTATGGCTCGGTGGGCCACATAGCATTCAAATCACTATGGCAGCTCAGGTCACACAGCCACCTGATATCCTTTAACCAGGCTCTGCCAAAGCCTAGTTACAAGCCAGGGGTCATTTCTTAAAAGCACAGTTATCTGCAAAAGAGGCCATGGCTTTGTTTCAGAACTCTAGAAGTTTGTGCTGTGATTCTCTGGATCCTGTTGGATTCCACTAACTGGATCTGCTGTGTCCTGAGACCCATTGGCATAGCAGTTTGTGCTACAGATCAGACATACTGCAGCTCTGGACCCTTCTTAACACTGGCTGTCTTATAGGTTGCCTAGTTAGAGAGTCAGAACAGGATGTTGAAATGTGGTCTGTATTTTCTTTAAAATTCAAAAAGGCCCTTGAAGTGTTGTGCCTCTTTTACAGTAGTAGGCTGTTCAGAGTTCAGCAACTTGCGTTTCACTTTGGAGGGGATACCAATATGTTCCAGACCACCAGATCCCCAGCAACTTTACTGAGGTTGTAGCCCTTGGGTTTTCATGTTATTGTTATTATTTGTTTCATCGTCAAGCTTGGATGCATATTAGTAGGACATTTAAGGGATTTATTATTTCCTGTTCATCAGGTCTAGTCAGCATGGTGTAATCAATGTGTGGACAAGTGTAATGTTCTGTAGGACATGAAGGCAAGCAGATCTCTATAATTATGGTAGAGAGAAGAGTTTTTCTAGCCCTGAGGCAGGAATATGAAAGTGTATTTTTGACCTTGACCTGAAATAAAAAGCAAATGGCTTCTTGTGTTCCTTGCATATTGATAAAACATTTTCCAGATTAGCAGCTTCTGATCAGGAGTCAGGAGTTAGATTTGTACCAGAAAAGGTATCCCATTGGAGCCACTGCCTCACGTGTTTTATGGTAACCCGTAGCCATTCTCCGAGATCTGTCTGCTTTCTACACAGACCGAAGAGGTAAATTCAACGGGAATGTGATAGGAATTACCACCCTTGAAAATTTTAGGTTCTTGGCAGAGGTATTAATCTCTACAGTTTTCCCATGGATGTGGTATTTCTCCTGGTTAACTATCCTTGTAGAGAAGGGAAGTTCACGATCTTTCACTCAGTCATTCCTATCATAATAACCCATACTCCGTTGTCAGGGAGCCATTGTGGTAATTTTACCAGGGGTCAAGTAAGTTTACTAATAATGCATTCAGAAATTGCGAAATAACCATAGATTATTGGACCCACCTTGAGACGGAAAAGACCAAAACTTCATGAATCAGCTGACTGCAGTAAACTTGACTTTGACCCATGGACAGTGCTGTTTTAGGTCCCTAGGATTTAGTAGAGCTCTAACTTTTCAGAACTAGAGAGATAAGGATGGCTGTCTGAGGGAACCAGAGAGCAGTGGTTATGCTTCTGCGTCCAGCTCCCATATCTCTGAGTCATCTCCTTCTGAGAGCAACCCTGGGAGGTAGTTCAGGATGAACAGGGGAAGCAATGGAATTTGCCGTGGGTGGTCTTTTGCAAAAGGTAGTTGTGTTAGGAGAAGGTTTGGAAGAGCATTTTTGTTTTCACACATTTTATTATTGTTGTTGTTATTATTTTAATCCTCACCTGAGAGCATGCTTATTGATTTGAGAGAGGAGGAAAGGGAGAGAGAAAGAGAGAGAGACAGATAGGCCGAGGAACATCTATGTGAGAGCTAAACATTGATCGGTTGCCTCCTGTATGCACCCTGACCAGGGATCGAACCTGCAACCTAGGCATGTACCCTGACCAGGAATGGAACCTGCATCGTTTGTACAGGATGACGCTCCAACCAACTGAGCCACACTGGCCAGGGTTTCCCACATTTTTAATGCCCTCAAATCAGTTCCTCATGAGGAACCAGAAACGAACTCCATCATATTGGAAATGGTGTTTCAGCTGTGAAACAGTGTATGCTGATACATACACACATTTAGCACACTAAAAGCAAGTGACTTGTTAAACATGCTTGTAGAAAAGAAATTGTAGGTGTTTCTTTTTTCTCATGAGAAATAGCTAGTCTGCAAAGAATATTCAGCCTTCATTTTTTTATTTTCTATTATTAGGGTAAAAACCTAAGCATAGTGGATTTATCTAAAATACTTGATCTCCAGGCACTGCATTGCTTAATTCAGCCACTTTTGTTGCAGAGAAACTATCTTTGAAATAGCTTTTAGCTTCTAGAAACTTACCTTACTACTTGCAAATAAATGTGAACACTTTTTTTACTTATTTTCTTTTGCAAGTGGATGATAAAACAGATGATCTGGTAGTCACAATGCAATTTGAGTATACATCTGTGTTCATTAAATTATGCCTTTATGTGAAATTCTAGAGAAATAGAAAAAAACAAACAAAAACTCCTGCAAATGAAGGTGTTTGTTGGTGGTCAGATTTGTCCTCCTCCCACATCTTTCTGGCCCCATTTTAGGTTTTCTTCCCTCTTCTTTTGTTTGTTTTGGTACCTGTTCTTATGTCAACTTTTGGAAAAATACTTTTTTCTTAGTCACACATAATAGTTTGTTTTACCCGATGGTAATATGCTCTGCTTATTAATGGCATTAGTGTTCTCCGAGACTTATAAAAGACGTAATTACAAATGCAAATAAAACAGGATTGCTGGCAGAGTCTTGGCATACGATTTGCAAAGACTTCACCATCAATTAAGCCAGGTTTGGACTTGATAATTATGAATCATAAAGTATTTGCTATTCATCTGTGCAGAGGTGGCTGTTTCTTGTGAAGTGCTGTTCAGAAAAGGGTATTTTCACCAATCCGAAGCCTTTCGTGGGTTTTTCGTGCGTGGCGAACTAGATGGCAGGGAAAACAAACCGTACAAGAACCAGTACTTGCCAGATGATTAGCCTATGTTAACTTTTGTGGAGGGAAGGGATGGGATTTTGTTAAACTAAATAAAATGTTTCTTCCGTGTTCTCTCTCACCCTAACTAAACCTCGGCTCTCCTGACATGCCTCCCGCAGTCTGTGCGCCTGTTTGCAGTACTGTGCCACCTGCCAGTGAGTGGGGTCTGCACTGTCTTCCCTTGTCACTGCTCCTTGCGGGTTCACTTTCCTTTATTTGACCTTCTTTACTTTCTCCTTACCCTTAGCTTCATCTATTCTTGACTCCTAGGTCCCTCCTCAGCACAGTCTGGCCTTTGGCAACACCACCCCCTGCTTTCTCCCGCAGCTCTCTGTCTGAGTAACTCCTACCTCCATTTGGAGCCATAACTAACATTTTAAGGAGCTCTTCTTATGTGTCAGGCACTATCATAACGCACTATCATATTTGTATATGGCATTTAATCTTCCGAATAGCCCTATGAGGTAGGTACTGTCATTATTCCTATTTTACAGCTGAGGTTATTTGCTCAAAGGCACAGAACTTACAATCAGCAGATCTGGGGTTTGGACCTGTGTACTCTGGCTTCAGAGTTCATGTTCTTCTTGTTTGTTCTTGTTCATCCTCACCCGAGGATATTTTTCTATTGCTTTTTAGATAGAGTGGAAGGGAGGGAGGGAGGGAAGGAGAAAGAGAGAAACATTGATGTGAGAGACATACATCGATTGGTTGCCTCCTGCACTACCCGAGCTGGGGCCAGGGATTGAACCTGCAACCCAGGTATGTGCCCTAGACCGGGAACCGAACCTGTGACCCTTCAGTCCTCAGGAAGGTGCTGAACCAAACCAGCCAGGGCCAGAGTGCCAGAGTTCATGTTCTTAACCACTACACCAGTACTTCTCAAACTTGGCTGTACCTGGGCACTTTAAAAAATGCTGGTGCCTTGGACACGTGTCCAGCTAACTAAATCAGAATCCCTGGGGAGTGGGACCTGCAGCTGTGCCGTTTTGAGTCTCCCAGGAAATTCCACTGTGCATTTAAAGTTGAGAACCATTGCCGTACATCTGTACTACTTAGTATGGCAGCTTCATGTGCTTATTTAAATTCGAATGAATTAAAATCAAATGAAATAAAAATTCAGTTCCTCAGTCGTACTTGGAATATTCCAAGTGTGCTGTAGCCACCTGTGGCCAGTGACTGCTGCACTGGACCATGAGATACAGAGTACTTCCATGAGATACAGAGTACTTCTATGAGATACAGAGTACTTCCGCCATCGAAGTTCTGTTGGCCAGTGCTCTGGACCTTGCTACCCTCCATCCCTCACACTGTCTGCTTCCTTGCCCGCATGACCTTCACTGCTCTTCACTGACATGGCTAAGCCCTGGGCCTCGTCACCACCTGAAACTTCTCTACTTTGCGGAACCTTTAACTCATAAATCCCTCTTTGACCGGAGCCTCTTATCCTGTCCTCTGTCCAGCTCATTTGTTTAGTCAGCCTCTCCACCTACCCATTCTCCTCCTTCCGGGCTCCATTTCTCTTTCCGTGCAGTTTTCGACCCCATGATCCGCAAATGTCTTGGACGTTTCCTCCAGTGTCTTCCGTTTTCTTTTCTTTCTTTCTTGCCATACCCCCAAGGGCCCGCTCTGGTGCTCCTGCCCCCTTGCTCGAGGGAAAACCCGTCTTCTAACAGATGTCAGTGAACGTTTGCAGGCTCAGGCGGAGGCGTACCTGCTCGGCAGTCCTTTCACTCACTCTGACAAGCTCTCTCCTTCCCCCTCAGAGGCAGTTTCAGACCTTTTTACCTCCTCATGTCCTGTTCTCCCACCCTGCCACCTCCACAGATGACCCCAGCGGAGCAGGGCTGTGCGTCCCTCCCCTCCAGCTTCACACCCTTCAGGAGCTGTTCCCCTTCCCTCGTCCAGAGAAGCCCACTCCCGTCTAAGGTTCATCTCTCTGTCTGGTCAGCCCAGGCCCCACCTTCCGATCCCAGGGCTTTGCCAAGTCTCTCCTAGCCTCCCCCACCCCAAAAGCCAGAATAATATATTATTTTTACTTGTTCCAAGGGCTTAGCTTCTGGTGGAAACATTTTTTTAAAGTGCCAAACTAATCTCATCGCTATTAAAATATACACGTAAAAAATAACTATTTTTGTTGAAAATAGAAAAAAGTGATTCTTTTCTAAAAAGTTTTTCAGCTATTGCCCCCTTTCCCCTGGGGAGGTGTTTTCCACAGTTATCCCCATCATCTCCCGCATCTTAAACATTTACTCTCGGTTTAGACCTTTCCCAGCTCAGCCTGCAAACATGTCCAGAACAAAAACCAAAATTTCTCCCCTCCCCTCAGTGCTCTTCTTGGCCTTGTAGGTTACTGTTTCCATTTGTCACCCCCTTGGTTTCTGAATGTCTTGAAAGGCATTGGATTTATTACTTCCTCACCTGTAACAAATAGATTATTTTGTTTGGGGGATGCATTGCCAGTATCAGTGTGTGTGTGTAAACAAAGAATGTGTTTTCTTGATTGTGCATCCCCATAAGATGATGTCCTTATTCCCTTCTTTCCCTGTTTTGACAAACGTCAGCATTCTTCATGTCTCTTCCGTGTGACTCCCACACCTGTCAGTCTCACGAAACTGTTTCTTCTGTGTCGTTAATGACCTCCAAGTGCCAGATGGGTGCTCTGCAGTGTCATTGTAGGTTGTCAGCACTCCTGCTTCCCGAAACTTTCTCCTGCGTTGGGTCCATGACGCCGCCCTCTGCGGTGCTCCTCTTTGCTCTCCATCACTTCCCAGAATCCTCTGCATATTCCTCCTGTCTCCCCACAGGTCTCATTACACTCAAGTGCGCCTGGTCCTGAGGATTTGGACCTTGTCTTGCATTGTCTGCATTTAAAAATCCTCAGCATCAGTCCCGGCGTTTGGTGTGAACATGGTGTTTAAAACATCACGGAGCGGGATGAAGTGCCAGTGGGAATACATAATTTGTTTGGGGATACCTTGAAACACGTTTTTGATTTGCACATGTGCTTCTGAATGGACAGATGGAGTCCCTAATAGATGTTCGGGAGCTCACTGTCGAGGTACATTTTCTCTCTCTCGGAACACCTGAGTGCCTCGTTAGTACCACCGGCACGTCACTCATCACATACTGTCTCACTTTCCAGATTGGCCTTGAACTCAGCCCCCTCCCCACGCCCGCCCCCTCTCCCGACTCCCCACTTCCCCCTGCAGTGACTCACGGGACTTCCCAGATGTTTTAAGTTTTGTTTGCAGCCAAGAAACGTTCAGAACTACTGTGTTTTCAAATCATATTTTCTAACAAAATGGCTTTCCACAGAATAGGATTTGAGCACACTATTGTTGATATCTGGAAGTGATTAATTTAGCAGTTTATGAAGACCGTGTTCTTAGAGCTATACAAAGAGAAATACATGAAATATGAAAGGCATGGCTTTTGTGGCCATTATGAGCTAATAGGAAAAGAATATACATATATACATATATACATACACACACACACACACCATTTCATTCAAATACAGGTACAGTGGGATAAATGGACAAAGGTGGGAGTTTTGCAGAACGTTTCATGAAGGGGGTGACTTGAGAGGACCTTGAAGGAGGGGTAAGGATTTCAACAGGCAGAGACTAGAGTGAGGACGAGGCAGTTCCAGGTGGAGGGAGTAACCTGAGTACAGGTGGTAAAAGGTGTGGCATGTGTTGACTTACGTTGAGTGGTCAGTTTGATTGATGTAAGGACATGCTGGGAGATAAGCATGGAAGGATACATTGAACCACAAAATAGAGGACCTCAAACACCAACCCAAGTGGTGCAGATGTGGAAAGTAGGGTGAGCCTTTCAGGTTTTGTGTCAGAGAAGTGTGAAGATGGGGCATTGGGAAGATGCTGTGACAGGAAGTTGGGTGTATTGGATGGTTCAAGGTGGGGCACCCATGGCTGGGTGGCTTTCTTTTCAGAGTGCTGGGGTGATGGAAGAGTCTACCCCTTGACTGTGCTCCACTCTGATTTGAGACTGAAACTATGGCCTTTGGGTGCTCAGCTTCTTGGACTTAATCTTTTCTCTACATTTCTGTGAGTTCAGTCTTTCTGTCACTACTCTATTCCACAAGCATTCAGTTATGTTCTAAATAGATGCCAGAGGTCAGACAGTGAAAGGGAGGAAGAAGAGAGGCCCCTTACAAAATGAATAATGAAAAGGTCCTAGAGCATGTTTGATATGAACACAGCGACCACTTGTTCTTAGCTGAACCCATGTGACGGACCAAGATGCTTGGAAAGTCAGGCCTGTAGGAGATGGTTCGGTGGGGGACTGAAAACGTCTATAATGAAAATGTTAGTATTTGTCTAAATTCTGCATGCTAATAAGCAGCTATGAATGATCCTCACTGTTTGGGGAATTGTCAGGGTATTACTCAGTTTTTAAAAATTCAGTTGCTTTCTTTTGCATTGTCCTCATCTTTCTGTCCACCATTGCTTTCCCACCTTCAGTGCAAATGTCAACACAGTGAGGCAGGCAAATAATGTCTTCGTATTATTACAAACACAGTTTTGCCCTCATGGACCCCCTTAAAAGGATCACATTTTGAAAATGCTGGGCTATGTGTATATCCAATCCTCTTTTGGTTATTCTAACCCTCATTTGTGGCCAGATGATACTAGGACTTGTAGCTCTTAGTTGCTTTGCTATTTACTTAGTGTTGCCTCACAGACCTATGTGTAGACCTTAGTGGTTTTACCCATGTTGTGGCTCAGGACACTGTTGGTTGACTGGTTTTGTGCCCAGCTTTGTGGTTTGGGGTTAGGGTCAGATATACAGCTGGCTATTCAGACTTTAACTGTCAAAATGACAAATACGGGGCACTCACCCTCAGATCCCTCTCCTTGATCTTTCGAAAGCTGTGAGAGACACTGGGGATTTAAAAACTCATACAGATGTAGCTTTTCATGAAAAGTTGTGGCCTGAGAAGTCTCAGGATTCTTGTGGCTAAAACTTAATGTTGACCGATGGAACAGGGAAATGAGGATTTGCAAGTTTTGTTTAACTAAAATGTATTTTTTGGTATTTTAGGCTATGACTGTAAAATAACATAGCATGATAAAGTGTTAATGGTCTTGGATATTTCTGTAGTGTGGGATATGGCTGCCATGGTTCTGTTTATAAGCCTCTGGGGCTAACATTTTTGATGAGAACATGGTAGTACATTTGAATAATGGATATAATGTGGCTGTGAAATATTATATTTAAAGCACATTTAATGACATTTGGAAGTGCTCAAGATACTTTAGTGTCATTAAATTATGCTATTAAATATAATATTTTATAGCCATATTATATAACCAGTTTCCTTTCGTTGGATATTTAGATTGTTACAGTTCTTCACTTTTGTAAATAAGACTTACAAACTTAATGGAACAAAACTTTTTTCCTGAGCTCTGAATATTTTGTATATGTGTCAATTTACTCTAATTTAGTTCAGTTCAGTCCAAGAACCTGTGGTTGAGGGCCACATGCAAAGCTGTGAGATATTCCACCTGTGCCGCAAAGGAGCCTATTGTCATGTTGACCAGATAAAGTGAGATTGAAATGAAAACAGTAATACGACTCATTATAGCATATGAGTACTTTGTGTCTCAGAACCTGTACATTTTGGCAATATAAGATTATGTTGATATAAGTGAAGACATAAATTATAATAGTTACCATTTAATGAGACTTCTTATGTAGCAGGCACTGTGTTAAGGTGTTTATTGTTGTTATTTCACAATGGCTTTGTAATGTAGATAATATTAAAAAAAAACAACAACAACACTACAGAAGTAGATTACATCAGTTAGGGTTCCCCTAGAGGAAAAGAGACAAAGAGCATGTAGGATGGATGGGTGGAGATACACGTATTGCAAGAAATTAAGTTATTGTGGGGGCTGGCAAGGCCAACGTGAAATCCACAGGGTGCCTGTCAGGAGGGGCTGGCGGAGCCTCCTGGACGTGAGCTACACTGCCGTCCACAGGCGGAGCTCCCTCCTGTAGAAATCATCAGTTCTGCTCTTATGGCCTTGCAGCTGACTGGATCAGACCCACCTGGCACCCAGGATAATCCATCTTTCTTAAAGTAAACTGATTATAGACTTTAATCAAGTCACAAAATGCCTTCACAGCAACACCTAGATTAGTGTTTGAATAGCTGAAGACTATAGCCTAGCTGCACTGACTCATAACACTGACCACCAGACAGGACAGTTTAATGAACCCTCATGTACCTTTCCCTCTGTAATAACCACAGATTAGTTTTGCTTCACTCATACCTCATTCACATCTCCTCTTTCTACTTAGTTCTGAAGCAAATCCCACTCATCATATCGTTTCATCTGCAAATGTTTCAGTAGGTGTGTCCCTCCAGCCTGGTGCTGTCCAGTTGAATTTCCTGCAATGACAGCAGAAGTCTGTATCTGCAGCCGTTAGCCACATGGGCTAGTGAGATTGAGGAACTAAAATTTTACTTTTACTTAATTTTAAGTCATTTAAAGTTAAATAGCCATGTATGGCTTGTGGCCGTGGTATTGGAGGGCACAGCTTTGGAAGATAAAGCTTATTATTAGAAAACATAAGCATGATCATATTTTGTGCCAAACATTTAATAGTGATTCCTTAATATTTTCAAATATCCTTTCATAGCAACATTTCCCATTATTTCATAAGTGTGATAAGTTATATATTTTTATTTATTTTATTCATTAATTTATTTTTGTTATAGATGTTTCTTCTTTTTCCCCCATTGACACCCTCCTCCCCACCCCTCCCCCTGCCGTCCCCAGCTTTGTTGTCTATGCCCATCTTATGGGCACATGCATATAAGTTCTGTGGTTTATCTCTTTCCTCCTCCCAACCCCCTCTTCTGAGGATTGTTAGTCTGTACCCTACTTCTATGACTCTGGGTCTATTTTGTTCATCAGTTTGTTTAGTTCATTATATTCCAGAAATAAGTGAGACCATGTGATATTTATCTTTCTCTGCTTGGCTTGTTTTGCTTAGGATAATACTTTCCAGGTCCCTCCATGTCGTCTGACAGGATAAGAGATCTTTCTTTTACAGCTGCATAGTACTCATTGTGTGTATGTACCACGGGTTTTTTATCCATTCGTCTACTGATGGACACCTGGGCTGTTTCCAGATCTTAGCTATTGTAAATAGTGTTGCTACGAACATGGGGGTACATATATTCTTTCTGATTGGTGTTTCAGGCTTCTTAGGATATACTCCTGGAAGTGGGATCACTGGGTCAAATGGCAGTTCAATTTTTAATTTTTTGAGGTAACACCATATTGTTTTCCATAGTGGCTGCACCAGTCTGCATTCCCACCAGCAGTGTACTAGGGTCCCCCTTTCTCCACATCCTTGCCAGCACTTGTTGGATGATTTGTTGATGGCGCCCATTCTGACAGGTGTGAAGTGATACTTCATTGTTGTTTTAATTTGCATCTCTCTGATGATTAGTGATGTTGAACATTTCTTCATATGTCTCTTGGTCATTTGTATGTCCTGTTTGGAGAGGTGTCTCTTTAGGTCCTCTGCCCATTTTTTAATTGGGTTCTTTGTCTTCCTTTTGTTGAGTTGTATGAGCACTGTATATATTTGGAAATTAACCCCTTATCTTATGTATCATTGGCAATTATGCTCTCCCATACAGTGGGTTCCCTTTCCATTTGGATGGTTGTTTCTTTTGCTGTGAAGAAGCTTTTGAGTTTGATGTAGTCCCATGTGTTCATTTTTTTCTTTGTTTTTCTTGCCTTCGGTGCTATATCTGTGAAAATTCTGCTGTGTATGATGTTTGAAATTTTGTTGCCTACATTTTCTTCTAGGATTTTTATGGATCCATGAGTCACATTTAAGTCTTTTATCCATTTTGAGTTTATTTTTGTGTATGGTATAAGTTGATGGTCTAGTTTCATTTTTTTGCAAGTAGCTGTCCAATTTTTCCAACATTTATTGAAGATGCTGTCTTGACTCCACTGTATGCTCTTGCCACCTTTGTCAAATATTAATTGAGCATATTGTCTTGGGTCAATTTCTGGGTTCTTTGTTCTGTTCCATTGATCTATGTGTCTGTTCTTGTGCCAGTACCAGGCTGTTTTGCTTACAGTGGCTGTGTATAATAACCTTATAGCTGGTATTGTGATCCCTCCAACTTTGTTCTTCTTTTTCAAGATTGCTGTGGCTATTCGGGGTCTTTTTTGGTTGCATATGAACTTTTGAAGTATTTGTTCTAGTTCTATGAAGTATATTGTTGGTATTTTGATGGGAATTGCATTGAATCTATAGATAGCTTTGGGTAGTATGGACATTTTAATGATGTTAATTTTTCCAATTCATGAACATGGTATATGCTTCCATTTTTTTTTTTTTTTTTTTTTTTATGTCTTCCTCTATTTCTTTTTTCAATGACCTGTAGTTTTCTCTGAAGAGATTTTTTACTTCTTTGGTTAAGTTTATTCCTAGGTATCTTAATTTTTTGGCCATAATGGTAAATGGGATTTTTCTTTTAGTTTCTTTCTGTGAGTTCATCATTGGTATATAAGAATGCCATTGATTTCTCGATGTTAATTTTGTATCCTGCTGCTTTGCCAAATTCATTTATTAAGTCTAGTAGATTTTTGATGGAGTCTTTAGGGTTTTCTATGTAAAATATCATATCATCTGCAAATAATGACAGTTTTACTTCCTTCTTTCCAATTTGGATCCCTTTTATTTTTTCTTCATGTCTCATCGCTGTGGCTAAGACTTCCAGTACTATGTTAAATAAGAGTGGCAAAAGTGGACATCCCTGTCTTGTTCTCATTCTTAAGGGAAATGCTTGTAGTTTTTGCCCATTGAGTATGATGTTTGCTGTATATTTTGCATTATATAGCCTTTATTATGTTGAGATATGATGCCTCTATTTCCACATTACTGAGCATTTTTATCAGAAATGGGTGTTGGATTTTGTCAAATGCTTTTTCAGCATCTATTGATATGATTATATGGTTTTTATCTTTCATTTTGTTTATGTGGTGTATCATATTTATTGATTTGCAAATATTGTACCAGCCTTGCATCCCTGGGATGAATCCCACTTGGTCATGGTGAATAATTTTTTTGATGTATTGCTTGATCCAATTTGCTATTATTTTGTTAAGGATTTTGGCATCTGTGTTCATCAAGGATATTGGCCTGTAGTTTTCTTTCTTTGTAGTGTCTTTATCCGATTTTGAAATTAGGATAATGCTGGCCTCATAAAATGAATTTGGAAGTTCTTTACCTTCTCGGATTTTTTAAAATTTTTATTTTTTATCCTCACCTGAGGACATTTTTGTATTTATCTTCATATAGAGTGGGAGGGAGAGAAGGAGGAAGAGAGAGAGAGGAACATTGATGTGAGAGAGACACACCGAGTGGTTGCCACCTACACGACCCCAACCAAGGCCGGGGACAAACTGCCTGAGGTTCATGTCCTCGGTGGGAACTGAACCCGAGACTCTCTGGTCCAGATGCTCCAACCGCTGAGCCAAACTGGCCAGGGCTTCTTGGATTTTTTGTAATAGTTTGAGGAGAATGGGTATTAGATCTTCTGTGAATGTTTGGTAAAATTCCCCCATGAAGCCATCCGGGCCTGAGCTTTTGTTTGCTGGGAATTTCTTAATTACATCTTTAATTTTCTTTGTTGTTATTAGTTTATTCAAGTATTCTATCTCTTCCTGGTTCAGTTTTGGGAGACTGTGTGTTTCTAGAAATGTGTCCATTTAGCCTAGATTGTCCAATTTGTTGGCGTATAATTGTTCATAGTATGTTTTGATGATTCTTTGTATTTCTGTGGTGTCAGTGGTGTAAGTTGTTACTTCCCTTTTGTTTCTGATTTTGTTTATTTGGGTTTTCTCTTTTTGTTTCTTTGTGAGTCTGGCTAAAGGTCCATGGATCTTGTTTATCTTTTCAAAGAACCAGCTTTTTGTTTTATTGATCTTTTGAACTGTGTTTTTAGTCTCTATGTCATTTATTTCTGCTTTGACCTTTACTATTTCTTTCCTTCTACTTGCTGTGGGGTTTCCTTTTTGTTTTCTTTCTAGTTCTTTAAGTTGTAGGGTTAGAGAGTCAATTAGGAATTTTTCTTGTTTCTTGAGGTAGGCTTGGAGTGCTATGGACTTCAGTCTCAGAACTGCTTTTACTGCGTCTCATAGGTTTTGTGTTGTTGGGTATTCATTTTCATTGGTTTCCAGGAAGTTTTTAATTTCCTTGATATAGTTGGTAACCCATTCATTGTTTAATAACATGCTATTTAGCCTCCAAGTGTTTGAATGTTTTAGTGTGTTTTTGTTGTAATTGAGTTCTAGTTTCATGCCACTCTGATCCGAGAAGATGCTTGATATGATTTCAATATTTTTGAATTCGTAGAGACTTACTTTGTGTCCAAACATGTGGTCTGTCTTTGAGAATGTCCTGTGTGCACTTGAGAAGAATGTATATTCTACAGCTTTTGGGTGAAATGTTCTGTAAATATCAATTAAGTCCAACTGATCTAGATCGTCATTTAAGGACTCTATGTCCTTGTTAAGTTTTTGTCTGGAAGATCTATCCAGTGGTGTCAGTGGGATGTTAAAGTTACCCACTGTGATTGTATTGCTATTGATCTCTCCCTTGAAGTCCTCCAGAAGTTTTTAAATATATTTTGGTGCTCCCATATTTGGTGCATATGTGTATACCAGGGTTATATCCTCTTGTAGGATTGATCCTTTTAATATTATGTAGTGACCATCTTTGTCTCTTATTATGGCCCTTGTTTTGAATTCTATCTTGTCAGATACGAGTATTGCTACACCAACTTTCTTTTCATTTCCATTTGCTTGGAAAAATTTTTTTCCATCTCTTCTCTTTCATCCTGTGTGAATCTTTTGTTGTGAGGTGGGTCTCTTGTAGACAGTATATATATGGGTCATGTTTTCTTATCCAATCAGCTACCCTGTGTCTTTTAACTGGATCATGTAAGCCATTTAATTTAAGGTTATTATTGATAGATAGTTATTAGTTGCCATTTTTATTTTATCCTTGTGTTCCTCTTTCTCTCTCTCTGTTTCTTCTTTTTCTTACAGCAGTCCCTTCAGCATTTCTTGCAGTGCTAGTTTGGTGGTGGTAAATTCCTTTAGCTTTTTTTTTTTTTTTTTTAAATCCATGAAGCTCTTTATTTCTCCTTCAATTTTGAATGATAGCCTTGCTGGATAGAGTAGTCTTGGATTCAGACCCTTGCCTTGCATTACTACTTTGTACACTTCATGCCACTCCCTTCTGGCCTGCAGTGTTTCTATTGAGAAATCAGCTGTCAGTCTAATGGAAACTCCCTTGTAGGTAACTTACTGTCTCTCTCTCTCTCTTGCTTTCTTTAAGATTCTTTCTTTGTATTTAATGTTTGCCATTTTTATTATGATGTGTCTAGCTGCGGGTCTTTTGGGGTTCATCTTGCTTGGGACTCTCTGTGTTTCCTGGACTTGTGTGACTTTTTCATTCACAAGTTTAGGGATGTTTTCTGTCATTTCTTCAAACAGGTTCTCTATTCCTTTCTCTGATTCTTCTCCTTGCGGTACACCTATAATGGAATGTTATTATGTTTTGTATTGTTCCACAGCTCTCTTAAACTCTCCTCCTGCTTTTTAATTTTTTTCCCCATTTGCTGCTCTATTTGGGTGTTTTTTTCTGCCTTATCTTCCAAATCACTGATTTGGTCTTCAGCTTCTTTTAATCTACTATTGAACCCTTCTAAGGTATTTCTCATAACAGCTGTGTCATTCTTTATTTTCTCTTGATTTTTATGCATAGCTTCTTCCTTTTTTTTTAAGCTGAAGTATTTCCCAGTGAATTCTTCATAATTCTTACTAAGTTGCTTGTAGTTCTCACCAAATTGTTTGAGTACCCTTATAATCATTGCTTTGAAATCTTTATCTAACAAGTTGCTTTCTTCTAATTCCTGTAATTCCTTTTCTGGGGATTCCTCTCTGTTTTTCATTTGGGTGTCGTTTTTTTGTCTCACCATTTTAGTAATCTGGCAGTTCTAAGCCTGGTGAAGGATGTTGGAGTGTGTAGGCAGGTCGGTGTGTATCACCTAAGGCTGCTGTGCCTCCCAACCTGTTTTGGTGTATGACACTCTTGCCTGCTGTGGGTCCTGGGGGATTGACACCTGGCGGCTGGTATTGGTCTGTCATGCACGTCTCAGCTGCCTGAGCCCTGCTGCTTGGGCTGGGGCACCACTCCTAATCAGCTTCTGCTGATGCAGCTGGGGATGGGTCTCAGCTGCCAATATGTGCTGCTGCCACCTGGGGTGCATAGGTCCGGCCTGTGCACTGCTGGTGTGCATGGGTCTCGCTGGTGTCCTGTTGGGGTACCCTGCTGCCTGGTGGTGCTCAACTCCTGATCAGTTGCTGCTGGAGGTGAGTGTCAGCTTCCAGTTCACACTGCTACTGTTGCCAGGTGGTACTTTCAGACCCCAGTTCTTTACTGCTGTTGGGGGCTGAGGATGCGCTGCATCTGGGAGTTTGCTGCTGCTGGGGGAGGGGCTCCACTCCAACTCCGCTGTTGCAGTTGTCAGGGGCAGGTCTCAGCTGCTCTAGCCCTGATGCTTAGGCTGGGGCACCACTCCTGATTAGCCTTCGCTGATGCTGCTGAGGATGGGTTTCAGCTGCCGATCTGAGCTGCTAATGCCTGTTGAGGGTGGGACTCTTCTCCCGCCCAGTCACTATTGCTGTTGGGGGTGGGGGGTGCTCTGGCTCCCAGCCAGTTTCGGCTACTGCAGCAGGTACCTTGATAGCGCTGCTAGTGTGCGTTGACTGTGTTGACACAGCTGAGTCCACTGGACCGATGGTGCAAGGCTCTCTGGTGGACTCAGGTTGCTCGGCCCTAGCTGCTCCCTGTTTCCTCCTCCCAGGGAAGACCTGGGATCTTCCAAAATGTCAGGACCTTCTGGCTGCACAGGGGAAAGTTCGCTGACGTGCTGCTTACCGTAGCAGCCAGCTGCTTTCCGTCCGCAGCACAGGGACCTTCTGCCCCATGTCTCCAAACTGCTCAAGGTTGGTCATCCACACTCACACTCTCTCACACTCACCCTTGCTCCGGTCCTGCCTGCCACCATCTTTCCTTTTCAAGTTGTGTATTTTTAATAGTGTAGATCAGAATACCAATAAGAGCTCTTATTTGTAAATATGTTTTTTTCCAAAGCTGTAAGTTCCCTCTCATTGGCTGTTTATTTGTTGAAAATGCTGGGTTGTTTGTTCTTGCTAGCTACTATGCCCTACTGATGTTATAGATGGTTTGGTGAAGGTTCAGTGGGTAACCTGGGTTCAAAGCAGGTCTGACTCCAGAACCTGAGCTCCCCACCTTCCTGAAATGATGATGGTGGTGGGTGAGGCTAATGACAGCAGAGCTGAGCGTGAGTACCTGCGCTACACCAGACACTTCACTTACGTCACACACACCACCTCATTTCATCTTCACAGGGTGTGGGCGCCGTTCTTATTCCCGTCTTCTAGACCGGCCAAGCGACTTCTCCAATGTCAAGTAGCTAGTAAGTATCAGAATTAAGGTTCAACCCAGGCAGGCAGTCTGGATCCAGAGCATGAATTCTTAACAACTGTACTACATGGTCTCCATACTATACTTCCTCTTAAACACAGGAGATGAGAAATTCTCTTTGGCTGCCTCTTAGCAACCTGGGCATGTTTGAAATTACGGAACTAATTTTACCAAGGGATTTTCCCGGACTGTTGGGAGAGTGGAATCAGTTAGTGCCCAAAAGCACTCAAGAACCCTTCATGTAAACGACTGTTGGGAAAGCGTTCGCCTCTCTGTAAAGTCAACTGCCTGCTGTTCCCAGATCCGCCTGTGTGCTCCGTTTGTCAGTTGATAAAACGGAATCTATTCCTGCAGGCCACCTTCTGAATCTGATGCTTTAAAGTCACTTAAACATTATAGAAATCCTCTAAGAAACCTGTTTAGAAACTGTTCTGTCCAAAGTGCCTCGTTGCAGTTTCTAGATTATTTTCCTCTTTTGGCTTAGGAGAGATTTACTTGTGTTGACAAAATGGACTTGAAATGCCCTCTTGGTGGTGAATGCCCCTGAATTGTGGCAATTTACTGCAGAGCCCTGTGTCTGCCTGCCCTGGATATTTCCTGCCTTTTTCCTGATCTGCCAGCGGAAGCATGAAAGCTAGTCCCCTCAAGTCTCAGTGGCTGCTCTCTCTCAAGTCCACCCTTTCGGACGTGACCTCCGCACTCCTTCCACCCGGATGGCCATGGAGCCTGCTGCTCCCACAGTCTGTGCTGCAGCTCAGTGCATCAAGGAGCAGCAGACACCCAGCTCTAGTTCCTTTCACGCATATTGGATTAAAGTGGTACCTAGCACAGCATCTGGCTGATCTGGAAAATGTGCCGGATACTACTGTGACCCCATAAAATCCACTGCCAGCCCACCCCCTCAGGACTGCCTGGCGTCTTAAACCCACCCCACTGGATAAGATGAAGTGTGTTTCATATGTCTATACTTCAGTAGAAAGAGAGGAGGAGAAAGAATGGGGGAAAAAGAATAAAGAGCGGGAGGGAAAGGAACTTGGTGAGCCAGCTGGGAAGCATGTTTGTCTCCAATAATCACATCATGAGGAGTGTTTCTCTTGGTTGCCTGGTGTCTTTAATGAAGAGGTGTTTAATGAAAAGGATTACTTTACTTATTCTCTCTCTTTAAAAAAAAATACTCACCTGAGATATGCTTTTATTGATTTCAGAGACAGAGGAAGAGAGAGGGAAAGAAACATCAATGTGAAAGCGGAACATAGATCGGTTGCCTTCTTAATCAGGATTCGAACCTGAAACCTTTTGGTGTACAGGACGATGCTCCAACCAACTGAACTACCCAGCCAGGGTTTATTCTCTTTTTTTAAAAAGAAATTTTAAAACAATTTTTGGTGTCTCCCAAGAATGTACTTCTGAAAGTTTAACAACTTCTAATTGCAGATAATTTTGCATTGTGTTTCATGAATTATTTTGGTTCATTCTATGGAATGAAGTACTTTGTATTGGCTTTAACTTTAGATATTTGAAGGACTTCCCCCATTTTTAATTTGCATATGAACTGTCTTCACATAAGCTAAGATTATATAGAGAATTTTGGATTACTGTGTAAAAATATTTTTGAGTATTCTTTTTAAAAACAGGGCTCTATTTTTACAGTATCCTGTTTTTCAAGGTATTTAGTTAAGGTTGACCAATATATCTTTTAATATTTAAATTTACTTCCTTTTGTATTGTTGGATGTAAGCCATTAATACAAATATTTATAATGCTTTACTTGCCTTGTTTATTTGTGATGTTATGAAGTAGTTATTTAGGGAATCCTATTATTATAGTTCGGTTGACAGCTAATGCATCAGATACTTTAAAGCTACATTTGATGACCTTTGCTATTAAAATAATTTTCTGGACCAACAGTGCTAAATTTGTGAGTTTGTGCTTGTACACCCACACACATATACCTACACAATGTGTGTTTTTTAAAACTTATTCCTTGAAAAATTGGTTGTGAGGGAGGTAAACAACATTTGTATTAGTTTCAGGTTGGAAGATTAATTGCATTATAATTGGACACAATGAATTATACGTGGGGTTTTTGGAACTTGGTAAGGACGCATATGAGAAATTCAGCTAAAATTTATTGAGCGTTCTGTGTGTCAGACTCAGGGGACAGAACAGTGAACGGAAACAAAAGCCCTGTTATCATTAAGCGTGTATTCTGATTGGAGGAGACCAATTAAACAGTGAAAAAAGAAGCATACAGTCACTGTCAAGAAGGAAAATAAAGTGGGATGGAGGGAATACGAGTGGGATGTGGGGAGAATTGCTGTTTTAGCTCAGTGGATGGAAAAAGCCTTTCAGATGAGATGACATGTGAACAGAAACCTGGGTGAAGTAAGGGAGCCAACCATGTGGCTATCTGATGGAGAGGAAGACAATTCCCACAGAGTGAGCAGTAGGTGTGAAGGCCCTTGGGCTTGTGTCAGTGACCACTTATTTATGCACAACATTTAAGATTGTGTTAGGGCTATGAATGTTTTAGGCTGGCTGTCTAAATTGGATCTTTAGCTAGGGAGTAGATATAGGAGCAAGATATACATTATTTTAAGTGGATTATTTGTAAACAAAATTGACTCACAAAATAAAACTGGCAGACATGGACAGTAGTTATAGCAGAACTAGTGAAGGTAAAAAGTAAAAACAAACTTGAATATGCTATTGCACAGCAATTAAAAAGAGCCAGCATTTGCTCTTATGACTATTTAATCTTTATGTGGGAACTGAGAATCTTTCCTTGTTGAAGGAAGCCATCCAAGACTTCCCAGGTAGGCATTGTTATGGGGTTGAATTGTGTACCTCACAACCATGTTGAAGTCCTAATCTTCAGTATCTGTGACTAGGACCTTATTTGCAGATGATCTATTTAAGATAAGGTCAGCCCAGCTGGCGTGGCTCACTGGTTGAGCGCCGACCCATGCACCAAGAGATCGCAGGTTCAATTCCCGGTCAGGGCACATGCCCAGGTTGTGGGCCAAATCCCCAGTGGGGGGCATGCAGGAGGCAGCCAGTTGCTGTTCTCTCTCATCGATGTTTCTATCTCTCTCTCCCTCTCCCTTCTGCTCTCTCTAAAATCAAGGGGGACAAAAGAAAAAAAGATGAGGTCATTAGAGTGGGCCCTAATCTATATGACTGTGTCCTTATAAAAAGAGGGAAATTTGGACATAGGGTGACATGAACAGAGGGAAGATGACATGAAGACAAGGGGAGAATACCTTCTACAAGGCAAGGAGAGTGAGGCTCCCAGAGGCTGGGGGAGTGGCATGGAACAGATTCTCCCTCCCAGCCTTGGAGGGAGTCAACCTGGCTGACTCCTTGATCCCAGCCTTCATAACTGGGAGATAATAAGTTCTGTTGTTTAAGCTACCCAGTTTGTGGTACGTTGTTATGGCAGCTCTGGGAAACAAATCCAGGCATTAAGGAATGCTTTGTTTTCTTCTAAAGCTGTCAAAAATGAAAAGAGAAGACAAACCTGAAAATACTTTCTGCATCTTGGCAATTTGACAGTTAGGTGTAGAGTAGGGCAAACATAGGCACCCACATAATCCAACCACGTCACAACCTTTGCACACTCAGGGTCTATATGCATTTGACAGGTACTTCGTGTTTGGTTGCTGATTTCATCTGAAATGGGTGATGTGCTTTTTGGCCATGTGGCAGCCCCATGCAGCCTGTCACAGCTGAAGAAGCCCAGTGGAAGTGGAATGCGTTTCCAGGGATGCCATCTCTCTGTTGTGTATTTTCCATTTTCTGCTTGTTAGTGCTTTATAAGGCTGCTGCTCTGTTTGAATAACACAGGGGAGAGATGAACTGAGCAAGTTTCCTGCTCACGAGAAACTGCAACAGGGTTGTGTTGGTGCTTCTGGAGAGGCTTGTCCACTCGTGCTTTTTGGAGGGAGGGGAAGTGGTAAGTTGGGGAAGAATTCTTACAAACGAAAGAGGGAGAGGCACTGTTATTATTTCTGCGTGGAGTCCAGTCAAGCGGCTTTAGAATGCTTGTGACTTGGGAGCATGAAGTCCGGTTGTGCGTTTGTATGAGGGGGTATATGGTCAGAGGCATGGGCTCTGAATGACATGGCTTGTGTTTGCATCGGGGCTTCATAGCTTATTAGTTGTGTGACCTTGAGTGAGTTACTTAACTTCTCCGTGTCTCAGTTTTTACTCCTCTGAAAAATGGGATAACAGTTCTAGCCTCAAACTGGTGTTGTAGGGATGAGATGAAATGATCCCTGTAGACACGTGAGAACAGTGTCTGCCACATGAAGTGCTCAGAAATGTATGGTCTTTATTAGGAGTAGTTGGAGTCATAAAAAGTCAAGTTAGAAGGAAATGTTCAAGATAGAAAGATAAGGCAGATGAAACAGATCTCTAGGGCAGACAGAGGTCATGGCTCAGGCATACTGGCCACGTGACACCTGTAGGCAGCCTCTGGTGGCTTCTCAGGGAGCAGGGACTTAGGTGCTGGAGAATGAAGGCTTTAGTCGGTTCTAAATCTCATTTGGAAGTAGAAGGATTTGTAAAAATATCATAGACTTGTCCAGGTTTCCGGAGCCAGCTTTAGTCTTTGTGATGGGCAGGAGGGTGATGGAGCCCAGGGCACACCCCGGCTTCACAGGGCACCCTGACCTAGCAGGTCCGTGCACAGTAACAGCTGGTATGGGGCACAAAGACACTCTTACAACGCAGTAGCGTGTGCCAGCCAAGCAGTGCAGAACCCTATCATTGAATTCTCACAGCTGTCCTGGGAGGCAATTTTTATTCTCGGCTGAGTTTTTAAAATGGGAAACTTCGAGCTTTGGGAGACAGGTTGTCTAAAGTTACACATCAAGGAAGGGTAGAGCTGGGATTCAAACTTGGTCTGAGTGCAGAGCCAGAGCTTTTAGCGTTGGGGGAATCATGCCGATTTCTCCCCTGCCCAGTGTCTTTTTCCAGAGGGAGAAGCATGGTAACCGGATTTAGTGCTCCCACGTGGTTGGTGTTATGGGAGGATAATAAGAGGAAGGTGATGCTCAGTTTCTATCTGTTTGTTGGATATTTTCCTAACTTAGAGCCTCAGTGTGCTACATACCCAGAAGGCAGTTCTAGAGGAAGCGCTAAACTGTTTGGACATATGTCTGCCCTGTTGGCAGAACAGCACAATAGTCATGGGAATGTCAGGGTGGGTAGCATTTGTTCTGAGACTTTCTTCCTGGCACACTTGTAAAGTTATTCATTGACCTCCAGAGCACCGAGCTCATCACTAAGGTTTAGGTAGGTCCTGTCCTCTTCTGTCTGCACTGACACCTGCCATCACCTCCTGTCCCCATCTTTTATTGCCCTCGCACTGATGGTGACTTTTTCCCTCAATGTGAATGGGCTCAGGTCTCTTGCATCTGCCTTGAACTTGCACCAGTTACCACGTTATTTCCCGTCTTCTCTTCATAGACACACTTCTCAAACTAGTGTTCAGAGATGGAAGTAAGAGCCAAGTGAGAGAGGTGTCAGGGAAGCCACAGGACGGGCCATGCTCAAACGCTACCGCAGTGGTTCTCAAAGTGTGCTCTCTGGCAGCAGCACCAGCACCACCTGAGTTCTTGTTAAAGATGCAGATTCTTAGGCCTACCCCAGACCAGCTGAATCAGTAACTCCTGGTGGGGGGGGGGCAGTCATGTGTTTTAACAAGGTCACCACTTGTGATGCACCCTAAATTAAAGTTTGAGACCCACTGTGCTATAGCAAGGTCAAGTTCAATGAAGGCCAGAAATCCCCATTGGAGTCTCTAATTGGGCAGTTCTTTGTTTTATTGCTTTGTTCCCTCAGTCCTGTGCAGTCCTGCTCTGTCCCCAGCACTCAGCTGTAAGTACTGTGAGTTGGCAGGACTTCCCTCCAGACTCCTCATGCTGCTGTGAGCACTGAGATGTGGGAGGAGCTGTGGGCCCCTTGTCAAGAGTTCTTGGTTCTGTTCCAGTCTCCTCCTCTTAACCAGCTGGGCCACTTAGGATAGCAGTTAGCCAGTCTGGGCCTTATTTTTCCCATCTATTAACCCAGAGAGTAAGATTTGCTCATCATTAAAAGACCTCCTCCATCAGGTATAAGGTCTTCTATTTGCTGATAAACATGTTATGCATTTAAGTTTTTTAATTTATAAATTTGTTTAAATATGTTTGCTACTCTTGATGGCAGATTTAAGCATGCAATCTGTGGATATCACCACTTTGAATATCTAACATATATTTTTAGTTAGATATTATAATAATGAGCCAGTTTATTCATGGGGACTGTGCTGTCAGGCATTGACTGACTTTGTCAAGGTGTCTGGTACATTTCTTTTTAACCCCTCAATGGAGAGATAGCTAGCCCTGATGGTGAACTTGTATTTATGGTTTGATGATGAGACTCTCCGCTTTGACCAGGAACGCCACCCACATTTGTGATGCTTCTGTTGTGTGATCCTTCCTTTCTTCGCTGGCACTTAACCCCAGTCACCAGGCTTGTTGATTGTTCCCTCCAGCATCTCTTGCATCCATTTCCTCCTTTCCATCCACACTTTCCCCTCCCTCTTACTTTCTTTTATGTAGCAAATGGTCTGCGTGCACACTGCATGCTGGGTAGTGCACTGGTAGGTCTGGAGGCAAACTGAGCACAGCAGGAGAGATGGGGAGGCTGCTTGACATTCTAGAGTGGGGACAGGTAAACCTGTTTCTGTAAAGGATCAGATGGGAGATATTTTAGGCTTTGTGGGTCATAAGGCCTCTGTCACAGCTCTCTGACTCTGCCATAGACACTATGCAATGGTGTTTTAGTGAAGGCTTAGGAGGCAGGCAGATTTGGCCCACACACTGTAGTTTGCCAACCCTGTTGTGAGGGTGAGGAAGGCCATTAACATACACAATAAAATGTGTGATTTTAATAAAAGTTGTGATGCATGCTATGAAGAAAATAGAGCAGTGTGAAGGGAATAAGGAAGGCTGTGTGTTCTTTCATACGTGGGCTGGTAGAAGAAACCTGCGAGTCTGAGGACAGTGGGGAAACACCCACGGGACATGTGGTGGAAGAGCCGTACAGGCGGAGGGAACACAGGTGCAGGGCCCCTGGCCTGGCCATGTGTTGGGCTCATTCAAGGAACAGCAGGGAGGCCAAGCTGGCCGGGGTGAGCCAGGGAGAGGATGGGCAGGGACTCTGGGTCAGCTGCCAAGGGAAGGGCTGGTAGGAGTTCACTCAGGGCAGGAAGGGTTTTCCAGAGGAGGAAGGTGGCCTGCGTGGGGTCTGGAGGTGTGAGAGGACGATCTGACTGGGGAAAGTAAGAGGCTTGGTCTCGCCCTGGCCGGTTTGGCTCAGCGGTTAGAGCGTCGGCCTGCGGTCTGGAGAGACCCGGGTTCGGTTCCCGCTAAGGGCACGTACCTCGGTTGCAGTTTGTTCCCGGCCCTGGTTGGTCGTGCGGGTGGCAGCCACTCGATGTGTCCCTTCACGTCGATGTTTCTCTCTCTCTCTCCCTTCCTCTCTCTCCCTCCCACTCTATCTGTACAAAAAATGGAAAAATGCCCTCGGGTGAGGATTAAAAAAAAAAAAAAGAGGCTTGGTCTGGCTGTTGAACAGGTTAGATGGTCCATGTGCGAGTGAGAGGAGCCGAGGCTGGTGATGTAGGCTTTGAACGTCACGCCAAAGCGTATGAACTTTATTCATGGGCAGGCTTTTAGGGAGAGGAGCACTGTTTGCTTGTTTTAGAAAAGGTGACCAGTGGTTGTGTGGAGGGTGAGAGGCGGGGGTATAGGTGGGAGGAAGGATGAGGGACTGACCTGAGACCGAGGGGATCGATTCAGGACACACTCAGCCAAGTGGACTCCTCTTTTGTTTCTTAGGTGCTGTGCCTCCCTGCGCCTGTGCCTTTGCTCCTGCTGTTCCTTCCCCTAGGAATCCCTTGCACGGGACGGCCCAGGCTTCCTTCTGTGCGAAGCCCGCCCCATCACGTCGGAAGAGTCCACTTTTCCCTCCCGGTTCCCACAGCACCTTCCTCCTGGTACTTCTCTTACCCTGTGGGTCACATAGGACTATTTGTTTACATGCCCTTATCACTTCTTAGATGTTTTAACATTCCTTAGGGCAAAGGATCTTTTATTGACAGTGGGGACTATGAACTCAGGAGTTTTGCCGACCCAACACTTACTGTTGTGAACTTAGGTAAATGACTTTGCTTCTCTGAGCCTGCATTTCCTCATCCGTGAAAGGAGATAATATTACCAGCCCACAGGAAGGGCTCTTGTGATAACAGATACCACATGGAAGCACTTAAAACAGAGCCTGCACATGTTCAGTGTTCAATAAGTGTTGGCAGTTATTAGCAGCATTACTGTTAAATTACAGTAGTGCCTAACGCAGCATCTGTACATAGTGAACACTCAAAAACATTGGTTGACAGAGAAAGTGTGGTACCAGATGGAATTTGTGTTAGGAGAATACAGACTAAGCCCAAACTGTGGTAAAGCTGATGGTAACAGATGGGCTTGGTCTGTGTAAAGATCAGATTATGGGATTTAAGAGAGACTTAAGCCCTGGCCAGTTTGGCTCAGTGGTTAGAGTGTTGGCCTTGGACTGGAGAATCTCAGGTTTGAGTCCCAGTCAAGGGCATATACCTTGGTTGCCGGTTTGATCCCTGGCCTGGGTGGGGTCATGCAGGAGGCAGCCAATCGATGTGTCTCACATCGATGTCTCTCTTTCTCTCTCTCTCCCTCTTCCCCCTCCCATTCTATCTAAAAACCAATGGAAAAATATCCTCTGGTGAGGATTAAAAAAAAAGAGAGAGGCTTAAGTATACTGAGATATCTTAGAAAGTTATCAAAGAGGAAAATTTGGTAAAGTTTCATTTATATATGAGTGAAAAATCTCAGCATGCATGCATTATCAGTGTTAATGATCAGATATTCTTGAATCTTAAAGAATCTGCACATGACAGGTTTGAAAGACAAATATTTAAGAATGATAATTAACAATGTGTATTAATTCCAGGCTAAGAGACTAAGAGCTAGCTGCTTTGGGTTCTCAGTTGATCCATGCAATAACTACAGGTGCTATTTATTGTCTTGCGTTGCTCAGAAAGAGAGGAGCAAGGTATGTGAACAGCCTGAAAACTAAGCCTCTAATGAAAAGATGCTTTTGCTCCAGAGAGATTAGAAATCATGTGTAGAACTAGCCATGTAAAGTTGAAAGCCATGTAATTGACCCCAACTACCTCTAGGTTATTTGTCAACTCTGAAAGCTACCACCTGCTCATTATTCCTGCAGCTAAAATCTTTTCCTTTCTAACTTTCTGGCCTTCAGTAATGAGAGGTTACATTCCTGGTGCTTCAGTGACACACCTTTGAACCTTTTGGTCATCTCCTTTCTGTACTGTTGCCTCCTCCACTCTGCCTAAGATTCTGGTCTTGAATTCTGGTATTGAATTTTGGGCCAGCTTAGAGGTGAACCCTAATTGTAGGACCCCATTTAATCACAGGGACCTGGCGGGTATTTGGTGAGCAGCTGTAATGACTACCACAGGAATATGTATAGCGTAAAGAGAGTCACACCACTTTTTTTTTTATTGTTGAAAGTAGTACAGATGTCTCCCTTTTTTCCCCATTGACCCTCTTCTTCCCGCTCCCACCCCCTTCCTGCCTTCCCCAGCCTAATGTTCGTGTCGATTGGTTGTGCATATATGCATATAAGTTCTTTGGTTTATCTCTTCCCCTCCTACCCCTATCCTGCGGTTTGTCAGTGTATTTCCTACTTCCATGATTCTGGATCTCTCTTGGTCGACAGACAGCTTATTTTGTTCATGATGTTCTACAAATAATTGAGATCATGTGATATTTGTCTTTCTCTGAATGGCTTATTTTGCTTAGCATAATACTCTCCAGTTCCCTCCATATTCTCTCTTTCTTACAGTTGCAAGTATTCCATTGTGTAAATGTACCACAGCTTTTTTATCCACTCATCTACTGATGGTACTTGGGCTGTTTCCAGATCTTAGTTATTGTAAAAAGCAGTGCTATGAACATAGGGGTGCATATATTTTTCCTGATTGGTATTTTAGGCTTCATAGGTTATATTCCAAGAAGTGGGATCACTGGATCAAATGGCAGTTCCATTTTTAATTTTTTGAGGAAACACCATATTGACTGTACCCGTCTGCATTCCCACCAGCATTGTGCTAGAGTACCCCTTTCTCCACATCCTTGCAAGCACTTGTTGTTTGAGGATTTGTTGATGGCTGTCATTCTGGCAGGTATGAGGTGATTTTTCATAGTCGTTTTAATTTGCATCTCTCCGATGATTAGAGATGTTGAGCCACACCACTTTTTGATTTGCATTTTGTAAAATGACAGACTATATGGTCTCAGTTCCCTAGATAATTGACAGCATGCCCTTTGGTTTTGTAGTTTGGTTACTTAGCTTCTTAGTCCATTAGTATTGTTGAGGAAATTCTAATCAAAACTCTCATTATGCTAGTATTATGCAAATATTTTCACTACCCAACTCCCACCCACCTTTGGTCTTAAAATTAACTTAAAACTTGTGGTCTCTGGATTTTCCATAGCTCTTTGGACTACCAATGTTTGTCTGCTTTCTAATTCTGCACTGTGTCTTCATTCTTGTTTTCCTGTTACTGAGAAGGCCCTTCCCGTTCCTTTCCATCATCCAAATCCTCCTCATTCAATAAGATTAATTTCCTTCAGGGAGTCTCTCTTTCCCCAGTTTGTAGGGAATCAGGAAATGCAACTTTGAGGACATTGAAGGGTGGTACCTGATAGATTAAAAAAGAGTGTGGTAGAGTGTTGTTTCTAGACAAAGAATCCATGGGAAGAAATTCAGTGTGGTTGGACCCGAAGAGTGAGGGTGGGGTGGGGGAGAGGAGACACCAGGTGTGACTGATCAGGGCGATTATAGAAGGGGGACTTGGAGACCAATGTGAAAGAAATTTGTTTTTTGTCTGTATAATATAGGGACTCCACTGAATAACTTTAAACAAGATGTCAAGATCAAGTTTACATCTTAAACTACTCATCTTGGCTGTTGTGTCCAATTAGGAGGCAGTTGTAGTAGGCTAGATGGCTTGGGCTGGGTGGGGGTGGTGGAGATGGAGAGCCACAAACAGATTTGTGTCCAGAAATCTTTCCCCAGTCATCACAATATCTTCGCCAGTTGGATAAAATGAACCATCTGGAAAATGCCAATTTGTGGGCCTGGGTTAATGAAGTTGAATGTAGAAGCACCCACTTCTATTTGAGTGATTTTCTCATATTTCAGTTTCAAAACATTGTTTGATTGTATTGATTCAGTGTAAAAATAATTCAAGATTAAAAAAAGTAGTAATAAGTGATATTTTTAGCCTATAAATCTATTTTAGGCTTACCTTTTCCTATTCAAAGACAATAGATTAATTCTTCCTCATATAGGACTGAAAAGATTTCTGACTGCTCAAAAAGGAGGGCCCAGCCGTGGCTCGGTGGTCAGAGCATCGGCCGGTGGACCAAAGGGTCTAGGGTTTGATTCCCGGTCAAGGGGCATGCACCTAGGTTGCAGGTTCGATTCCCAGCCCTGGTTGGGATGTGTGCAGGAGGCAACCAGTCGATGTGTCTCTCTCACATTGATATCTCCTCTCCCCCCACCCCTTTCTCCCTTCTACTCTCTCTAAAAATCACTAGAAAAAATGTCCTTGAGTGAGGATTAATTAAAAAAAAAAAGGAGGGTCCTTAACACTGAGTCCCTCTGTGAAATTGGAGCTTGTGTGGATTCAGACTCTAAGAGGGGGTGCCTCTTATTGATGGGGCTCTCCCCCTGCCCTCATGTGCGCTGTGCAGAGCCCTGGCCCAGTCCTCCTGTGTTCAGGGCTCCTTGTGCCCGTCAGTGCACGGCCTCCTAGCTGCTGGGCTCGGACACAGTGCCTATTCTTGTGCTACATTAACTTAACGGAATTAAAAATGATTTTCAGGGTGAGATTTATCTCATTCTTGGTAATATGTTTCTGAAGTTGTTTGTTACAAGTGTTTTTTGCAGTTCTTCTCTCTACCAAAGTCTGATGTTTGGCTTTGCCCAGTGGGGTATCTGTGAGGTACCCATACCCCTCATCTCTTTTCAGTTTCTTAAATGCACGTAATTGTGCATTGCAGTCGTTTAGGTGACCTGAAGTGGATGCTGAGCAGCTCTCTCTGTATATTTACAGGGGAAGCGCATGGTCACAACATCCAGTATGAACATAGAATAATCCCTCCTGACTAATCAGAGTCTCTGGCAGACAGCCAGGTTGCCAAAGAAGCATTTATGCAAAAGAAGAGCTGGTGACATGTGTCCTGGAAAAAGTGACATCAGATCTGCTGTCAGTATGTTGCAGTCAGGGGCTGGGGGGAGTGAAGGAGGGAGAAGAGAGGAGAGAGGAGAGACTCTCTGACTCTGTGATGCAGATGTATAAGTGGAGGACAGTGTGGGGAAAGAAAAGAGGACCAGAGGAAGTTGAGCAATTTGGGGGAGACACATTCTCCCTTTGTGGCCAAGCTCTCCATTTCCAAGAATAGGAACCGCAAACACAGCATCCCGGTTTGTCTCTGTTTTTCTTGTGTGTGTTTATTTAATATTCATCAACACCCCCTCTCCTGGGGCTTGGTGTCACAGCCATTATCCCTCCACGTGAGGCTGGCTGCAGCTTCCCGCGGAGACCAGCGAGCCTCCCCTTAATTGGCTGGTCGGGTCAGCGGCACTGACATGCACATTCGGACCATTTTTCCGTTCTCGCTTTTTGACATCTGCCCCCCTCCTCAATATGTTTTCTAGAGGGGAGGGCCCGCAGAACCAAGAAGAATTGGGGGCTTTTGCCTGAGAAACAAAACCTGCTCAGGAATGCAGTTCCTTAGCCAGAGGCTTGTTCCTAAACGGATGTGCTCTAAGCCCTTGAGGGGGCGCCTCCATTTTAACCTGATGGAGAGAAAATAGCTTTGCATTTATGGAGCTTCTGGTCAGCAGAGTGGCTACTAATGATTTCAGCATTCTTAGCGTTTACAGGTAATGGGGACTCTACTATATTGAGAGAAACCACGAGGTAGGCTTAATCATCAATACCCACCGCCTCCCTGTTCTCCCAGCCCCACAGGCTGCGTGTGAGCTGAGTCTCTGAAGAACCTTGGCCATTAATCTCTTGATGGTTATGTTGTGTTGTTTTTAAAACGGTACAGGAAGAAGGCCTTTTACTATTTGTTAGGAGCTACAAAGTACATAAGCAGAACTACAAAATGAACAGTGTGCTTTTAGGAAAATATGATCGGTTTTTAAAAAGCTGTAGTTCCACCATATCTGTGTATATTTTCAACTCCTAATTTCTGTACTCAGAATAACAGAGGTTACCCTCAGTGGGTCATACAACATAACCTGGATGCCAGTCAAATATGAGAACTAGGAAAGAGAGAGTGCACAGAGGAAGAGAGAAAAGAAGAGACGAAACAGGGCAGGAGAAAGATGTGTGCCTGCAGCAGGGAGTGGAAGAGGGGCTCCAGGGAGGGGCTGGGCGCCACTCGGAGAATCAGCGCCGTGCGCCTCTTTTAGCCCAGAGGTTTTTTTTTTCCCTCATCCGAGGACATTTTTTCCATTTTTTTTTGTTCAGGTAGAGTGGGAGGGAGAGAGAGGAACAGAGAGAAAGAGAGAAACATCGACGTGAAAGGGACACATCGAGTGGCTGCCACCCGCACAACCGACCCGGGCCGGGGACAAACTGCAACCGAGGTACGCGCCCTTAGTGGGAACCGAACCCAGGTCTCTCAGGACCGAAGGCTGACGCTCTAACCGCTGAGCAAAACCTAGCCCAGAGTTTGATTACAGTCCTTTACAAATAAAAACTGATAAGCAACTATTTCATGGCAGACCTTTTCACACTCTGAAATGGATGGTGACAAAGACAAGGAGGAGTCAAGGTCCTGGGTGGTCCCCAAGCCAGATAATTATTTAAAAAACAACAGAAAAAGTACTGTCCCTTCTAAGGCTATTTTAGCAAGAATGGGTCAAGAGTAGAAAAGGAAAGTTGACCAAATAGTTTGGAATGGAGAACTGAAAACAGAAGGACTGTTTTACTCTGCCCTTTCCTTCTGAAGGGTTTGGAATCGGAACTATGGAGCAGGACTCCCTTAATGCTGCTCCTACAATGTAGGTGGAGGTCATGAATGCCCTTTGCCCTCCTTCCTGCTCCCACTGACCAGATCCCTTAGCTTCCTTCCGCTTCCTTTCCCAGCTCACCTGTTTTCAGGCGGGGGAGTTTCTTGGTAGCAGCCCTGTTCCTTCGTAAGAAATACTTACTCTGGTTCTGAGGCCTGGCTGCCCTTGGCAGGCTTCTCAACAGCAGAGGGTGGGGGAGGAGAGGGATCAGCATTTTGAAGAAGTGGCCAGGTGGTTCTCACACGCAGCCAGGAGTGGGTGCCCAGCATGTCCTGCGTTGCGTTAGTAGTTCCCTAGCTGCCAGTGTGCACGTTCGTTGGGAATGGTGGGTGCTTGTTCCTAAGGGCTGAGACCCTTGGCCTTCTGACTCCACTGTCTGTACTTGCTGACCCAGTGCCAGAGTGGAGTCCGATGACTCTGCTCTGATCCGACTCCCGGGGGTGCAGCAGCAGTGCCCAGAGGGCCCTGTCCCACTCAGTCGGCCCTGGCCTGCTCTGGCCCCAGATACCCAGTATCTCAGTGGGCATGCAGGACACGCCAGCCCATTGACATCCTGGGGAACCGTCACTTATCCATTGCTGGGGGATCCCTGAGGTTGTGTGCCTACTGCCCATTATAAACAAGGAAACCAGGAAGCAGAATTTAAGCCAATCTGGGGCCATTTGCATGGCGCCATTGGTTCATGTGGAAAACAAGCAGATCTGAGTCCTTACGAGGGGAGACAGAGTGAAGTAATGTTTTTGAGTGACAGCGGGGCACTACTTTGGGACCAGGGTCTTGGCATGCCTGCATCTTCACAGCAAGCTCTGAGGACAGTGCATTTTCTCCTTTTGGAAGAAGAAGCTGGGCACAGAGGATCAGGAGCTATGCAAATTCACATGAGTACTAAGTGCGGGAACTGGTTTGCTTTGGTTTGCTTGACCCAGAGTCAGTGGCTTTCCTGCCATGTTGATATAAAGATTTGCAAGAATGGAAAGGTAGCTCCTTAGCATGTTGAAAGATGACTTCTCTTAAATAGGCTGAGATAAACAAGATGCACAAGGTCAGAAAATCACACCAGTGCAGAAGTTTATGCAATGAAGAGGGAAAGCCTCTCACACTGTCCATGCCCCGTCCTGCTGACTGCCCTCCCTCAAGGTAACCAGTGTTGAATTTCTCCCAAACCCATATAAAATATGTATGTGTGTATATATATAAATAAAAGATTTATATATATGTGTGTTTATATATTTATATGTGTGTGTGTGTGTATTTGCACAGACCCCAAAATGCCCTTTTTAATTCACACCCAGAGACTTGCTCTGCATTAGAGGCAGGACAGCACAGTAGCAGCATGAGGCTGGGTTCATGTGTAAGGCTATGGACCAGTTACTCTCTGCTCGGTTTCCTCATCTGTGACATAGGTTGTTCTGACTGAACCTGATAGTGTTAAGAATGTGGAAGTGGCTGGTGCATAGTAAATTCAGAATGAACATAAACTGTTTATTACTCTGCATCTTGCTGGTTTTTTTTTGTAGACTTAAAAAATATAAGATCGACATAAACTCCTATTTTTCCCCCTAAAAAATGAATGAATTTAGCAAATTATCAAAATGTGCTCTTTTGTTATCTTTCAGTGCGGCCGAGCCTGGTTAGTGCAAACCGTGCCGTGACTGCGCGCCGGCTAGCGTTTTAGGGTCGGCGTGAGGCTGCAGCCATGTGTGTGGTGCCGTGTGCCTTTAAGGGCAGCTTCTAGGTTTGTCTTATTTGATCTCCCGAGCCAGCCTGTGATGTGGGTTGTGCAGGTGGTATTAATGCATTTTGCAAATAAGGAAATGGAGTTTTAACGGGATTCAGCAGACCTGCCGCAGGTCATACAGCCCTGTCTGGGGCTGTGATGATGCCCAGTACTCTGCCTCCCTTTGATACTCTGTGGGCTGCCTACTGTGGGAAGCCCTGTTATCTTCGGCGGAGGAGAGCGGGGTGCTAAAAGTGTTTCCCCTACCGTGGGATAGGCTGCTCACATTTATCCACACTCTTA